>NC_045779.1:69606157-70284371 GCF_008692025.1 Phocoena sinus | reverse complement strand
CGATATGGCTGTGTGTGTGTGGATGCAGGTGTGCCTGTGCCTATGAGTGTGTATGCGTGTGTGCATGTGTGGGTTTGTGTATGGGCATGTATAGGCTGACGTGTGTGTATGGCTGCGTGTGTGCGTGCAGGTTGTATCTCTATGGACGTTCTGAGTCAGCGCCCTTTTCTCTCTGCCATCTGCCTTCCCTTTGAACACAGGTCTTCTCAAATTGGGACCACACTCCATAGGCAAAAACCTTCGGAGTTTGCAGCCCTTTCATCGCCACAGCCTGTGTCCAATGGTGTCGCCTTCCCCACCAGAACCCAGCCCTGGCTGGAGTCCCTCCCGAGGGGGGGACTTGCTGGGCACCCCTGTGTCCTGGGCGATGTGCGAGAGGCAGAGGTATACCGAGGCAGGACAAGCAGCCCTTCTGGGAACGTCTTTTACAGCCCCCTTATCCTCCTGCCTCATCCAGCCATCCAGCCTGTCCTTGGGGACCCCTGGCACTTGCATTCCTCACTCGTTGCTCCTGGGGGCTCTTTTTGCAGTGGTCCCTGTGGAGCCCACGGACTCCAGCCTGACGGCCCTCTCAGGAGAAGATGAACACGCGGGGACCGGTATGGAACCCAAATATCCGTGGGTTGTTTTTTTTTTTTTTTGGTAGAGTAGCTTTATTTTTTTTTCTTTTTTTAAATTTTATTTTTTATTGGAGTATAGTCGATTTACAATGTTGTGTTAGTTTCAGGTGTACAGCAGTGATTCATTTATACATATACATATATCCCTTCTTTTTCAGATTCTTTGCCTGTGTAGGTTATTACAGAGTACTGAGTAGAGGTCCCTGTGCTCTACAGTAGGTCCTTGTTGGTTATCTATTTTATATATAGCAGTGTATACTTGTTAATCCCAAACTCCTAATTTACCCCCCCTCCACGTTTCCCCTTTGGTAACCATAAGTTTGTTTTCAAAGTCTGTGAGTCTCTTTCTGCCGTGTTTTGATTGTGCCAGCTGCCTGCTTGCTGGGATTATCTCCCTTAAAATGCTCCCTGCCTGGGCTTACAATGGAACTGCCTCAGGAACATTCTAGAACCCCTCCTACTTCCTTTTGACTGCCAAATCTCTTCTCTACTTGCTCAGCTTTCTCCCACACTCCTAGTCCCACCTTAGGAGAATTGTCAGATAAAGGGCAGACCCCGCCCTCGACCATCTGACATTGAACTTCAGATCAACACCACATACTTTGTTAATATAAGTATGTCCCAGGATTTGCATGGGACTTACTTCTACTAAAAATGTATCTTTTGTTCATGCGAAATCCAAATTGAACTGGGCATCCTGGGTTTTTATTTGCTAAATCTGGCAACTCTTCACCTCAGGGAGATCGCGCTGCACACCCACCGCCCTACAAGTTTGTGTATTGCTCTCCTCTGCTGTTGCTGCTTCTGCCAGGTTAAAAGCAGAGGCTCATGTGTTCACCCCCAGCCATCCTCCATGTCCAAGGGCATGTCAGCCCCAACGGCTTCCGGACAGCCCATGCCTTGGAGACCGGGTCCAGAGAAAAGAGGAAATGGCACCAACACCAAACCAAAGCTCCACCATACGCCCTGCTTCCAACCGGCAGCCATTCCCAGCATGACTGGCAGTGGCCATGTCCCTTCTAAATTGAGGATAAGCTGCGGGCTTCACGGCCCCACCAGACAATCACAAAATAACCCCAAATTCGTACATTTTCCACTTTCTTCAGCCTGAACCATCGTCCCATCAGCCCTTTGTGGCACAACCCTGGAAAAGACTCAAAGTAAATAAGGTTCCTCAACGAGTCTAGAGTCCAACGGGAGGAAGTGAGAGGATACACTCTCATCCTCGCTCCCCAACACACACGCACTCACCCCCTCACATCCATGACCTAGGCAGTGACCACAAATGCCCTCAGAGGAGGGGGCAGCCTGAATGCGGGCTCAAAAATCAATCATGCAGGTGCAGGTGGGACAGTTTGTGAGGAAAAGGTCTGGGGTTTGTAGTTGTTCTCTCACCATTACGGGATGAAATTATGTTTTGGAATCAGGCAGATTTGGGATGGATCCCCTGCTCTCCTAGTTTTCATCTGTGTGACTTGGGAAGCGTGGTTTAAGCTCTTTAAGCTTTAATTTCCCCTTTGCATAGAGCAGGTATCAGCATTTTTTTATGTTAAGGGCCAGATAGTAAATATTTTAGACTTTGTGGACCAGAGGGTCTCTGTCACAACTACCCAACTCTGCCACTGCAGCAGAAAAGCAGCCATACACAATCTGTAACTGGATGGGTGTGGCTGTGGTGCCAATAAAACTTTATTTACAAAAATGGGCTGAGGGCAGGGCCATAGTTTACCAATCCCTGGAAAGGGATGATTATCCCAGTCCGTTGTGACCGGAGAATGAGACAGAGCATGGGAAGATTCTGGGCCAGCATCTTCCAAAAATTCTAGCGTGACTATAAAAAAACCGCATACAATGTCAAATCACATGCAGGATACTGGACGACTTGCCTAAAATACATAATCTCATTTAATGCTCATACAACCCTATGAAATAATTGCTGTAACCTCCATATTGAGATGGTACATTGAGATGGAGAAAGAAGTTGTCCAAGCCCAGAGCTGGGTGGTAGGGCTGAGATTTGAGGCTTCCACTGTCTCCATCCTTACTTCTAGACCTAAACTCCCTCTTCAGCTGCCTTCCCCAACAAAGCCATCCCAACCAGGGGAAATAATGGCCCTTTCTCCCAAAGAGGTCATTTGTCGGTCTCTTTGCCTAAACACAGGACTGGCACTTATCTGGCCTCTTGTCCACTGAATTGGGAAGTAATGGTGCAACAACATCCAGACATAGTCTGATCAGATTGCCATGGGCCTTCTCTCCTCTGCCCAGCTGAGGTGCTGAGCTGGGTTGGTAACTGAGATGTGGTGGTTTCCTTTCACAGTGGCAGCTGAGACCAGAGCTGCCCGACTGACCACTCTCTCCAGGACAAGTAAGCAGAGGGGACTACATAGGAGGACAGCAAGAAACCCAGTGGAGAAATGCCATCTAAATATTTGTGTTCAGTTCTGTTTTTGACATGGCCTGGAGGAAATATTATTATACCCATTCTGCAGATTATATCGGAAACTGGGGCTCTGGGAGGTTAAAAGCCCTGTCATTCAGCAGTGACTTGCAGACTGGTTTCTAACCCCAGACTTCATTCAGGCTTTCTGTTATACAATAGGGATTCACAGAGAAAAACCTCCTACTTAAAAATATCTAGACTGAGATGTCATCAGAAGAATTAACATATTTACTTTGCTTGTGGTCATTAACAACAATGGCTCCTTTATTAATAAGTATAAATAACTGATAATAACGGTTTACTAATACTAAGAGTGACTAAGTAAACAAATGGATTCCTTGCTTAATACGCAGTGACATTGTTGAGGACCTCCGATGTGTCGGCGGGCTCCTAGGCCCCTAGGCCCCTTCTCTGAGTTAATCCTCTCTCACCCTAGAGGCCCGTTGTTATCCCCATTTTACAGATGAAGGAGGAGCTCTGAGAGGTGGGTCACTCCCCAGGGTAGTACATCTTAGTATTCCTTTAGTTCTGAACCTGTACCTTCTGCCTTTGATGAGAACCATCTGCCCCAGCTGAGAACTGCCGAGATTTTCTCTCTTTGCTGAGCATTCGTGTCCACATCAGGAAATTTCAAAGCCTGATTTTCACATAACATCATCATAAACTTGGTCTCTGGCACACTGAAGTTAAGGCAGTTCCTTCCTTTCCAAAGCATTTTGGAGGTCCCACCTCTAGCTCTCTGGGGTACAGCCACAAGGGAAACAGTAGCCTAGCATAGTGGTTAAGTGGGTCAACTTTAGCCAGGTAGCCCAGGTTTGCATGTCACCATTTCCTGGCTCCGTGACCTTGAGCAACTGTGTCCCCTTTCTCCTTTGTGAATGAGGGTGAGCATAGTACTAACTCACGGGGTTGTTATTGAGTTAATGTAATCGAAACACTTAGTGCTGTCTATGGCATGTAGTAAGTCTTAGTCCATTCCGCCTGCTATAACAAAGTACCACAGACTGGGTGGCTTATAAACAACAGTCATTCATTTCTCATGGCTCTGGAAATCCAAGATCAAGATGCCAGCATCGTCAAGTTCTGGTAAGAGTCCACTTCTTAGTTATGGATGGCTGGCTACCTTCTCACTGTGTCCTCACATGGGAGAAGGGATGAGGGAGCTCTCTGGGGTCCCTTTTATAAGGACACTAATCCCATCACAAGGGATCTACCCTCATGACTTAATCACCTCTCAAAGTCCCATCTCCAAATGCCATCCTGTTGGGGGTTAGCTTTCAATATATGAATCTGGGTGGGGGGTAAACACACACTCATTCTATAGCATACTAGAAGCTTAGTGACTGTTAAACAGCAACAGATTCATTTCACAAAGAAACCGGGGCTCAGCAGCCTTCCTAGAGCCACACCACAAGCAACTGGAATCACACAGTTCTGCTGCCTTATTCTCCTCTGTCCAAAAAATGCGATTTTTATGTTTATTTATTTTCATTCAAATTCTGGAGAAGTCTGCTTTCTCAAAGTATTTCAACAGACTCACCTGCTTCTAGCATGACAAGTTGCGGCTGTATTTATCAGCAAGCCTGAGTCTGGGGTTTTTTTAGCTCAGCAGGGACCCTGCCCTCACCAGCTCTCCTGGGAGGCGACCAGGGTCAGAGCAAGGAGCACGTTGCCTCCTGGGCTCAGTGGGATGGGAGCTGCCTCTGGAGACCAAGATGGGACAGACTGGAGTTAATGCTTACTCCCTCTCTCTTCTTCTAGGGGCAGAACCAGGCCAAGTCCAGGAAGACACAGAAGATGCAAGGGCCACACCTTCTCCAGGTAAGCATGCTCAGCTTTGTATATGTTATATATATTGTTGTCCCCCATATGTTTATGAAATCAAGTGTGTTCCCGAGAATGAAAGAAATCATTGAAGCCAATTTACTTTTATATCCCCCAGCCCAAAATTAGACAAGTGCAATTAGAAAACAGATCCATTAGTAGGAAGATACTGAAACCTACCTGCTAAAGAGATGCATTTAGAAAAATATAGAAAACTGTACTTAGTTGTCTATTTAAATCCACATTATAAAAGTAGCTACTTTTAATATTTGAGGATGCTTTCTCCCAGTCTGCCCCGGCCCACAGTGAGCACATCTGTGAACATAAATAAAATGAATTTGAGACCACTTGGCAGCCACGGTTTTGCAGTCTGCATTGTATCACTTCATGCAATGAGAAGATATTCCCCTGACATGAAATATTTTTCTGTAACATGATTTTTAGAGGCTGTGCAATAGTTTCTTGTATGGAATCCTATTAACTGTTTAACCAATTATTTCCAACATGTGTTATTATAAATAATAGATATGCACTTGCTTTATGCCCATCCACTTCTGATAAATGCCTAGAAGTTGAATTGCTGGATAAAAGGTATAATCATTTCAGGGCTCTCAATATGTTGCCAAATTGCCCTGGAGAAAAACTGAACCAATTTACATTCATATGCACATGCCAGGGGCCAACAGTGCCTACTATTATTTGAAAACAAGTAAACAAAAAACCTGTACCCATTTTTAATAGAAAATTAAGGTAGCTCATTATTTTCCACTGTTCCCTCTGATTCACCTTCGTGGGGTTGGAGAGCTGGGCAGGATACTAAACCTAGGAGACTGAGGTTACGACAGAACTACTAAAGGTCTGCTTCTAACCCATGAGGACCAGTGTTGAGCAAGCTGAGACAAGCCCAGACGTATAAAGCAAACCAATATGGTGGATTTGGGGAAGGACTGCAAGTCAGAGGCCCAGGTCTTACCCAGAGCTCTGGGAGCTGAGCCTGGGTCAGCAGATGAGTGGGCACGGGGCCTACTGAGGCTCCCTTGGTCCGGACCACACTGGGCTGGAGATCTGGCCTGTGGGTTGGAGACCTCTCTGCCTCCAGCCAAAGGAGCTGGTGGGACTGAGGTCTGAGAGCAAAGGGAGATCCAGACAGTGCCAGGGAGCCTGCCTGGGGCAGGCAGAGCCACATCACGGGCAGCCTTGACAGCCATGGAGAGGACCTTGCACTTAATTCTGAGTATGAAGAGAAGCTGGTGCAGTGCTCCGAGGAGTTTGCATTACTGAGTACTGTGAGTTGGCTTAACCTCTCCACCATTCTTTTCATCTCTTCACCCGCGAGCATCATCATGGACCTTCACTCGGCAGGCTCATGATGGCAAACACAGCACAAATATAGGCCTGAGAGGCTATGACTTTTCTCGCCCACGAGGTGTCATCCAGGTGGCCTAGCTTGGGGTCCTGTCAGTTTTAATGTTATCGTAGGAAATTTGCAGATTCTCACGTAGTGTCCATGGATCCCCGAGGCTCTGCCCTGATGCCTGTAGACCCAGTTTGAAGACACTCTCCCGATGCTCTGTCTGCATTTGGCCCTGACTACATGTCCATCTGCAAACCTCTTCTTGAACCACTGTTCAGATATGGACCATAAAGGTATGTGTTTTCAGGGTCTGCAGAGATTGTTGCCACAGCTAAAGGTGCAACCATCGTCCCTGCTGGCATTAAATCTCTGGGGTTGGCTGTGTCATCCATCAGAAGTGGTCCTGAGGAGACATCTGGAAAAGGTGAGCAGAAGCAGGCAGAGATGTCTGTCCTCTCCCGGCCTCGGGATCCTCTGGTGAAGTCCTTAACCAAGCCCCTTCGGCTACCGCATCGCACTGTGACCGTCCCACTTGGTGCCACTGGGAGGCGCCATCCCTCCTGCCGCTTGAGCACTTCGATTCTCAGAGCGGGCAGATGAGCCTGCAGCCATCAGCGGCTGGAGGCCGGGCCGGGGAAAGGAACCCCTGACCGAGGGCTCTTGTCGCTCTTATTAGCCCTGAAGGAAAGAGCTTGGCGTCATGCGCAGCGTGGTTTGCTGGAAAGAATGAAACACTTGGGTTTGGATGGTTCTCCTCCCTCGGGTGCCTTGGCAAAGGCCCCGCACCGGCAAGCAGCCACAGCCAGTGGGACACACAGGAGGACTCTGCTCATGCCTGGGCAAGCCCTCCACGCATGCAAGGCTCTCGAGAGGGGGGCTGGGGAGGAGCCCTGCGCAGGCTTCCGGCTTCGTGGTTCTTCCCCCTCTGAACTGAGGACAATGGAGTTTGCACAGTGGACTTTCGCCTAGCTTAGCACAAGGAGCAGGCTGAGGAGGGGAGAGGAGAAGGAGGCCAGATAGAGAGACAGAGTCGTTGTTTCTCATCAGCCTGTGACAGGTTCACCTTCCTGCACCTGGGAAGCGGGGACAACACTCGGGTGATGCCACAGCTTGGAGAGATGCTCTTTTGTCTGACATCCCGGTGCCCGGAGGAATTTGAATCTTACGGCTGTTACTGCGGGCAGGAAGGACAAGGCGAGCCAAGGGACGCTCTGGACAGGTACGGCCGGGTGAGGATGGCGGGTGGGCGGTGTTGATGCTGCAGCGAGAGATGACAGCCTTCCTCGATGTCGGGCATCGCTTCGGGCTCACAGAGAGCTCGCCGAGTACCATTATTTCACTCAGGAGGGCTTGTTGCCATTATGGTCCCATTTTCCTGATGAGCAGTTGAGGCTCTGAGGCTGACCTGTCTGAGGTCCTTCAGCCACAAAGGGGCAGAGCCAGGCAGACCCAGATCTTTCGATTTGGTCTAGAGCTCCACCACGAATACTGCCCAGCTGCTCTATGAGGGTCAATGTGCAAAGACACTTCAGAAGACCCCAAATCTGCCTATTTTGCAACGAGCAGCATTAGAATTGGGGTCCCCAGTTGATTTGCTCTGCAGGATGACACACTGAAATGAGCTTCTCAACAACTTTTAAGCATAATTGTCAAATTTTTTACCTACTGTTCTTGGAAGAATTTTCACTGACCTCATGCATTCATCAATTTATTCCTTCATTTATATAGGCATGCAGCCTACATTTATTGTGCTTTTGCTCTGTGTTGGGCACTGTGCTAGGTGCTGGAGACATAAAAAGGATTAAACCTAAACAAAGCGGATTAAAACAAACTGCCTCTGCCCCATGGGACGTTGCTGAGTGAGAGACATGGACAATTCAACCAAGTACCACCTGCTGTAACAAATGCAGTGGGGACACCGAGGAAACGATGGGGAACTCAGCCTGGAGATGAGTTAGAGGAAGATGCTGAGAGCAGAACTGATCAGGTTTAAAGACTAAACTCACCCAGTTCACAGCCAGTTAGAGCTCTAGTGAAATTGTGTATGTCCACCTCCAATGTTGGGCTTGCCAGGGGAGAATCAACAACTATAGCTGAGAGTGAAGACGAGTCTTACTGTAGTTAACACAAAGGGATACAGTACTGGCAGGAACATGGAACGTGTCCACTGCAGGTCACGTGGTGTCTGCATGGCTGTATGACTCACGCACCCACCTACCTCCACAACAGCTCTCCTGTCTCCACTGCACAGTCATCCCGCCCCATCATGCAACCTTTGCGGGGTATTCCGGGAAATCAGGGGCTCTGCTGCCCAGGCAGACTTCAGAAAATTTACCTCCCACCAGGTGACAGTGAAGAAGTTTTTATTCTAGCAAAGTGTATACCACATTGTGGAATCACTGTGTTTTCATCAAGGGGCTTGACAACATGCCCACTACTCTCCAAGACAGAGAACCATTTAAGGATTGTTCCTGAGTCCACAGCACTCAGTGAGATAAGGCAAAATAGAAATTTGGGTAGCAGTAGTCACTGTGTTCTGCTGAACCCTATGGAAAGAATATGGGGGTGCTGTTGAAGAGGTTTCCTGACTACTGACCATATTTCACAAAAAATACGAGATTTGACCAGGCAGCAAGTGAGCTATGATACAGCTTCCTTGACATCCATTAGGAAGAAATGGAAAAATGGAAAGCCATAGCCTTGAACAAGGAAGGGTTAGTCAAAATGATATTATTTTCTGCAACGGTGTCTTTTCCAAACCATGCATACTTTATATCCTGAGACATATGAATGGTTTTCAAGGGTACTTGGATCATATATGATTTCTGATTCACTGACTTTAGATTTTAACTATTACTAACTATCCACCGCCACCCACCCCAGCCGAATGCCACACAAGACAGTGGCTCGGCTGTCATAACAGTAGAATGGGGGCTGCAGTTCCCATCCCACACAGGCTAATGTGATGTGAGAGGTGGATTGTTCCTCCTCCGACTGCCGGCACCATGGAATGGGTGGTGAAGCCCATACGTGGTCAAACACAAGCACTACCGAAAAGCCACAAGTCTGCCTGACCCTGCCTCCGGCTGTGGCCTCCAGGACCAAGTGAGAGTGGTTAAAGGACAGGGGAGAGTTGAAGAGAGAGGATTTAAGGAGCAATTGTAGCCTCCTATGGGTTGGAGCCATCACAAGTTCCCTCGGGGTGTCCACCAGCTGGGGGCACACTGTGAGGCTTTATCAGGCCAGATGGGTGGGTCTAAAAAGCAAGAACATGATCCATTCTCATCTATTTCCTGAGGTCTTGCTCTTTGCTGGACACCTTCCTAGATCAGTTATTTATTTACGTTCGAGATAGTTACTCTGTTCTCTTTTAAGGCTATGGACAAAGGGGGTACCTTATGGATGTGAGATTAACTGTTCTATTATGTAAAAGGTTGGAGAGAGTGGGTTATTTTTAGCCCATATGGTATGCTAGAAGTGGTACCCCTTCCTCAAGACTCTTTATTTCCATCTTTTGGAAAATTACTGTAATAAATATGCAAGTCACCCATCTTTTCAGTCAACAGAGTCACAATAAAAACACCGAGTTTTTTAAAGAAGAGTAAGATACATCCGGTGTGATGGACACTGCCTTAGATGTGGCATCCTTGTGCAGTCCACAACCTGAACAGCCATACATGGTGGCCCTTGGGATGTATATAAATGAGTCCAGTGGCACTGGAAAGGAGGCACTGGCTTCTCTCATCAATATAGGGAGTATGGGATAAGCAGGCCTGGAGGGAGTTCTGGGGACAGCTGGGGGCTCTAGGCAGTAAGCGATTTTCCTTGCTCTTAGGTGCTGTTTGTCCCATCACTGCTGCCTGGAGCAGGTGAGAAGGCTGGACTGCCTGCTCGAGAGGCTTCCTCGATCACCAGTGGTATGCGTGGATGGTACCCCCAAGTGTAAGTGCTGTGAGCCAGCATAGTGGGTTATTCTTTCATTCAAGTCAGCATCAGGACCACAGCTCATCTTATAGATGCTTTCCCAAGCACTTGTTATCTCTAATGTGATTTAAAATGTTTCTTAACTTTGAGGCACACATTAGTACTCCTGTTCCACTGAGGAGGAGACTCAAGTTCAAGAGGCTAAGTCAGCTGACAAAAGTCACAGAGCCAGTAAGAGCAGACGGGGAATAATGTAAATCACCCATGCTTACGGAGTGCTTCCCATGTGCTCTTCTGAGTTTTTCATGTGTATTAACAGAGTTCAACCTCACACCAATCCTATGAGGTAGCACCACGAGACTTCCCATTTTACAGAGGTGGCGACTGAGGTCCAAGACCCCACAGGTAGAAGGAGGTGATAGAACTGGGGCTGGAACTGTGAAACCATAGAGCCTCAGACCCAGAACCGAGTCTTCACTGAGCCAGTGGGTCTCTTTTCCTGAGAAGCAGAACACTTTTCCCAAGTGAGGTCCCCTAAGAAGCCCATAAAAAGGGGAGTGTCTCTGGCTGAAGGAAGAGGTGGGCCTGCACCTCCACTCCTCCCAGGTGTGGAAGCCGGAGGTGCCTCCATGGCCATTCAGGGCCTGGTGGGGGGGATATTTGGAAACAGCCCCACCCTCAGGAGCCTCACTCTGTTGGGCTTGCTTTACAACTGGCTTCATCTCCATTCTCTGGCTGCACTTCCCCATGTACATCAGTGGATGTATTTCCCTTACCCTTTGCAGTTTAAAAGGAAATGGTCCCTATAGCATTTCTCGAGAGCCCTGAGAGGGTTTGTCTCACCCTCACTTTTTATCTGGGGAAGGCCCAGGCTGAGGCTCCAGTGCCACCTCCTCCCTCAGCCTCCAGGAATCCCAGCCTTGGAGGATCGTGTGTGCCTCTCACCTCCCAGGAGGGAGCTCTGTGCTTTATATGTCACTTACTCATTCATTCATTCACCCAATTATCTGCTTATCCAAAAAAACTCCATCGGGACCTAGGAACACAGTGAACAGACATGATCCCTGCCTCAAACTGCTCACAGCCCGCAAGGAAGAGAGACAAGCAAGGGACTCTTCTATTATCACTAGTATTGCTACGAGGTGGTACAGGTGCCCAGGACCGTGGTGAAAGGGGTTTTTGAGCCCGCGGAATACGGCAGCCAGGATGGGAGAATTTGGGAGAAGTTAGAAGGGCAGTGAAGGAGGTTTTCCAAGAGGTTAACAGGTTCCCAGGTGGCCGTGCTGGGTGTGGGTGTTCCAAGAAAAAGGAAGAGAAAGACTGTGGCCTTTGGGGAACTCCTGGCAGTTTGGGAACGACACGTGGTTCTATATTTCGGGAAGAGATAGTGGGAGTCGCGGGACCATGGTGATGCAAGGTGAGGCTGGCGAGACAGGTACCAGATCACGAACCCAAGGCTGAAACATTTACATTTTGTCCTCTAGGGGGTGAGAAGCCAGGGGTGGGTTTAGAACCCATGAGCGACAGGACCAGATGATCGTTGTCTGTGATGCAATCACGCCTTGAGGTCCCACCTGCTCAGCTAAAGGCGCCTTCATCCCTCTGGTCTCACTGAATCCAGGAAGGTTGTGTGTGGTGTTCAAACTCCTACAGGGCTTCCGTAAACTGGTTCCGACCCTCTGTGAGCCCTGAGCACCGTGTCCTGTAGCAGCTGCAGGTGTCGGGTTGTGAGAAATGAGGGCATCTCGGAGCCTGCTCCGGGCCACCCCACATAAGGCACAGGGGCCCAAGTGCAGAGCTGCTCTAGGGAACAGGCTCAGGTCTGGGTCCGCTCTGCTCTTCCATGTCTCCTCTTTCTGCCTCCCGCTGTGGAGATGCAACGAGTATGTCTGGGGCTGATGTGAAGGCCAGGGTAGGAGATGTGGAGGGTCAGTGTGATGAGAAAAGTTCTGGTTGACGAATACTTCGCGGTAGGATCAGACAAAAAAACATTAAATGGACCAAATACGTCTTTGAAAACCACAGACAAGGATAACGTTTGCAGAATGCTTGCCTACGTCCGAGCACCTTCAAATACATTATTTCCTTTCAATCACACGCGTGTTCTGCGTGCCAACCCGCACTACATGCATTGAAACCTTCAAGAAATGAAGTGGGGTCACCAGACGGAGCAAATAAAAATACATGTATTTCTGCTGTGACAGTGAGAACCATAGGGTAGGATGCGATGGGAACCCACAGGAAAGACACTCCCTTTAGCCAGAGGGGCTGGAGAGGGGCTGGAGGAAGCTTTCTGGACGTGGTGGGGGGATGCCGGGTGGATTCCTGACGGAAGAGTATGCGCTAACCAGGAGGAGAAAGTTAAGAATATTCCCAGTAGAGGACTCAGTGGACGCAGGACCAAGAGGTTCAGGACGGAGCCGGGGAGTACAGGGCGGAAGGGGCGAGCACCCTGCGGTGTCTCAGGCCTGCTCCCCTGTTCTTGCCCCCTAAGGTGTAGGCCAGAGCCTGTGTGAGAAGCTGCTTTGTGTCTGTGACCAGACAGCGGCTGAATGCCTGGCCTCTGCCTTCTACAACCAAAGCCTCAAGTCACCTGGCAGACAGGAGTGCCAGGGCCACCGGCCATCCTGCGAGGACGGCAGGATTTCAGCTTCGTCCCTTGGCTCCAGCTCTGAGGAGAACAGTGTGGAGGCCCCGCTGCCCAGGGAGGGCCTGAGAAGAACCAGAAGATTCCTGGGGAAGTCCCTTGGTCTCCTGGGGACCAGGCCACAGCGTGGCCCCAGATAGATTCCCAGAGAAAATGACCAATCACACCCTATCGTTCTGTCCCTCCTGCTACTGTAACCTCTCTGGGCCCATCTCCATCCTCTCTGCCCTCAGCAGAGGCTCAAAGCGGGGAGAGGCAGGAAGACCCTTGCACATGTGCATTGTGATGTTTGTCAGCTCACATCCAAAGGTGTCTTTGGAGAAGGCAAACGAGGGGGTGGTTATATGTTTCCTGGAGTGCACTGTAGGGGCTCAATAAATATTCCCATCAACATTTCTTTGTCTGGTTTGGTTTTGAAGATGCTGGTACATGAATAGATGGCAAAGGTGAGATGGCAGAGGAATGGAGGGGGAAAAGATATCTTCACTCCGCAATCACTGAAATCACAATCTTCTATTCAAAAAATACAGAAGGGAGTATGTTTAATCAATCTTATGAGATCACCTATGGGTCACCAATAACCCACCAAAGACATATGCCAAGGACTGAGATGACAGCTCTTCCGGTATGTTATTAAGAGAATGGCCTCAGCCACCTCAATGAAGAATCACTGATAACCCTGTCTTGGGTCTGGCAATATTAAATTGATTTTAAAAAAATGATAGGGTTTATCCCAGTGGCTGGAAGTTTGGGGGATGCCAATGCCCACTCAGACACAGACAAATACAATTGTAATTACAAAAAAATGGAAATTATATCCCTCCATCCATCCATCCACCCACCCATCTGATAGTTATTGAGATTTTACTGTGCATCAGGCAAAAAGGCAATGTGCTTCCAGAATCCCCTTCAATATTTCATAAGGATACGAACTATAGTTCACATCACATCCTTGGTTCTCTATTCCCATAAATCACGTGTCCTGCAGTGAGACAATACAGGGTCCCTGCCTGCTCCTCAGACAGGCGGGAAAGCAGAGCCTCTGAAGAGTTCGTGTTCGTGACCTTCTCATGGTGTGGCACTATCCTGACGTTAAAGAATTGAAAACCTTGAGAAATCAAAAGGTCGTGGTGCCAAGCCAGCAGCTGACACCCTTCCCTACCTTCCAGGGAAATCACCTGATGAGCACCTTTTGATGAATCCAACACATTGGAATTTTTTTTTTTTTTTTTTTTTTTTTGCGTGGCACGTGGGATCTTAGTTTCCCAACCAGGGATCTAACCCGTACCCCCCGCAGTGGGAGCGTGGAGTCTTAACCACTGGACTGCCAGAGAAGTCCCTCACGTTGGAATCTTTTGAATCATGTGACCTTTTAAGTAACAGCTGAAATTTGGGTCCTCCCAGAAGCGGACCCTTAGACAAGGACTTGAGAGCAAGTGGCTTATTTGGAAAGTGCAGGAAACGCTGAGGGGAGAGCAAAGGGATAAGACGGCAGAGGAACGGTAGCCAGGGAAAGCTGCGTTACCAAGGCAGTTGCCCCTGGAAGTAGAATATGCATAGTGCACGCGCGTGCACACACACACACACACACACACACACACACACACACACACACACACACACCCCGCTGGGAGAGGAGACAGACCGCCTTCTATCAGATCAGTCTTTACTCCCATGGAGGGCGATGTCTCCTGCCTGCTGCACCTGGGGGCCGGAGGCTCTGGAGGCTGAGGAAGCCTTTAGGCCAAGAAATGCAGGTGAGAGTGTCTGGCAATCAGCCCGCAGGCACCACAGCGGTCAAGGCGAGGTGGGCCACCAATGGCACTCCCTTCCTTTAACCCAGCAGGTGTGTGCTAAGTGTCCGCTTCCCACGGCCGGCACCATGCTAGGCTGCCCACACATATGGTGACTGCCTGCCTTCTCCACACCTTCACCGGAGGCAGCTGAATGTTGCCGAAGGACAAAAGCAACTGAGCTGACCCACTTCACTTGAAGCTCATGACCACAAAAACCTCAAATGGACACTCAACCTTTTCTTAGTAAGCTGAGTTTTCTGTTGTCCAAGACAACTGTTTGGTCCCTTTCCTCCTCTCCTCAAACCTTCCACACCTCCCCTTGCTCTCAGCTGAGAACTGTCCAGAGCGGAAGGGTCTGAGATTTTACCTTATTTGTAACTTAACAAGTTGGTCTGCATTTCATGGATGCTGGCAGAAGATACGAGATGCTTGGGTCAGAGACAAAGGACTTTATTACTTACCGTAATGGCAGTAGCCTGAGTATGATAATTTATGCTGGTTCCTCAAGCCCTGGGCCAATGCAAAGAGGGTCAGGTAACACCTACACACAGGGTGGGTTTCATTACACAGGGAACCTAAAATATTTATTGGCCACAAGCCTGCCTTTTACCCCAGAAAAGAGATCATCTGTATTATACAGGACAAGAAGCATGTCTGTCCTTGGCTCCAAAGGGAGATGCCGTCTCTGTGTTCCAAGTCTGTAGGATGTACTATATCCTTAAAAAAGATACTCCAGAATAAAGATAGTGTCTCTGTTCACAAGACATGCAGAAATGCAAGGCACATGGTTACAATGACCTCACCTAATACTCCATTGAGAAAACTGAAGTTTTCCCGTGGGAATGTCCTGATCTTCTTGCCACCAAAGCTACAAAATTACCGGCGGTCTTTGTCTTCCTTCTTGTTTCAATGAAAAAAGTGTTCCTTATCCATGTCAAAGGTCAACCCCTCCACCTATGCTCTGGCTACAGTACCCCGCTATTGCCTTTTCCAGGGCTTGATTCCTGCAAACATTTCCTTTTTATTCTATATCAATTCATCCCTCTCTTCTTCTGTATCATTCTAATCAGCATGCAAACATGCCCTAAAGTCTCCCATCTTTAAAAAATCTCTCCCTTGACTCATTAAACTAAGATGGTGGAAACATGAAATTATAAATCTGATGCTCCTAGATTTAATCTTGTCCTTAAATACTACACTAGGTGGTGCTATATTGGGTATCTTTTGCCTGAACTTCACATCATCCAACCCTACCTTACTCCAGATCCTGCCGTGATAACCAGTTCCACACAGGCTTCCACCTGCCTTGTGCACGGGGGTGGAATCTGACAATGCCTGCCTTCTGCACTTCTACGCTCCGTGCATGGGACACAGGACTTCTCTGAGAAAAAGGCATGGCACGCCTTGGGAATGGCACTCAAGCACACACAATCCAAAAACGCGGGGGAGTTAATGTCAACAGGGCCACCCTTGACCATGAAGAACAGAAGCGGAGCATACATGCTTCCCCAGCTTTCATCAGCTGGGCGGACAGTTCTGAGATTATTTCATGAGACTCCTCAGGCTGCCCAGCAGGATGGATCTCCAGTCACCTATGGTGCTGGTAATTCATAAATAAACCCTCTTAATGAGCTTTTGCTCATTGCACTTCACTGGTCCGGTCCCTCGCTGGGGTTCCCTGGAATCACTTCCCAGAGCAATTCCTACATGTAAGCCTTTGACTTCGGCTCTGCTTTGGGAGAACCTAGGCTAAGTTACTGGCTTCCCAAGTCTGCCTGTGACCCAAAGTGTAAGTACAAGGCGAATGTAATATAGCAAAACTAAGAGGCAGGGCTTGATGCTACACACTGGCTCTGCTTTTTCATTCATGTGAACTTATGTATCAGGTGAGAGAACGGGACGCAACCAATTACAGCTGAAAAGAAAACGCATGAGAGAGTGTATCACACAGGCTGCTCATTTTACACCTCCAGAAAACAGGTTCAGAAAACTGGAGTGACTGGCCTAAGACTGCAGAACTGAGACAGCTGCCCAGCTTGCTTAAGACGCCATGCATGGCGAACTCAAGGATTATTAATGACAAACACCGACTCAGTGTCTAGTCTGTGCCATGCAGGCATGACACGAGGAACCTCTTCTAAGTGATTCATTTACCCCTCAACAGATGACCTCTGAGGGCAGAACATACTCGCCTCATTTTACATACTTCAAAGCTCAAAGTTCCGGCACTGCCTAAGGCTACTCGGCCAGGAGTGGCAGGGTGGGGTCTGAAGCCAGAGCCCGTGCTCCTCGTTGCTTTGCCAAACTGCGAAAGGAAGTCCCTGAAGCCCATCTGGCTATGGTGGGCTTTCCTGCCAGCGGCAGGAGAGCAGACCAGGTGGCAGAGGGTACTAGAGAGGAGCTATCGTTTTAGAGAGAGGCTTCATGTAACTTACACAGCAAAGGGGTAGGGTTGAAAATACAAACAGTAAGACTAATGCAGAGGTGGAAACCGTGCTTTCACAGGCACACGCTAAGAGCTTAATGTTAGCTGTATCTTACCACGACTGCAGTTATGGTTCTGATTCTTCCAATGTATGTGAGGATGAATCCGTTTGGCAGCTTGATTTTCACTGAAGTTCTTCATTTTTAACTAAAGCAAAATAGTGAATACGTTTAATTTAATAAATGCAATGGCTATTACAAAAATGTACGTATACAGAAGTAATCTGATTTTGTTTTATTGCTTACATATGAATTGCACAGTGAATTGTTACATTTCAAAAAACTCAATTCATTACATTTAGTACATATATTGGCATGAATAAAACAAATCAGTACCATTTTCAGAAAGGAAGAAAAGAGATATTGAGAGGAAGGGGAAGTTAACTGCTGGTTAAGTACAGTATTATGATTCTAAAAGATAATGAGTTCAGAAGTATTAAGGAAGTGTGTGTGTGTTTAGGTTAACTCCAATGACTGTATAAGCAAAGACAACACAAGTATAGGAGGAACACTTCAATGTTAACTATTCAATGTCAAGGGGAAAAAATGAATGATATAAGCAACAGTATATAGCAAAAAGAGAATGATTAACAGTTTTTATTAAGAGTTTTAAATATCTACAAAAATACAGCAATACAGTGAACTTCAACACATCCTAAACTTTCAGTATCCAAACTGGCTGTAATACAGTAGGCATACCTATGACGTGCAGGATCTCCTGCAATCTCCTGGAAGGGACAGAAAGCCTAAGAAAAGACCCCTCATTTCTTGGGAATCGTTGTTAACGAGACCAGTTCAGTAATCTAGGATATACAGAAGTCTACTGTGATTTAAAAACAACTACAACAGGAAAAAAATCCCACAAAACCCAAATCTACAGTTTACAAAACAGACCAAGAGGTGTGATAAACATTAACTGAAATGGTTTTCCTTTACATGCTATACATGCATTTTTAAATCACAGAGAAACATGAAATTTTGTAGAGCAAAGTTTGTTTTGCATGAGTGCAAATGAATATATATCTTCTTTTCTTATACTATTAAATTATATATATTTTTTCATACAAAAGCACACAGTGTTAATCTATAAAATGACATCCAAGTGGATGATGATTGTTTTTGCATGTCCCCCTGCTTAGATTTTTACACAATCTTTCTTTAAAAATACAGAAAAAAAGGGAAATTAAAAAAACGTAAAACTTGGCCTATTAAATGGTGAAACATTTTACCTCGTCAAGAGGTAAAGTTACAGTGACAGCTGCAATGGGGGCCATTTAACCCCCCAAGTGGTGACCGCACTATCACTTGGAAAACAACGTCTTGTTTATCAACAGTGAGTAAACCACCCAGGATGTTTGAGTGTCATTTGACAGGTTTAAAAAGACTAGGATCTTCTGCAAGATGTTTCAAGACGCTGTACTTTGGTTTAAATATTCAAAAAAATTTTGAGTATGCTTGTTCTATTATTACTTCCTCACTTTTTTGTTTCTACTAAAGGTGCCCAAATAACTGTAAACACCAAGTAATAACATGCCTTTCTTCACTGCAATTTTTCAAACAAAATCTAAAGCTAAAAATGCAATTATTTTTGGGGTTACAATTTTTGATATGTATATTGTTTTATGTAAAAGGGAATCAAATCTGAAAAGGTAGTAGAATTATAAACAGATTATTTTATTAAAATGTCCTAAAAGAATTTTATGAGTTGCAAAGAAAATTGTTCGTTTTTGCCATGTGATGGAATTCACTAAAATGTACACAATTTTAAGAACACTGTAAGTTTGTCAGCACATGTAATCTTGGTAGCTTACATCAATACAAGCTTAAATTGACGATCTATAGCACACTTGATTGCTAAACCCATAGGCACTCTTTTCAAATGTAATATCACAAATCCTAAACAGAGATGCATACAAGTTGCAGTTCAAATCTTACAAACTGAAAGTCCATTCGGGGCCTTTTTTGACTATAAGGATTTAAAAACTGCACAATATTAAAATGTAAATTAATATGCTCTCAACAGAAATCAAAATGTACACACTCTTCACAGGTGAACTAGTAGCTGTTTTAAATGTCTTTTTTTCCTATACTAAATATATAGCTCATTTAATTAATGGAGCCACAGCAAAATACTACTGTAATTTCAAAGCACAGTCTGTAAACTAATACATCTAATGATGTAAAAAATATTGCACAGTTCAGTACTCCAAGAGCGAGCTCTGAGACTCTCAAGTAGAACGGTCAAACTTTTGGCAGAAAACACAGTATTACAAGAACTAGACACTTTAAAGTCGGAGATTTTAGGGTCATATTCTAGGAATATTACTCAGTAAATGTCATCTCCACAAACAAGTTGAGGAATGACTGTCACATACCGTTACAGCGAACGAACAGAGGGATGCACACGACGACATCTAGAACGTGGGGACCAAGAGCCACAGAACAGTTCTGCTGCTCCAGGATTAGGAATATATTTGTATGTTTTTGCTTTTTCAGATAAAGAAAAACAACAGCAATTCTAATTTTAAGCAGTTGCGTAGATGTCTAAGAAATACAGTAGACACTTGATACATCTTCAACCCTCTGAAGGCTTAATTTTTTTTTAAATTACATGTTTGTGAAAATTTTTAAATATACTATTTAACAATTAATGTGAGACCAATATACGTTCAATTTTAAAAGCCATCAGGAACCTCAAAAAAAATTAACATGGCATAAACCTATCTTCAAAAGTACTCTAAATCATATAATATAGCTGCAAAATATCTAATCTGATATGCCAAGCATTCGGTTAAAGATAAATTCCATCATAATTTTCACGAAGTATGTTAACACACATTAAGTAAACCCTGAAAACTCAGTTTGGCCCTAATTTTTAGGCTTTATGCTGAGGTCTTCGTGAGCCACTCAGTACACACACAGATCTGGAAACTTCATCTCGTAGACCGGGACAGACTGGTATTGGGCGTGCCCAGAAGTAATGGTCAGTGTTCCTGATGGGCTGGGAGGAGGGCTGTAAAAGAGCGAGGCATCGTCAACAGGTGCATTGCAAAGCTGTTCACTTCACGGAGCACTCTCACTACTACCTGCCAGCAGCAGAGTGAGGCTCCTTCATCGCAGGGATCAGTGTGACGGAACTGCGGGCCAGCTACAAGGTGGCATGGCACATAGATCACAGTGGTACCAAGCTGTTTTTAAGTCTACACTAGACATTCTCCTCTGAATATATGTATGTATAATTTTTACAGTGGGATTATGCTATACCCACTCATGTAAGCTTGCTGTGTTTCACTAGTAAAAAATCTTATATATACATATATTAACTTCTTTTGATGACCACTGCATGGTACTTCAATATATAGATATATTATAATTGATTTACTTCAACGGGCAGATGTAGGTTCATTTTCATTTTTCATTATCATAAATAATGCTGCCCGGTCTATTCTTTTTTTTTTTTTTTTTTTTTTTTGCGGTACGCGGGCCTCTCACTGTTGTGGCCTCTCCCGTTGCGGAGCACAGGCTCCGGACGCGCAGGCTCACCGGCCATGGCTCACGGGCCCAGCCGTTCCGCAGCATGTGGGATCTTCCCGGACCGGGGCACGAACCCGTGTCCTCTGCATCGGCAGGCGGACTCTCAACCACTGTGCCACCAGGGAAGCCCCTAGGTCTATTCTTATACATAATTTTATCCTGTCTCCTTGGTTTATAGTCTTACACACAGAATTTCTGCATCAAAGTGTATTTACATTTTTGAGACTGGTACACATTGCCATAATACTGGCAATTCATACTTTCAACATCTGATTGTAGCCATTCCCTTACACCATTATAAATATTGGGTATAATCATTCTTTCTTGTTATTTTAATCCTCGGCGCTCTGGCAGGCAAAAGGGAATTCTTTCTTTCTTTTATTTTCACATTTCGGGTTACTACTAATGCTATATACCTTTGTAGATTTAGTATCCATTCTGCGTTTCTTTTAAAATGAATTGTCTACTTGAGTCTACTGCCTGTATTTCTACTCAGATATTTTTCTTTTATCAGTTTCGGAAACTGATCTTTTGTCACATGATACCAATGTTCTTCCCTCAATTCATTACTTCATTCTTATCTCTACCATAGATAAAGATACTGACACTTTCATCATTCAAAAAAGGTCCTTTGTGTCCTCAACCAATTTCTCCCTACTCCCACATACCCATACACATACACCCACATCCAACAGTAACTATGTTCTGATCGCTGTCACTGAAGGCTAGTGTCACTTGTTCTTGAATTTCACATGGTCTATACAGCCTATAGGAATGGTCCATACAAGCTATACTCGTTTATGTTTGATTTCTTTTGCTCAATGCATTTTTAAAAATTTACCCCCAAAATGTGTTCCTTTTTACTGCTGAATAGTATTTCACTATTGTAAGAGTACCACTATTTGTCTACTCTCTCTCCATTCTCCTGTTGATGGGCATCTGGTAATTATGAAAAAAGCTGCTGAAACATTCATGCACATGTCTTTTTGTGAATCTAAGTTTTCATTTCTCTGGGCAAATACTGAGATACGGGATTACAGGATCAAGAGCAGGTATATGTTTAACTTTATAAGACACTGCCGAAGTTCTGCAAAGTGTACCAATTTATACTCCTATGAGCAATATATGCGAATTCTTCTATAATGTCCAATATACCATTAAGCCCATCCAATGACATTTTTTTCTTTCAGATATTATAACATTCAGTTCTTGAACTACAATTTGGTTCTTTTTTAGACTTTCCATTTCTCTCCTAAAATATACATATTTTTTCCTTTAAATTCTTTGATATGTGTGTGTGTTCTTTTTAGGTCACGGTCTACTAATTCCAATAATTGGATCAATCATCTGTGGGGCTGCTTATTCTTTTTCTGTATTTTCCTGCTCCTTTGCATTTCTTGTAATTTTTTTCTTATTGTACTAAGGTCAAAGTGAATGAAGGAACAATGGAAACTGAGACATAATATTGCTTATTTTGTTTCTTTTCTCAAGCATACAAACTCTTTTCTCTATCTCCTAGTTAGAATGAGGCAAATTAACAAGAGGAAATATATCAAATAGAAACTGAAAACCCTGAAGGTACACTAAGAAGTCTATTTCATTTCTCTGTATCATGTGAGGTACCCAAAACTACTACTTCCTAACTAGGTGACCTTGGATAAATTACCAAACTTCTACGTGCATCTGTTTCTACATTTGTAAAGCAAAAATAATCACTACATATTTTTAAAATCTGTTGTAAACACTAAATGAAAGAATGTACCTAGCACAGTGCCTAGAACACCATAAGTGTTCAGTAAATAACTATTAGCAGTAAGGCTTAATAAATACAAATTATTAGTAGTAGTTGCAGTACCAATGAAACCGAATTAGTCATAAAACTTATTCTAAAATATTAAATCCATATAGTTATGATAGTGTGATTAAATGTAACATGGTGGCCTCTAGCAACATTTCTTTTAAGAACATGAGTTATGGATTTGAATTTTGATTATTTCTACTCACTAGCTGGATAAACTTCAGCTAGTTACTTTATTTCTCTAAGCCTCAGTGTCTTTACCTGGGGTGGGGGGGAAAGGATCTACCTAACTTTTCAGGACTGTGGGGAGGATTAGTAAAAACAACAGATATAAAGCAGCAGATATTTACTGCTACAATTAACAGGCATCAAAGAAGCTGTGGACAGGGAGCGTTGCCTGCCATTCCAGTTCTGCAAGATCAAGCCATCAGCCACTGCAGTCACCTACAATGGTGCGCCCTGAGGGGAATTCAGGATGGAGAAAAACAGGGAGCATTCTGTTCTTTGGATACTGGCCCTTGACAGTTAAGATGCATATCTAAGGAATAATTTCAATGAACCCAGGTCCTTGCACCTTCCCATGCATAGAAAAGCACTAAAATCATCAACCTCAGATGTCTGCTCTTTGTGATTAGCAGTGATCTTTTGATGTTTGACTACAAGGTTTTCTCCAGCCAAAAACTCCTATATACCCTGGCTCCTCCCTTACCTCTTCCGGGCAGTTCCTCAGAGCTACCTGAGAGGCTGTCTCCCGGGCTATAGTCCTCAGCAAGGTCCCCGAATAAAACTTAACTCTCAACTTTTAGGTTGTGCATAAATGCCCGCACCCAGCAATTTTCTCTGAATCTAAGGTATAGGTATATTGCGTATCAGAGTCTGATTCTCTGTTCTGAACTTTTATAAATGAGTGATTCTCAACTTAGTCGGGGCGGGGGGGGGCAGTATTGGTGGTAAATGCCTAGAATAAGATGTTAAAGTGATGAAAACATGCTTTGCGTATGAAGGCAGAAAAAAGGCTGGGGAAAAAAAAGCAACTGATCTCGAGCATCTACCTGTTTATTCTGTTTATAAGGATACATACAGGGTTTGAAGCAAAACAGATTTAGTTAATCAAGTTGAAAATATAAAAGATACGGCGATGGAAAAAAAATTTCAGAAGCACAATTTCTGTCTATGGCTCCTTTACTGTGCCACATTATACACAGACCAGTCTCCACACTGAAGTCAATATAAGAATATGCAGAGGTTCTTTCCTTAGGTGGAACCTGGAGTTTTTCTCTCCCTCTGTCATGTGCTTCATTACTTAACAACCAAATGACACAGAAAAACCGGTATTAGATACCTTATGTTTCTGGAGCATAAGATACAATCGTTCAATGGTATCCACAGGGGATTGGTTCCTGGACCCTCCACACAGACCAAAATCCTTGGATGCTCAAGTCCCTGATATAAAATGGAGCACTACTGGCATATGACCTACACACATCCTCCCTTATACTTTACATCGTATCTAGATTATTTATAATATCTAATACAATGTAAATGCTATGTAAATAGTTGTCAGCATGCAGCAAATTCAAGTTTTACTTTTTGGAACTTTCTGGGAATTTTTTTTTCCCCAAATATTTTTGACCCACAGTTGGTTGAATTTGCGAATGCAGAACCTGCGGGTATGGAGGGCCGACTGTAACTAATAACAGGACACAAATAGACATGACTTAGGAAAACTCAAGTAAAATTTAATAATTCAAGTGAGCCATCTGCATAGGTAGAATCATTATTGCCCTGGAAAGAACTATGAGGTTGAACCATATAAAACTGTAGTTTTTATAGGTCACAATGGTTAAATCTGAGAAATTACCTTTTTAAACATATCATTAGAATAAGAGTCTTCCAATTACTCAAATGTCCTTATAGGACCATTTTAAAGGAATAAATGATCTAAAAAGGAAAGCTAGAAGCCCCCTGGACAAGAAATGGTATCAGACAATCCAGTAAACAGAAAAACCACTGAGACAGAGACCTGTATGATCTTGTGTTTACCCTAAATGAAAAGCACAATTACTTAAAAAGCCACAAATTTATAAGGATCTAATGGTTTCTATTTTGCTGCTTTATTGCTCTTGTAGTACCAAAACTCTTACCGTATGGTGAGTTCCAATATTTGAGCAAGTCTGTCATGAAGGAAATTTGCCTACAAAGGAGAAAAAAAAAATGTTAAGAACGGATCTATTATATTCCGAATACCCATATGTAATAATACAAGTGTGATTTAAAGGACAAAGCATAACTCTAACTATTAAACTGATGGTACAGAATGCTTTAATGTTTTGGTTTTATCTGTCTCATACACTGGCATTTAATGTAAAGTTTCTTTTATTCCTCTCCTAGTCTCACTGGTAAAAACAAAATCGATAGACACACAAAATACCTATAGCAAAATCATAGAAAACCACTGCAAAAACAGTTTCAAAGCAGTAACAATCGTTAACATTTAATTTGGGATCTGCCATTCCCATCAGCTGACATTACACAAAAAAATTATTTAGGCTTCACAGCTATGTCTTCAGCTTTCAGTCCCTATCAAATCCACTGCCTTGTGGATTCTGTTGATCTGCCTGAAGCTTGGAATCTACCTACCAATTACCAGGACAGCGTCCACGAAGTCAAACCCCACCCCCGCCCCCTCCACCATGTGTTCACTTACTTTGGACTCACACTGTGCTGCTATTTCTTCAAAAGGTGCTTTCTGGAATCTCTCTATCACTAGACGCCTCTTTTCCTTTTCCTGTTCTTCCATTCCACTGGTATCTATATAAATGTTTAAAAAGACCCATTAAAAGGAATACGAAAATTTCATAGAACCTTGCCAATGACCATAAGAGCAAATGATCTATAAATAAAAAATAAGGGTGATTTATAGGACTACTTGTATAGGGAAAAAAGCAAAAGGTGTGACATCCCTGAAGTGTCTTAGTTAAGGCTAGAAAGCCCAGATATAAAAAAATTTAAAAACTACACAGCACAAAACCCTTTCTCATAAGACTACCTTTGTCTCTCTTACCAAATAAAAGCAGAAGCATGACAACTTCCTACAAGTTCAACAACTTCAAGGCCCTTCCTGAAGGATGATTCTTTTATTAATAATCATGCCCTTGCACATATGAGGTACTAAATTAAAAGTCTGCTAAACTTGATAGTGAATGGTGTGACTGAAATATAGATAGGGGCGTGCGGAACCATATTGTTTTAGCCTCTTCCATTTATCTTCCACAATTTGAAAAGGGATTTTTTTAAATCTTAAGATGACGTGTGGTCTGGCCAAAGTTTGTGAGATAATAAAATAATAAATGTCTGTCATTCTGATACATATAATAACTATGTCTATTTGCTTAAGAATCTGAAAAGAAGGCTAATTAATGGCTTATTTATTGATGGTCTACAGTAACAACTCAGTAACTCTTCAGCTTTTTTATTTTTCCTGGTCAAGAATTTCATAAGATGAAACACAATCTGTTCAAGGTTCTTCAAAAACAAAGCTTCCCTTCAGGTAGACAAACTGTAACAATTAGCTACTTTTAAAAAATGGATATATCAGGTACAAACGAAATAGGTTTATTTTCCCCCCTCTGAAATTGTGGCAGGTTAAGAAAGTTGTCGAATTTATGTACTTTTTCTGAATGACTATAATACAGAATTATGATCACATCTCTCATGTTCACTAGATTAGGGTCACAAGCTCAAATGTGCCAGAGGCTAGGCAGGAAACATAAATGTTTTAAAAGCAGTAAGAAAAACAGGACTTGGGCAAGCTGAGCATATATCCCTGGTCTTTATTCAAATCCAATTTCTGAAAATACTTCTTCTACCTAAATTTGGCCTGCAGGCAGCAAGTTTCTTTTCCATGCATTAAGTCCAGTAGTTCTCAAACTTTTTGTTTCAAGACTCCTTTATACTCTGAAAAATTATCAAGAAAGCCAAATTGCTTTCTTTATGTATTACATTTGATATTTTCCATATTACAATATAAAAATGAGAGACTTAAAAAATAGTCATTAAATGCATTAAAGAAATGAAACCACTATATGTTAACATAAATGTTTCATGAAAAAATAACGACATTTTCTAAAATGAAAAGATTTAGTGAAGAGAATGGCATTGTTTTCTATTTTTGCAAATCTCTTTAATGTCTGACTTAATAGAAGCAGTTGGATTCTACATGCAGATGCCTTCAATCCACTGCAATATGTTATTCTGGTTGAAGTATATAAAGAAAAACTAAACTCACACAGGTATCGACTGGGAAAGAGTAATTCAATAAATAGCCTTTTCACAGAATTGTAGCTATTTCTTCTTGGACACTACAACAAAACATGACAAACTGTAGTTTCTTAAAAGTTAGTTGCAATATGGAATTTGAAACCTTATTAATGAACTTTTTGTAATTGGTTATATTAACATCTATTGGTCTGTTCTACAGTTTGAATAGAGCTTTACTCATGTATGGTTTTGTAACATCATGCAAGGTCATTTGGAATATTGCTCCACTGATTTATGCAGACCCTCTAAATGTAGACATATTTCACTGTAAAATACTCTTTAAATTCACATTTGTTAGTTATTATCACTGATCTCATTAGAAAAGTCTTTAAATAAATATTGGGGAACTGTCAAACTTGCACTGGCAGACATAAGCTTCAAAACTCTAATTTTGTTAAAAAGTGCTAATTTTATCACTGGGAGCAAATACTGTCAGGGTGGTTTTTTTCTCTTGAAGTGACAGCTTCCCTTCAAATACCACAGGTTTTCTGTCTTTTTTTTTTAAAGTAAAAGTGACATTCCTTAAAAAAACCAACTAGTTCTGCTTGCAAGTAAAAGCAATCAAAGAAGTGCTTTATATGTGCTCCCCAAAGGCATGTATTCATGGGATGAGATTAATAAAATTAATCATTTATACTGATTCTTCAAAGGCATTCTTAAGAGAAATCTTGCCTTTTAAAAATAACGGGTGGGCTTCTCTGGTGGCGCAGTGGTTGAGAGACCGCCTGCCGATGCGGGGGATGCGGGTTCATGTCCCGGTCCGGGAAGATCACACATGCTGCGGAGCGGCTGGGCCCAGTGAGCCGTGGCCGCTGAGCCTGCGCGTCCGGAGCCTGTGCTCCGCAATGGGAGGCGCCACAACAATGAGAGGCTCGCGTACCGCAAATAAATAAATAAATAAATAAATAACTGGGGATGTGTGGTGCTGAAGAATTCAATGACCACTAGTACAGTTTGACGCCACTGCCTTCATTCACGTTAATCCATGCAGTAAAAAGGCAAACAATGTCTTAGTATTGTGCTGAATGTACTTTTTGATTTGAAGGATCCCTTGGAAGAGCCTTCCCCAAAGCTCCAGGGGTCCAAAGACATACTTTTGAGAACCACTGTCAGACTGTAAGTTCCTCAACATGTCTTATTAATTTTTAAATGTCTCACAGTATCTTGTACACAATGGGTGCTCAAAAATTGCTTATTAAATTCAATTAATTTTATTTTGGCAAATTTGATATTACAATAAGAAAAAAAAAATCCTCTAATGGATTAAGCTGAAAAAGGTCAGATTTTATTTCATGTATGATGGGTACTAGAGCGCTTCACTTCCCTTGTTAATGATTTTCTTATTCTAATATTTCTTACAAATTGAGAGCCAATTTCCACTCTGTATCGTGACAGTCAGTTTCCACCCTGCATTGCTTTACCAATTAGAAATGAATTGAGATCGAGGCATCATGAGCTTCGCAGGAATTTATATTAATACTTAATTGAAGGAATCATTTAAAAATGTTTAAAAGAGGCAAATTATATAAGGTAAAATTTATTTCCATAAAGGCTACAGGAGAAAAAAAAATCAGAGTACTATTTTATGCAAACATAAGTGAAAAGACTAGAGTCAGTCAGACCTGGGTATGAAATTTGTCTCCAGTATTTACTAGCTCTGTGATCTCACGAGAGTTGCTCATTTCTCTGCCTCAGTGTCCTCACTGATAAAATAGCAAGGATTAATGTGACTCTACTGTACCTGCTGACAATTTCAGCCAGCTCCTTTCTCTTACCCCATTAGAAACACGCTTCGAATCACACTGCTATATGCCTACTAAAAATCATTCTATGTAATTCTCTCAGAATTATTCACCTGCCCATCTCCTATAAAAGGAAATACATTCACTATTTCTCATAAATTCACTCAGCCTCAATGTTGGCCACCAAATAAGGGCAGCATTCAAATACATGGTGATATGCTTTCATAATTCTAGAGAAGTCAGTCTACAGAGAGGAAAATAATTATCTATGACAAGACAGGATAATTACAAAAGCCTAAAGAACATAAGCTAATAAATTGATTATATATTTATATAGAAATCGACAGTATATACACTTGCCATGTTGCCTCTGTTAATTCTGGCATTTAAACAAGTACTAAGATCTAGATAAGCTAGAAAATACTAGGAGAGTTAACAAGCAAAATCTCACCAATTGCTTTCTTTAACGCCTCAAAGGTGATTTCTTCAGTGTTACTAACCTAGAGGAAAGTGATTTTAAGTAAAATAAAGAGTTAGGAACGGTCAATATAAATGATACCTGCACCTAGTTACAAGTAATCTAAGAACTTTGACAAATACTTTCTTTTCTTTGTGTTGGCTGGATTTGTGGTCACACTCAACAGTATCAAGTAATCTCCATGTTTTCACTGGATTTAACAATGGCTACCACAGTGGTTCCCCAAAGAAGTCTACAGATTGATGTTAGGCTGGCAGAATTAGCAACCTTTACAGCAACCCAACCAATATTCAAGGCAGAGATTATATATAAATGCAGCTTCAGCTATGTAATAAATGAAAACTAAATATTCTATACTCTTTATAATTTTGGTACCACATACAGGTTAAAAATCAAAGATGAAATAATCTAAAACTTTAAGTGCAAAAGTCTTAAAGCAAAAAGTCACTACTTTGGGAAATGTTCAATGAGTACTGTTAACCAACACTTAAAAGTAATTATATTCTGGATCTCTTAAGGTCAACCACCAAGTCTCATTCTCCAGAAACTCCCTTTAACTTGAAGTTTTCAAATCTCGCTTGCTTTGAGACATGTAAAAGGTGTGAAATCAAGTGCTTACATAAGAAGTCAGTAATACTTTTTGTGGCACTAGCACATTTTCAGAAGGAATAATATATCCAGTTACTATAGTATCTCTGAATAAAAGTTAAGAAATGATATATGAGTACTTGCCTTGGACTCTGGTCATCCCTAATTTTAGCTCATGAGCTTCTTTTTGCTAAGCCTAAGGCAGCAAGACTAGTGAAAGCAAAAGACTTCATGCTTTGCATCTTAGCTCTCTGTACAAAGGATTTAGCTGGAAATCAAAGCAGCAAGAGTTCCACTACCTCAGTTTTTCTACTGAGGGCTCATATTTCTAGTTGAAGTCAGATTAAACTTGGGAATCTTCAGTTGCTTTGTTCTAGATATTTGGAGCAGATATATAAGATTAGGCTCTGGCTGGTCAATTATTTGTACCTAGAAGCAATCTAGTACTTCAAAGTTGTTCTTACAACTGGTTAAGAGCTTTAGACTTTTGAGAAACAACTATAGTATAGGAGAAAGAACACAGGAGAAGCTAGAAGGCCAGAATTCTTATTACGGAGAATTTTTACTTATTACCTGTTCAATCCTGGATAAGTGAAAAGCTAGAGTACTTTATCTAATAACTCTTCTCTGTTTGTTGTTTTCCTTAATTTGGATAATGAGGATGCATTTGCCCAGCATCAAAGAATCATGCCTATGGTGCTTTATTCTATTAGTCAAGCTGATGATTTAATTTCAGGAGGCAGAGACGCCACTGAAATAAATAAATGTTTTAGCCATTTATCTTCTTGAATACCTGAATTTAATTTAGGTATCTTTATACATACATAGTGCAATTTTTAGGAGAAGTTCACTAAATGATTCATGGTGGGCTAAAATTTGAATTGCAAATGTTAGAACTCACATACCTCAGAAATGGACCAGGTATTTTAATAGACCATAGTAATAAGCTGAGTTATATCCAGGGAAAACAAAAGTTTTCCTATGATCTCCATCTAAACAACATGACAAGCTCTAAAAGCAGGTATCAAATATACTTGAGGACGAAGTGGGATTATGTATATACAATTTCAAGTAATTTTGATGAAATTACAAGCAATTTTTCAAATGAGCAATTTTTAAATTTGATTCATTGTTAGCAAATATACTTATTCTTAGTTTGATATTTTGTTACACCACTAACTGGTGAATACCTAACTGATGACACTTTCTCCTGTCCACACAATGAAATTAGTTAGTTTTAGCCTAGAAGGTACTGTTATTCTGTCTTCTGGTGTTTCAACGACCATTCCTAATACACAAAATCAGATACCATAACGGTAAATGAGTTTGAAACTCCAATGTGCTCAAGTAAATCTTATATACTAAACTGTATTTAACTTTTCAAATACTCAGGGTGAGGCATATTTGACTTAGGATTTATAGTTATAGCAAAGATAAAACAAAAGGATCTTTAATAAGTTAACAAATGTATTAATGAACTTTTCATGTAGAATTCATGCTCAAGAGTCTTCCTCCTATATTGTCTTCATGCAAATGTTTCTTCAGTTCATTTTATCAAAATAGACTGATTCTTTGCAATCTTTTAAAGTGCTATATATGTATTTTTAAAAGAAATAAAAAAGGTTAACAAAAGGCAAATGGGAAAAATACCAGTCAATAAAATAGACTGCACTCTTGACAAGTATAAACTAAGGCTCTGGATGAATTTCTTCCCTCAAAAGGTAATAGCAGCAAATTCATAATCACTGAAAGATACAGCTAGCAAGATATCCTTCTTGCTAGTAAGGAGTGTAAAAATTAAAATGGCTTTGAAGAGGTGAAATTTAGGGAAGATGATTTTTCCTGAGTCTTAAACTGGTAAGAAACTCTAAACCAACCTTAAAGCCCCAAGTTCCAAAATGAACACTAACTGCCTATTCCAAGTACTCTGATGCTCTGCAGATAATTCGTTGATAAAACTGATAAATTTTATATAACAGGGAGTTAAAAGCATGAAAGATATAAATTAATTGGCTGTACCCTGGCCACCAAATAATTTTAATTCCTGAAGACAAATTAACTGACAGGGATTGGAAGCAGGAGGTAGAAAGGAGGCTGAGAAAGCATGAATTCAGACAACTTCCTTCCTCTTTTCTTACATGGATATTCTTTTAGTTATTTACATTGTACCAATGAGAAATAATGAAATACCTAGGAAGGCAAACAATGGATAAACCACAAGGAGGAAGCTGACGTGACATGCTGGCACACTGGAATTTTTACTTGACTATCAAAAAACGCTCTGCTGATTTGTGTGGATAAGTCCTAGAGAACACTGGCTGCTTTTTCTTCCTATAACTCAGTTGGGTACACTCTTGCGCTCTATTGAAACAGGAGGAGAACATTAAATCTATGATGTTTCAAATAACTCCTTAAAGAGTACACAGGTCACTGATACAGCTTAACCTATGTTAAATTCATTATACTTACTATCCAAAAAGATTAAAAAATTTCTCTCATAGGTGAAATTTTGAAACTTTCTAAAAGTAGTGAGCATTTGGCTTCACATGACAGTGTATATAATTCCATTTATTCTCACAACTTATGTTGCATAAATCTTTAAAAATAAATAGGATTAGAGGGCCTATTTATTTAATAACAGGACTTGTGTAGCATTTCTTACTTATTAAAAAAACATACTTAGTTCTGTCTTATGGTTCCTTTTACTACAATGTGAAATCTAGTGATATAACACACAATATTAAGTTTATGTATATTTATAGGTACATGAAATGAGTTCAGTAAAATAAATTATAAATAAGTTCAAGGCTAAATCAGATTAACTTCTACTAACAATTTTGTTGATTTAGGGATAAATGAGAGTTGTATTTGATCCTGTTTAAAAGTGTGGAGGGGCAAAAAGTTCTTTTAAATTGATGTCTATCTCAAGACAGTACTTCATCATAAACTTTCAGCAACTTACCATATCATCTGAAGGATTGCTGTTGGGTAAGATATCCACCTGAATGGATACGGTGTCCACAATACTTTTCCTCCTAGAAAGTCGATCTTCATCTAAAATTTTAAAAAATTTCCCCCATTATTTGCTAGTTAGAATGACATGTCATTTATAAACTACACCTATTTCAGATTTTAAAATTTCAGAAAATTAAGACAGTTTGCCTTTTTTGCTCTTACTAAATATATAAAACAGTGTGCTCTCAGACTTTTATATTTCATGAAGCAGATTAAAAAAATAAAATTGATGGGTGAACTCAGTTTAATACAGCTGACCCTTGAACAACATGGAGGTTAGAGGTGCTGACACCTGCACAGTCGAAAATCAGCACAGCATTTTACAGTTGGCCCTCCACATCTCCAGTTCAAATTTCCCAATTCTCCATTAACCAATTCTATTTGACATGTTCTAAACCCAATTTTAACATCTCTAATAAACCTCCTTTACCTCCACAATGCCATATTTATTTTTCAAGAGCGCCATCATTGAAAAATCTTTATCTTTTCTTACCTAGATCTGAGGATAGCTTACTAGCTGGTCTAATACAACACTCCCTCCTATACTACCAGTAGAGTTGTTCTAAAATAAATCTTTTTCACACTGAACTGTAATTTTAAAATAAATCCAGGGACTCCCCTGGTGGCGCAGTGGTTGAGAATCCTCCTGCCAATGTAGGGGACACGGGGTCGAGCCCTGGTCCGGGAAGATCCCACATGCCGAAGAGCAACTAAGCCCAGGCACCACAACTACTGAGCCTGTGCTCTAGAGCCCGCGAGCCACAACTACTGAAGCCGCATACCTAGAGCCCATGCTCTGCAACCGCAATGAGAAGCCCGCGCACCACAACGAAGAATAGCCCCCGCTCGACATAACTAAAGAAAGCCCGCGTACAGCAATGAAGACCCAATGCAGCCAAAAATAAATAAATAAATTAATTAATTAATTAATTAAAAAACAACAAAAAAACAAATCCAGCCCACTGAGTAATGCTGAGCTTCGCAAGTTTTTCCACATATATATAATTATAATACATGTAAGGCATATGGAGATAAAAGGAAGAGGCTGCTTGCACTGCAAGCTGACTACCCCAGGCCCGACCCAGCTACCTGAAGAACTAAGGAGATAAATATCCAGACACACCTGTAAAGCTCCCAATAACAACTGGGAAGCTCAGGTCTAGAATCTTAGTCAAACAGCACAGTCAGTCACTTCATAATCTGGCAACACTCCATCTTCCTAATCTCATTTTGTATATAGAGTTGACTCTTGGACAACATGGGGGCTTGGGGCACTGACCCCTGCACAGTCAAGAATCTGCATTATAACTTTAGTCGGCCCTCCATATCCATGTTCTGCATTCACAGATTCAACCAACTGAAGATCATATAGTACTGCAGTAGGTATTTACTGAAAATTATCTGTGTATAAGTAGACCCGTGCAGTTCAAACCCGTGTTGTTAAAGGATCAACTGTACTGTGATTTTTATCCTTCTGAAGGGGTGAATAATGAACTAAAAGAAGGCCAACATAAAGAAACTAGCTTCTTTCTTACTGAATACTCCTCTACTCCAAGGTAGCCTTCCATGGCAGTAATTAATGCTGTTGATCAAATACAGCAATTTATTCTCTTTCTGGGACATAGTAGGATTGCAATTCCTGGCCTCTTTGTGGTCAGGAGGGACTGTGTAACTAGCTCTGGCCAGTAAAGTATGAGTAACATTTCAGATCGCGGCGATCCCGTCAGCTTGGATTCCAGAATACGGATGACATGAACTTATGCACAGTTAGTTGGAGCGATGAGCACATCTTCACTGGTTTAAACTACTAAGAACCTGTGACTGTTCTCACAGCACAACTTAGCCAGGGTTTCTTAGCCTTGGCACTAGTGGCATTTTGGCCCAGGTAATTCTTGCCAAGGGGACTGTTCTGTGCCTCACTGGATGTTCGGCAGCATCCCTGACCTCTACCCACCGGATGCCAGTAGGCCTGCCCCAGTGGTGATAACTAAAAATGTCCCTAGGGTTGACAAATGTTCCGTGGGATGGGCAAAATCACCCACAGTTGAGAACCACTGACCCCGTCTATCCTGACTGATAACAGACCTTTCTAGAATTTTCCCTCTATGCCACCATGAGCTTCTTAAACACTAACCACATCACTCTTCCAAGCAACTCTACCCATTGCTTGATGAAGTAAAAAGGCATCTGGGTTCTCCAGTCAGATCTTGCCAACAGTAACTTCAGAGCTGCTCCCTTATTTATCTCGTGTTTAAGGCAAATGTGCCTATTCTCCAACCTCTGAGCAGGCTTTGGCACATCTGCCTTACACACTTTTCTACAAACAGAAACTCCTGCTGGAAGCCCTTTATTACCTGCCCTTTCTTATGTCCTCCCCACTGTAAAGATTCTTATCTTTCAAGCCCTGGTTAAACATTACATCGCTTCCTTAAAATCTTAAATATCACTCTAATTATTTTTACTTATCCCCCTTTCTTCTAGCTACAGAAATTTCCTTTCAGTTATGACTGATCTTTCCTTGTCACTCTTCAATCATCACCCTTTAGTCATCTAGTGGGCCTTGAAGTACAGACATATGAATTAATGTCTCATGTCCCCAAGTATACAAGAAATTCAGGGGCAGACTCTGTGTCTGCATCTAGCACACACTAGTTACTCAGGTTCTGCTGGGTGAAGGCTGGAGGAACACAGACCTATATCTGTGACAAGTTATTACCTATCGTTGTTCTACAGTTTTCAGGCTGGAAATATTATATCTCCTGCATAGGGCCATTACTGAGGTAGCCTAGATACTGAACTTTTTCTACTTTTTCTTCATGATCATTTGCACTAATATAAATCACCAAAGCTAATGACCAAACATCAGTGGAACTGCCACAAAATAGTATGTGGTCATCACTGCTGACCTGCTTTTTTACCCTCTAATCACACCAATTTTCAATGTCTTACCAGAATTCAAAAGGAGGAATAAATAACAGCCTGCTTCCCACCCACACAAGATTTTCTAGGTTAATATACAAAGGCTGATGGGCTGCAGAGAAAAGTCAAACTGAAGCCTAAGACAAAACTAAAAAGGAAAGGAGAAGTACAGAGGCAGGAGAGGGATTACTGAGTGACAAAAATCAACAAGAACAGAAGGGAAGTATAATGAGCAGAGATTAGGGAAGAAAATGAAATTCAGTGGGAAACTCTAATACTATATTCTCAGAAAGTTCTTTCTTTTGACCTATAGAGCAACCTGCTTGTAGGTGACAGAAAAAGCCCAGATACAACTATCATCAGATATCTCGTACATCTACACAAAAGTAAGCTTTCCAAAATAGAGCTTACCAAAGATAACTCTCCTGTTTCCACGGGCCGCCCACATCAGTTCCTGACCTGCCTTTCAAAGTCTGCTGAAATGCAGCATCACTGCAGCCTCTGTGGACCGCACTGTCCTGCCAGTTAGAGAACTACCCTGTCACCATCTCAGTGTCTGACGTACGCACCCCCTTGGGAGGCCCTTGCTTCCCTTCCTGAAGTTGGTTTGGGGTAGTCCCAGACACTACTCTCTATGCCCTTTCATTTCCCCATCCCTTCTCCCTCTCCGCTTCCTATAATCTGCCGTTCACAATGGTAATCACTGTTTCTTCTTTTTGTTTTTAATTAGAACCTGGGTTTTAGAAGGAATACTTAGAGAGAGCGAGGCCTAACGTCCTTCAGCGATATTTTGCTGCCACCTGGTGTATCTGTGTGTAATGTATATAACTGCATTCAGATGGCTAAAGAACAGAGAAAACAGTCTGAATACAAGTATAACACAGAACCACATTAAATTATTCAATATAATTTTCTATGGCTATGTAAAAAATAAGAGGTAGGAACTTACTTAACTGTATATAATAAATCATAAATGTAATTAGGGCTACTATACCATTCAGATTCAATGAAAAAGCTAACTGGGGCAAAATGAAATTTCACAGATAATTTATCTTCACGAAATTTAAAATGTCAGTTTAATGCTGATACTACTTATACAGATATACTTTTTTGGTCTTATAGAAAAACACAAAATTCCATCTAGAGCTAATGCATATTTATAAAATAAAAAGAACCTAAAAAACCACTGTCACCATGAATACAAAGTCAGTGTAGGGCTTCCCTGGTGGCGCAGTGGTTGGGAGTCCGCCTGCCGATGCAGGGGACGCGGGTTCGTGCCCCGGTCCAGGAGGATCTCACATGCCGCGGAGCGGCTGGGCCCAGGGGCCATGGCCGCTGAGCCTGCGCGTCCGGAGCCTGTGCTCCGCAACGGGAGAGGCCACAGCAGTGAGAGGCCCGCGTAACGAAAAAAAAAAAAAAGTGTAATATTAAGAGACAATCTTTTATTTCTAAAACAAGCTTTAAAACAAAACCTCTACAAGGAGAGATGGGATATATACATGAAAATACTTTTATAAGCAGATATTTGTTGGAAAATAATGGAGGTTTTGATAAAGCAGATAAAGACATCCACGTGTTATAAGTGCTTTTAATCAATAAAACAAATTAACAAAATTCAAAATGCCAACTGGAAGATTAAGACATTAAAAAATACTAATACCATTCTTATATTGATATGGCATTTTGTAGTTTTTATAAGCACTTTCATGTATATATCCCATTTGAGCGAAATGGCTTCAGGGCTATGGTCCTCGCTTCACATGAGGATATGGGGTCACTGAGAGATTAAGGGGTTATGCCCAAGGCCACATAGCGAGGGTAGAACAAAGCCATTCTATTCTCTCTTCACGTCTTCACTTTGAGAAGTCATCTTTCCTGAAAGCTCTTGCAAAATTCCCTATACTGCTAATTTCAAAATTCTCATCATAACCTCTAATCTCTCACACAAAACGTAGTCCTGACCCCTACCATACCTGGATGCTCCACTGTCCAAGACACTCAACAAAAGGCTGAGCTCCAAAACTACCCCCTCTTCCCTATTCATTTCTGTTAATAAAAAGTCCATCCTTCTATCACCCAAGATTCAAAACTACTTACAGACAGTTACATTTGAAATGCATACTTCTTTCTTTCTTCACTTAAACCCAGTCACACCACCCGTCCCTCCTAAAACAGAAACAACAAAAAGCAAGCAAATGAAGCAGCAAACAAGCTCTTCCTCCTGGTGCTGTACCAAGCACCCAAATGTCCGTGGTAGAGCCCTAGACAAAATCTTTGCCTTTCTCCCTGTGCCCCCGTATCACTCAACTGCTTATAGATTCTCTCTTGCAGTGTTCTAGAGTCCACTCACTTTCCTGTATTCGCACTGGGACCTCCTTAGTACAGGTCACTGCCATCTCTCCTGGAGATTACTGAAGAGTATTCTAAATGGTTGTCCCGTCTTCAGTTTGCTAAACTACAACCAGGTAACATTTCTAAATGCAACTCTTATCATGCCATCCTGTTTAAAATCATTTAATGACTCCCCATTGCTTTTAGGATAGTTCAAACTATTTAACCCGGTTTTACAATTCCCAACCCTACTCTTCCAATTCACTCCAAGCAGACTAACTTTATACTAATTCCTTGAAGAATCATGTTCTTGCCTACCTCCATTCCTCCACATATGCTATTATTTCTGCATGAAACACAGTTCACTTGCCTAACACCTGCTTCAGGCTCATCATAGGGACTTTTTCCTCTGGAAGACATCCGTTTCACCAAACCTGGACCAAACACTCTCCTAGGTGCTGCCTGAGGACCCCAAACCTCTCTGATCATAGCCTTTAAGGCATATTGCAACTGTCCTGTTAGACAAATTGTATAATGAATTAACTTCTTTCCTATGCATCTCGAATAAAACTGGTGAAGTGCCATCTTGGGAGAACTGAGAAAAACGTCACTCAAAATCATCTTCTAAGGGCTTCCCTGGTGGCACAGTGGTTGAGAGTCCGCCTGCCGATGCAGGGGACACGAGTTCATGCCCCGGTCCGGGAAGATCCCATATGCCGCGGAGCGGCTGGGCCTGTGAGCCATGGCCACTGAGCCTGCAGGTCTGGAGCCTGTGCTCCGCAATGGGAGAGGCCACAACAGTGAGAGGCCCACGTACCGCAAAAAAAAAAAAAGTCATCTTCTGTGTTTTGTGGTCCAGATGAGGAACCCATTAGGAATGACTATAAGTCTTGTGAAAGCAGAAACCTCTCTCTTGTTCATTTTTGCTTCTGTTTGCATAGCAGCTGGCACACTGCAAATACTCATTAAGTACTGTACCCCCTCATAGAGGAGCATTTAGCATACACCTAGACATACGCTATTAACTCAAATTATAGGTTGATTTGAGATAAAAGGAAAATGCAATACTCAGCTAACATTTATTGAACACTTACTATATGTCAGTCACCAACAGTTCAGTAAGCTTTAGGCAGACCATTCTTCTTTCTTTAGAACCAGTTACCATTATATTTCAATCCTTTGTCTGTCTTCTCCACCACATTTTTTTTTTTTTTTTTGCAGTACGCGGGCCTCTCACTGTTGTGGCCTCTCCCGTTGCGGAGCACAGGCTCCGGACGCGCAGGCTCAGCGGCCATGGCTCACGGGCCCAGCCGCTCCGCGGCATGTGGGATCTTCCAGGACCAGGGCACGAACCCATGTCCCCTGCATCGGCAGGCGGACTCAACCACTGCGCCACCAGGGAAGCCCTCTCCTCCAGATTTCAATCCTTGAGGATAGGGACTGAATCTTAACATCTTTCCACCCCCCAAAGTCAGAAAAGTGCTTGATATATATAGTAGACTCTCAGTAAAGGTTTGTGGAATACATAAAAAAATAAACCTGGATCAATATGGATGACTGAACAATCTTTGAGCACACAGTTGGCAAAAATCAATTTATTAAGCACCTAACTGAACAGGCAAGGCAGTTAATTCTAGTGGTTTCAGTCTCACTATCCTCATTTGTAAACAAAGACAGTGCTACCTTCCTCACCAAACTATGTTACAGATTAACTGAGAACATGAATACAAAGTGCTTATCACAGTGACTGGCATACAGTCCGCGCATAATGAACGGCGGCTGTATTTTGATGATGATGATGGGGGCATATGCATGATACACAACAAACTATTTTGTTATTTTCTTTTGATATATTGTTCTTAAATCCCTTATTTTTAAAAATGAATACCTGATGGTTATACAGCAAAAAGAAACTTTAATAACTGATTGATTATCCCATAAAGTATCACTGTATCTTCTGACTCTTTCTGCATTAAGGCAGGACACACATGCCACGGACTGGTTCTAAACTATCAAAATCTTTATAAATCAGAAAAACCTTATTTATACTAGGGATTTCTGTGCAGTTATGTAACTAAGTATATGCTGAAATACTCAGAATTCTCCTAGTCACTGATAGGGAGACATTAAGAAAGAGAATATATCATTTTCAGGGGTGGGAGGAAATGGGAAGAGCAAACCACTTGTTAAAGAAAGTATCATAATTTTCATTAAAAATTGTTTACAGTTAAAGGAATAGGGTAAAAGGAAATAACAAGGGGTGAAAATAAACTACAGCTATGGGGAAGGTAGAGCAAAATAATAACTGAACTCACAACTATATAAAATATACAGGCCACTGGCTCCATTTTCTAGAAGGCAGACTGTATTAAGCTATTTTCCTAGAGGACAGGTGAGGGAAAGGGCAAGCCAAACTGACACTTGGATTTACCTTTGTACTTGTGCCTGGGTTTATAAGGTTTTTTGCCGGAAGGAAAGAGAGCTAAATCCAAGTTATAAGAATGAAATAGTTTAAAAGTCTGTTTTAAAAATTCTTTTAAATTACAAAGCTCTACTCATGTTTTATTCTTAGCACTTTTATTTCCCCAAGGAACTCATGAGGAATAGAATTTCCTATACTATGGAATTTAAAAGAAAATGCAAAATCTTTCATTAACATCTCAGACTATTATAAACAACTATCATTGTAATAAATGTATATATTTTGGATCCACATTATAAAAAGATAGCTATTCCCAAAGATTGTGTTACTTCCAGTGATTAATCCAGAAAACTACCTAACTGAAATCAAACAGTTCTCTTATAGAACAGAGGTATCCCCAAAGGAAGAACTAGTTTTTCTCCCAAATTTAATATTTATACAGTCATCAAATGAAAGTGAAGGTATAAGATAAAAATTCTTTGATTTTAGTTTTCAAAGTAAAAACTGAGTGCAAGACACCATGCAGTTTTGCCTTGAAACAAAACAGAATTATCTCAGGCAATGAAAAGAACAGAAGGAAATACATAATGCAGAGGGAAACATATTCTTAACTTAAAAAGTTTGCAGATTTGTTTACATAGCAAATAGTCTGTAGTCTTTCAAATGACAAAAATTACCTAATTCATTAAGGTCAATAGTCACAAATCACTAACTAAACAATTTTCACCAATTTCCCTAAGTTAAACACAATATTGCTTAAAGAGTAAAGATCTCACTTTGCTTCTCTGTTTAAAGGATATTATTATTCAGTATAGTATCAATAATATATGAAGTATAATAACGATAATCACTTGAGGATTCAATATGCTCATGATAAAATCATATACATGTTTTTAGAGATTTACTAAATGTTTTCAAGAGCAAAATTTTTAAATAGAAGTAAACTCTCTTAAGCTAGTAAGTATACAAACATAATTAACCTTCTAACTGGGCTAAGAGAAAAATTGCTGACACATAATCACTAGAGTAAGAGTTCTAATTACCTTCCTCTTACCTGTTACTTGTGGTACGTAAGGTACTGACAATCTCTCAACACTATAGCCACTGCCACCTAGTGACTCTGCAATCTTGTTGGTCAAAAAGTACAAATTTTTGTCATGCTTCTCTAAAGATTTTGGAAGCCTGTCAAGTTGATCAAAAAAGAAGTCATTTAGTATTATTTAAATTACTGAGCAAAAATAAGTTAACATATAAACATTTTAGATCAAGGCCTAAGTATAAATGCAACTTAAACTGTAATTAGTAATAGAAAAATCAGTGTATTTTCGGTGGCTAATTTGAGCTCTTTAAAAACATATGGTTATGTGGACCCATATATGAAGCATTCTGCTGCTTCCTTCCCCAGTAATGTCCCAACGGTGAAGTCAGCCTTACATGATTCCACTGGTATTCACACATTAAATGATGAAGAGGACTAAATTCAGCTTTAACTTTCATGCTAATTAAAAATCTACTGAGAGAAGAAAATAAAAATGAAGCCCCCTGACTGTTAATGAAGAAGATATTACCCAACTAAGTGATAGGAAGCACCTGGCTAAGACCTACGATTTCAATTTCCTTTCAAACTGCTTAATATTATCTTATGTGCATGCTTTCAATATTAAACTGGTTTTAGAGCCCAAAAGTTTGAATAAACTATTTTTCATATGTATTTTTTTGTTTGGACAGCAAGAAAAAAATTCAGGGTATAACACTGATTTTCCGTAATACATTGTTTCTCCTACAGCTTTATTAATATTGTTGTCTATTACTGAGAATCTTGAACAGGATATTGTATTCTCTTAAAGGAGTGTTCACTTATATATCAGAACATGCTATATTTAAGAGATATACTTCCATATTAAAAAAAGGTAAGATACATTTTTTCATCAAAGATTGATTCCATGTGTTCATGAGTCTACATTTATACTTTACAAGAACTTTTATAGCAAGAGAAACAAGTTAGATGAATTAAATGACAGAAACATAAAACGATGAATATTTTAAAACACCAGAAAATTATTCTAACAGTAGTTTATTCCTTTGTAATTATCACTGATTGGTTTTCCAAGTCAGTGCCCCTTCCTTAAAATGTAAAGAATTAACATACATGCACTTATCTCTGAAAATATGCTCTGGTAGAAAATAAGGGGCTTCCATAGTTCGAATTTCAATAACCTGAAAAATATTCAAAAACAAAACAAAATAAAAATCAGAAACCTCACTCCTCAGGACCCTGCCACAAAAGTTTGGAAAACTAAAAATACAGAAACAGAATCTAAACATTTATACGAAATACCATCATTTTATTTTGGAATTTAAGCTACATTTAGAGCCCAAAAGTAGAGTTCATTTTGTTTTCACATTTATTATTTTAAAAAGTCAGCAAGGGGCTTCCCTGGTGGCGCAGTGGTTGAGAGTCCGCCTGCCGATGCAGAGGACATGGGTTCGTGCCACGGTCCGGGAGGATCCCACGTGCCGTGGAGCGGCTGGGCCCGTGAGCCATGGCCGCTGAGCCTGCGCGTCCGTGGCCTGTGCTCCGCAACGGGAGAGGCCACAAGAGTGAGAGGCCCGCGTACCGCAAAAAAAAAAAAAAAAGTCAGCAAGCAGGTAACAAAATCATGATAGTAAAATAATACAGGTTGTAAAAAAAAAAAAAAAAAAAAAGAGGATACATTACATTTGATTAAACCTACTACAGAGGGATTAGAAGCTGTACTTTCTCAAATGCCCTATGTGGGAAATGCCTTCACAAACACCAGGCCCTCGCTGTCCCGGCTCCTCTGCACCACCTTCTGCAGCATGGGCAGGTGGTCTCAGCGCTCTTGTGAAGTCTGGCTCCTCCACTCACCTGGGAGCCACTTAGAGGGGGACCCTGTTTTCATAGCATTTGTATCTCTAATGGCAGATGTCAAATATTCACTCAAACATTTGTTTAATGAATGAATGAGTTTTACTTCTTAGAATGTTCTAAAAACCGACATTTTAGCAAGGACTGAGAGATGTGCTTCCAATTTCATAAAAATGAGGTTCTCCCTGAAAGATGTTTTTAAAGAATAAAAACTACAGTGGACTTTTTCTGCCAGGTAAGTTAGGAGCTCTGAAATGTATACTAAATCATGCCAGTAACTATTTAATGAGTCACTGCTGAGAAAGCTAAATACAGTTGAATGACACAGGACAAATCTCTGAGAGGCATATTAATTATTCAACTTTTCAGATCTAACTCAAGTAGATTCGTTTAAAACAATAACAACAAAAACAGTATAATTAAAGAAATATTAGATACTAAGATTCATAATGGTTTAAAAGGAAAACAATTATATAAGAAATCACATGAAGTATTTTAGAAGAAAATCATATATTCTACTCAACCATTACACAGAAAAATTCTAATACAACAACAGGCATCAAAGAAAACATAACACTAGTCAGAGTTAGAGCTGTAGTGTCGATTTTGTCACTATTGAAAAAGTCATGCATACTTTTATGGCATTATCTTAATAATTTGGTACATAATCATCAAAATTAATCATCACTGGAAGAAAATCCGCCACTTTTGTATAAAAATCAAATTCGAGGGCTTTTCTAAATACATTACCTTGCTAACATGCTGGCAAAACGCAGGGACAGCTATCATCTGACTTACAAAGTTGAGGTATGCAGCAACCAGCGCCATGATTCCACAACGATGGAACATTGACAAATTATCCTCATTGATAATTGCACTGTCCTTTAATAAAAAACCAAAAAACAAACACTGACAGATCAAGGTCTTACGCTTCATTAGCATTTTGTCTATGATTATACTAAAAAACTGCAGGTAGTCTGGAATGCTAACAAAAATGTCCCCTTATAAGAAGCTTTTTAAAAAAAAAATACTAAAAAGAGAATAAATGCCCATTTATAAGAGACTTAAATCTCTCAATTCAAACAGCTCTTTAGGAAAGCCTTTCCTAAAGGGAACGTGGGCGTGGGCAGAATATATATAAGATATATAAAAATAAATATATATATTCTCGTTGCATACTGTCCTGTGATTGCGTAACACTTAAACTCCAATTAAACAACTACATATATGTAATTCTTATTATTTAATGACCATCTTCCTCACTAGGATGGGCACAGGGACCATGCTGTCTTTTTCATCACATTACTCCTGCGGCCTTGAACAACAGTTAGCACACAGTCAATACTCAACATTTGTTAAAAGAATAAATGAATGGGATCATAGCCTTGAGTATTTTAGATTTAAAACTAGACATCTCACTTAAAAAACTCATGTCCTTGGATAAAGGCAATAATATTTTAAAGATGGTGTCTAATTCATGAAAGAATCCTTTCTTCAAGGAAAGGTTATGAAAACATACCTGTAAAGCAATGGCTAATCGAATGAGATCAATAACCACTTCTTCATTGGCCAATTCAATAGTTATAAGGGCAAGAGAAGTATAAAGTAGCTCATAGTTTTTCTGAACATTGTCTTCCTCTTTACAGCCCAAATATATGTGCCGATATAGTTGTTGCCCATTCTGAAAAGGGGAATGACAGAGGAAAAAGATAATTTTGCTTAAAATGTAGCAAGGCAGATTTTACATGCATATATAACCTCTTAAAACGTAGCTATCTTATTACATAACTTAACATGGAAGAGAGTTAGGCTGATAACCGGAGGGTCAAATTATATTCCAATTATTAACATCAATAACTACACCAATATATAACTACAAACTAATATTGGAGTTGAGGACAAACTTAAGTAAAAACAGCAAGTAAGAAATAGTTCCAGTTGTAAACAATGAAAATGTTTTTAATACTAATTTGAAAAGACAAGCAAATTATAGACTGATTTGAGAAAAACTGAAACGAACGGCAGAATTACGGGAGCTTTGGCAATGATAAGAACATTCGGCTGAGAGGAAATGGACTCAGGCTTTCCCGCCTTAGGGAACAACCTCCTGTGAGGTGAGTTAAGAGCTGTCCAGGGAAGAGCATCTCCAGGTTCTGCTACACTTTTGTCTGAAGTGACGATGGCACATCTATAAGCCCATCTGTAGGGGAGAGGTTACAGACACACCCCAGGGACTGCGAGAGGGTCCCCTGTAAACCAAACTAATCTAAATATATTAATAAAGAATATAAAAGCCTTGCTGTCTAAAGCATTCCTGGGTATAGGTCTAACTGCCAAGTGAGAGCTAACAGAAATAAGAGAGTTTTTCCCATTTCAAGTTACTATGTGGTAATCAACTCAACGTGTTGCATTGGTTCTCAACACAAACTGTAAGCCACAATCACTGGGAAATGGAAGGACCACCACGCTTCCTCCCCACTAGTCACCACTGCCCACCCCGATCCGATTTAACCCGTCAGTGGTGAAGCCCAGGCATCGGTGTTTTTAAAGCATAAAGCTCCCCCGGTGATCGTAACGTGCAGCCAGCGTGAGGCCTGCTCATTCCCACGTGGAGGGGCTTGAGCTTAACACCCCAAGCTCAAGTTTCTGTTTCTCAGAAGGTTCATCTGCTTCCTCACTTTAGGAGAACGAAATGAGCAACAGCAGCACAGTCTCTGGAAGCCAGCCTGTCTTTAAAGGTATGCATTTTGCTCTGTCCTCTACTTAACATGCACGTGGACCTACCCAGGTGAGGGTGGCCATAGTCCTCCAGCTGCGCCAGTGACTGGTTAAATAAGTCTGTTCAGGTCTGTGGTTCAGTATTAGCAAGTGGGGGGATTTTTGGCTACAGATACAGAGCTATGTATGCTCTCCTAACAGATTCCTCTTTATTTCTGAAGCTGACATTTTGGTTTCCATCTTTCTGAACCCAGAGTTTGTCTCTCTCTCAGAAGATTCTATACTCTGGTGTATAACAGTCTATGTATTGGGCCCTCTCCAATCCTTTTCTTTCTCTTTTTTAACATCTTTATTGGAGTATAATTGCTTTACAATGTTGTGTTAGTTTCTGCTTTATAACAAAGTGAATCAGTTATACATATACATATGTCCCCATATCTCTTCCCCCTTGCGTCTCCCTCCCTCCCCCCCTCCTTATCCCACCCCTCTAGGTGGTCACAAAGCACCAAGCTGATCTCCCTGGGCTATGTGGCTGCTTCCCACTAGCTATCTATTTTACGTTTGGTAGTGTATACATGTCCATGCCTCTCTCTCGCTTTGTCACAGCTTACCCTTCCCCCTCCCTGTATCCTCAAGTCCATTCTCTAGTAGGTCTGTGTCTTTATTCCCTTCTCGCCCCTAGGTTCTTCATGACCTCCAATCCTATTCTTAAATCTGACGTTCCTAAACGTCATTAACAACCATTAAAGCAGTGCTTACACACATGGGAGTTTAAACTTCAGGTTCCTTAGTAATTCAAGTTTATTTTAAAAAAATTACCTACTACATACCTACCATATTAGATAAAATTAAGATCTAACATTGCATATTATAATATTATAGTGCAAATAGACATAATGACTGCAAAAAGTGGTTTGGCATTGTCTATTAAATTTGAAGAATGCATAACTTATTACTCAGCAATTTCTCTCCTACAGGCATCAGAGAAATGAGAGTTATATATAGCACAATACATGGACAAGAATGTTTATAGCCGTACTGGTCATAACAAACCCAAACTGCAAACAATTCGTATGTCCACCAACAGAATGGGTAACTTGTGGTATATTCATGTCATAAAATACTATAAAGCTACACATGTGAATGAATTTCACCAAAATAAAGCTAAATGAAAGAAAGAAAACATAAAAGAATATATAAGGTATGCTTCCTTTCACACAAAATACAAAAACTGATAAAACGACACTGTACTGTTCAGGGATATACTGATATACTTAGGTGGCAAAACTGTAGGGAAAAAAAGCAAGGAATAATATTCATGAAAGCAAGAACAGTGATTACCTCTTGGGGAGAAGATGGAGTTGTAAACAAGATGGGCATGTGGGATGCTTTTAGCTGTACTGTTGTTCACTTAAAAGTAATTAAAATAATAATGCCTATATATTTTACATTTCATAATAAGAAGTACTTTTTTTTTTTTTTTGCGGTACGCGGGCCTCTCACTGTTGTGGCCTCTCCCGTTGCGGAGCACAGCCTCCAGACGCGCAGGCCCGGCGGCTATGGCTCACGGGCCCAGCCGTTCCACGGCATGTGGGATCTTCCTGGACCGGGGCATGAACCCATGTCCCCTGCATCGGCAGGCGGACTCTCAACCACTGCGCCACCAGGGAAGCCCCAGAAGTACTTTTTTTCTACATAATCCTTAATTGATAAAACACTAACAAGAGCTCTTTCATACAGTGACATTCTGCCAGGAATTTAGCTCTAGGAGAGTAGCCCTGGCAGGTGAGGAAACAGCTGTTTGGAACAGCTGAGTGGAAACAGCTGTTTTCTCTTATCTGGAAATATACCTTCATTAGGACATTAGAGCTGAAAGGGCACCTCCCAATGTAATTTGTAAGGGCACCCTGCCCTGGGACAATTTTTCAAACTTAGATCCAATGTCTAAGATGTCCCTAACACAGTCAGAAGGAGCAGTTTTAGGCTGGGTAGTCATCTGAGACACAGCTGCCTGGATATAATGCTTGCATGGAAAAGCCAAAGGTACTGTCCATTCTAAACTGCAAGCTTCTCTTAACCAAAGGGCAGTCCACAGTCCCCTGGCTATAGACCTCAATATTTTTTCTTCAGGTCTTCATTGAAACTTCCGTAAGTGGCTAGTTAAAGTTGCATATGAAAACCAAACAACATTTTTACTGATAAAATAAATTAGAAAGTAAATGAAAAAGGGTGTCCAATTGTAAAAATAAAATTTGATAAAGGAAAAACGTGAACAGATTGTTCCTAAAGAAAAATATACTAAAGAAATGGTTTATACTAATGGTAACAAATGCTTAGCCAGGTTATTTTAAGTTATAAAATGGAAGGAAAACTAATTCAGAGAACAGTTTAATGATTCAAATTTTAACAAGGAATAGTCTAACCTTTCAGTTAAACCATACTTTTGCAAATTGATTGGCTAGCAAAATTAAGCACAAAGGATTATTCTATCATACTAGATAAAATAAAATCAATCCAGTCCCAAAGTTCAGGATTGCTTAATGTCATGACGTTAAAGTAAAAAAACCCCAAATTAACTATCAGTAAATTTTTAAAACTCATTCTATCACTCGATTAAAAGTTCCTCAGTTATGGGGCATAATTTCTTTGATGAACTAGATGATATAAAATATCAAAAAAATAAAACTTGGAAAGAGTTAATGTCTTTGACCTATTATTAACCACTTTTTTCATACACAATACAGTCAAACTTAAAAGAATTCTTTTTATTCACATTAATTTAGGAACAGTGATAGTTTGTAAATTATTTTTCAAATGAAGTTTTTAAACTGTGAGGCCATTAACTTGAAACACAGCAATCGATATTAATGGATAAGGACAAAAAAATAAAAGATGGTGACAGGAAGAAAGTGGGGTCTGACAAAGAGCCAAAGATGATCAGGGATTATAGATATCTGTACCTATCTTCCTATAGGTCTGTGGTTCTCTGCACCTCTAAAGATCCAGGCTCACCAAAACTGTGATTTATCCACCAGAACTGTGATTATACTGAGGTCAGTTAGCACACATGGCATGCTTACTGTTGTATCTCTCAGTGTTGAGCTCAGCGTCTGGCAATACTAGGTGCTCAAGCTTTGGATGAAGAATAACTGCACAGAAAGTTTATTTGATATACTAAATAACTTTAGATGCCATAATTTTCTAAATTCAGCCATTTGCCAATACGCCTACAAAACTGAAGTGATCGCAATGATAATCTAGCTAGATACTAGTTATACAGGCAGAGATGCTGCCTACCTGACCTTTATACCCGGAATAATGCACAGAATAATGCCTAATACACACTAAATACTCATTATATGTATTTAATCAATGATGGTAAGTATTCTCAAAAGCTTGAAGCTGTCTATTAAGGACCCATTAAAAGCGAAAGCAACATCTGTGTTTGGGGTGGGGAGGAGGGCAGGGCAGCAATCACAGAGAGACATTTTACTCAAAGGGAGAAATCTGGAACTATCACAGCAGACTGACCACCCAAAGCTTAAACGCAGGCCGGAGGAGACGCCATCAGGACGGTGGTGGCAATGTAGGGAGCTGAAGATGGCTTCAGATCTTCAACTCTAAAATGCTATGGCTTCATTTTAAGGTTATCGATCAATATAAAACTACCTAACAATTCAAATGGCTATAACTTAAGTCATGCATTCTTTTTCAGAAGATAATCTTACCTTTTTCATGAAACTTGTGTCTTGTCTACAAATCTTTTCTCTTTTTATTTTTAGGTCAGCCACATCTGGTATTATTCTACAGGCAATCAATGCATCATTTTTAATGAACAGCACACTTAGTTACAATATCATATCTTATATGATGAATCAGCTATACTTAGGAGTCTGAACTATTTAACACTCACTTCAATGAGCATTTTAAATAAGCCTATATGTAATGATATTACTGAATTACCAAGTTCAATCAAGTAGAATTGCGTAAAGTAATCTTGACTTCTGATGTCATTCCTAAGTTTAAAGCAAAACCAAAATAAAATTTATGTAACTAGTGATTACTAGTAGATGAGATCTCTGAAAGTACATTAAAAGACCTTCAACACTGATTATCTTAAAACATATTAATCATTAAATTGTCACAATACCAATTAAATAAAATTCTGGATTAATAAAACCTGAAAATCCTAGATTAAAAAAATTATAATACCTAAATACATTAACATAGAAATCTGAAAACATTACCATTAAGCCTATTTTCAAATAGCACATTACCTGATCCCTCGAAGCTTTGCCCTATTGTCATGGCGATCCATGAGATTATGCATTACTTCCAAGACTAACTGTCTCAGTTCATAGTCTTCCATGAGGGATGGTGATAACAAAGGATCCAGAAAAGACCCCGGCAGTGCAGTAACTATTGTCTTTGCTTTGTATCCAGAGGTTACCTGATTATAGGGAGGAAAAACAAAGAAACAAACAAAAAAACCTTTGTCATGAGTCCTTCTTTGGTAAAACTCTCAAGCTGTTTTATAAGAACCATAAGCTTAGAGAAAACAGCAAGTATGGAACAAGCCTGAAGGAAAAACTAAAAGGAAATTTGTGAGATGATGAGGATTTTACTGAATTTACAAAAACATCATGCATAGAGTTAATAAAATTAATAATAGCACACATTCACCATATGCCAGGCTTGAATCTAAGCACTATATGTGTATTAACTTCATCCTTACCGTATTCCTATGAGGCTAGGCATTAATGTACCCCCATTTTGTAAAAGAAAACGGAGGCTCAGAGAGACTAAGAATATATGGAACAGGGAGTCAGTCCTAAATGGATATAAGGAGACCAGGCAGCAAATAACACAGGTAAGACCTGAAAATTTTTAAATGGCAAATAATTCTTTTATTTTAAATTAAGCAATTTAGGTTAATAGGAAAGCATTCTCATTTGGAAAGCTGTACTTTATTCTTTATTTGATGTGACATTTCTGAATGTATCCCTATGTCTAAAGTTGGAGCTTTTAATTAGCATATACTTTAACGCTATTAAACAGTTTAACCATACCACATAGAAATTCATTCAGTTGACTATGTAGTACAATTAGGATTAGAGACAAGGTTATTTTCTCAGGGAATTTATTTAATAAAAAGGCTTAGGACCAAATGAAATTTCATGTGGGTAATCTCTATTTATATTCAGGATTACTAGCATATATAGAACATCTAACATTTATATTTGGGCACTCATTATAGGATAAAGGTGGTTTTATAAGTGAGCAGAAATTGGTGGGACAATTACTACCCACCTAGAAAAATTTAAAATATATCCATATCTTATACCACATACAAAATTAAACCTCAGATCAAAGTTCTACATGTGGAAAGCTGAATTTTACACCTTTCGTAAGAAGATATAAACAAATGTGTTTATATCATCAGAGTAGGCAAGGAGCTCTCAAACAAGATACAAATAAAAAAGCAAAGATCACAGAGGAAAGGACTGACAAATCTGGCTCTAGCTGGGCCCAGGCATCTTCATCTATAAAATGGCAATGCTTCCTGCCCTCGGTATGTTTCATCATTATGAAGATCAAATAAGACGACAGGAGAAGTGAGGAATAAACAATAAAAATAAATTTTAAAGAATGAAAAGCATAATATTCAAGTATATAAACCACAGAAAAAAAACTTACCGTAAATACTATCTTATAATACAAGAAAAAGAAACTGATAATGTGAAGCTATTCTTTTAACCTCTTTAATAATTTAGGGTTAAGTGTGTTCTTCACCTGTCTTAAATTCCTTACCATAAGTAAAGATCTCAGCAACATTATCTGAATCCGCCTGGTTCCCAAATCCCTAAAATATACAAAAGAGTGGTATTATCTTATTAACAGGAATTAACTTCATTTCCTTACATTATTATTTATTGATTTTTAAAACTCTATTCATATTAGCTATATAGATTTTATTTTCATACTAGCTAAAGTCAAGGCTCACTTTATACTCTAAAGTAAATTTCACATGAATTAAAGGGTTATATGTTAAAAAATAAATCAAATTTGAACAAAGAAAATTAAAAAGCTATTGGCTCTCAAAGGAAACAGACCTCTACACATAATGACATGAAAAGTCAGTTGTATGAATACACAACAAAACAACCTCAATTAAAAGATACTATAAATTGGAGAATAGATCTATTGCAAATATAATTGACAAACATAATATCTATTTAACATATATTAATAAGCAGGTAAGAATGTGCCTAAATAATTCTTATATAAATAGTTCTTCAAAAAAGAATTAACAAATGAAGAAAGGGTTCTCTAATTAATGGCCAAATAAATGTAAGTCAAATAAGAGTATCATTTCCTTATTAAATTAGCAACATACAAACATATTTACAAACTAAGGCTTTAGCATGTTGTAAAATCAAAGCAAATCTATAAAATGAGGGGAGGGGGCCAAGACATATGATCTTTAAAATAACTTTCAGTTCTAGAACTCTAGAAATAAGTAAACATTCCTTCCACAGTGACAAACTTGAAACTTTACCCTAAATAATCTACATATATAGAAAATGCCCAGGCTGAATAGACCTTCCACCTAGCCAATATAAGAAAATTTGAGAATTTATGATATACTGAAAACTGATTCTAAAAGCATGCAATGTTCTTTTTGTTTTGTTTTGTTTTTTAATTTTTATTGGAGTATGGTTGCTTTACAATGTTGTGTTAGCCTCCACTGCACAACAAAACGAATCAGCCATACGTATACAGATATCCCCTCCCTTTTGGACCTCCCTCCCATTTAGGTTACCACAGGGCATTAGGCAGAGTTCCCTGTGCTATACAGTATGTTCCCATCAGTTGCCTATTTTATACACAGTATCAATAATGTATATGTGTCAACCCCAGTCTCCCAATTCCTCCCACCCAAGCATGCAATGTTGATTCAACTGCTTAGCAATCTAGTGCCATAACAACACCATAGGACTTTTATTACTGAGTAAAAAGACAAAACATTTTATAGATTTAAGATAAAATGTAATATAAGATTAAATTCAACTTTACAGTTTGAGAACACAGAACAACTACATACACATACCCTAGTTGACTGATATCCAAAGTATGGGTGGATGTTCCAAAGACAGGTACTTTCCCCATAATGAACATCATGATTTCTGACCTCTGATAATCTGGTAGGTTACTTCCAAAAAATCCTATAAAAATATTAAGATAAATTTAAGATAAATTTTGCAAATGGAAAAGTTTATTTTTCCATATAATAAAAAATCAATATATTTTTAACCACAGCTTTCAATATGTGGGAAAATAATGTCTTTGAGCTAAATGTAAGTCTAAAGATATTATAATTTCTTTGGTAAAAATCACTTAATGATGTACATTATAAGATGTGTATAATGGACTAATACTTAGATTAAGATAAATGTTTGAAAGTTTTCTGCATACAGTTAACAGTGGCAAATCATCAATTTGAATTGACTGGAGTTTTAGAAAAAGGAAAAAAAAAACTTTTGGTAGTATTTCTGATGAAACCCTTGTTCCCGTTTTGTAAGCCTAAATTCCTGTTCTAGTAAGAAAGTCAATAATTAGGCCACTACTTTGGCTTCCCCAGGATTGTTGAAATGTTCTAGAATGCCATTATAATGAGCCAGGTTTACAGTCTAACATTGTGGGTTAATTCAGTATTAATTCAATATACATAATTCAAATTATTTACTTATTTGTCATTTTTCTCAAGGAACTCTTGGGTATTGTGCACATTTTGAATTTATCTGTTATAGCTTTGGAAAGTTTACTTCCTTGTCACAGAAGACTTAGGACACTTAATAATCACTTACTCAAACTTTTAACCCTGTTGTTTCTTTGAAATATCAGAACAGGTATTAAAACCTGGCTATTTTTTGATCATTTCTTAAAGTGCAACATAATCATTACAGAAACCTACATTTTCAATATTTCTTTAAGAGTAAATTAGTTTTTCAACTTAACTCTTCAGCCTGTATTACTGGAGTTAATAATCTCTTTCTATAAATTCAAATTGTTCTATTTATCATTTTGATTAGATCTAGGGGTAAAACTCATTTCTCTTTATAACATACTCTAGCAATCAAAAATCTCATGATCTGAACATTATTCAATCAGCATAAAGTATATTATTCTACCTAACACTTGAGCACATATTTATGGGGTAAGAAGCTACTTTGTATTTGTATCCTTACAGCAACAAATAATAGTACCTTATGAATCTAGGTACTATTATTTGTGTCAGTTTCGTCTTGTGGAAATTAGGATAAGAGAGGTTAGGAATTCATACAAGAAATAACACAGCTAACACTAAGACCTGAGGTGAGATCCATTCACATTTCCAAAGCCTATGTGTGTTATTATTACTCTCTGCTTCCTCTCTATAAGGTATTTTCAACTTTCCAAGAACCCACTTAGATATGTTCCTCATCACTGTGCAAAACTGGACACTGATTTTCTGTTCCAAGCAAGCTGGTCATTAACCACAAAGATGGAAATTTTCCAACAAGTCAACTGTGAGGACAGCCAGAAAGTTAACTCATTCTCTATTCCCACTGTTTGTATTTGAACTGCTGAATAGAAGTGCTAATGAGCCTCCCCAAAAGAGCAGTGCATTATTTTAAAAGAACGAGCTTGGCCAACGGGCCTCCTGTCTTCAAGTGCAAAAGCTACAGCAGCCCTGTTCTGTGTCCCACCGATATTCATGTGACCTGATAAAGAAAGAATACTGAGAACTTCTGAAAGAAAATATTGAGGAAAGCAGAAGTGTGATTTAAATAAAAGTCTTATTCACTGTGCCACACTGCACTGTTTTTCTCTCACGTTTTAATTTTCACGTTATTCTGAATGTGTTACATCACAGAAATATTGCTTGTCTGTGGTATATACATTTTATAACAACATACTTGAGAAACAATAAATTAAATACTCTAGAGTAAAACAGTGACACTGAATTAACTAGAAGTCACTACAGCAATTTAAATTAATTCTCTGAAAACAAGACTAGCTGATTTGATATACCATCTTAAAATATCACAGACACCCTGGGCCTTTGCCCTAATGAGGACAATTTCTACACACATGATGAGGTTGTGATTAGGTGAAACAGAGGTACTACCCCAAGCAGATCAACCAAAGGCATCCACAAGGTAGGAGTCACGTGCATCAAGAGGCCCAAGCATACGGCCTGGTGTTAAGTTCAATACGTTCAATAAAAAGGTGCTGAATGTGGATGCGTAATGCATGTATGCATATCCATAAAACTTTAGAAATAAACAAAGGAAAACTCTGTATTAAATATTCCAAAGGACTATTATAGACAAGTCGCCCATAGGTAGGATATTACTCAAATAAAAGGCATAAACTGAGCTCCAGAATAAACTTATATGACTCTATTATTAGTAGAAACTATTAGCAACCACTAGAGATTAGGTACTAAACCCAAGAATACAACTCAATTTGGAAATTATCCTAGAAATCATACAGTTACATTAAAATATGATCTGGATACTCTAAAGAAAATATTGCAAGAGGAGGGTTAAAGTAGGAAGAGTTTGATTGCTTTAATTTGTATTTATATACAGTCTGATCATTTAATTTCCCAAAAAATTCCCCATGGCTATCTTTCTTTCTTTCTTTCTTTTTTTTTTTTTTAAAGTAAGCTCTTTACCCTTTGTGTGTGTGAGGGGAGGGGGAAGCATATAATATTAAAGCCTGAGTATCAGTACCCAGATCCTGGTCTCTAGTGCCTTTCCCCACTAAAAGGAGCCACAGCTCCTTAGAGAAATGACTGATTCTAGGATTGGGGCAGGAAGTATAAAATGAACCTAAGGCTGTGCTTAAAAGAAATGTGGGGGGATATTACAAAGATATAGAAAATAGGGGCTCCACTGGCCAAATCTGGGACAGTTTGACCACCAAAATAATAATAATAATTTAATAAGTACAAAATAAATTATGAAGATAAAAATATAAATCCATGAGCTCATACCACTGTATTTAAATAAACACATGTAATCCTACATAAATAAGTAGGGAGAAAAAGGGACTCTTGCTTACAATGAACCCTGAGTGCCAAGTTGATAACCATCATTTTTTAACCATCATGGTAGAGACTCTGGTTCAGCTAAGAATTTTGAATGGTTGCTACATCTAGGGGGTAGTTTGGATGGAGAGCAGAATATCTGCACGGCCTAAAAGTATCTTCTCAGAGACTGCTTATTATTTGCAAGGGGGAAAATGGAAACTGTGCAGCAGAGAAATAGAACAATACTTTGCGTGATCAAAACTAACATCACCAGCGAGAAGTAGATGTACTTCTCCGAACGTGATAATCTGAGAAGAACACCATCACTTACGTAGTATCCAGCCAGGAACCCATAACCTGAATTTAATCATGAGGAAAGAGCAGACAAACCCATGTGAGGATATTTTTTTTTTAAGTGAGGGGTCAGGGGGACCTATAGTCTTAAAAAATGCCCATATTATAAAAGGGAAATGTTCCAAACTAAAGGAACCAAAGAAACATCACAACTAAATGCAACTAAATGATCCTAGACTGGATGCTGGACCTAAGGAAAAACACGCTATAAAGGACATTATCAGGTCAAATGACAAAACTGAAATATGACTAAAGTACTGTATCAAAGTTAAATTTACTGATTTGATAACTGTACTCTGGTTATGTAAGAGTACTCTGGTTTATTCTTTGGAAAAATAATCTGTAGTAAAGAGCCATGCACTTACCATCCAGTGGTTAGGAAAAAAATGTAGATGTGTATATGTATGTATCTATGTCTCTCTATATGTATATATTTATATATGTGCTTATGTGTGCATATCTATATATACACACATATACATACACACACAGAGAAATGGAGAAAAGGATGGAGACAGGCAGACAGAGAGAGAAAGGAAATGATAAAGTAAATGACATAAAATATTAATAGATGAATTTGGGTGAAGGGTATACACAGTGTTCTTTGTCGTATTCTTATGTTTGTTTATTTTCCAAACAGAAAGTTCTTTTAAAAGTCTAAGCTATCATTCACCTTTGACTAATGTCCCGTAAGAGACAAGTACCTTCTGTGAGGGCTTTCTGAATTGCTGTTTTCCAGAATAATTTGAAAAGTGAAATGTACTCACCTATTGTTTGGATGATAGCATTCTGCACAATCTTCTCGTCACTGTCTTTGGAACTTGTGTTTAAGTTGGCACTGCTTACAGATTCTCCCTGTAAATCACATGCTTCAAATTCCACACTGAGACGCAGATGTTTCAATAGGGTGTTAAAGACTTCCAGCACTGTGGGTCCTGCAAATGAACCCTGATGTAAGCAGATACATTCTTCTGGTAACGTACACTCAAATCCAATCCTCGTACTTCTCAACAGAGATTTCTGCATATTTTCTAAGTACTTGGAAATACTTCATAATTTATGAACTAACTAGCACATTAAAAAAGTAAATGAGAAATACCTAAACAAGAAAGTCTCCTAGCTATTCCAACAAACATTTACTGGGCATCTCTGAGCAAATCACTGTTTGAATCCTTGGTACAAACCACACAAAATGTGTATATTCATATAAAGATTACCAAAAACTTTCCATCTATCTAATCTTGTCTACTCAGAAAAGTGTGTACAGTATTGGGATAACCTGACTGTTGGGTCAGAATCCAGAGAACTATAATATAGCTCACTGTGGCCTAAGAAATTTATTTGGCATCTTTTGAGGCTGAAGAAGAAAGAATTTTGCCTCAATTATTAGACAGAAACTAGCCAATTTATCACATTCAGGTAAACTAACTATGCTCTCTGTTTTTAGTACTATAAATACTCTGCCTGTGTTTCTGGCACTGCATCTATCACGCTATACTTTAATCAGTGTTTTTATTTCTGCCTCCTACTCTAGATGCCAACTTTCTCCAGGACAGGCAGCCACGTTCAAATGCTTCTTTGAATGTACGGAACCTAAAACATAGCAACCTCACACATAATAGATATTAGCAGGTGAGACGATTCAGTCAATGCATCATCTGTGTTTCACTTCATATTTCAAGTTAACTCCTCAATTAAGTAACCTGCTTCCATCTCTTTGAGATAAGTTATAAGTAATGACAAGTCCAAATCCAAAATGCCCACTCTCATTTGACACTGAGTGAATATTAGAATATTTCAGCAGCTAATGTACAGCTCCACTTTCATTTTGAAGCAAAGAAACCATAACTAGATTTTCCTCCTAACTTTAGTAATTTTATTAGGGACCCTTCCATTCTTCTAATCCCATGTGAGTGAAAAAGCATGATGTCTGACCTGTCCCTTCTCCTTGTTACCCCTCCAGTCAGTCAGTTATCAAATCCTGCTGGCTTTACGTTCCCATTTCTACTGCTGCCATCAAGGTCAAGTTCTTTCTCTGTGCCTACAATGGTGACAACCACCTGTGACTTCTAACGTGTCCTACGCTTTGCAGCCAGATGAATTACCCTATAACACATCTCTGATGAAGGGTACAGTAAATCTTTAACTCGTGTCAGTCCACTGTAGAACGACACCCGTGGCCTGGCCACAAGTGGAACTTTAAGCCGCTTCTCGGGCTTCCCCCACACTACCACCATACGTCCTCGTCAAACAGGCTACATAATACTTCCCTCCTGCTGATCCATTTTCCCTCCCTTCTCTGGACCCTGGTTTTCTTATGATATGTGATCAAATTCTGCCTTGTATTACAGTGTAGGTAAAGGCATCTAACTCCAAGTAAACCATAACTTTCTTGAATCTGTACCCTCCCAATGTTTAGCATATAACTAACTGGTATTCAAGAATCTTTACTGGAAAAAAGGAGGAAGGGAAGAAGAGAATGATCTGGAGGGAAGTGTTTAACTGTAACTAAGGAAGTCTGACAACAGTCACGTGAACCTAACATTTCAAGAGAAATTAGGGCACATTTAAAAACATAGCAAATATTTTCAAAGCGTTTTCCACACATTGCTATTCCTAGTGAAAAAGAAAATTCTGAAAAAGGTTAATGAATTTTTTTTGTGGGGGGGTGCTGGCACTCACCTATGGAACCTTTAGCAGCAATGGCAACAGCCTCTAACAGAACCTGAATGATACCTGCTCGAACTCGTGGAGAATCTTTTTTACGAGCATCAAGGTGCCCTAGAATCTCCTGGATCACATGGTGAGAATACTGAGCCTAAAAGAACAAAATAGTGTAAAAATATATGAACAATTACACGCATCCTGGCAGAATTCATAAGAATGATAAACCATGTGACACTTAATGGAACAATATGTAGCCATTAGAAACCGTTCTTTTTAAGAATAAATAGGGTTACCAGAAAATATTTACGATACCCTGAGTGCAAAAAAGTAAGTTGTAAAATACTACGTTAAATAAAATTCTGTTTTTTAAAAAGTATATAAGACTGGAATTATATATGCCTACATATTAACACTGGTCATCTCTGAGGGGGAGATTTATGAGAAATTTTTACTCTCTTTGTACCTCTCTGTAATTCCACAAAGAATATTTATACACTCTTATAACTTGATAATAGGACAAAACGTTGTTAAAAAACAGACAGATTATGACATTTATGGTACTTCTCTCTTACCCAACCAGATACATACTATTACTTATCATGGACATCTAACAATACTAAACAGTCAAAACTCTCATCTAATCAAGAGCCACTACCAAAATTAAAGTCTTAACAATGTGTACCTGATGAAATTTCCTGATCAGGGCCAGCTAGTTTAACGTTTTATGGACAGAGGTTGAAATATTACCTAAGAATGGTTCTTATATCAATTTTATAGTAAATGGCAATTAAAACAATCAAATCTAGCAGAAGTTTTGATTGTATCAGGATAGTCTTATGAAACAGAAACTCCCATTCTGGTGGGTACTACCACGTAATTTTTGATTAATGGACCTCAAAAAACATATGGTGCACTTAAAGCTCCTTCTAAAGCAGTGCTGTGGACCAGAAGTCATTTCTCAGACATTTAATCAACAAATATTTATTGATTCCTTCAGTTTCTTCAACTTTGTAATTTACTTTACTTTTTGTAAATAACAATTTCATCTAGTAACTAAATCTGAATGAGGAAGGCAAATGAAGAAAAACAAGGCTACTGAAAACCAGGGGAACAGCCTTAATTATGTCTACAGATGGACAAATCAACTTCTCACCTACTAAACTAAAATTAAATTAAAAGTTCTCATCAAAGGGGAAAAAAAATGTGTAAGTATGTGAGGTGATGGATCTTGAGAAAACTTATTATGGTTATCATTTTGCAATGTTGTATACCTTAATCTTATATAATGTTATATGTCAATTATAATCTCAATAAAACCGGGAAAATTTTTTAAAAAATTATCCTTCCACACCCAAACCAGCTTTATAATAACTACCATGCATTGAAAACCTACATTATGCTAGGCATGCTATAGTAACCTAAACTTAATGTTTAATTTAGACCAAAAGTTCTAGAACAGAATGACCAGAATTTGAATCCTTACATTCTACCTGTGTACCCTTGAGTGAGGTGCCTGACCTCTCTAAAGGTCAGTTTTCTGATCCGTAAAATGGGGATAATAACAATATCTACTTCATAAAATAAGGAGGATTAATGAGATAAAGCATATACATAAGGTTACTAGCATATTTAGAGGTATAACCAGTGCTTGATAAATGGTACCTTCTATTTTAATATAAAAATGAACCATTCAATGAATTCATTAACATTTCCTTCTCAGAAATGAGGAAATTGACGCTCAGAGAGGCTAAATAATTTGCCCAAGTTCTATGCAACTAGTAAACAGCACATCTAGGATGAAAATCCTGGTATGACCTATACTAAAAGCTGTACTGCTTCTTACTACCTTATCTCCTTTAAATTAATGATGACTTTTTAGGGCATTAAAAATGTAGATAGTGTTAAAAAATAAAGACCTAAAATCCCACTCGAATTAAGAGCTAACTGGGTCTGCTCAAGTTTTAAGAAAACCCAGGCTGTCCTCCGCAGTAGACGAGACTGCCTCATCAGGTGCCTCGATGCATAAAGACTATAAATATCAATTCTAATGCCAGTTTATCATAAAATATAAACGCTCAATAATGTACTTAATAAATGCACAATAAAGACTGTCATAAAATCATTTAGTTCTTTTTAATTAGATATTTTTTCATCTTGGCAAATAAGAATAAAAGCGGTAAATAAAGATAAATGAGACAACTAAATTAAGAACACGTCTTATCTCCTACATTGTTCTCTATCTCTGTCTGAGGACATGCTTATCGACACAGAACTAAAATTACTTATATATAAATATAACAGTTAACCAATCCTTACCTGAATGGAATACATTATAACTTTAAAGCAGTGAACTGCAAATTCATTGGGATCCCATAGTCTGTGATGATCTAAATGCCTGTAAATTAACAGTAAGAACATTACTTTAAGAATTCCTTATTTTTATTACACTTTCTCCTCTAGAACCCTCAACAATATGCAAAGCCTACCAACAAAATAATATTATCTAAAAGAAAGTCAATGTTCCCATTTCCAGAACTGCCAAATCCTTTCATAAAACAGTAACAATAAAAGACTAGAATATATATATATATACATACACACACATACACACACATATACATACATATACATATATATATATGATTTTTCAATACCAACATGAGCTGGCAAAAAAGAAAAGTCCCTCAGTCCAGACTCCACAAGAAGGTGAGAATCTGGAGAGGTAAGTATACACTGAAGCCAGCAGTTATCTTAGGCACATCTTCAGATCTCTGGTAGCTGATAGCTAGTGGTTTAAAGGGTTGTATACACAGGAGACTGGAGACAAAGTTTAGGGTCCACCCAGGAAAGGTGGCTATCAGATCAGAAACACATGCATCAATTCAAGCCTTAAAAGACGACACCTTCAGTGAATCTGGGGGAATGTTCTATGTTGTAGAAGACTGTCAAAAAGCGTGTCTGTGTTGGCCTTGGCTCTGAGAAGAATCACAAAAACGAAAGTCTCTCTGAAGAATTCAACCTAGCACCCAGGCTCTCATCTTGGTTGACAGAGTTCACAAGTATCTATGTGGCTCAAAAAAACTGAAGATAAGAACGTAGTTCAAAGTGGTGCCTGGATAACACTGCATCCATGCCTTCAGCAGAAGCAAAATAAAGCCTCTTATGGAGTACACACCATTAATCCAAGCCTCAAAGAATTCTCACAAATAAAGGTACAATGAATATGAGCTCAAAGTTAAAATTCACAGAACACACAAGGTAAAAAGCCACTAGGAATGCCAATTATCAATCAAGTTTTTAAGGACTAGGACAGTTTTATTCATGTATATATTCCCCCAAAATACCTGGTACCTTACTTGCAGAGGGCATTTAATATTTAATCAGCTAATTAACTAAATAGCTAATATATAATTAACTATTTAATTAACATTTAATTAATTAACACATGATCAGGAGGTAAGTCCACTAAGTTCTACATAGAAAAGAATATGGCCCACTTCCAAGTTACTCAAGTAATCAATTATAGTTAATTCGGTAGTTTCTTTCTTTTAGACTAGCTCTCTAGATTTTTAAGGCCTTATAGATTACCTCTCGGTTAACAAGATAAAAGCTGGAATTCTGATATTAAATCAGCATGTCTGGAAAAAATAAATCTGCCTTTAGTTATATTTGACATAATTTGATTAGTTCTTAGTAGCATTTTCATAAGCCCACAGAGTCTTTAAACGGTAAATCTCAACTTTTTGGTGGTGGTAGCAGTCGGGGGTGGGGTGGGGTGGGGGGAATCCTTTTGAAAACACTATAATATTTCTCTGATGCTTAATTTTGCGGTTTATAGATTCTTGTAACTAAAGCTCAACTTTGAACCCAAATATCTGCCCTAAATAAAGAATTCTGGATGTTACATTTTGACTACTTTATATATGCTATAAAGACATTATTATAGTCAGGAAGGGGAAAGGACAAGGCAAATAATTAACAAAAGAAAGACTAGCAAAAATGTCCAGAAATTACACAGAATGTTATATAAATCTATCATCTGACAACTGAGTTAGAACTCAGAGGGTTTACAAGGCTTGAGAGATAACGTCTATGTGGAGAAACTCAAGGCTCACAAATGTATTCTGCTCGGAAGGCAGCATATAAGTACCAACAAGATATTTAATATTCCTGCTCTGCTCAGTCACTCGGTATAAGATAAAATTTAGTCAGAGAAGAGAATGCGACCTAAGGCAGTCCAGCCATGGCAAAAAGAAAGCCAAGAAACAGAAGCCAGGGAATATGAGGAACTGACCAGAAGTTAATAAAATAAGATACATCATCCTTGGACATTCGTTTGTTTTAATATTTTACTGGATATATACATTTCAAGGTGTGAATAAAAACTCTAGTGAAATGATGCACATGACTGTATTTCCTATTTCAGGGGGAAAATCTAGCAAAGTGGTTGAACAAGTGCTCAAAGGGATGTTGTCTGACTCAATCCTGTACCCTTCCCACATTGCTGCACCGGCTCTATTAATAACTCACTCACACAGGTAAGAGTATTTGTCCTCTGCAAGTAAATTAGAACAGAAGGAATGTAGCACAGTCACAAGTAACCAGGGAAACACCAACTACTTACGCAAACACTGGTCTCACAGCATTATTCATGTTCCCAAAAGTCGCTCGGCCCAGCAGTTCTCTGAAGCAGTTTTCAGCCAGCATGGCGGGGTTCTCTTCTTTGTCAGCTGCTGAAGGAGAAGGAGGAGGGCCTATGCGACTGAAAAATAAAGACAAACAAATGAATGCGAGAATTCTGACACTAGTTCTGACAGTTAAACAGAACAGATTTTTACTTCGCGGAAATATTAGAATGATATTTTCTTGTTATCCCAAAATAACTTTAGAGCTTAATTCTACTTCATGAACTCAACACCTTGAAGCTAATCACATAATCTTTCAAAACTGGAGAGCTAAATTCACTTGTATAACTTGTTTCTAACTAATAGAATATCTTTTCTAAAGGCAAAATACTCAGTAGTTGCTATTTTGTTAACTTCCTACAACTTTGCTACATTTATAGCAAAATCCTAGTAAGAACAAGGTGCCCAAAGATCACCCAGTTTAACTGTAAGTGAGCAAAAATAAAATCAAGTAAAAAACTATGGCACAGTCTGAATAAAAAATAAAAATTTAAAAGCTAATTAGAACATTTGTATAAGTAGATGTCTTCAATAGACACTATTTGTTCATATTTTAAAACCTTATTTTAGATTAATGTATTCATGTGCAATAATAATTTCAAAAAAGCATGGATCTGTAGCATTGGGATAAAACCATGAGAAAACACAACTTCTTAAAATTTGGCAACCAACGGTATCAGCATTCCTGTATCCTATTTATGCTAATCCTGTACCTCAAGAGCCATAATTATGGGGAGTCAATTCTCAACTAGCCAGGTACCTTTAGAAGAATAAATATTTTAGACAGAAAAACTAACCTCAGCTACATTGCCAAGAACAGGAAAAATACCCAAGGTGTTAAAATATATCGTTTCACATTTTAGGTTTCCAAAGCTGGAGACAATCACATCTAAGGAATCTAGCATAAATACTTGCTGTAATTGCCATAAATTCTGACAAACATATAAGCGCTTGCAGAGTTAACCGGTTTCACCTTTTCACTTCTAGACCACTTTTACTTTGATATTGCATACATAATCATCAAAATTACAAATTAAGTTAAAATTTTAGAGCTACAGAATTAAGTATCTTTTAAATTTGATTTGGATTTCCCTCTTTAAATTGCAAGAATCAGGGAGATCAGCATAATAAGCCAAACTGGAGAATACTGGTTCTAAAACTTGGCTGCATAGTACCTCTGTGTAAGGCAACAAATTTGGGAGGAAAGCATGCTTATGGCATTTGAAAAAAGAGAATAAAGTACAGAATTCTAAGTTCAACAGGTTACTGGGGTGGGGGGGGGGAAGAAATCAGCATACACCCCAAAACAATATTCCATGCCAAAATATCTTAGAAGAATAAATAAGATATAAATAGCCTAGTATTTCTGTTGAAAAATATATATACATTGAATAGTAGCTGCTATTATTATTATTATTATTTAGATTAGTACTAACTCCCTACGAAAAAGCATGCTGGATCTCTAAAGAATAACAGAAGTTCAGTTTATAATCTCTATTTCTTACACTTGGCAGCTCTAAGTAGTATTGATTCAAATAGCAATGTGGATGCCCAATAATAAGCAGAAAGTAAAGTGAAAATTTATTCTAAAAGAAATAAAAGCTTAAGTGTCTGGGTCAAAATCTGTCTGCTCAGTCTAATTTGATGACTGAAGCTGATATTTTTTCAGAAAGGATACATATTTAAACTTGCTCAAGTTCACGGGACTACTATATACATAATACTAAAGACAAACGTTCTTACTCTAGCAAGCGTGCACACATACACACATATTAAAGTAACACAGCCCCAGCCCTAACATCTTTATTCAATACCTGTCAACCTCTTCTATCTTTTGCATGTTAAACAGCAGGGATGGAACAATTTTATCCATATGCTGGGGTTCCCAAATGGTAGCCCGAAGTTCATCATTAACTGTTTTGCGAACCACACCTTGAATACCTCTGATTCCAGCAATTCGGATTCTATAAAAAAGAAGAAAAAAAAATGAGTCATGAAAAAAAGCTATTTAAACAAGTCTGCTTACTTAACTAAGAGAATGGATGTCAAATAGTTATCTCGAGACAATAAAAATAACATACAATAAGTCTAAGAAATAAAAATCTCAAAAATCTAAGATGGACAGAGATATGGCAGTTCCAAAAGAGGCTTACTTTTTTTTTTTTAATAAATAAATTTATTTATTTATTTATTTTTGGCTGCGTTGGGTCTTCATTGCTATATGTGGGCTTTCTCTAGTTGTGGTGAGCGGGGGCTACTCTTCATTGCGGTGCACGGGCTTCTCATTGCGGTGGCTTCTCTTACTGTGGAGCACATGCCCTAGGTGTGTGGGCTCAGTACTTGTGGCTTGTGGGCTCTAGAGTGCAGGCTCCACACCTGTGGCTTACTTGCTCCGCAGCATGTGGGATCTTCCCGGACCAGGACTCAAACCTGTGTCCCCTGCATTGGCAGGTGGATTCTTAATCACTGTGCCACCAGGGAAGCCTAAGGCTTAGTTTTTTTTTTTTTTGTTGTTTGTTTGTTTGTTTGTTTGTTTGTTTTGTGGTACGCGGGCCTCTCAGTGCTGTGGCCTCTCCCGTTGCAGAGCACAGGCCCCAGACACGCAGGCTCAGCGGCCATGGCTCACGGGCCCAGCTGCTCCGAGGCATGTGGGATCTTCCCGGACCGGGGCACGAACCCGCGTCCCCTGCATCGGCAGGTGGACTCTCAGCCACCGCGCCACCAGGGAAGTCTCAAGGCTTACTTTTAATACCATCTTTTTACAATCAACATTTAAAGTTAAAAAAGACTTTTATAGACATATTTTCTCTGTATCAGTTTTCAATAAAAAATAATTTAATCAAAGGAATTAGGTTCTCCTACATTCTCTGACATAAATCGTACCAATGTTTTCTTAGGTCAGTCTCCCAAGGCAATAGAAACAAAACCAAAAATAAACAAATGGGACCTAATCAAATTTATAAGCTTTTGCACAGCAAAGGAAACCATAAACAAAACAAAAAGACAACCTACGGACTAGGAGAAAATATCTGCAAATGATGCAACTAACAAGGGCTTAATTTCCAAAATATTCGAACAGCTCATACAACTCAATAATGAAAAAAAAACCCAATCAAAAAACGGGCAGAAGACCTAAACAGACATTTCTCCAAAGAAGACCATACAGATGGCCAACAGGCACATGAAAAGATGCTCAACATCACTAATTATTAGAGAAACGCAAATTACAAGTACAACGAGGTATCACCTCACACCAGTTAGAATGGGCATCATCAAAAAGTCTACAAATAACGAATGGTGGAGAGGCAATGGAGAAAAGAGGCAATGGAGAAAAGAATAACGAATGGTGGAGAGGCAATGGAGAAAAATCCCACACTGTTGGTGGGAATGTAAATTGGTACAGCCACTATGGAAAACAGTATAGGAGCTCCTCAAAAAAACTAAAAATAGAGCTGCCATATAATCCAGCAATCCCACTTCTGGGCATGTGTCTGGAGAAGACTGTAATTTGAAAAGATAATGCACCCTAATGTTCAATGCAGCACTATTTACAATAGCCAAGACATGGAAACAGCCTAAATGTCCTTTGACAGATGAATGGATAAAGAAGATGTGGTATATACATACCATGGAATACTCAACTCAGCCATAAAAAAGAATAAAATAATAGCATTTGCATCAACATGGACGGACCTAGAGATTATCATACTAAGTGAACTAAGTCAGAAAGAGAAAGACAAATACCATATGATGTCACTTATATGTGGAATCTAAAATACGACACAAATGAACTTATCTACGAAACAGAAACAGACTCACAGATACAGAGAACAGACTTGTGGTTGCCAAGCTGGGTGGGGAAGGATGGATGGGGAGTTTGGGATTAACAGATGCAAACTATTATATATAGAATGGATAAACAATGTGCTACTGTACCGCACAGGGAACTTTATTCAATATCCTGTGATAAACCATGATGGAAAGGAATATTAAAAAGAATGTATGTATATGTATAACTGAATCACTTGGCTGTACAGTAGAAATTAACACAACATTGTAAATCAACTATACTTCTGTAAAATTTTTTAAAAAATGAAAAAAAACTAGGTTTTCCTGAGTGCATGATAATAATTCAAACCAACGCAGACCAGATTCTCTCCCATTTCCTGACTAAAAGTCTCAGCAGCTGAGTGAGAACAGGATTTCACTGTTCCTGAACACCCTTAATGCGTCTGCAGACTTTTCATGCACTGTTTCTCCCTGAGAACCTCTCACCTCCCTTAGTCCACCTAGATGGAAGACGAGGCTGGTTCCTTAAAAGGTATGACAAAGAAGAACTATCAAAATGCAGTGCCGATAACCTGAGCCGTATACATATACACATATACATCCATGTGTCCTCATGTATATACATTACTGTGTGCATATGGGACTTGAAATTTATCCATATTTATCCATACTGTGAGAGAATGCTGCCTTATCCTCCCTTCCCAATTCACAGCCCTCAACGTCCTCAAGCTCTTCCTCACTCTTCTTTAAAAATAAAATCTATCAGTTCAAGGATGAGAAGAAAGGTAACTAGAAAACAGTATATAAAATCTGGGGAAGAACAATCTCGCGAGAAGAGCTAACACGGTAGCCCCTCTGCCCCGAAACACCTTCATTCTGGCCAAATTTGATTGTTATTTACCCTCCTTTATTGTTACTACCTGAAATAGTCACCATTAGAAGTTTACTCAGCTTACCCAGCACTGTTTCCAAAAGCTGCGAATAGGGTTAGAGAATGGAAGATGTGGGGAAGGGGGTGATACTGCTTAGAAACCCATCGGGAAGTAATGCAGACATTCAGTAGTAGCAGGTGGAACATGGGATACGGTGGTAACATGACGCTGAACAGGTGAGAAAGTGAACTAGGAGACAAATCTTGCCTTTTACAAAGCTGTGTCTTATTCATGCTGCTTTCTACAACAAAAAGAAAGTCCTGAAAATCTCTTCTGCAGCTATCACAAGTGGGCAAGCCTAACATTACTACAAAGGTAGTATTTGCAAGTCAAATATTTTAAGAAAATCTTAACAGTTATCAGTCCCATTTCCTACTGGCCATGCCCCCTAAGTTTTATTTGACAGTGTTTTGCTAAAAATAGAGAGATTTATAATAACTATCTAAGTTAGAACCTAAGAAGGAATATAAATAGTCCTGAAGAAAACCAAAAGGGCTTTTACTAAAAACGAAGCCGAAAAAAAAATCAAGCCCTCTAAGTATCTTAAAGCATTTTAGTTTACTCATTTGTTTCACAGTGATTCAAATGAAGTGCTATTTTGGAATATCAAATATTATATAATAAAGAATTAAGACAAAGTACCACCTTTCATTTGTGTACAGAAAATTTCAAGTTTCTTTTTTGTAAGTTGAAAAATGTTACGAAAATACGTGTTCGAAAGACAAGATTTTTCACTAGGGGGCGCTAAAACCTAAAAATCAGATACCTATGTAAAAGCTTTGAATTTTTAAAATGCATCCTTTCATAGGTACTATAATATCATAAACACTTTTCACCTACATTGGTTTATATGTGAAATTCACCACCTCAACCAAAAATTGGGAAATGCCTACGTGAACAAAGTAAACAAACAAAAAAAAACCCTATCTTCTGGATTATTTTCTGTATTTTAAAAGAAAACAAAATTGTTACAACTTTGAACAAAACGTGGCATTTTATTTAGCTAATTTTTATACCTTTTTGCCCCATTAACAAGTTAATACCAGCTTCTGAGAACAGGGAACAGTTTTATAAAACATTTTTTGAATATCCTTTAGGGAGAAAAAGAGACTTTAGCAGTGATTGGGAGAAATAGGTAGTTTATTATTATAAGATAGTTATAGTTATCTCTATTTTTCTGTAAGGCTTTACACCCGTAATAAAGGAATAACATCAGGATCCTAAATGGTCTATAGTATACCAAGGAAAAATTATACTAACAGCATCTCAGACAGAAATAATTCTTATATCTGAAAACTATTAAATTACCGCTCAGCTTTCTGTCTCCAAGTTAAGTAACTTTTACACTTGTTTTTGTTTGTGTAAAGCAACACTGTAGCTTGCATGCTTAAAGCTAACTAGTTACATTTCTGTATATTCCTTTATTTTAAAAGAAAAGTAAAAATCACAAAACATGCTCAATCTTGACAATCGACTGTTCATGACAACACTCTGAATTTGGGTTAGTTTCTTTCTTTTTAGGTGTATTATGGTAAAGCTCAAACTACATTTACCAGGGTCATTTTGAATTTAATTTTTAACTTTCATATACATGTCAATCTATCGATTGTGTCTGCAGATAAGTATTTGATTCTAGATTATTACTAGGATGTATCTAGAAGAAATGTTTAAAAATGCCCAAATCAGTTGTCATGACAACCTCAGTCAAACAATGATCCCATAACATACAGTCATTCATTCGTTCAATTTATGTATGTATTCATTCAAAAAGTGCTTATTGAGAGCCGGTAATGTGCTCAGCAATATTCAAAGTACTAGTGATACAGCAGTCCTCAAAACAAAACCCTTGCCCTCCTGGAGTTCATCTTCCATAGAGGAGAGACAACAGACAAGATATGAGAAGATAAAGCTTAACTGGGAGGGTTGATATTAATAAATAAAAGGTGGCTGAGGGAGGATTCTCATGATAAGAGCAGAAATCTGAACAAAGTGAGGTAAGGCCGAAAGACCGCTCAGTTCAAAGGCCCTGGGGAGAAGTGTGCCTCATGTATTCAAGCAAGCGAGGAGACCCATGTACTAGATCAGAGTGAAAGGAAGAAGAAATGACAGGATCTAACACTGGGGTATGGTGAGCATTAAAGGGCATTCTGGGTTACAGTAAAGACTCTGCATTTTATTCTGACTGAGTTAGGAAACCACTCTCAATTTTGCTGCTTTAGTCAGTTCTTCTAACAGCAATGAAAAGTTGTACTTCAGGAATAAAGCATATATTTTCCCATCTCCTTTGGTGATCATTATGTAATATATAAATACAATATTCATCAATAAATAACTCCAAGACTATAAACCATAAAACAATACATACTCTGTTCGTGTTTCTGGATCACTATCACAGGAGTGACACATGGCACTGAAGCGAGATACAAAAAAATCATAACGTCTATGATAGGACGGTGTGTCTTCTTCAATATTTGCAAATTTGACAAACTAAAAAAATAACAATAAGATGTATTATCACCTTTTTGACAGTGTGGAACAAACACATTTACTTTCATTCATTATTTGTTACATCGACAAGAAATACCCAAGTAAAAAGCAAACGAAATATGAAATATCATAAATGCCACATATATACGAAAGGAAGTTTTTGATAATGAACTTTACCTAATCAAGAATATAGCATTATAAACATCAAATATAACTTTGTGATGCAGTCTCTTTTGAGTGAGCCCACCCTCTCAAGAGCTCTCATTCTAAAGCCCTTCTGCATTTCCTGGATGCTGACGGTGTTTCCATGACAACCTCAGTCAGTCCCAAACCTTCAGGGAATTTTATTTCTTAAATCTCGGGTAGGAAATCTTGACAGTTGTTACATAACACATGAATGAATAATATTTATACAAATGAGACGGGACAAGAAAAAAGGGCCCTAAACTGAAGAAAACCAACTCAATATAGAAGAAAAAATACTGAGATGGTAAAATTTATTCTACCTCTTTTCTAAAGATTAAAAAAAGAGAGATATCCATATGTTTAGGAAATTTTAAATATCCTACATGAGTCACAGACCTAGCCATATGATTCCTTAATATGTACTCTTTTTTTCTTACTTGCTTTCTCATTTATTCAGTAATTTATTACTTCTAAAATAGCCTAAAGCTGTCCTGGAAACAAAACTAAAGTAAGCATAGAATAAATTTGAAAAAATAAAATTATGATACTAAAAGTATTTTAAATTAATTCAGCCAGAGCCAAGTCATCTGTTTTAAATTATAATTTCATATGATTCACAATTATCTAGAAAAAGACCACAAATACCACACCTGGTAGAGATGAAACTGACATTCATTACCTACTCTGTACCATATTCTGTACTAGGTGTTTTCACGTGAGTTCTTATTTAATCATTCCTACAATCCTGTAAAGAATGTGTCATCATCCCCACTTTACAGACAGGAACACTGAAATTCAGAAGTTAAACTGCTTGCCCAAAATGACACTGTGAGTAAATGGTGAAACTGGCATTACAGTTCAGGGGTTTGATTCCAATTTTCAAGATTCCCATAACTACACACTGACCATATGAAGAGTTTCAGAAAATATTAAGCCAAATATTTGTATTTTTCATAAAAAGAAACTTTGAATGACACCAGGAAATGCTCAAAAAATGTGAATGATAAAAACACATACAAGTGTATATACAATATGTTCCCCATTTTCTAAAATATATTTTAAAAAGAAATTAAAATAGTAAAGGACTACTTCTGGATACTGAAATTACAGGTATCTTTAACTTGTTTACTCTTTCATATTTTCTTGCATTTTCCAAACTTGCTACCAAAAATCACATACTAAATTAGAAAAAAATTAATCAGAAATTTTAAAATTTGGCCATTAAAATGTTAAATTGTTCTAGAAATTTTTTAGGAGAAACTTTATTCTCTTTTCACTTATTGAAAGTCACAAATACTCAAGTACAATCTGAGTGATCATTTACAGAAGCATCTCCTATCACCCTTTGGCATAAAGAACAGGATAAAACATGTGCGGCTATGTTCCAGGGAAGTGCATAAAATATTATCTTCCTTCCCAATTTTATGGAAAAGCTCTTCTAATTCCTGTAACTCTGGGAGCTCTCTAACAAATTCTAAACCTATATACCCTGTGCTAAGAAAAATCAATAAAAAGAAAGGTATTACCATTATAGACTTCTTATCATACGTAGGAGTGGGAAAAAATGAGACAGTATGGTGCAGAGATTAGGAATGGATTCTGTTAGATGGCTCTGGATTTGGATCCTGGATTTACTAACAAAATATGTGACCCGTGAAATGGAATATTTAACTTACAGGGCTGTTGAGAAGTTCAAATGAGAACCAAACAAAAGTTAGCACAAGGCCTTGCTACTTTCTCCCCCTCTCAGCTCGGTGCTCTGTGATGACCCAGATAGGTGTGGGAGTGGGAGGGAGGTCCAAGAGGGAGGGGATATATGTATACATATAGCTGATTCACTTCGTCGTACAGCAGAAACTAACACAACATTGCACAGCAATTATGCTCCAATTAAAAAAAAAATTTAAGTGAAGAGCTAGATATGTTTTAAAAGGTACAACAAAAGGCAGCAGCACTGTGATCTTAGATGTAGTTTCTCACAGTAAGCACTATTAAATTTTCGACCCAATAAACTTTGTCGTGGGGACTGTCCTGTGCATTACGTATAGCATGTTTAGCAGCACGCCCAGCATCCTAGGAGGCACTAGCACTCCCCCAACCCCAGGTGTGAAAAATCAAAAACGTCTCCAGACACTGCCAAACGTCCAGGGAGGGTTAGTGAGGGGGGAGAACTGTCCCTGGTTGAGAATCACTGCTTTAGTGTAGTGAATGGTTTAAACGACTGGGCCCTATGGACAACTGTCAACAATAGTTAAAGAAAAGGTTAAGATTAGCAGTAGGCTTCAGAAAAGTGAGATGGATCAATTGAATACAAGAGGAAGAAAAAAAGGAAAGTAACCTCTGCTTTTCCTAGATTTTAATCCACAAAAATGACAGTGTATTTATATAACACAAGCTTTGGAGTAGGAAAGGCCTAGCACTGAATCCCTGTTATACAACACTATTATTTCACTATGTCTTTGGACATGTTATTTAGCTTCAATTCCTCATCTGTAAAATGGGAATAATACTTCTAAGCTTGAAGGGTTTTTGTGAGAATCAAATGATATAATGTATATGAAGTATCTAACATACACTATATTATTTCTTTTAAAAAACATGAACCAATGTTGCAGAGTGTTAACATTTATTGCTATTATGTATTATTATTTATAACAATAATTATGTATTATCATTTATTGATATATTAACTACTTAACAATTTTCTTGCCTGAATCTGTGTTTATGCGGGTATGCTATATTATTCTCTATACTTTTCTATATTTGAAATAGCTCACAATTTTAAAAAAGGGTAAAAATACAAAGTACCTAGCACAATTTCTAAAACAAAGGAGAACCTGAATAAATCCCGTACTGTTACCCTGAGTCAGCATCAGCAAAAAGTGGCAAATGTCAACAAATTAAAATAAAATGTACAAAGACCACTAATAAATACAGAGGGACTAAATCAGTACCAGTCATGTTTGACAGCTTAGCACCACTAAGAAATTAAAATCAGGCTTCCAGGGAATACTATATAAATAATGTTGGTCAATATAATACAGCATTTCATTTAATACAATTCATTCAAGTCAAAGTAGGCAACTGGAGAATTCTGTCTTTTTCCCAAATGAGTCATTAAAGGAATTCTAATGGCATTGCTGGCTTGAAGTAAAGAAACGTCTGGAGATTTACACTGAAACTCCTTCCCCCACAACCATTAAAACACTTCCCCTAATATATAGGATGGATAAACAACAAGGTCCTACTGTATAGCACAGGGAACTATATTCAATATCCTGTGATAAACCGTAACGGAAAAGAATATGAAAAAGAACATATATATATATATATATATATATATATATATATATATATGTATATATGTATCTATAACTCAGTCCTTTGCTGTACAGCAGAAATTAACACAACATTGTAAATCAACTATACTTCAATAAAAATTTTTTTTAAATTTCCCCTAAACTTTCCTCACCTAAATGTAAAGGAAATAGGAGAAGCATAAGTAGCTATGTTACCAGAAATGGAGCCTGTCACACCACCTAACTGCACTTGGAAATAGCCAATAGTTTCCCTCTGAAACAAATGGACAAAATCATATTAAGGGCTTTTTAATGAGGATTTTATTTACATACTCTTGCTTCAAAAAAAGAAAAACATTATATTACTACCAACAATAACTAACAGTGCCAAACACTGCTCTAAGAACTTTATTTGTATTAACTCATATCACACAACAGGAGTACCAAGATCGGTCCTATTATTATCCTCATTTCACAGATGAAAAACTAAGGCAAGGAGAGGTTAAATAACTTGCCCAAGATACACAGCTAGGAAGTGTCACAGGCATAATTCAAAGAAAGGCAGTCAAACCCTAGAATCCATGCTGTCAGTCACCCCCTACACTTCCTAACCACAAAACAGTTATCTATAAACAATAGCAGGTAGTATATGACTCTGTTATTTGTTGATAAAAATCTGGATGGGAACATATAGATTGGTTGAATGCCTGAAAGCTTCCTCAGAGATGAAGTTGGAACTGAAAGACTGAAGGTTATACAATGAAACTAAAGACAAGAGGAAAAAGGTTATCACTGTATTTTATTTTCTTTATTAGATATGCCTTCCCCAACCCCACACATGTTTAACAAACTATGGTTCCGGATAAAAGAAAATGAATGCTGTTAGCAGAAATAGTTCAGAAGTAGTGTAAGAAGGCCTGGGGGGAAAAGAAAGGCCTTCCATTTATGGCCAACTGAGTTTCTGTTGTTCCTTATGATTGGTTAACATCCCAGATTTCAAAAGCAGCGACAATAAAAGCTAGAGACAAAATGTTCTAATCATCTACCATTGTACTGGTTGTCCAAATGCCCTGACCAGAGCATCTGCTTCTACCAGATAGACACTCTAAAAAGAGTTAATCCAAGTTATGCTAATTAAACTTAAAATCAGAGAATAGTTTTACTCACAGAATTTGTTCCAAGAACTTGAAGCTTTGGTTCCCCTGATTCCAGCAGCTTTGCTACCATATGAAGAAAGCTTTCTACAAATGGCTTGATGCTTTGAGAATGGCAGGCCATAAGAAGTTGGTCCAATGCCTCCATAGCAATTAAAACATACCTAAATATAAGAGAAAAATAATGTCAACACATCTCTAGCTCTCTTAATTCTCCTAATCATTTTCATAGGGATAATTAAAATAAGTTTACTTAAATGCACAGAACACAGAAAGGCAAATTTAGCAGCTTCTAAGTGAGATCCTAATCTTCACACAACACAAATGATCTTGAGATTATAAAATAGTCCTCATGTGGAAAGTATACAGAAACTATACTGTACTATCCCATTTTCTCCTGCTCACCAAAAACTCTCCCAGAGCTTCTTTAACATTACCTTCATGTGAATTTTTTTGCAAACACAAATATTCTCCATTTTCCAGGCTTTTAACCACATTTCTTTGCATCCAACCCAGAAGTAATTATAAGAAATGTGCCTAAATTTCTAACACAATTTATTTGTATTTGTAAATATGAGTATATAAAACAGTATCAGCAATATTATAAGTAAAGGTATCATACATTTTACCATATAATTCATCAGATTTTAAAGCTTGTACTAAAAATTAAAATTCAGACTTCAGATAACTTTGCTTGAACAATCAACTATAAAAACTACTTGTATCAAGACTCACATTTGTATCAAATGCTCTAAATGGTAACAATGCAGAAGTAGAGAGAGCCAGTATAGCACTTAGAGAAAGGAATACTCTAAGAAACTAGTATCATAAAATGACAATATGGAAAAGTATTTATAAACCAAATTGCAAAGTTACTGCTGTTCAAGCACAGAGAATGGATTAAGATGGTAGACTTTTATTTATAGGTGGATGCATAGCTAGCACAGGTCAAATCAGCATGCTTACGTATTCTGAACCTTAAGCCTAACATAGCTCTCTTTTATTGCTCCTCTGATAGGTAAAACTGGAGCTGTGATAAAAATCAGTTCGTTAACAGAATTTCCGATAGTTTTCAATTTTGAGACTGATTTTTAAATTACAGTACTGTGCTGACAGACTAAGGGAATCAATTTCTACTATTTCCATTAGGGAAGTCTTAAAAATTAATGGATACTTAAACAACTCTGTTAAGTAACATGAGTTTATTCTTAAACCTGACCACCAGGAAAGTAATAAAAGCTACAGTATTAGCTATTCGGTATTACACATTTCCTTATATGATATTACAATGTTTTATTCTCCATATGTTATCTTTCCCTGACTAGATGGCAAAATAATTTATAGGATGATTTAGCCTAGGAAGAATTTTCCAAAGATACTATATTAGCAGCAATTTAGTTTCCTTACCCAGAACGATGTCTGACAACATCCCTGCTCAACCTTTCTGCCAGGTAAGAACCAATTCGATCCAGTTTCTCTGGAGCAGATACAGCATAAAATGTCAATTTCTCCATATCAGCTTTAACGAGGCCATCCTAAAAATAAAAATTAAAAAAACAAGTGAAATAGGTTATATTTATATTTTCATGCTTATTTTTTGTATTTCTAAGTGTTGCCTGCTTCACATTTCCCCTTTTTGGATTGGTAATTAATCCATATTTATGCTGAACCTTCCTGGATATAGCCTCTTAAGAGCTAATCACCATTCTGGATATGTAGAATTTTCAAAAAGTTAAATAAATGCCCCATTTAGGAAAAGCATTTAAATATGCTTTCACAAGCAATGGATTATTCTAACACCTTCCTTTACAGAAAAATAGCTCAATTAACTGCATATAGTATGTAAGGAATAGAATATATTTTAGTCATTATAAGAAAAGGTTTGGTTATTTGTTCCCCTCATTAGAGCACTCTTTGAAGGCACAGACTATGACATGTAGACCTCTGCACTCTGGGTATCTACTGTTGGACGTGTTTTGGATATACCACAAGATTTGTTCGTTTAATAAATTGAAAATAAGAAATGTAGTCAATTGGGTTTATGGTTGCCATATGTATGCAAGGTTCATGTAAATCTTTTCTTTTCCTTAAACCTTATTTTACAGATTGCTATTTACGTAAATCTTACCTAAATACTTGGCAAAAATAAAGATTCTTTCTGTAACCATTCTCTAATTTACCTGCCACCACTCCCATGATCAAAAGTATTCAAAGCTCCCTCACTGCCTGTAAGTTACAGGGGATAAAGTAGGTGCCTTGTCTGTCATTTACATTCCTCCCTAATCTGCGCTCCACCTTATCTTCAGTAATCATATGTTCCAGATTCCTTAAGGAAATGATCTGAATATTCAGTCTATTAAATGATACTTCTGAAACTTCCAGTCAGGAACTGTGTACAATTATCACTCATTACACTTCAATTAGGCTATAGGCACCTTCATTTGAAGGCTCTTGTTTGCAAATGTATCTCTTACTTTACCATGATTTTTCTCTTGCCGGCAACAAAGAGACTAATCTCTGCTTCTCCAGATGGTGTACATCCTTCAGAGTTCAGCAAATTACATTTCTTCTGAGAATGCTTCACAGAGATTGCCAACCCATGTGATACCTCCCTGATATAAAGGCAGAAACTTTACCACCTGTTTTACTTAACATTTTTCTTACTGATTTATGCATTGTGATTTAATATTTAGTATGCTTTCGCTTTATATCAGTCAAATGGATGGAAAGCTTCTTAAAGGCAGGTACCATATCTTAGAGTTATTTATATGCCATAAATTATCCAGGATATCTCGCAGCCAAAATATTTAATTGATAGGCCTCCTAAAAATAGCTGAATATTTAAATCAGATTTGATTAACAATGAGGTGTATCTCATAAATTAATATCAAGATAACCAAAAGGTTTCTAGGGTTGGCTACATTTTAAAATAAAGCAACTTCTGGAAGTCAAACCCATGTAACACTTTTTCGTTCCTATCCATTTAACACTAGACTAAAGGAGTCTTGGAAAATTTAAGACAGTGTCAAACAAAATCAATCAAAGACAACTGCTTTGAAACCAGTCATCTTCCACAATAAAGTAACTTTTATAAAAAATTAAAAAGCACTTAAGTAAAAAGAGAACAAACTCTGCCTGGAATATTCTCCCCTTACTTCTCAATTCTCTTCTGAAAATTGTGTGACCAACCCTATTTATTCTTTGGATCTTCGCCTAGATTTCATTTCCTTCAGGCCTTTCTTCTCCCAAGCCCAGATTAGATATCATTCCTACCTACTCCAGCAGTACCCTGTACTTATTTCTCTATCACAGCATATTGTTTCACACAATATTGTAATTGCCGATTTACTTGTCTAGGAGCTTGGTGAGAGCAGAAGACCAAGTCTGTATTCACAGTTGTGTTCTTTTGGCATTTCATACAAATGATCTGACACTAGTTCATAAATTTTTGGTAAGTGAGTATTACTTGAATTTAGGAACTATACAGACTAAAGAACATCATCCGTCCATCATTCTGAATTTATGCTTTAATCTAAGAAAAGAATCTGAAAGTCAGACAAGCAAGCATGGATCATTTACAGGTTAAAAAAAACAGAGTAGTATAAAAATAGTAGTGTACACGATGAGATTTGGGAGTAAAAGTAGAGAAATGCAATTAGGGAAACCTTTAGGGAGGTCAGCAGGGGGGAAGGACGGGTCAGCAAAGAGAAGGATCAGTAGATGTAGATCAAATTACTTTTGGATCTTCGGGGAATATGTTGTCCACCAGGCGTTTGTAGCGAGGACGCAAAGCTGAACAGCAGCAACACACTCCTGTTCAAAAAGAATAAAATCACAAAGTACAGAGATTAATCGTATGGTAAACTGACCTAGAAATTCAAGTTCTGAACATTTATGGGTTATTTAAAATAAAGGGGGAAAGTACAAACAGCCAGAAATAGAAAAAGGCATGCAAATTCAATTACTTAAGAAGTGAAAAAGTTAAATTTCTCCTCCCCTCCCCAAAGACACCAGGTCAAAATGAACATGCTAATTAATTACTCCAAAGTTTCAAACCAAACTGTTCAAACTGTTTTGGGGCATGTGTGTGTGTACACACATGCATGCACATTCACGTAAAACCTGCCCCATTCATCCTATAAAGCATATACACAACTGGTACCCCACCTTGCCTCCCTTCTGGTCTCATTTCCTACTACTCTCTGCAGCCCCTACCCCTACCTCTACCTCTACCTCCCTCACCCCCACTTTTTCTGCCCAGCCCAATCCACTCAGCTCCAGCTACAATGGTCTTAAAATGGCAGTTCGCTCCTAGTGTAGCTGGTGAAAACAGTTAACACCTGTATCTATATGATGCATCATACAAAGGAACCACAAGAGTGAGGGAGAATCAACATCAAGGGAAAGTCCAGGAATTTCAAAAAGTGCTCAAAGGCTGCTCTATACATTTTCAGTTGTTGGCATCTTGGAAAGAGTCAAGGATTTGGATTAGAAGACCTGGGTTCATTCCAATTGTTTCACTTAAATGGCTACATGACCTTGGGTAAGGCACATCAACTCTCTGGAAAGAGCTATGTAAGTAGGAGGGATCCATTTTCTTGTCCTACAAACTAATAACTTCACGGGAATGTTGGTCTTGAGCCGTTATAAAATTCTTCCCATGATTTATGAAACTGGGGTATGTGTGTCTGTGTGTAAGTGTGCACTTGTATGGATTTAGAAACCAAAATATGGTATGAGAGAACACTTAAGCTAGAAGTTAAGAGAACGCAGACTTAAGCAGACTTCTATTATCTTACTGAGTAATGTTATTCAACAGACAACTTCTCCAGACCTCACTCTGCTCATGAAGTATACATGACTCATGCATGCAGTCATATACAACGTCAAGTTAAGTGCCCAACAGGCCAAAACATGTAAGACTGAGTCCAGATTTGTCATAGAATGGAGCCATTATATTGATAAAAACAAGACAGAATTAAGACATGTACAGCATCTTTAGTTACCATAAAGCAGTGTGCATACATTATTTAACATTTCCAGCAAATCTGTTAGGTATTATTATCACTACTACTTTACAAGAGTGGAAACTGTAGCAGAACTGACCAAGTAACTTACTCAACATCAATGGCTGGGTGAGAATCCAATGTCTAACTCTAAACTCATGCTCTTTCCACAAATCCAGAGATATTAGTGGTCAAATCAATCAACATCCAAATATTTCATCTGCACCTGCTATGTCCCTAGCCACCATCTGTGGCTAGATGCCACAGATACAAGAAAGTATAAGAGACAAGATCCCTGCCCTTGAGAAGTTCATAAACTTGTTATTAAAAAAAAATAGTGGATAATTCAGCAATATATACATAGGCACTACATGCTGATAATGTAAAATGTTATACATTGTTCAGGATGTTTTCTACGTTAATAGAAGAAAATATTCCAAAGAGTCCATTAGGGAATTTTTTTCAGACTAACACCAAAATACCTGAACTCTTTTTAAAGTCCAAAAGCAAAACACAGGCTAGATTACTAGAAAGAAAAACAAGGGTAAAAGCCAAGTAAGCAAAAGTCATATCTCTGTGTCAACTATACCTAATATAAAAATACTTCAGATGAATATTAATACACTGAAATAAGTTAAAATCAAATATGTATCAAGTGATTAACTTATATAGGGCACTGAGCTAGAAACTGCAATGATGAAAGAAGCTTATAACCTGATAAGAAGATTAGGATGAATACTTTGCTATCACTAACACAAGGCCAAATATAGTAAATTCAAATTGCTATTATGGCAAAGAGAGAATGGAACTGAAAAACAAGTCCCAAAGCTTCAAGTTTCCTGTCAGAATGGTAAATTATGTAATTTTCAATAGGTAAGAAAGAACTCTTAATAAGGTATTATGTCTCACATTGACACTTTCTGATATTATACACTGCTTTTAGTTTAAAGAGGCTTCCAAAAAATGGGGACTTGAAATACACATAATATCCAGTTCCCACTTTCAGGAAGCTTAGGTGTACTGGAAGAGACAGATGAGTAAAAAGACACAGGTAGCATGGGGTTAAAGGGCAGGGGCTCTGGGGTCACACAGACCGTGGTGAACCCAAGGTCTCTCACTGTCCACCTAGGAAGGCACGTTACCTTCTCTTATTTTACCTACATTTCCTTACCAGTTAAATGGGTGTAATAACGCCTTCTTCATATTTATTGGGAAAATGAAATAAAACTATATGTAAAGTTCTTATTAAGGGTGTAATACATAGTAAGCATTCAATAAAATGGTAGTTATTACTAGTAACGCTGTAAGTACTTATAATCGGGGTAAGCAGAGGTGCTTGAGGGCCCTTGAGATAGTATTGCCAACAACGTGAAAACCTTTGCTGAGAATTAATCATCTAAAAATCCAACAAATTTTACGTGTGGTTCACAGCAAGCCTTCAATAACAAGAGGAGCACCAGTGGGGTAACTGCTGTTTTCTGAACGTGACGTGTGCAGCACTCCACACTAAGTACTTTACGGCATCGTTCATCTGTTCCTACCGCAGCTCTCTGAGGTGCTATTTTCAGCCTTGTGTGATAAACAAGGAAACAGAGGCTAAGGGAGGCCCATTTGCCCCATATCATACAGCCGGTAAGGAGAGGAGCTGAGATTCCAAGCAGATCTGATGACTTTAAAGGGTAACTGCCACTCTGAATTCAAGTACCAGACAATTTCTAAATTACTTTAAACATTTTAGCTCTCCACAAACCATTACCCATGAACATGACTGCAGGAATGAGTCTGGCTAACAGATGAGGAATGCACTGCCAATGGAGGGAAATGAACAATCACAGTGAGCTTCTCCAGGAGGTTCAAAATGAAACAAAACAAAAACAACTTCTTGACCACTTACTATGCATGAAAACTTACCAACTATAGAGAAGACAGATGAAACTAGATTTGAAAGCTTCAATTTACTCAGGTTTCTATAAAATGGTAACATACTGAAGGTAATACAAGGTGAAAGTGAGTGGTAACAGTAATCACAAAAGAAAGAACTCTATTTTAAATAAGACAATGCTGTACTTATAAACACCACAAGAACAAGTAAAATAAAATCATTGGACCTACTGAGGCACAGAAATGTGGGTGACTCCCTTGCTGAAGTCAGTTCATAAGGCTTTTCGAGTTCAGCTGCAGGTACCTGAACATAGTCCTTCATGTTGTAGGAGACGATTTTCTAGCTGATCTTCCTGCTTAGATCCTTTTACCTACTGTGCAGGAAGCGCCTAGTTCACTTTACTTGTAATTAATTAACAGAAGGTTCTAATACACTGTAACTTAGCTAACGTGTTGACATCAAATATAAAGCTATGGAGAACTTGATAATATCCCTATCAAATTCTGCTGACAAGGCCAAACAGCTTAAACAAGATACTATTAAAGTATTGTATTGCTAGTTTACTAACTATAGATTTTCATATAGTTTGAATAAGAAAATAAACTTACATTGTTTTCTTAAAGCATTCCTTTAATTCCTCCTCATCCTAGCTTCTGATCCCTTCCAACAAACTCCTCAGTTTTCAACTGCTTCCCAACCTCGTCTTGTCCAAAGGAAAAAGGGGCTAAGCATATCACAAGAAAGCCTCAAGCAACTGGCAGGTCTAAGCAATATGAATTCTTCCTTTAAATTTAATTCTAACACATAAAGGACAAGGTAATTCACCATTCTCCTCCTGCAGCATATGGAATTTAGAACCCTACGTATGATACAGCAGGAGAAGAAACAGGAAGTCTCAAGTAGGTAAGTGAACTATGGGAAAATGGAACTGGGGCATAGCTGGAAAGAAAAATTATGACCCAAAAAAAAGTGCCAAGCTGCATATTACATGGTGTGCACACAGGCTCATGGGGCAACCTGTTCAATAATGCTCTCTGAGCCTTAATGAGGAAACAGAAAAATCCTACCCATCTCTCAGGGTTAGGAGTACTAAATCAATATAAAAAATTGCCTGGAATATAGAAGCCACTTTAAAAACATTATATATATATATATATATATATATATATATATATATATCCAAAACCTTTTGGAAAAAAAATTTTTTTTTGGTAAATTCTGCTCTCCTAAATTAACCATTTCTTCTTTAAAGACACCCAAGACACCATGTGGATTCACCAGCGTCTCCTAGTCCTCGCCTCAGGCAGGAGTGAAATGTATCGACCTCTATCGTCCTCCTTCTTTCATGGTGAGGTGTCAGAAATAATTTCCAACCCGTCCTGATCCAACAGGCATTCACAGAAGGACTTGAGTAGCTGCACAGAAAACCTCATGTCTGAGCTGACAGAAGCCATGGACCGGATACATGGGCATAAAGGAATGCTGGGAGAATTCTGCTTAATGGGGCCAATAATCTAAATGGTTGGTCCACCAGTGAGGACTCCTAGTTTGTGATGACATTTGCTTTCCTATGCAGCTTTGTAAGTCTGGGGGTTTGGATAATTAATTAAGACCCCTTTTAAAATAAGTTACTTATGCTTTCAACTAACTATATTACCAATGATAATTTAAATCTAACTGGAAATAGTAATATCTCCAGTATTAAATTATTAATAATTAAACTATTAATGTCTATTATTAAACACCATCATGGCACTGGGTACTTGGGAAAAAGCTATCCTCTAAAACAAAAATAATGAAGTTGAAGAATGTTTAGATCTTATGATGGGAACCAACTGTATGACTTTGAATTAGGTTTGTCTCATGATCTATTAAAGGAGAAATTAACAGTATCTATAACTTCTACAAAACAATTATATTATCTCTGTTAATTCTAACATGTAATGCATTAGGAATTCTCTGGCATATTTAGGGCTTACTAAGTGTCATACTTTCCAATGGGAATGGCTATGATTACTGGATTTTGGTCTTTATGATATTTCTATCATTGTATCTATAACAAATTATTGTACTTATACACATGTCTGTCTTTCCCCCATGAAAATGAGTCACTCCAACATAAAGCCCATGTTTTGTTCATTGTTGTGCGTGTCTGGAATATATCAGACATTCACAAAAAATATTCCTTCACTAAATGAATTTGGACCCAAAGTTCACTGGTAAACAAAATGAATTTAATATCTGTTGATATGTGCTATAAAAATCAAAATGATAAAGTACACTGTCCACCACAAAATACTAAATAAATGCCAGAACAATGTAAGTTCTCCAGCGCACAGCTGACAGTGTCACATGAATCACTCTAAACAATTCATGCTTTATTTCTAGGCCTAGTGGAAGCTATCAGTAATCAAGGTGAAAAGAGACAGCGTGTTTTTCTATTAGAAGATTTAAAAAATTCACTACTTCAATACCTCAAGCCCTATGGTATCCAAAGATTTAAAAAATTCACTACTTCAATACCTCGAGCCCTATGGTATCCAAAGCCCTTTTAGAGTCTGCATCAGGGCTTCCCTGGTGGCGAAGTGGTTGAGAGTCCGCCTGCCGATGCAGGGGACACGGGTTCGTGCCCCGTTCTGGGAAGATCCCACGTGCCACGGAGCGGCTGGGCCCGTGAGCCATGGCTGCTGAGCCTGTGCGTCCGGAGCCTGTGCTCCGCAACGGAAGAGGCCACAACAGTGAGAGGCCCGCGTACCACACACACAAAAAAAGTCTGCATCACATATATTCTCTTCAAGGTTAAAATTAAAAGTCAAGTTATTCATTCAGTTAGTGTCAGAACAAGACATTCACTTCATATAATTAAAAGATTTAGTAATATTACAGTCCCACTCACACATACCCCTCCCAAGTACTGAACACTTAATATGTAGATTTACATATACCATACACACACATATAGACACCATATATAAAGTCTGTAATACGGGTGTTATTCCTGCACTTCAACACATGCACAAGGTACTGTGTTAAGAGCCACAGAGGATCAAAAAGGTAACTATCTACTTGAAAAGACAAAGGTTTAAAAATTGAAATTTAAAACAAGATTTGGACAACACTGGAGGACAAGGGACATTTAATGTCAAATGGACCACATGGCCATAGGGCCACAGAAGTTGAGAGAAGAGAGAAAGCACTCCCAGGTCAAATGAAGGGAGGTTTTGTGAAGGACATAGGATTTGAGCTGAGGGCTCCCCCTGAAGAACAAGTAGACTGAACTATAAGGATACACTGAAGACAATGGAGGACAATGACAGGCAGATGGAACAGTGCAAGTTTCACTGTGGAGGACGCTGCATGGAAAACCCAAAAGGCGTTTTCTAATGACCCAGAGCTTAGAAAGGAAGGCACATGGAAGGCGGCACAAAGGAAGTATCAAAAGGGTTTGGTGACTAATTAGACAGGGGTCAAAGTAAAATGGGAACAAAATAGTCTTATCTTTAGGAAAGTGTTCCTTTTGAAAGGATTCTAATCCATTAGAGGAGTATTTTATTACATGATTCTTTCCGCATGTAATTCTATACGTTCTCTCCTTTCATTCTCAATTTCACTACTTGTTCTTTATTCCCAGGCACATAAACTTCCTGGAAAAGAGGACAACAAAGGCAGTAAATGGAATTAAAGTTCCAACTCTTTTTTAAAAGATGGTCTTTCCACTGCATTGCAATACTTGCCTCTACAAAAGGCATAACATAGACAAAACTCTGCACACTTCACAAAACTACTCTGAGGGCTTCCCTGGTGGCGCAGTGGTTGAGAGTCCGCCTGCCGATGCAGGGGACACGGGTTCGTGCCCCGGTCCGGGAAGATCCCACATGCCGCGGAGCGGCTGGGCCCGAGAGCCATGGCCGCTGAGCCTGCGCGTCCGGAGCCTGTGCCCCGCAACGGGAGAAGCCACGACAGTGAGAGGCCTGCATAACGAAAAAAAAACAAAAAACAAAACAAAACAAAAAACTACTCTGAGATACTCTCTGTAGGGAAAAAACAGCATTTTGTTGCATCAACTAGTGATCAGTCTGTACTCAACACATTTTTCCCCCACTATCACAATTTTAAAGGAAAAAAATATATTAGGCATTGTCCTACTTACAGTCAATTTACAGATTTATACATAGACTTTACAGTATACTATCATACTTAACTGAAAAAAATAAATATTACTCAGTAGAGTTACACAAGGACAAGAGCAATAAAATACAGAATAATCATGGCTTTTAGAAAATCTAATCCTGCAAGATTGCATTTGAAAACCTTTTGGAATCCTCATATAAAAAAAAAATACCACAAACATTAAAATAAGGAAATACAACTCTCTATTCATTTCATCTGATGTTGGCTTAGTTTGCAAAACAAATAAGAAAGGATCCACTGGATGACACAGAAACCAGAGCTACAACAGGAAAAAAAAAGTACTCACAGCTCTGTCCCCACCACCATTAGGACATCATGTATGGTTCATCCCTACTTCTAAGACCATATGACCAGACGCTGCGTGCCACAGACCTTCTTCAAGTGCACTCAGGGGTGGTCTTGGAAGGGAGTACACAGCGCTCCGGTGTCCCCATCTCCGGAGGTAAGAAATTAGATGAGGCAGAACTGAAAACTGAAATAGTATGTGATTCCCTTTTTTGTTTAATAGGTGAAATACTGACTAAATGTCCTCTATGATAATGTCAGTAGAACTGTTAAGAATTACAAAAGGAATCACATTTTCTCCAGATGTAATTGTTTAAAAAAGCATGTGAACTTTCCTCTTGAATCCACACCATGGTACTATTATATCGATAATTATTTTGCACAATTAATATGTTTGGGGGGAAGAGAGAATTATGTAATGGTCAAAGATAAATGTAAGGATTATGATTAAGATGAAGAAGGGCATAAGGCAAATCAGAGTATGTAAAATTTGTCACGTAACTGAGCAAGGTAAAATACTAAAGCACAAATGTGTTTTAAGAGTCCTATTTAAAACACAGTCTAACAAAAACTCTAGCGGACAAAAAACCCTTTATCTTCAAAAGGAGATTTAATACCCAGCTAGGGAAACAGTTGGCAAAGTAACTGAGGGCTCTGACAGTTTCCATCTCTGTAGTATATTTCAACAAACCAATCTTTGGAGCTTTGTACAAAAACTTACTTTCCACTTCTCAGAGCAAATCTTGGTAAATATGTAATATGACAAAGCTAGCCAAAGAGTACAGGAGTATCCTACATTAAGAAGGAAACGTGTTCTTCAAAGATAAACAAAAACTGAGATCAGTGTATATCTAAATTCCTTTACTATGAAGAACAACAAAAGAAACTGAACTTACAACTTTCCCTTTAGTTAGAACTTCTTGTAAAGAACCCTTAACGTGAACAAATGTTCATGAAACACCATGGAATATTGCTTTTTTATGTGTTCTTGAACATTGTTTTTCTTATATCAACGCCTAGACATAAGCTAATGGCCCAAGAATTCTCTCTCACCCATTTAGAATCCATTTTGAAAGGGCAAAATTTTCTTGAGACAGCCAAAACCTTCTATTGTATAGTTCAAAAATAAGTTAAAAATTCCACATTTAAAAAACACAAAAATTCTCAATAAAGATGCTATTAGTGCTACTTGTTAGAGGACAACAAAACTTCAGGGTCTAGGAATCCTCACATTAGAAATCAAAATACAGAAAGAGCCACTAACATTAACACAGCAAAGACAAACTTGCAGAGCCTCAGAAGGACCTCTATGGATTAAGTAAAGGCAAGAACTCCATTTGCAAATCACTGATTCAGATGGTTCTGAGGCCCAGGGATGCTTAGTAATTTAGCATCTCTAGAGTGACTTGAGGATGCTATTAATAATTATGCCAGGACCAGTGATATAAATCTTGGCAGTCACAGGCAACCTAGGACCTAGGATTATCCTTATTCTCTTAGACGGAGTATTGGGACATGTCTAAAGGCATCAAACAAAGTAGACAAATTTTCAGTTACAGCTACAAAATGAGGAAAAGCAACAACAATCCAGCCAAGGAAGATAAAGAAAAAGGTAAGGAGAAAAAAAAAAAAGAAACATAGAACATTGGTTTAAAAAAATAATAATAACTTAAGAGTTTACCTGGCTTTAATTTTTCTGGTATATAATAACTCCAATCATAATATATCAAATGATGTAATAATTTTTGTTATTAACTGGTAAATTCCCTGCACATCTGTAATTAATGTTCTATCAAATGCCTACTACAGTCAAGGTACGAAGCTAGGGACTGTGATGGGATGTGTAAGTCACAAAACTGGTTCCTAACATGAAGACCTTTAAAATATAACACAACTGTTTTTTGTTTTTCGTTATTTTTTAGATTCCATATATGTGTTAGCATACAGTATCTGTTTTTCTCTTCCTCGGAGCAGGACAGGAATAAAGATGCAGACGTACAAAATGGACTTGAGGACACAGGGATGGAGAAGGGTAAGCTGGGACAAAGTGAGAGAGTGGCATGGACATATACACACTACCAAATGTAAAATAGATAGCTAGTGGGAAGCAGCCGCATAGCACAGGGAGATCAGCTCGGTGCTCTGTGACCACCTAGAGGGGTGGGATAGGGAGGGTGGGAGGGAGATGGAAGAGGGAGGGGATATGGGGATATGTGTATATGTATAGCTGATTCACTTTGTTATACAGTGGAAACTAACACACCATTGTAAAACAATTATACTCCAATAAGGATGTTAAAAATTTTTTTTTAAATATCAAGCGACAACAAAAAATACTAACAAAATTGTAAGAAATCAATACTACAGAAAACAAGATGAGTATTCCTTTACTAAAAACAAAAGGCAGATGCAAACAAAACCATAATGGCAAGTAACCAAATTCACCCTCAATCTCCAGGTAGAATTATATACATCGAATTATGCTGATTTTTCTACCACACTCTTAACACAAACGTTATCTCTAGGGAACAGTCAGAACACCCTCAACTTCCCTAACTAAAACACTCTCAACTCTTCTGCTTTTATGATGTGAATGTGTTTATTACTCTCTTTTGATAAAAGGTTACCTCATAAGAAATCCTACCTAAGTAAACTGTGTTTCCATAGTACAATGCTTTCCTTAGGGTTCTATGAGCCATCTGAAAAAGAGTCTCCTGGAATACATGTTTTTAACTGAATACTCCCTGGTCCCAGCCAGGACCTTCTGAGTCAGTCTCTAGAGATGGGATACCAGAATTCCTATTTCTAGAAATAACCCCCGCTTCCTACTATGACCATTCAAGTTCTCAAGAATCACTCCTCTTGCATAATGATTTAAAGAACTACGTATATGATTTTTTCTTATTGTGTACTTGAGGTACGCAGGACATTGTACTTACTATCTAATTTACGCAATGGATAAAAAATTATAATACCGGCGGCATCTTAAGTTCATCTAATACATTATAATAAATGAATCATATAAAGCACCATTTATGAGACCAAATGAATGACAGAGACGATAAATGCTAGGGCATTTGGCAACAACGTCACAGAAGATACTGACCTGATAGAACTTCACTGCCAACAGTGCACTGGTATTCGTGGCTGAGGTCTCTAGAACTTCCCCATCACTGTGAGATGCCACCACCATACCTCCCTGTGGACTAGATTTTCTAAGCAACTTACGTTAAGTGAATATTTGGCAGACCCATGCTGGAGGTAAATCAAGGTGAAGCACTAAATGGCCTTTAAAATCCTAAATCAAGTACTGGAGCAAAGGAAAACAAATTATCATGGTCAGACGTCGCACATGATTTTCCAAAATATGACCACAACTTTGAAATTTCCCCTTTTCCTAAAAGACTGCTCTGGTATGCTTCTCTGTATTTCATGCCACTTTATCCTTAAAATGATCAGTCCTTGGAATTTATTTTACATGCAATAGCTAAAGAATGAGCTACACAGTTTGGAAAATTTTTCTATTCTCCTGACCTACCTTTCCTAGAGAAAATTTCTATTATAAGGAGGAAGGGTGACTTATTTTACTGGTGAGTCTGGACAAAGGAACTGAGCGTGCCTTGAAACATAAGCTCCGGATATGTATCCTTAGCACTTATGCAATGCCCAGCACATAGAGAGAGGGCATATTTGTTTGTTGAATGAATGAACAGTGCACTCTCAAAGGTTTCTCTTTCAAATCTGCATTCTGCAAGTCACTCTTTCTGCCTCTACGTGATCAGTATATTTGGTCCTGGAAGGCTGTCTCTACGTGGCCACTAGGGGGTTACCCAGAAGTCTAACTCAGAGTGTCCTCCTTGCAGAAGGCTGGTAAGTGCATTTGCTCTGCCAACCTGGAATGTCCCTTAGACACATCGCTGGAAAGTCTAGATTTGGCTGGAAAGTAAGTGGGAAGCCTGATGATAGACAAAAGTCAAACCATATTTTCTGACCCGGCTTTACTAGTAATAAAGCTCATATTTTGACTTTTATCAGTCTGATATTTATATTTCTCTCAATTGGTTCCAAATTCAGAGGGGAACAAGGGTGCAACTGCTACAGTCTTAAAATCAACAGATATATCTAATTGGAAAAAACACATACACAATCACATTAATTCTTTTAGCAAGGTTTTCATGAGACCTGCCATGCCCCAGGCACTAGGCTAAATGCAGGGAAGACAAATACAGGTCGAAGTCCTTGGCCTTCAGGAGCTCATAGTCTGATAAGAGAACATAATCACATACAAAGAGAATTATAACTCTATGTGACAACAGCTATGACAGAAGAGATTGCTATAGGAGAACAGCAGTGCAGCCCTAACCTTCCTGCAAGAAGTAATAACTAAACTAAGTCTTGAAGAAGTAGGAATTCAGCAAAGGGGGGAGGATTATCATTCTAGGTGGAGAGAGCCACATGTTAAGAACAAGAGTGTAGTTTTAATTTGCAAACAAACATGAAGTTCTGCAATATGAGAGAAATGGCTAGACAAACTTGTAGGAAGCCGACTTGGAGACCAACTGAACTAAGAAGGTATAAAGAGGAAGGAGTCAAAAGGAACAGACAGGGTAGTTTGGACAAGTGGTTGGATGGTGGTGTCCAATAAGGAACAGAGGAAGACAAATTTGGGGGTAGGAGGAAGTATCAAAAAGAGAATAAATTTTATTTTGCACATGTTAAACTTGAGGTTACAAACCTGAAAGTGGGACATCCTGTAGTAGGTAAGTGATCTAGACTAGAAATATAAATTTAAGAACCAAAAGCATATAAATGATAGCAAAAGCAACTAGTTTGAGTAGCTAAGGTCGTCAAAGAAAAATAGGATGTAATTGGGGAGAGAATCCTGGGGAAAGCAAACATTTAAATAATGACTGGCAGAGAAGGAAGTGAAAGGGAAGATATTTAAAGAAATAGGAAGAAAACTACAAAAAGAATAGTGTTAGAGAAAACAAAGGAGAGTTTTCCAAATCCTATACCTTCTATAAAAGTACCAATTACATAGATAAAATAAGAACTCCAAAAATAAATAAATAAATAAATAAGAAAGACTCCAAGAATGAGGAAACAGCAGAAAAAGAAATTAAGAGCATTTTTAAAAACAAGTAAACTGAAAATCTCAGACTTTACAGTAATATAAATTAAAATTTCAAGATATGTTAAATATTTTAACCCAAACTAAATCAAAGCAATGGCAGTTTCAAAATATCCAGAATGAAAATCACTGTTTTACAGACTCTACACTTGATGTGGGAAAAAATAAAGAGACTAATCACATAATTTACAATGATTATAGGTTCTTATTAAAAATAAAATGATGGATAATATGAAATATCCCTTAAAAGGATCTAGTAATGTATTTCATTACTATTTTAATCAGTTTTTAGTAAGATACAAGGCTCCTATCTGAAATACAGAACTAGATGATATTCTATAATTTTTAGTAAATAATGAAGGATAAAATAATTGATTAGAATGAGATAATCGCAAAATAAAAGTTCTACTAAAATAAAGATTGGGGCTTCCCTGGTGGCACAATGGTTGAGAGTCCACCTGCCGATGCAGGGGATGCGGGTTCATGCCCTGGTCCTCTGGGAGGGTCCCACGTGCCGCGGAGCGGCTAGGCCCATGAGCCATGGCCACTGAGCCTGTGCATCCGGAGCCTGTGCTCCACAACACGAGAGGCCACAACAGTGAGAGGCCCACGTACCGCAAAAAAAAAAAAAATGAATTGCTGTTGGATTTGACTAACTGTAGATAGACCGTGGTATCGTAGATTTGAAGGCTACCAAATGCAATTCATAATGCTTAACAAAAATTTTCATTCTTTTAGTTTGAAGAAATGTTTAGCACAGAATGTATCATGTAGTAAATGTCAAAATATCAGGTACTGCCCAAATACTTAAAACACATCATGTAAAAAAAAGACTAGTCTGTAATGCCCTCAAAGAATAGAACTTCGATAAAAGTAGTCAAAATAACTGAGAACTCTCTGAGAGCTTCCAAACAGGATCATCTGTCAGTTGCTGTCCAGATTCAAACTAGAGGTTAGATTAAGTAATCTAAGATTCCTTCTAACTCTAAATGCACATGACATGCCAACTCAGCTGCAAAACAAATATTAATGAATACCAATTATGTGGAAAGTACTATACAAGGTATTGTGGAAGGTACAGAAAAGACCAGCAATGGAAACTATTATTTAACAAGGACTCATATGCTTTGATACTTCCCGTCTAAATTAACTTGCTTTGCAGGTAATAAGGAAGTCTACTTAACTTCTTGGTAAACAAAACACTTTACACTAAAACGAGACGAATGTTTAAAGTTCAAACCTTGACACCTTCACAGAAAGATAGACAAGATGAAAAGGCAGAGGGCTATGTACCAGATGAAGGAAGAAGATAAAACCCCAGAAAAACAACTAAATGAAATGGAGATAGGCAAGCTTCCAGAAAAAGAATTCAGAATAATGATAGTGAAGATGATCCAGGACCTCGGAAAAAGAATGGAGGCAAAGGTCAAAAAGATGCAAGAAATGTTTAACAAAGATCTAGAAGAATTAAAGAACAAACAAACACAGATGAACAATACAATACTGAAATGAAAAATACACTAGAAGGAATCATAGCAGAATAACTGAGGCAGAAGAACGGATAAGTGAACTGGAAGACAGAATGGTGCAATTCACTGCTGTGGAACAGAATAAAGAAAACAGAATGAAAAGAAATGAAGACAGCCTAAGAGACCTCTGGGACAACATTAAATGCAACAACATTCGCATTATAGGGGTCCCAAAAGGAGAAGAGAGAGAGAAAGGACCCAAGAAAATATCTGAAGAGATTATAGTCGAAAACTTCCCTAACATGGGAAAGGAAATAGCCACCCAGGTCCAGGAAGCGCAGCAAGTTCCATACAGGATACACCCAAGGAGAAACACGCCGAGACACATAGTAATCAAATTGGCAAAAATGAAAGACAAAGAAAAATTATTAAAAGCAGCAAGGGAAAAACGACAAATAACATACAAGGGAACTCCCATAAGGTTAACAGCTAATTTCTCCTCAGCAGAAACTCTACAAGCCAGAGGGAGTGGCATGATATACTTAAAGTGATGAAAGGGAAGAACCTACAACCAAGATTACTCCACCCAGCAAGGATCTCACTCTGATTCAATGGAGAAATGAAAGCTGCAGTAGCAATACTCATATCAGATAAAATAGACTTTAAAATAAAGAATGTTAGGGGCTTCCGTGGTGGTGCAGTGGTTGAGAGTCCGCCTGCCAATGCAGGAGACACGGGTTCGTGCTCCAGTCTGGGAAGATCCCACATGCTGCGGAGCAGCTGGGCCCGTGAGCCATGGCTGCTGATCCTGCGCGTCCGGAGCCTGTGCTCCACAACAGTAAGAGGTCCGCATACCACAAAAAAAAAAAAAAAAAAGAATGTTACAAGAGACAAGGAAGGACACTACGTAATGACCAAGGGATCAATCCAAGAAGATATAACAATTATAAATATATATGCACCCAGCATAGGAGCACCTCAATACATAAGGCAACTGCTAACAGCTCTAAAAGAGGAAACCGACAGTAACACAATAATAATGGGGGACTTTAACACCTCACTTACACCAATGGAGAGATCATCCAAACAGAAAATTAACAAGGAAACACAAGCTTTAAATGACACAACAGACCAGATAGATTTAAGTGATATTCATAAGACATTCCATCCAAAAACAGCAGATTACACTTTCTTCCCAAGTGCACATGGAACATTCTCCAGGATAGATCACATCTTGGGTCACAAATCAAGCCTCAGTAAATTTAAGGAAACTGAAATCATATCAAGCATCTTTTCTGACCACAACGCTATGAGATCAGAAATTACAAGGAAATAAAACGTAAAAAACACAAACACATGGAGGCTAAACAATACGTTACTAAAGAGCCAAGAGATCACTGAAGAAATCAAAGAGAAAATCAAAAAATACCTAGAGACAAATGACAATGAAAACACAACAATCCAAAACCTATGGGATGCATAAAAAGCAGTTCTAAGAGGGAAGTTTATAGCAATACAAGCCTTCCTCAAGAAACAAGAAAAATCTCAAATAAACAATCTAACGTTCCATCTAGAGGAACGAGAGGAAGAACAAACAGAACCCAAACTTATCAGAAGGAAAGAAATCATAAAGATCAGAGCAGAAGTAAATGACATAAAAACAAAGAAAACAATAGCAAAGATCAATAAAAAAGCTGGTCCTTTCAGAAGATAAACAAAATTGATAAACCATTAGCCAGACTCATCAAGAAAAAGAGGGAGAGGGCTCAAATCAATAAAATTAGAAATGAAGAAGGAGAAGTTACAACAGAGATGGCAGAAATACAAAGCATCCTAAGAGACTACTACAAGCAGCTCTATGCCAATAAAATGGACAACCTGGAAGAAATGGACAAATTCTTAGAAAGGTATAACCTTCCAAGACTGAACCAGGAAGAAACAGAAGATATGAACAGACCAATCACCAAGTAATGAAATTGAAGCTGTTTCATTAAACTGATTAAAAATCTTCCAACAAACATAAGTCCAGGACCAGATGGCCTCACAGGTGAATTCTATCAAACATTTAGAGAAGAGCTAACACCCATCCTTCTCAAACTCTTCCAAAAAATTGCAGAGGAAGGAAAACTCCCAAACTCATTCTATGAGGCCACCATCACCCTAATACCAAAACCAGACAAAGATACTACAAAAAAAGTAAATTACAGACCAATATCACTGGTGAATATAGATGCAAAAATCCTCAACAAAATACTAGCAAACACAATCCAACAACACATTAAAAGGATCATACACCATGATCAAGTGGGATTTATCCCAGAGATGCAAGGATTCTTCAACATACGCAAATCAATCAATGTGATACACCATACTAACAAATTGAAGAATAAAAACCATATGATCATCTCAATAGATGCAGAAAAATCTTTTGACAAAATTCAACACCCATTTATGATAAAAACTCTCCCAAAAGTGGGCATAGAGGGAACCTACTTCAACATAATACAGGCCATATACGACAAACCCACAGCAAACATCATTCTCAATGGTGAAAAACTGAAACTATTTCCTCTAAGATCAGGAACAAGACAAGGTTGCCCAGTCTCGCCACTATTATTCAACATAGTTTTGGAAGTTTTAGCCACAGCAATCAGAGAAGAAAAAGAAATACAAATTGGAAAAGAAGAAGTAAAACTGTCACTGTTTGCAGATGACATGATACTATATGTAGAGAATCCTAAAGATGCTACCAGAAAACTACTAGAGCTAATCAACAAGTTTGGAAAAGCTGCAGGCTACAAAATTAATGCACAGAAATCTCTTGCATTCCTATACACTAATGATGAAAAATCTGAAAGAGAAATTAAGGAAACACTCCCATTTACCATTGCAGCAAAAAGAATAAAACACCTAGGAATAAACCTACCTAGGGAGACAAAAGACCTGTGTTCAGAAAACTATAAGACACCGATTAAAGAAATTAAAGATGATACCAACAGTTGGAGAGATATACCATGTTCTTGGATTAGAAGAATCAATATTGTGAAAATGACTCTACTACCCAAAGCAATCTACAGATTCAGTGCAATTCCTATCAAATTACCAGTGGCATTTTTTACAGAACTAAAACAAAAAAATCTTAAAATTTGTATGGAGACACAAAAGACCCTGAATAGCCAAAGCAGTCTTAAGAGAAAAAACGGAGCTGGAGGAATCAGACTCCCTGACTTCAGACCATATTACAAAGCTACAGTAATCAAGACAATATGGCACTGGCACAAAAACAGAAATATAGATCAATGGAACAGGATAGAAAGCCCAGAGTTAAACCCATGCACATATGGTCACCTTATCTTTGATAAAGGAGGCAAGAGTTTACAAAGGAGAAAAGACAGACTCTTCAATAAGTGGTGCTGGGAAAACTGGACAGTTACATGTAAAAGAATGAAGTTGGAACACTCCCTAACACCATACACAAAAATAAACTCAAAATGAATCAAAGACCTAAATGTAACACCGGACACTATAAAACTCTTAGAGGAAAACATAAGAACACTCTTCGACATAAATCACAGCAAGATCTTTTTTGACCCACCTCCTAGAGTAATGGAAATAAAAACAAAAATAAACAAATGGAACCTAATGAAACTTAAAAGCTTTTGCAAAGCCAAGGAAACTATAAAGAAGACGAAAAGACAACAGTCAGAATGGGAGAAAATATTTGCAAACAAATCAATGGACAAAGGATTAATCTTCAAAATATATAAACAGCTCATGCAGCTCAATATCAAACAAACAAACAACCCAATCCAAAAATGGGCAGAAGACCAAAACAGACATTTCTCCAAAGAAGACATACAGATGGCCAAGAGACACATGAAAAGATGCTCAACATCACTAATTATCAGAGAAAAGAAAATCAAAACTACAACGAGGTATCACTTCACACTGGTTAGAATGGGCATCGCCAGAAAATCTACAAACAACAAATTCTGGAGAGGGTGTGGAGAAAAGGGAACCCTCTTGCAATGTTGGTGGGAATGTAAATTGATACAGCCACTATGGAGAACAGTACAGAGGTTCTTTAAAAACCAAAAATAGAATTACCATATGACCCAGCAATCCCACTATTGGGCATATACCCAGAGAAAAGCATAATTAAAAAAGACACATGCACCCCAATGTTCACTGCAGCACTCTTTACAATAGCCAGGTCACGGAAGTAATCTAAATGCCCATCGACAGACGAACGGATAAAGAAGATGTAGTACGTATACAGAATGGAATATTACTCGGCCATAAAAAGGAACGAAATTGGGTCATTTGTAGAGACTTGGATGCACCTAGAGACTGTCATACAGAGTGAAGTAAGTCAGAAAGAGAAAAACAAATATTGTATATTAACGCATATATATGGAACCTAGACAAATGGTACAGATGAACTGGTTTGCAGGGCAGAAATTGAGACACAGAAGTAGAGGAAGAAACGTATGGACACCAAGGAGGGAAAGCAGCGGGGTGGTTGGGGGTGGTGGTGTGATGAATTGGGCGATTGGGATTGACATGTATACAATGATGTGTATAAAATGGATGACTAATAAGAAGAAAATAGCAATAAATAAATAAAGTTCAAACCTTGACTCACAATAAAAGCTTTCTATTTCTCCTCAGAAGCTGTCTGACTGTGACATTTCCAATTTGTGAAAGTTAAAAAAAAAAAAAAAAAAGAAAACAAAACTGACATTTTCCAAATGCCTCTGAAAAGGCTGTGAGGTTTTTTTAAGGCAAAGTTAACACAGAAAGAATATGACTACAAGATATTTTATTGTATGTCAGAAATATATTGAGAATATAATGGAATATAATGGAAAAGGTTATTAAAATAGTATCCACGATTAGACAAATTATAAGATAGTTCATTCAGAGCATACCTACAAAAACCCAAATCACTTATTTTACAAAATATATATGATAAATTTAATAGTTCATTTTAGCTACACACACACACATTTATTTAAAGATTTAAAAAGTGAAGTCAGTTACACTTTACCAAAATAAAGATCTCCCCAATTTATTTACACTTCATTGTTAGGCTGGTTTTGGAGATGAACCTGGGCACAGTCTCTAGCTTTTCAGTCTTACTTCCCAGATAAAAACTGTGAATATTCACAGCTCTTAAATCAAGCTCCAAACCTATTCATCCCCATGCACCTGCTCACACCATTCTATCTGTATAGAATACCTTGTCTTCATAAAAAGTACTAGAGATAAGATGCATTCAGCAGTAAGATAACACACATTCCAGTTACAAAAGGCTCCTGGAATTGCAATCTATTGTAAATTATAAAATAGTAGGTTCAACAATTTCAAACATAACTCATAACACTGAGTTGGTAAAGAAAGTATGAGACAAAAGGTACTTTAAAAAGAATTTGCAGCAAACTACTGAAACAGGACAAAGAGCTGAAAGTGAAGCATAATTCTTTACCTGGAAAACCAAGGTAATGGGTTAACCATCAAGACAGTGGGAGGGTTCTGAATTGTGAGGCTCAAGAACATTAATCTGTAGTAACAAAGTTGTCCATTTACTAGTCAAGAATACTTGGAAGATTAGAGAAGTTAAAAGAAGCTAACTTTTTAAAGCAATGGACAAACGTTGCAGGTTGAAATGTGTTCCCACAAAAAAGATATGTTGAAGTCCTAACCCCAGTACCTGTGAATGTGACCTTATTTGGAAACAGAGTTTTTGCACATGGAATCAAATTAAAAGGAGGTCATCCTGGATTAGGGTGGGCCCTTAATCCAAAGACTGGTACCCTCATAAAGAGAAAGATAAGACAAGTGGATAAGAGAAAGAGGAGACACACAGGGAAGACGGCCACATTGAAGACAGGAAGAGATTACATTCATGCTGCCACAAACCAAGGAACTCTAAGGCTTGCCAGCAGCCACCAGAGCTAGAAGAGGCAAGGAAGGATCCTTCCCTAGAAACTTATGGGGGAGCATGGCCCTGCCCACACCTTATTTCAGACTTCTAGGTTCCGGAACTGTGAGAATATTCTGTTGTCTTAAGCCACTTGGCTTATGGTACCTTGTATATGGCAGCTTTGAAAAACTAACACAAGTAAGATTTCATATAACATGTAGACCAGTAAATTCTGTATTTGCTAGATATTAAGATATGTACCATTCCTGAAATCAACTCAAATGCCAAAATGACTTTAAGTCAGCCTTCAGAGAATTTAGTGGCATACCAAATAACTGAGCCATGAAAAGAAAGAACTTTTGTTCAACTCTACTAATTTTCTTCTAGCGCTAGATATACTTCACCCTAAGTTTAAATAAATGAATATTTGGTTTTAGCAAAATAAAAAGTTACTATGCCATCAGTTTACATCAAAGTTTAATAAATAAGCATGGTTTAGAAAATTGAAATATTGTAAGTAAAAAAAATCTGTTTCACTTTCATATCTCACATAGCTATTACGGGTTGAACTGTATCCCCCTCCAAATTCATATGCTTAAGTCCTAACTCCCAGGGCGTAAGAATGTGACCTTATTTAGAGATAAGGTTTTGCAGAGGCAATTAAGTGAGGATGAAGTCATTAGAGTGGGCCCTAACCCAATATATCTGGTATCCTTATAAAAGGGGAAAATTAAGAGACAGACATGCACACAGGGAGAACTCCAGGTGAACATGAAATTGGCCATCTACAAGCCAGAGCAAAAGGCCTGGAACACACCCTTCCCTCACGGCCCTCAGAAGGAACCAACTCTGCCAACACCTTGATTTCAGACTTCTGACCTCCAAAACTGTGAGCCAATCAATTCGTTGCTCAAGTCACTCAGTTTGCAGTATTTTATTACAGCAGCACTAGTAAACTAATACAACAGCAAACACTAAATGCAAGTTCCCCACGGCACAAATTCTGGTTTCATGGATATAATGCAAAATATAGTAGAAAACCAGAAGACCTGCCCCAGGAATACCCTGTGCTTATCTATTCCTTATCTGCCAGTATGATTCTTTCAGAATGCATTCAACCAGTATTTGAACATCTACTATATTCCAGATTTTATCTTCCTTAATGCTCATAACTGTATGAGGTAGGTATCAACATCTTATAGGTTACAAATAGGAAATCAGAAAGATAAAACTAATCTGTCCAAGGTCACACAACTAGAAGTGGTGGATCCACTTAAGAGCCTGTGCTCTTAACAGTTTCTATACTGTACTACCTTCCTGAGATGGCTTTTTTTTTTTGAATAAGCTGAACTGTTTAATATGGAGAGTAGAGCAACACAGTCAAAATATTTCACAGCTGCCCAAAGATTATACTCTTGTTACCAAGCTCTCCAACAAGTCAGATGGTAGAGAATGGAGAAGTGACACCCTGCCTGAGAACCTGTCATATTACAAAAGTTCCCACTTCTAGAAAGTGTCTTCTTTTCCTATTGTAGGTTACTCTGAGCTCTAAAATATCCCTAAGAATACAAGAACATCATGAAAGGAAAAATGAGAAGCTTTTGTTAGGCTATTAGATTGCCCCCACAAAAAGTTACTGGTGAATTCCCAGCACACCTGACAACAAACAAGAGCTGTATGGAGCTCAGCCACTGAAAAAAGGGGGAGAGAACCTCATTACTTTACAAAATCACAGCCAAATGACAACCGCTGTTTAGGATGTCTTAAAGCTTCCCTATCCACTGTGCACTGTGAGTTTCAGTTTGTAACAACGAAATACTCCCAAAACTAACAAGGAAAATAATAGAAGCATTTATATGTAAACTTTCACAAAACTCTAGCAGCAAATCCATACTTAAAGCAAGTTTCAGTTTTGAAGCTACAACCCATTTTTACTTTGTAGAAATAAGGTGGGAATCCTTTGCTTTATTATAATCTGGGCATACAGAGGAAAAAGTCCAGTTAATTCTCCCCTCTACAAATTAAAACACTCGTTTTGGGATTATGGTAATCTGGTCCTGGACGATTTCAGATTTTTAAATTTAAAAATATACTGTGTAAGTTTTAAAATCCAGAGGAAAAAAATATCTGATTTATAATAAAGAGGTTAAAAAGAACTAGAATTTCAGAATCTTGCCACTCAGTGTCTTTAATTTTAGCACGTCTCCTAACACCATGCAATTTATCGAATTGTGAGTCCTACTGAATCAAAATCTGGGGGAAAGGAAAGGTTGGGCACCTAGGATTTCACATTTATAATCACTGCTCAGGTAATTTGTACAGTTTTTATTTTACATAAAAATCACATCTTTCCATATACTTAATACAGGTATGCAAATTATATATCTCAATACAGCTCTTTTTAAAAATCAATTATTTCCATCAGTATACTTACTGTGACCTTAGTAAGTATTTGTACTACTAAGGTCACAGTTTAAAACCCTACTGCTACCCTACTGTCCACAATGAAAACCTGGATATTGAAAAAAGATAAAGGTGGGGTTTTCTGCAGAGTTCTAGCTAAGTTCTTTAAAAAAAAACAAAAACAAAAAAACATCAACACATCCAAATCCAATTTCTGCTTAAACGAGCTAAGGCACTGTAGTGAGGAAAATAAACCCTTAAATCAAAAGATACTAATTTGTCACCATTACAAACATAAAGAATCCACCATAGACAATGACTAGGATTTTTCTCAGTGAACCAGATGTTTGAGTTATTTTTAATTAAAAATTCTCTGAATATTTCAAAAGTAGGATATGAGTTATTTCAGGCAAAATTCAAAACAGCATTAAAATTCCCCGACTTAAATTTTAACAAATTCTTATTTCCTTATTAGTCACAGAATAACAAAAGGGTTAAATCTGGGGTATTTGTAACTTCCGAAATTACTTTCAGAACAAATACATTCAATATACCAATGGCATTGATTCTTCTTACAGATTTCACAACACCCACGTCTATGCCATATGTTGAAGATTTTCATTTGAATTGAGATGATTAAATTTCCTGATTAAACAGTAAAGGGAAAGATAGGGAACACTCTCATTATGTATCTAAACAGAATATATATTTAATTTCTCTATCCAAAGTTTGAAGATAGGAAAATATAACACAGGACTTTCTGAGTGGGTCTAGCTAAGTACAAAGTTTAATTTAAAAAACATTAAGCTACTAATTTAAACCTTCGAAGTTAAGTGCTTGACATAGTCTCCCCAAAACTTCCAGCTAAAGCATAAAGACTCCAAACATTTTGTATTCACTTGGGTAACACAATGTTAAAAGCCTAAGACTTCTTTAAATTAGGTATTCTTTTAATTTATTATACACATTATGGTCACAGCACGCACAACTGACTTTTATGTGAATCAAAACTCTTAAGAAGGCAATCTAATTTTCTCTAATATCTTTTTTAATGAATCATAAACCAAAATCTGATGCTGAAGATTTTGAAATCTGAAGATTTCAATGTATTACTATATCTTCCTCAAGTTCAAAGGTTAATAAGACTTATAACAACGAATGCATGGAAGAAATAAAGAACAGGGCAACTTTCTGTGGCATTTATACACAAAAGGAGAACCTGGAAATCTATACACACTTGTAGTATTCATGTTATTACTACAACTACAAAAAGAAACTATTCACTCTTTAAAATTAAAACGGAACAAGAGAAAATCATCTCACTTTTGTGTAAATACTCAGATTCTTTAGAAAGGTTGAACACAGTGAAATTTTAGATTTAAAAAATTAAGAATGGTGGAATCAACGACCATTCCAGCAAAAGCTCTGCAGCCAAACCACACTTAATCGCTACTCACCCCTCCCTACTGTTCCTGAAACCACTGGATAGAAAGCTTTAACAATTTTCAGCCCTTAACCAGCACGTTGTTGTACCCTATCAGGGCAGGCAGCAAAAAGAGCAGCAATATTTCTTTGCTGCTTTAAAGAGGATAGAGGCTGTCTACTCCATGTCACTGAGTAAATACGCAGAAAGCAATGGATAGGGAAGGGGAAAAAGAGGAGTATCAGCTGCGTGGGGGGAGAATGTGGTGCTCAACACTCAGGGCGAACTGATGCTCTCAGGTGACAGCTCCAGTCTCTAAATGCCCCCTCAGTTCTTTGTTTGAAGTAAAGCAGTTCCTCAGCAAGTTTACATAAGCACTGTGTCTGCCACGAGCATTCAGTTCTTCCACAAATACACGTCACAGTGAGACTCAAAGAAGACAGCATGGGATGATAAGTTACTAATAGTTTAGTTCTATATGAAAGTTGCAGATTACATATGTGGAGCTTCCCTAATTTCTACCCGCACATTGCACAATTTAGCTTGTCTACCCAGGAATTATAGAAGAGTTTATATCCTCTCAACCAAGTATAATTTGACAATCTCTCCCCTCAGCTAGGAAGCTGTGACAAGTTAATGACATAAGTACAGGACAGTACATACCCACAATTAAGACATACAATCATCTTTAAGGTTTTAAAGTAAGATTTTTTTTCTAACACTTCATAAACTATCATTGTCAAAAGCCTCACATCAAACAGTAAGAGAATGTCCAGCTTCTTTTCCTTGCTACATTGAAATGCTTCCAGCGCTTCTATAAATAAATGGACTGTCGTGAGTCTTACCTAGTTCTTGTCGTGCAAGCATTTGTTTTAACAATGTTCCACCTGCTCCCTCTGCCGATTCCATCCTTAAATGAACACGTTCCTCGAGGATCTGCCTCAGCATCTTTCCTCTCTTTACAACCTATCCTTTAGTAATTTCATCCACTGTTATTCCTACAAATGTACCCTGAAAGTCCTGTAAGGCACCACACACTTAACATACCCTACAACGGACGCACCTGCCATCTCAAGTCTCCCAAACAGCTCATTCTCCAGAAAGTCCCTGTATCGTACCAGAGCAGTTCACCCAAATGATCAAGCCTGAAAACTGGGAGTGAATCCTGACTCCTTCTCCCTCAACGCCTCGTCCAATTAACCCTATGAATTGTACTTTCTCAACAATATTCAGATTTGTACACTGCAATCTATCCCACTACTATCATCCAAGTCCCAAAGCCCACCACTCAGACTACTGTATTCTAATAACCTCTAACTGCTCTCCCTCCAACCTCTCTCATGTGTTTCCATAGCAACCTGTGTTTCTCCTTTAGTAATCTGAGTCACTCTACAAATATACACCAAATGTGTACCATGAGCCACCTACTGTATCAAAAACAATATACACGTTGGCAAAGAAAACAGGCATTAGGTGCTTGTAATTAGTCTGGTGAGGAAGATAAGTGTCTGGTCAGCACTTGTCTTCCTCCCCAGATTAAGCTTTATGAGAGCAGAGAAGATGGCCGGGGTGATGCCCACGTGTCTAGTATGAGGTACTGCTGTGGCCTCAGTGCCTGTAAGAGCTGGCACATACTAGGCGTTGATAAGTATGTGTTGCTTAAAAGACAGAATTACCAAGTATATATATATGGCCTTAAAGTCGTCACGCTCTCCAGCACCAATGACTTACTCCCGCCAGCTGTCGGTTACTTCCACCTGCGTGACTCAACTTAACTTCCCCAAACACGCACTCTCACCTCTAGTAACTACTCAGGTTGAGGACGCCATCTTCCACTCGCCTTTTCCTTGCAGTCTCTCTGTGAACCCCACAGCACTGTCTCAGGGGGCCTGCATTTCCTTCTTTGTGTGATAGCCATCTACACAAGGTTCTACAGACTGGATAAACTTTTTAAAGCTAGGCACTGCTTTATTCATCTCCATATTCCCCACCTATCACTGCCTTGCACATGTAGGCACTAAAATAATCTGCTGAGTGGATCAATCCCTAAGAGAAATCCAACAGGAAGATAAGAAAGACTGAAAGAGAATGCTTGTGACTCCACGAGTATACAGACAGCGCCTATGACCGGAACGACTCCAAGGAGAGACGAGACAGCTCCATTCCTAGAGGTCATTAGAGCAAAAGCGGGTGAGGCACCACCAGCTAAATGGCTTTGGTTTTGCCTCTAGGTCCCTAAGCTTTTGATTCTAAAATATCTTACGTTCTTGTCAGAAGGCACATTCTAATGTCTAAGACCATAAATTTCAAACTTTTTAAAAAGGAGCCAATGTTATTTACCTCCTGAAATTGGATGCAGAATCTTACCGTAAGACAGATTAAAAACAGAGCTGGCCCGGCTGAAGCTGGGTCAGGTCGAGAGGCCTACCTGCTCAGTCTCTTCAGCACCCTCTCCACACAGCAGTCCCTGTTATATTTCCATGGAAGACATCCTGAAAACTTAGGTCTAGCAGTAGCTCAAACTTCCCTTGTGCCACCCTCCAATACGGATCAAGAACAACACGTAATGCTCAGGAACTCCCAAGGAGAATCCTGTGTCAGGGGGTGGAGCTTTAGTAAAGGTCATACAAATAGAACTGACCTGGGGCAGTTTCTTTCCTCAATCTCCTGGACCTGAGCTGTTCCATTTCGTAAAGATGGCACAGTAAGACAAACCTGGGGCAGCTTCCCAAAGGTGCTCCCATCCTTGGAAGACCAAGTGATGAAGCAGGATGGAACCAAGGGAAAAGGTAGCATGGAGTAGACAAATTATTTAAGTCTGTTTCTGATCTGGGCTGTGAACTGAAAAAGAAACTGGACCCCTGAAGGTCACATCGTCCAGCCAGCTAAGAGAATGGGAAAACCCCACAGGAACTTAGACCCAAAATTCTAGCTATTACACATCTGCCTAGACTACCCTCCTCTGTAGATGCCCTTCTGGAACCAGCTGCAGCAAAGGGTAACAATCCAAGAAGCAATTCTAATTCTGATTCTAATCACATGCTCATAAAGCATTTCTACCTCTAAAGCACAATTACATAAATTCTACTGTATCTAAATTTCCCTGAGAAGTATTATCATTTTCCATTTAATGGATCAAATAGTTAATAAAAATACTTATAACTAAGTTCAAAAAACAATTTATGTCAGATATCATAAACGGACCACTCCTTTCAACTTCCACGCCAGTCCTTTAGCCTGGCCAGTACCTTTTGCCATTTACGAGGCCCCAGGAATTGACCACAGCAAACTTGAACATCTTATATTTCATTTTCCCTGCCCAGCGGGAGTGAGATCCATTTAAAGTTAAGTGCAACCACAGCCCACAGAACTTTGTAGCAATTTGCCAAGATAGCTGTTCAAAAAGCCGATTAAATAGCAGGGGTGTGAAGAACACTCAGAATTATCCAGAAACGTACTGGATACAGTACAGCAGAAATACCCTGGAGGTCTGGTAATGAACTCACCAACTAAGAATAAAACCAAACATAATGGCATTGAGGGGAATGAAAGTCCTCTTCAAGACTGCAGAGCAAAAGGTTTAATGCCCATTTTTTAGAATATGGCAAACCTGATGCAGAGGTACAATGACAAAAACCTGAGTAGTGATTCCTTCTTTAATGAAAATTAGAATCATGCTATCTAATAATACCTAAAGTTAGCAAGTTATCTAATAATACCTAAAGTTAGCAAGCAGTAAATAAATATGCAGAAGGGAGGATATGACAGCCTATACAGAAAGAGGAAAATGAATAGTAGCTCCTGCTTGACTTCAAGCATATGCGAAAGCAGGCTCATTTCAAGAGTGGAATAAACCTGGCAAATACAAATGGTGAAAGAATTTTGACAGGTTTGACATATTAATCATAGGAGGAATTGCCAACATTCACTTTGTGATCATACTTCCCTAGAATTGTGTTCATTCTACAATACACGATCATTCAGGGGGAAAAAACAAAACAAAAAAAGCCTACAAACTCCCAATAAACCACACCCAAAGTGATTCATCTCAACCTTTCAGGTTTTCACAACTGAAACCACCACTTAATAAATCAGAAATCATTTCTTCCTCCTTTCAGAATAAAACACCAAGGATAAGCATTTGCTATCACCTGACAGCAACAGCAATCAGACAGTAAGTGCACTGTGCCCCTAAGCCATATATATACATACACACACAATCAACACTATCTGATCAGTTACCCAAAATTCTTTTCTATGGGCTAAAGGAAGAACCAGTTCAGGGCAATATTTTGTTTCATTTAGGTTTTGGAAAGAATTATGAAAATGTTGAAAAAATTATGGTAAAGTTGTAAAAAAAAAAACTTAAGCAACTCTTTCTGATTGTGGATTATACGCTAACTGTAGAAACTCTGGAAGACACAAATTATAGAAAAGAAAATAAAAACAGTTCATAATCCCAGTGCTTTCATAAGTATTTTAAATGGCTGCATGATATTTTGTTGCAAGGATGTTCTACATTCAAATATTCAAATATTCTATGTTTGCACCACTTCCCCATTATTGAACATTAAAGTTTCTGCGTTTTTACTATTTTATAAATATTATGGTGACAGACACCTCAGGGCAGACATCCTAGTGCAGTTTATGTTTTTAATCATTTCTTAAGAATTCCCCAAAGTGAAATTACTGGGTCAATGAGTAAAAAGCATTATCAGAGCACTTGATAAAATATTGTCAAATTACTTTCCAAGAATTGTACCAATTTAAACTTCTGCCTTTTCTACTGCACCTCACCACCACCTTTGCCTATTACTGTTAAAAAGTCTTCGGTAATGCGGTAAACCAAAAATGATTTCAGCTTTTAATTAGCATTTCTTTATTAGTAAAATTGAACCATCTCCCTGCAAATCTTTATCAACCATTTGCACTTAGACTTTGACAAGCATAGGTGTGTGCTTTAACCACAGAGGGTTGGTGGTATTTTGCTTTCCGATTTGTATAAATACTGCAAATACTGATCTTTTATTTGATGTTAACTTTGAATCCTTCTTCAAATCTTTAGCCACAGATTTTTATAATACTCCTATACCATACCTTTCCATCCCCCATAAAGGTAGTATGAAGTATGTAGTTGTGAATACCCACCCAGTATTCAGATGACCTGGGGTCATTCCATACCTAAGTTGAACTATATAATAGGTAAGATGTGGCTTTCTCCTAAGAACTAGTGCTTTCACTCGACTCGGGGGTGGAGGTGGGGGGGAAAAGGCCTCTGCTTCCCAAAACACAGAGTTTTCTTTCCTTTTAGAGAGGTACGTGTGGGTCGGGGAGGGGACAATACTGAAAATCGCATCCTAGGAAACCAGAGAAAGATGGCGGCAGCTGTTTTTCTTTGAAGTTGCCCACCCCAAATTACCCGAAGTGGGAGTCCAGGCAGATGCAGTTTCCCGAGAAAGCGGGGCTTCCTCCACCCACCTGCCCCTCTACTCAGGTGGTAATAGCTTTGGGAGGTGCTTAGAACTGTACCAAACTCCCGAGATGGAAGTGAGGTAATGGGGGGCGGGGGGGACCTTCTCACTCTGGCTCCCCAAAGAAGCTGGACAGGGTCAGGCAAGACCCCACCCTGACCCAACAGATCACTGCTGACGAGGTCAGGCCTGTAGTCTGCTTGGACCTCCAGGTTGAGAAAGTAATCTCTGGGGAGCAGATTGTAGGGACCCTGGATGGGAAAGCAGGCCAGGCTGTGGCCACAGCTTGGTCTATAACATTTAATATTTAGACCAGTGGTTCTCAACCCAGGGACAATCCCCCCCACCATTTTTGGTTGTCACAGCTTTAGGGGACAGGGAGGATTACTACTAGCTTCTAGTGGGTAGAGGCCAGAGAAGCTGCTAAATATCCTACAACGCACAGGAAAGCCCTAGACCTCCCAAACAAAAAATGATCCAGTCCAAGTCATCGAGAAAAAAACTGAGAAACCCGCATTTAGACTATGATTTGCGGGCCTCCATTTGTATTCTTGTATCAGGTCTTGCAAATATTTCAGGCAGGTCTGCTAAGAATCTAATCATAAACTACAAAACTTTTTATAACACTGTTTTTATGGGGGAAAAAAGTTATTTCAGGTTATAGTATCCAAAGAATAACTTCTCTGACTCCGGTTAGAATTCATTCTTTTATTCAACATTTACCAAGCACCTATTATGTGATAAGACATAGCGCTAAGCAAAAGTGACAGTGTTAAAGGAAACTGATAGGATCTGAGGACTGCAGATTCAATCCCTGCCTGGCTCAGAGCAGTACAGTGTGAAAAAAGAACTGGGACTGTGAAGTCACACCTATCCACTTCCAATCCCAGCTCCACCACTCACTGTCGTTAGGCATGCTACTTTACTTCCCTGAACCAATCTCTTCATTTCTATAATTGGTCAAATAGGGCCTTCCTCAATGTCGGAGACAACTAAGTAAGATCATTCCTGTAAAACACAAAGTATATTGCCTCGCACACAATCAATATCCAATAATCAATTTCTATTATTAAGAGCAAATTTTAAGTCTTTAAGCAACCACTAAGTTGGAAACTGCTAATATGCCTACAAAGTAGCCACTAACTGTGACTGTGGCAGCTGGAACACAGATTTAGTCACGTTAATTGCACAGCATCTTACATCCTTCAAATTCTGGCTCCTTTCTCCTTCTCCAGCCTCATCCCCCATGACCTACATCATCTTTAATGCAGCCCCGTGTCCTCGTGAGTGGGGACAGATTGAAAGATGAGATCTGGTAGTAACCAAAACATGTCAGGCCAAAGGTCGCTGTAAGAAAACTCTTCAGCTGTAACTCTGGCAGTGTACATAGGTGCTGGGTGGGAGAGGGAGAAAAGGGGGTGAGGGGCAGGGAGGGAGAGAGAATGAACAAACACAAAAGGTTCACAAGCCAGTAACAGGTCAAGTTTACTTGTCATGTGTTTCTAAATGAAAACACTTGCACCAGCATTCATCCCTCACTTCACAATTCACCTATATTCTGCACTTATTTCATAAGAATGGATGGAAAAATAAGTCAAATATAATCAACCTCATCAACGGAAAAAATCCACACACAGATGGACCACATTACCACAGCCTAACAAATGCAGCCAGATATCAATGCCAACATCTAAATGAGAAAAGAAAGCATTACCCACAAATAATTACTGAAAGTATAGTTTAACAGCGAAGAATGGTTAATAGTTACAGTTTCCCTTAGCCAATATACAATGTTTTCATATATAATAAAAGGGCATATTTTATTGGACCTGCTTTGAGACAAGTTATCTGTCAGCTAACGAGTCCCTTTCATAGAAGTAGTTTACTAAAAAGTTTACGTCTATACCTATATAACCAAGCATCTACCTAGCATACCACTGGAATCCCCGGCAATCTTCGCTCAGATTCCTGTGACAAGACAGAAGCAAAGGCAAAAATGTTAAATATTCTTTCAAGTTCACATGTCTGATATAAGTTTTGGCCACGCTCACTTTTGCCTTAGTGTAACTCCAGGGAAAATTTTTTAAAAAGATAAACTATTATCAACTTTGCTATGGAAAAATAAACAGTATCTATGCTCAGTGTGATTATGGATAGGAACCCTAACCCAAACCCTAATCCCAGGTCTGTGTTCAAGTCCTGCTTCTACTCCACCTGTGACCTTAGCCGAGTTACTGAAACTCACCGAGTCTCAGTCTCCTGATATGCAAAATAAAATAAAACGATTGGATTGAGAAGCTTTAACGTTTCTTCCACTCAAATTCTGATACAGAGTTTGGAAAATCTTCACAATCAAAATGTTTCTTAATGATCCTTTGGGTGTAGGAGGATGAAATGAAGGCTTTTAGAGAAATGATGTGACAAATTACAGGTTTGTAGATTTGAAAAGATCGTTTAGTGAAACAGTCTTGAAATCTGTGCTTAGTGATTATTGCAAACTACTGCCTGAAAATATACAGTGACATGACCACAGAACTGTTCCTGTGTCGCAGCAACTTCCTGTCACACATCCTTCCAGGTAGCTGTTTTCTGAAAAAGAGTCTATGGATCTCCTAAATAAGTCCAATGAAGTGACTATTAACATTCATGAGATATGCCATCATTCAGCCTTCAGGGGGGTGCTATGCTCCACTGGATTCTACTTACCAATTCCAGTTTCAATGACTGAGGGTATCAATATTCCAAATAAGCAACAAAATAGCAAGAGTAGAATAATTCTATGGCTTGGAATAAGGGTCACTCCCAGAATTATAGAGTCTGAAAAGACCCTAGTGATCATCTCCAACACTTTCATTTTACAGAAAAGCATTACATTTATTTCACTAAATGCTTAAGGATTAACTGGCTGAGCATGTACATGAGCCTCCTAACTCATCTGACATTAGAAGGAAAAAAAGCTTCGCTTACTGGCGGGACACGGAGGGTGTTCCTTCCTAAAAAATTCCTAAAGAAAATAATAATGTTCTTGGAAATTACTTATTCTACATGCAGAATTTCTGGGAAGTACTAATATCCATACACTATCAGCTATTTTGGTGGTTCTGGTCACAAAAGAAGAGAAAAAGGCAATTATGAACACAACTGACTTCACACATGTACCACCAATCGGTACCACACTTTTAAGCAATCACAGAAACTGTACCATAATAAATATTAACAGCAATGATAGATAACTCAAATATTTCACTTGCCCTCCAGTCAGGTCACGGATACTAACTAACTATGCAAAGTACACCATGGCTCATCCTTGTGTCGTTCTGCATTGTAAATCACACAATTAAAGGGGGAAAAAAGTCCTCTATCCACTCTATTGGCCTATATAACCTTAGAACATAACTAAAAAACTCTGTTTAATTGCCATTTTACCAATAAAGTCCACTTGAAGCCTTAACTTTCAAGAAAGGTGTTCCTCCCCCACCCCCTTTGCTTTCTAAGAAAGTAAAAGATTAGCACAGTGCTAATTCACTTGTTAACATAAATATAAATTTAGGAACAATAAATTGACAATTAATACTGATGATGATATTCCTCCAGTCTAGAAGAATAAAATTAAAATATAAACTGCTGACATACGTACGGGATACAAAAATCCAAGAACATCAAGTTTAGGACACACAGGACTGGGTTCAGAGAACAAAATCCACCTTACCCATACATACATGAGGAGTTATTAGTAATCTTTACATCAAGATTGCTTAAAAATTTGTAACAGCGTTACATAAACCTTTCTAGTATCAGGAAATAATTCCTCTTTATCCACCACTGGACAAAAAATGCATTTGAGGCTGACCTGGAAATCCAATGTCCCATGTGTCTACAAAAATAAGGACAATCAGGAAAAGTTATGAATTCTAAGAAATATGAACTAATTGGAAACATACAGACAAGTGTTTCAAGATTCTACAACATGAAACGCTTGCAAGAGCCCTACTTGAAAAGAATCTCAAATCAATCATCATCATGCTTGCTCTACGTCCAAAATCAGGAGCTTCCCTAGTCTGCACATATCCAGATAGGTCACCGGGTTTAAAGTCACGTGATTCTCTGGGTCGTTTTAAAATTTGTCGTTGGTAGTGTTATAGTACCCTGTTTGTCCAAAACGCCTCCACTATCCAGCAATTTTCAAACTTCAGGGTCCCTCAGTAACAAGCAGGACACGCAGATGCCTGGGCCCAAGCTCCAGAATCTTATTCAACGCGTCTTATTCAAATTGCCTACACCTGCAATTTCAATCAACTGCCACTGGAATCAGCTGTCAGATCCAGTTGGATCTGAAGCCGGTGGGTCCAACAAGTTCCCCAAAGAGCACCTGCTTCAACCCCCGGGACGTGTCACAGAGAAAAGTCAGGGCAGCTGGGACGTCGGGCGCCGCGGGGAAGGGCTCTGGGCCAGGACGGAGCGTCCCACCAGGAGATGCCTGGTCCTCGAGCAAGTGAGGAGGCAACGGCGATGGGACGGAGCTATTTTCAGCATTTCCATACAGTGCCATTTAGCTCTGCTGGAGAAAGAGCTGGACTTCCAAGTCCCACAGGTCAAGCTTACTAGCAGCTCTGCCACTTACTAGCCGTGCGTCCTTAGCGCTCGGACCTCGGTTTCCCCGTTTCTACAACGGGCTCCCACGCCACCCCACCGTGAAAGCCTAAGACCAAACGAAACTAACTCGGCCGGTCGCCGGCACTTCCTGGCTCTCCCCGGCCAGGCCCGCCTGCCCCACCGCCCCGCCGGACGGCGACACCTGAGTGCGCGCCCAGCGGGCCGCCGCCTCCCAACGCTCCCCGCCCGATCCGACCCTCGGCCGGCCACTCACGGGTAGGCATGGTGACCCCGAGCCGCGCTAGCCGCCGGGCCGAGGCTCAGCGGGGCCTCGCCAGGCGCGCCGACGGCACCATGACGGACGGGCCGGGGAGACCGGGACGAGGCGAAGGGCGAAGGGCGAAGGGCGAAGGGCGGAGAGCGCCGACACGAACCACGCGGCTCACGCAAAGGAAGCTGGCGACAGGCGCTGCAGCCGGCCCAGCTCCGCGCCGGACGACACTTGGGCGTCCGCACGCCCTGACGTCAGCACGTCACCGACGTCTCGGCCCCGCCTCCACAGGAAGCCGCGCTCCGGGCAGGGAGGGGCTGCTTGCTGGGGCTTGGGGAAGTTGGAGAGGACAGGGCCGCGCATAAGGGCGACTTCGGGCTTCGTTTTATTGTCAGACCCTCCTGATTTGAGTCATATTCATTTTCATGAACCCTTATGCGAGGTGCATTAGCAATATTTGTTTCTTGCAACTGCACCCGTTTATGAGGTTGTGAGGGCTACGCGTGACGGCCTTGAGTGCATCGTGTACCTGTAGGCTTTTTCTTTTATAAGCTCTTGAACTTGCAGTGTGTTCTGTATTCTCTGAAAGCGTGATTTGTTTGAGACATACGGAGGTCATCAGGGGCGACGGCTGCGCTTGTTCTGAGAGGACAGCAAATGTAATTTCCTCTTGCTCTGCTGGTGACTCAGAGAGATTTCACGCCTCAGGAGTCAGTTTCCTCCAGAGAGGGCGGTTCTATCCACTTGACTGAGTCACTTTTCTTGACTCTCTGAATGTGAGAGTCTAATGGTCACCTAAGCGAATGTGTGAGTATCTAATGGTCACCTAAGCGAATACTTGGAGCCCAGAGCCTTCAGCATCCCACATATGCTTAGCTAGTCCCTGTGGGCTGTGGACAGCCAGTATGGAGAAATCGAAGGAAGCCACAGAGGTCTCAACCGGTGTTTCTCAAAGTGGCTTAAGATCCTCTTGTGCCTGAATCACCTGGGAACCTGTTAATCAGATTCCTGCCTTCCTAACTAAACCCCGATGGATCACACTTGAGGGTGATTCAAATACCTATTTAAGTTTGAGATCCTTTGTCCTAGTGCCAACATTCTGGTTAAGAAATGATATTGTACAGTACTGAAAGGAGAAGAAAAAGAAGGTGAAGATAAGAGGGGGGAGGGCTTGAGGGAAACTATCTTGAGGTGGACTTGTAAGAAAGCAGAATTTGAATTAGCAAAGATCTGGAGAGCTCTTAAAGAGACTGTGGGAGGGTGGAGGGCAATTTAGAGTGAGTCAGGGAAGTGTGTACAAATGGTATGTTGGAGGCTGTCTCTTGCTTAAGGGTATAAGGGGCAGATTACCAAATACTTGGTTTTCTTTCAATGCATTGTTGCATATTTTTATCATCTATAACATCTTTCCTGCTCCCAGTTTTCTTCCCCAGACTTTCACAACATCTTGATTTGCCTCTACTGTAGCACTTTTCCCACTTAATCCTAAGTAAACTGTCATACGTGCTTGTATTCTACCACTGGGCTGTACACATTTCAGAAAATGACGAAAACCATATTCTGTTCGTATTTCTGTATTCCTGCCTGGCACACAGTAGGGGGACTAGAGCATGTTAATTTAATAACTATGTAAATAAAGTACATATTTATTGACTGGATGTAAAAACAAAACAAAACAGGTACAATGGAACTAGTTAATGAACAACTTTACGTGCAAGCTTGGAATATGTCCTTTAAGAAACCACTCTAGGTTCTTTATAAGGACCGTAGCGTTGAATTATCAGCAACAGGGTTCTATGGAGCCGACAGCATGACAGACAATCCATGGAGGGAAGACCTCGATTTTGATACAGAAGGGAGTGTTAGGTGCATAGTATTGGTGGCTGTGGAAAAGAAAAGGGCTGAATCTTACTGCCGACAAAGACTCCCTGGGATTTGCTGGCTGCTGACTTGGGAGCAAAAGCGAGGCATCTGTTAGTTACGTAACACCAAGTTTACGGAATAAGAAACGGATGCGCTGGAAGAGCAGTAGGCAACTTGGGAAGGAAAGCTGCTTTAGGGAGGAGATGTGAAGAGAGGGTGTGAGTTTCTCTTTTACGTATTAGGCTTGAGATGACGTCCAAGAGAAACATCCGAGAGAATAGATCTGAAGGCAGCTGGGCATACCAGCCTGAAGGCAGGTAGAGGGATCTCAAGAAGAGATTTGGGAGTCTTCAGCCCTGGGACAAAAGCTGAAGGCAAGAGTCAGAGAAAGCCTGCTGAGGGAGGGTGTGGGGCCAAAATGACAGAGATAGAGGAGATCCAGAGGGCATAGTGCCCAGGAAGGCAAAGGAGGATACGGATGCCGAATGACAGACATCTCTGCTTACATTGTTCAAAAAAGATGCAAATCCCAGAGGCCCTGAGATAGTTTGGCCCATAATGGGTTTGGTTTTTTCATTGTTTCTTTTTTTTTTTTTAATCCCCTTGGCCTTTTGGTTTTGTACAGTTGCCAGAAATAAAATCAGCATCCAAAGATCCTGAGGAAGGAAGGAAGGACAAGGTCAGGAATAATAATATCCTGATGATTGGATCACATGTACCACACCTAAGTGTTTTCCTAATTAGTACACGTAGGCTTCTGGTAACACAGTTACGGTACAGACCCCCTTTCCCCTGTCAAATCCTCTGGATCAAGTTCTGCCTCTGTATCACCCCTCCCCTCACCCCCAATTTCTAGAGGACTGATTCTGCCACCACCTTCTTAATACTTAGGCTAAGAGTGTTTGCTTCTCCTGGACCTCGGTTGTTTTTCTTTTTTTTTTTTTTTTCTGGCACGCAGGCCTCTCACTGTTGTGGCCTCTCCCGTTGCGGAGCACAGGCTCCGGACGCGCAGGCTCAGTGGCCACGGCTCACGGGGCCTAGCCGCTCCACGGCGTGTGGGATCTTCCCGGACCGGGGCACGAACCCGCATCCCCTGCATCGGCAGGCGGACTCTCAACCACTGCGCCACCAGGGAAGCCCCAGTGCTCCTCTCTTAAAGCCCAATTTGAACTGGGAGGAATTGGGCTTTATCCATCTCCGTGTCCACACACTTACCAGCTCTCGTTCGTACACACTGTGTAGGGCCAACACCAAGATGAGCCACTAGATAGATCCCTCTTCCAGAAAGGATGCCTGCCTGATAATATCAGTTAAGATGATGTTAGAAAGATCATTGTCAACATCCTATCAGAGTATTTGCTTTTAGCCCAAATTGCCCAAAATAGCTCTGCTTCATGTTTAGTCCAGTATTTGTTCCAATTTCCAAATCAAGCACTGAGACGATTCACTTTTAATTGGCACGCATTTTTGTGTTCAAAGGTATATATATATATATATATATATATATAATTTTTTTGGCTGAGTTGCGTCTTTGTTGCTGCGCGCAGGCTTTCTCTAGTTGTGGCAAGCAGGGGCTACTCTTCCTTGTGATGCACGGGCTTCTCATTGCAGTGGCTTCTTTTGTAGTGGAGCACGGCCTCTAGGTGCGTGGGCTTCAGTAGTTGTGGCACGCGGGCTCAGTAGTTGTGGCTCACTGGCTCTAGAGTGCAGGTTCAGTAGTTGTAGTGCACAGGCTTAGTTGCTCTGCAGCACGTGGGATCTTCCCGGACCAGGGCTCAAACCCATGTCCCCTACATTGGCAGGCAGATTCTTAACCACTGCACCACCAAGGAAGTACAGTGCTCAAAGGTATTTGCCAGCAAATTTACAGTTTATAGGAAATAACTGTAAGGTTATTTACTTCTCCCAAAAGCTTATTCCCAAAAGGTCATAATGATGCAAATTGATGCTCTCGTTGCTTAGTTTTCTTTCTCACTAAATATTTATATCAGTAATATGCCCTTCTTGTTTCATTTCTTTCCATTCTATTTCTACCATTGCCTAATACTGACTCAGGGCTTTCTGGTTCTTATGAGGCATCAAAAGTACAGACTTTGGACTTGGAAAACGTGGGTCTGAATACTGCCTTCCCCCTTACCTGGCCTTTTGACATCTTTGACCTCTCTGGACTTAATTTTCCTCAATTTCAAAATCAAGAGACATTCCTGTGTTGTAACATTCTATGAGTCCCCTCAAGGCAGTTCTCAAACTTGACTGAACTTTGGAATCATCAGGGGAGCTTTTAAAAATACCCATGCCCGGGGCTTCCCTGGTGGCACAGTGGTTGAGAGGCCGCCTGCCGATGCAGGGGACACGGGTTCGTGCCCCGGTCTGGGAAGATCCCACATGCCGCGGAGTGGCTGGGCCCGTGGGCCATGGCCACTAAGCCGGCGTGTCCGGAGCCTATGCTCCGCAACGGGAGAGGCCACAGCAGTGAGAGGCCCATGTACCACCACCAAAAAAAAAAAAAAAAAAAAAAACCCATGCCCGGTTCCCACTCCCCAGATTCTGATATAGTTTTGTCTGCATTGTGGCCTGGGTGTGGACCTAATTTAAAAGCTCTCCAGATGTTTCTGTGTGTAACCAAAGTGGAGCTCCATTCTCTTAGAAAAGACTTGAAGTATGATGAGACTCTAATCATGTCATACATCTCATCAGGCCATTTCTGTTGCCATTTAAGCTCATGCATTTGAGATCACTGCACTCTGAATGCCAGAGTAATTTTCTCACTACCGTCCTAGCCAAAGTAGTTGGAAACACACAAGAACAACGAAAAAGAATGAGCCTCTAATCCAGAAGGTCATTCCTAACCCCTCTCTGTGCCAACTAGGACAGCATGCAAGGCACACACTCCTGATCATCCCACGAGCCAAATGTCACAGTCATCTGTGCTTCATAAAGAGAATTGCAAATGGATAGGGAGCAAAATCCTGAGATAATAAGGTTAAGAGTTCTTATTAGGTCAGACAAAACAGCTGGAAACTCTTCCTTAGAAACACTACCATTTTAAACAATTAGAGGAAAGCATTATCTCTCATTGTTATTTACTAAAATGCTAGCTAGCTTTAGCATTTAACACAGGGTGTAGTGGAGCTGCTAAAAGGAGAGAGAGGAAAAAGCTCCTTAAACACAGGGGCATTCCTGGCAGTGAGATCCTTTACAAGCCTTTTAATGACAAATGGAATCACATCTTATGTATTGGGGTATTCCCTCTACATGGAGCATATTAGGTGCTTAATAAACATTTGAGGAAGAGAAGGAGAAAGAGAGGAACAGAGAGGGAAGAAGGGGGAGCATAAACAAAGGACATAAAGACAAGAATAGATAAATCAAAGTACATGATTCTTTTCCCATATAGGTTATTACAGAATATTGAGTAAAGTTCCCTGTGCTATACTGTAGGTCCTTGTTGCTTATCTATTTTATATATAGTTGTGTGTGTAAGTTAATCCCAAACTCCTAATTTGTCCCCACCTTCCACATTTCCCCTCTGGTAACCATAAGTTTGTTTTCAAAATCTGTGAGTCTCTTTCTGTTTTGTAAATAAGTTCATTTCTATCATTTAAAAAATTAGATTCCACATATAAGGCTGTATTAGAAGAGGCTGTTTGTGGTGTATTGGGAAAATGTCCTCAATTTCTTCCCCTGGCTGTGTGCACACTCTTGCAGTTGACTTTGGGACTCTCTTTCTCCAGTCCTAATTCTGGACTGGCCTTGCAACTTGCTTTGGCCAATGGGACAGCAACAAACATTGTGCAAGCAGAGACTTAGGAAATGCGTTGAAGCCTGGGCTCCGCTGGAGGAGAGAGGCCCCAATCATCCCAACCATCCCAGACGAGGCCATCATAAGTCAGCCAGCCACAACGGACCCACCAGCTCCACAAAGATTCAACAGTGAATCTAGCCAAGACCAGCATAACAACCGCCCAGCTGAGACCAGCCCAAATTGTCAATGCACAGTGGCATGAGCTAAATAGCTTGTTATTTTAAGCCACCAAATTTGAGGGTGGTTAGTTATGAACCCCATAACCCCTATTAATAGTTATCACTATATCTATAGTTAATCCCTGTTGTATAAAATTAATCACGGGGGGTATAATTTATCAAGATCTCAGTGTGTGCCAAGTACTGTACCGAGTACCTTACCTCCATTTTCTGATAAAATGCTCCCAGAACCTCTGAGTAGATAAGTATGAGTATCCCATTGATTTAATAGAGGAAACTGAAGCTTGGAGAGATTAAATAGGTCTCAAAAGTCATATGTAAGTAATGGCCCTGGAATTTGAACACAGGTCTGTGCATCCCCAAACCCAAGCTCTTAACTACAGAAAATACAGAGTCAGCTGAAGAGCAAATCAGAGCCCAGTAGGAGATGCATATTTAGACCCGGTGGAGTTAGAGACAATGAAGGTCTCTCTTCCAGTTTGTTTTGCAGAAAAAATTGTCAAGCCCTCCAGGGGAAGAATCGTGTTTTCCATCTGTTTCAATGATCTTAAAGGAAGCCAAGGGGTTTTGTACTGATTCTCTTTTTGTAGGATGGGAGCTGAATGACAGTCACCATGTAGTTTCCTCTCACTTGAGAAGAAGATTGAAGTAAGAAATTGTGATGACTGGCTATTGTTTTCAAATAAGTTCTACGTATGTCAGTGTCCATCTTTCTCAGAAAAATGTTTTTTAAAATATTTCATCCAGGGCTTCCCTGGTGGCACAGTGGTTGAGAGTCCGCCTGCCGATGCAGGAGACACGGGTTCGTGCCCTGGTCCGGGAAGATCCCACATGCCGCGGAGCGGCTGGGCCCGTGAGCCATGGCCGCTGAGCCTGAGCGTCCGGAGCCTGTTGCTCCGCAACGGGAAAGGCCACAACAGTGAGAGGCCCGCGTACCGCAAACAAACAAACAAAAATATTGCATCCAATGGGACATGCAATGCTTATAGAGTTCCTATGAGAAATCTTCAACCATAAATTGTGCCATCATGGTCTTTAATATAGCTAGAGAGGAAGGGAGGGAGAGAGAGGGGGGAGAGGGAGAGGGAGAGGGAGAGGGAGAGAGAAATCGCACACGCAGGAGAGAGCTGCCTATTAAGTTTGCCTCAAATAAGGTAATAGCATTATGGTTAGATAATCACTGCTAATCATATTTACCTTGAATCATGAATGTAGGGGGAGAGAGCAGGGAGGTTAGTGGTTAGAAATAAAGCCAGTATATTTTATGCCTTTGAAAGAGAAACCCAGTTGCGGACAAACCCTACTGTATCCAATGAAATGAGGGAAGGGAGTGGCAGATCTGCTTGGAAACATTAAAAAAAAAACCTCCCAAGCAGGTGGCTGAAACCAGTGTCAGTAATATCAGTAATTCCGAATGTAGTGTGTATGAGATTGTTTTTACTAGAGTATAAAGGAGCAATATTGTGGATAACACTTTGAATGGTCTGTAGGTCTCTTTGTATCTTGGATTTTCAACTCCAGCGTTTGTTTTAAAAGAACAAGAATGAGACCTAACCCAGCATTTTAGGTTCTGGACCCCATCTCGTTCCCTCCTTTTCCCCAACCATTACGGACTTCTTCCAGATAAGTCACTATTATGTCAAACATTTGAAGCATGTCCTGAATTCTCTTGGCCCCAGTTTTGGGTTCATCCAGCAATCTTTATTTTAAAAAATTTATTTAGTTGATTTATAATGTTTTGTTAGTTTCAGGTGTATAGCACACTGATTCAGTTATACATATACATATATTCATTCTTTTTCAGATTCTTTTCCCATATAGGTTATTACAGAATACTGAGTAAAGTTCTGTGTGCTATACAGTAGGTCCTTATTGGCTACCTGTTTTATATATAGCAGTGTGTGTAAATTAATCCCAACCTCCTAATTTGTCCCCCTCTTCCATGTTTCCCCTTTGGTAACCATAAGTTTGTTTTTGAAATCTGTGAACCTGTTTCTGTTTTGTAAATAAATCCATTTATATCATTTTTTAAATTAGATTCCACATATGAGTAATATCATATGATTTTTGTCTTTCCCTGTCTGACTTACTTCACTTAGTATGATAATCCCTAGGTCCATCCATGTTGCTACAAATGGCATTATTTCATTCTTTTTTTATGGGGCTGAGTAATATTCCATTGTATATATGTACCACATCTTCTCTACCCATTCCCCTGTCATTGGATACTTAGGTTGCTTCCACGTCTTGGCTCTTGTAAATAGTGCTGCAATGAACACTGGAGTGCATGTATCTTTTTGAATTATGGTTTTCCCTGGATATACGCCCAGGAATGGGATTGCTGGATCATACGATAGTTCTACATTTCGTTTTTTAAGGAACTTCCATACTGTTCTCCACAGTGGTTCTACCAGTTTACATTCCCGCCAACAATGTAGCAGAGTTCTCTTTTCTCCACACCCTCTCCAGCATTTGTTATTTGTAACTTTTTAATGATAGTCATTCTGACCCGTGTGAAGTGATACCTCATTGTAGCTTTGATTTGCATTTCTCTGATAATTAGTGATGTTGAGCATCTTTTCATGTGCTTTATTGGCCACCTATATAAGCAAACTTGATTTGATTTCTCGTCTATATTTACTATAAGAAAGAATGCACTGATAAGGCTGATGTAAACTCCTGGCTTTTCTGACAGTTGTATATCTCATCACGTGGACATCTGATCTATATACCTCTCATGATTTTAATCAAGGTGAATAGGCAGGCCAGGGCATATCAAAGCATACTCACACCTCTATTTTTTGCATTAATTGCCATATGGTATTACATGATCTCATCCCCCTGGCCACTGCTAAATGAATAAGACTTTAATTCATTCATGCATGCATTCATTCATTTAAAAAAATGTACTGAGTGCTTACTACATGTCAGATATCCACGAGGTGCTGGGACATACCATCACCAATTGATGATGATAGCAATGTGGTAAGGTAGACAGTAAATAAGTACATGAACAAATATGTCATTACAAATTATAAGTGCTGTAAAGCAAATTAATAGGGTTCTGGTGATAAAGAGAAATAAGAGTAGAGGGGAGATCTACTTATTAGATAGAGGGTTCAGAGAAGACCTCTCCATTGGTTTGCCGAAGTCCAGGCACTAAGTGTGGTCCATCGCAGAGGCAGACACTAAAGGGATGCATTCTTTTTTTTTTTTTTTTTTTTTTTTTGTGGTACACGGGCCTCTCACTGTTGCGGCCTCTCCCGTTGCAGAGCACAGGCTCCGGACGTGCAGGCTCAGCGGCCATGGCTCACAGGCCCAGCCGCTCCGCGGCATGTGGGATCTTCCCGGTCCAGGGCACGAACCCATGTCCCCTGCATTGGCAGGCGGACTCCCAACCACTGCGCCACCAGGGAAGCCCTAAAGGGATGCATTCTTAATAGAGAAGTTAACAACAGTAATAGAACCAATTAAAAGTGTGTCTGCTTTTTATTATCACCATGTGCTGGCCATTGTAAACAATGTCAGTGATAAAATAACCTGAAAAAGTCTTTCATTGGTCTAAGTTCTACTCAATTTCTGGGGTTACTGTGAGTTCTAATAATTTACATGTAATGTAATTCGTATTATTTATCCTTTAACACACATAATATTCTCTGTGAAAGTCACTTTGAAGAACTCCCAATCATAAAACCGAGCCTCGACGCACATGGACACAGCTGTTTTAAAGTTTTAAAAATGCAGAACCACTCTGAACTCACTATCAGATGAAAGTAGTTCTGAATTGTTCCAGCTCTCTTCTGGTTCGATTCCTGTCTGCAAGTTCTGTGGCACAACATAACCCTGCAATTAAATAGTAGAATTGAAATAAACAATGATAGTGCTGTGATTATCAAAACTGAGAAACAGAACTTGAACTACTTCAATTCTATGGGACAACTTGGAGTTTTTATTTGCTCAAATTTTAAAACAGCGAAATGTGAACATACATAATATTGCTTGGAAGTACAAATTTTATTTCCTAAATGAACTGGTTTATGGGTTTCAAATGATACTTTGATTTGAAAAATGCTTTTTAAAATAATTGCTTTAAAAGTAAAAAATAAATCAATATTATATTTGATTTTTATTATGACATAGTTACTCAAAATATTTTTGACATATAGAGGAAAAGTTTTTTTTAAAAAAGGGTCTGTTTCAGATGACAAACACACGAAGTACCACTGGGTCTTCTCAGAGATGGGCATCTGCCCAACAAAAGCCTACCTGTGGGCAGTCCAACACGTCCATCCAGAGAGGAACCCTGGGAACATTGTGTCCTAGATCAGTCCATCTCTTCATCCAGAAGTTTAACCGTAGATACTGGGAAAGAGCCAAAATCTAGTGACTCAAGCAGGAATGAACCACCTGTGTGAGGTGTTCTGGGAAGGTAAGGAAAGGGTCACGTAGTAAAGCTGAGAGCCGAGCAACATTGCCCTCAACCCTGTCAGCTTTGCAGTGGTTAGGACAAGGAGCCCTGAACCCCCTTGTCCCAGAGTCAAGGGACTCACGTTGTAGGGCTTCATCTTACAAAGAGGAAGGCGAGCTTCAGGAGGACAAGGGTGAGGGCTTCCAAGGCCAGCTTCTCTTTTCATGTGAAGTTTTTCCCTCCGATTGTTAACCTCAGAGGATTTGGGATTTGCTTTTTTAAGGAAGAAGGCAAACTTACTAATTTATAGAAGTCTCCAGTGGGGAAAGGAGTAGGTCTTTCTTTGAGTTGGGTGATTAGGGAACGATCACTAGTAACAACAGAGAGAGCATTTTTAACTGAGCAGTTTATAAATAGATGAAGAACAAATTAGATGGGGAAGAAACAAGGCTACAGGAATAGATGAAGCAAAATGAAGAGGGCTCTACTCTCTCAAAGAAGGGAATCGTTAGCCAAAGGAAACCCCAGTGATTCATGAAATCTGGCAAATGGAATTCCCTTTTTGCTACTAAACTTAGTTTCAAACTAATTGTCCAAAACCACAGTGAAGTTTATACTCTTTTAAATGGCATCTGAAAGGGAAAGCTTGGTGGAATGCAGAAGTCTGAACATAAGGGACCATCAGATGACTCAGATAAACAAACACAGCATGAAGAATGAGCTTGCGGGAGGGGGGCAAGGGGGGGAGGGAGAGAAAAAGTGACATCGACTTCTGTTGATATGACTGTCCATTCACCATGATGGCAAAATATAACTAAGCAGTTTCCATAGTTTAGACATTTAATAAGTCACTTTTTAGGGACTTCCCTGGTGGTCCAGCGGTAAAGAATCTGCCTTCCAATGCAGGGGATGCGGGTTCGATCCTGGTCGGGGAACTAAGATCCCACATGCTGCGGGGCAACTAAGCCCGTGTGCCACAACTACTGAGCCTGTGAGCCACAACTAGAACCCGCATGCCACAACTAGAGAGAAGCCCAAGCAGACTGTGCACTGTAACGAAAAAAGATCCCGCATGCCTCAACCAAGACCCGATGCAGCCAAAAAAATTTAAAAAGTCAGTTTTTAAATTACCTAATTTATATGCAAATCTCTTAAGAATAGTTTCCCCCCATGGTTATTTATTCTAATAGTCAATACACTTTTCTTACCACAACCTGACCTGCGTTACTTGTTTTATAACTGTGCCCACAATAAAATAAAGCACATCTTTCCAATCATATTAGGACGTATTTTATTAACTAAGTTGGTATAATTTCCCATAAACCAAATACAGTTTCCAAATGCTATTATAATGATGCAAAGTAGTGAAAATAATTTTGATTGCATTAACCAAAAATCTTTGCAGATTTCAATGATTCTAGTTGTAGAGTAAAGTACGATCTGTCTGGCGGAAAAGATAGGGTTTTAAAAGACATATTTACCAATTCTAAAGAATCTAAAAGATGCAGAAAAGTATAAAGAATAAAAAGCCAGTTAATCTGATTCACCTCACTCTTACTCAGAAATAATATTTTGCTTTAGTGTTAGGAGAAAATAGTGTCAAGGCCTCTGAGGAATATAAATGTGGAAAAGACAAGGGAATCAGTCTCAAATGTATTTTCATTATTTGATGAATATTTCTCTCTGTAGACTGTAAGATCTCTGTAGGCAGGGACCATATCTACATTTGCTCTCTACTGGTATCTAATAGCATAGCATTTAGTTCACCGTCTGGTACATGGTAAGAGTTCAATTAACAGTCATTGAATGAATGATATTTATCAGTCAGGGCTCAAAGTTTCAATGAACAGAAACTAATTCTGACTGATTTAAGCAAAAATGAATTCATTAAAAGATAATTGAGTAACTCTCAGAATAGTTAGGAAAGCCTGAGGTTTCAGCTCAGAGTTTACAGCCAGGAGCAGAATGCAAACCACAGGAAACTAGCCTGACGTATCACTGGACTGCTGCTGGCAGTACTGGTCACTATTGTCCTTGGCACTACTTTGGCCATTGCTGTTTTTGTCTCTGGTGTCACCGCCCATCCCAAGCGTAGATTCAGTGAGGTTCTGCCCTATTTTCTTTTTTCATCGCTGCCTTCCAATTCAAAGTTTCGTGCAGGTATACCTGGTGGGAAAGGTGGAGGTTGCGTACCCAGCTGCAAGAAAAAGGTGGGCAAACAAATTGATGACATTTTCAGATTCTAACAGGAGAAGTGTTTTGCCTTACCAGGGGTGGACTTGCCACACACAGGAAGGGGGTTAGATGCTGGGCAACCAAAAATCATGGCAAATGTTCACTATTTGGCTGTTCTACATCAAAATGTCTGTTCTGTTTTTCCCACATTTATAGTATCAACACACACACACACACACACACACACACACACACACACACTAAACCAGTCAAAAAAACCTCACCTAATAATAATATAATGCAAATAGCCTTCATAAAATCAAAATTATTTTTCATCTCCTCCCTCAAAGAAACCAACATGAAGTCATTTCTTTTTTTTTTTTTTAAGTCATTTCTGTTACCAGCTCCAGGTCTGGGGGTGTCTATTTTCCATACTTATTCTAGTCCAGCCACCACCCCATCTCCATTTCTGTATTCTAGGAAAATAAATTGTGAAATTAACTACCATCAACACATCTTATAAAACGTAGCAGGACAGAGAAGAAAGAAGAAAATGAGTTCATACATTTGTGTACGTGCAAGGCAAGGAGGAAGAAAATGCCAGGAGATGCTGAGCACTAATTGTTCATAAGGCTACAGCGGGTATTTGCAAATTTGACTTCTCTTCTATTCATTTCCTGTTGCCTTTAACTTCAGCCAGCTCCTTGGCCTCTTGAGGTCCTCTAGCCGGTTGGGTGACCCACATTTTCATCCCTGTGGAGTAGGGTCCTTTGTGTTCCACCTGCATGGGGTTGCTGTTACCTTCCACTAACTTTTGTCACTAGACAAGGCAGGAATACTAAAAGCCATCACAGGAGATCACCTGAGATCCAGACGTAGCCTTCCATGTCCCCAGCTTCCCTAGCTAGTCAGAATTCATCATCTCAAACAACAGCTTACCCCTCACTTTCCCCTGTTCCTCTAACAGAGGCACCTGAATGCATAGGCAGTGGCTCAGCTCCCCATTCAAAGAAATCGTGCTGTGTCTCCTAAAGGAAACGGTCTTCTCTGGGACACAGCATTTTCTAAAGCATTAAAGTCCAGAGTTGTGGGCATGGAATGCAATGTATTTTGACTATTAAAGAAATACCCAATAAATTACTGCCTGGCTCAGAGCATATACTACATTTTATATGCATAAGTGCAACTCAGCCTTGCAAGGCAGTCCAACTGGCATCAACACTGAGTTTTCACGAAGCCTTCTCACTCTTCCAGAAGGCCAAGAATTCTCAGGTGATGCGGTATGTGATAAGAGCAGTGAATCCCATGGGCTTAAACTCCTTTCTTCTCTCACTGTAAAAAAAGGTTTTTGTTCAGAAACAATGTCAAATGTATTATATCACCATTCTCGATAAATAAATCGTTTGGAAGTTCTACGGATCTGCTGGCAGAAGCTGTGTGGTCAGGGTGATCTTTTATTTTCAGATTCTGCAGTGAATCTCCAGAAGTAGCCTTTCTGGAGTGGAGAGGGCCCTCTTGCTGCAGGGGAGGGTGGCAAAGGACGTGTCCAGGATTTCAGATTCCAGAGTAGGGTGCAGAATCTGCCTCCTGTGTGGAGAGGTCAAATGCTAGATGGGCAAAGACTAAAGATTGTCCTCTATAGAATGAGGACTTTAAATTTTTAAAGTGGCGGAGAAATAAAGGAGTTTAGAATAGAAAGGTGATGTCCAGAAGCCTCCCCACCTCCCGCCCCCCAGGTTTCCTCTCCCCTTGTCCCCCAAGCTCTTTTTATGCTGGAAATTGTATGAACTACTTAACAGGGCTGGGTACAAGGCAAGGAATAATTATAACCATTTTTGCAAAAAATCTACCATCCAGGCTTACCCATCTAGACCCAGTTGAAGTTGGAAGCCTGCAACTCTCCCTTGCTTGGGAAAGTTCCTTTCCCACAGGACAGAGGCAGAGCAAGACATATGCTTTCTGTAGGCATCCCAGCAAGGAGGGGGAAATGATTGGCAAAAGGGCCAGGCTGTGCCTTTCCAACTCTTTCTGCCAAACTCACCCAAGTTCTCCCTTGCCTTGGGAAGAGTAAGTGAAAGATGGGAGAATCCAGGTGTATCACTGTGAAGGCGCTCCCTTCACTTGGCGGAAAACGACAAGTGTTGAGCAGAAATGTTCCCCCTTTCATAATAATGGTAAGCCTAATTTTTCTCTTTTGAACGTAGAGCCTAAAACTACCCAGAGGATGATGTGCCATTTGTCCCACGCGTTTGTCTAAGCAAATTCTTTCACACCTGAAAGGAGAATTCAAATTCACCCCAGCAAGAGTTAATTGATTCTTCCTCTTCCAGGCAGAAAGAACAGCTGGAAAAAGGGTACTTCTGCACAGAGATCATGGGGGAGTTGTAAGTTATTCAGGATTGCTGAAAAGAAGAGCAGAGAGGCAGGGCGAGGGGCAAAGCTGAGGTAAGGAGTCTGCGTTGTATTCAGTAGTGCAAAGAGAGGTCATTTCAGAAGCGTGCAGGGGGCGCAGGGGACACACGTGAGAGAAGAGGGCTGTTGGGACCATGACCAATTGGAGGCCAGACCCCTTGCCCAGAAGGGCAGCTGTTACTCAGTTCCAGCCAACAGCTGCCATATGGAATCTGAGAGCAAAGGTGCCGGATTTTCCCATCTTTCATGAGACGCTAGAAATACAAATTCCTGTGAACCTTCCCAATTTTTAAATGTGGCCATCTCAGTTCCTTTTGAATCACTGACTGAACATGTAGTGAGGTTAATTTGCCCCACGGCCACGAGGTTGAATCCCTTGCTAGACCAAGGGACATCCTGGTGAAATATTTTACATGGATTGTCGTATTTCTTCTTCACAGCATCCCTGTGAGGTAAGTACCGTTGTTACTCCCACTTGACAGATAAGCACTTGAGACTTGGCAATGCTAAGTAGTTTATCCTGTATCCTAGTCCTGGTACCTGGTAAGTGGAAGCCTTTCCAGACAACCCTTACCTCCCCTTTACCCACCAAAGACTATTTACCTGCCCCTGATCTGTTTCACCATAGCCACCTGTCCTATCCTTCCACTGTCATAGTACCATAACCCACTGTACAGCAGGGACCTTATAAATTAGCTGTCGCCTCTACTACTCTTAAGTTCTACAAGGCCAGGGACCATGGCTGCATCCCCTGTGCTTAGCAGTACCCTGGGCCCAAGATAAGCATTAAATATGTGATGTTGAATGAACAAGGTCTATTTCCTTAATCGTGGTGCATTTCAGTTCTCATGACTTTTCTGTTTTGCATTCCCTCATTTGATGTTATTTCAAGGCCCTTCATCATCCTGGTCATCTTCCTCTCCCTTCTCTTTCTCTCCCTCCTGTACCTTCTTCTTTTCCTTCTCTTCTGCTTCTTTCCCCTCCTCCTCTTTCTCCTCTTCCTTTTTCTCTCGTAGTTCTATCTACATTTTGCAATTCCCATCTTAAAGCATAGCGTCCCAAACAGAATGATCACCCCTAGTATTGCTCTGGACACGACAATATCCAAGGGGACATTGATTGCACAGGGAGCCAGGCACAATGCTTAGGGTGCTACTCACATTCTTAAGTTGACTTACATTTTTAGGGTTCCCAGCAACCTGGGGAGGTGCATGTTAACATTTTGTCTTTTTACAGGTGAAGTTGCTGAGACCGTGAATGAATTCTCCCTGACCTCACTCTCTCACTATACTTTCCAAATTGTTCAAGTACTTTTGACCCCCACTGTCATCAGGTCTTTATGCCAGGCTCTAAGGAAAACAGATGGAAGCCAGTGATTTCAGTGCATCGGACGTGAAGTGGTTGCCTGGAACGGAATTTGTCCTCTGGTTTCACTCACATCTCCTTTGTGACAATCCTTTCTCTGCAAATGGATGGCTTTTGCTCATTCCTGCCGAGTGAGGCTTTTACAAATGGATGGGGGAAAAGACAGGAAATGGATGCTGTGAGCCCACGTTTCCAGAGCCTCTCTGGCAAGGACTAATCATGTCAGAAAGGATCCAGAGCAACTAAGGAAAACACCTTTAAGTTTCCAAAGTTCAGTTTAAATCGCAACTAAAAGGCACTTACCAATCCTGGAAAAAGCATGAAGGCAGTGTCTGGATGGCTTTTATCTTGAAACCTGTGAGTCAGTAATCTGTCAGAAGTGTGGAGAAGTCAAATCACAAGAGACCTCATGTATCTGCAGACACATAATCCAGTCACTGCTACACACACAGGCTGATGCTCTAGAGAAATGGAACAATGGGTCCCTGCAGACAGCATTTTTTGTGCCTAATCATTTGCTTTCAGTCTTGACAATATGCTATGGATATTTGTGAGAGGTCCCTATGGCCAACAAATAGAGAGCTTTTAATCACACCATTAAAATGGGGAAAAAGCAGGCATAGAACCCAGAACGGTGTCTCCTGAAGTGAACAGAAGAGGGAAATGCCCAATGAATCAACAGCAGAGCTCAGAAGTGGTTTTGGAAAAATGAAGCAGTCTTGGTATTCCCTAAACATAATTTTGTGCGTATTGGCTTTAAACTGTAGCGAAATTATCTGTGGACTGTGTAAACAAACAGAAGCAAATGCTTTCTAGAAGCAGTTGTTAGATAAAAATATTTAGTCCGATTTGACATGTATTGCATCCAATTTGTTGTTTTTATTTTATTTAAACCCCAATCTGTCCAAAAAGTGATTTAAATGGGAAAATGTATTAGTATCTCCTCTGTGCGAAAAATAACATTAGTTGCCAGTAAGGGGGTTCGGAGATGCAATGGACCGCCATCTTCTAAGATACTCCCACAGAAAGGAGAGAAGAGGTTATATGTAACAGTCAGAGCTTAGTGGCAAGAACCAAAGTTATTTGTTTTGGTTATCTCTTGCTACCCCAAACTTAGTGGCTCAAAACAATTTACTGTTATCTTTCATGGTTCTTTGGTTGAGTGGGCTCAGCCAGGAGGCTGTGGCTTGGAGTCTGTCATGTGGTCATCGTCATTGGCTGGGCTACAGTTATTTGTGGGCTTACTGGGCTGGAGGTCCAGGATGGCTCACTCCTGTGGTTGACACTTGATGCTGGCTGTCATCTGGGACCTCAGAGGAGACTGATGGAGTGTCTGCTCTTGGGAAATAGAATTAAAACCAAAATCTTCTCCCAACCTAGAAAACTGCTCCACAAAGGTAGTAGAGAAAGAAAAGAGTTTTATTATCGAATAAACATTAAACCAGAATGTGATGCACACATCAGACGCAATCTGCTAAGAGATTGCAAAGATAGGAAGAAATCTCACCCTTATAGATAGCCAAGCAGGTACAGTCTATTATACACATATTCTCAAGATAAACAATAACTAGTCCTCAGGTAAGAGGACTTGATGGCACTGTTTGTCACGTATAGTTCATCCTAACTTTACTTGGTAATTGAGGTGACCATCTGGGTTAGCCAATTGGCTTTATCCAGAGGAATAACAAACTTCTGATATCTTCATGATAGGAGATTGTCTTGCAACTTGGAGGAAGTTTCAAGAAGAGGGGGGTGTGTTCAGAGCCTCACTTACGTGAGATCCTACCCTCTCACAGAGACAGAGAGAGAGAGACAGAGACAGAGAGACACAGAGAGAGAGAGAGAGAGAGAGATGCTAGTTCTCTTGATGTTTATGTTTCAAAGAAATAGCTCCCAGGTCCTTGAGAAAGACATTCTTGGGTCATAAAGCTGACAAAAGGCCTATCTAACTTTCTAAAGTAAATGCTCCAAGGAAAAGAAAGGATGAAGAGAAATCTCTACTCTTATTTTCAACAGGGACAATTAGGCCTCTTCTTTTAAATTTGATCTATCCTTACTCTATATAGCTTCTCCATGTGGCTTAAGCTTCTCACAGCATGGCAGCTATGGTCCGAATCAGACCTTCTCAAGAGCAAGCATTCCCAGTGGGGCAGGCAGAAGCTGCAAGGATTCTTACAACTAGCTTTGGAAGTCACACTGTCTCTCCACCTCATTCTGTTCTGGGGGAGACACAGGGCTAGCCCACATTCAAGGGGACAGACAACACCAGCTTCTAGGGGGGTTATCTTTGGAGACCAGCTACCATGCCACTGTTGTAGGTCTGAACAGAAAAGTGTGTTAAAGTAACAGGTGACATTCAGACATCCCAGGAAAGCATAAGAATCAGCTTTGGAAGCTGTACATTCAGGAACAGTGCTCAAACCACAATGCGAGGCTTACCTAGCAGAACCCACTACTATCATGCCTGGGCACGGTTGCAGGATGCTAGCCTCTGTATGCTTGAAACTCCACCACCTGACTCGCAAATGTCTCTGGAAAAATAAATTCCATGTGCTGGTGGCCTCCTCCCATTGGTCACTTTGTTTTTGGTGTCGTCATGATTTCATTGATGCCGATGCCTGGAATTTACAAATTTTAGGGAGCCATTACGCTGAGTTGCAGCTCTCTCTCAGGCTCTAAAATTGATTCATAACGTTATTGTTTTTTAAAGCCAATAAAGGCCCATTGCTCACTTTTGAATAGACATCAGGTACTGGAGCATCTGACTGGTGGAGCAGAGGTCACATGGCTGAGTCTTGCGGAAAGGGAGGCTGTGAAAATGAGACGCTGCATTCCTTCTTGGGCTGATGGAACTCATAAGGTGCTTACCTATGTCAGATCACCCAAGTCAGATTCCTGGAAGTCTGCAACCTCTATCTACCTCTGCCCCAACATCTAACCTCATGACCAAGTCATATCAATTCTATTGAAAATAATCATCCTTTTCAGGCCAATTGCAAAAATTTGCATGCGTGAATGAAACTAGTCTACAGAGTAGGATGGAGAATTTGATTTAGAAATTTTTAAATAATTTGTTTATTTATTTAATCATTTTAACAACTAAAAGTGAAAAGCCTCCTTACCATCTTGTGGGTCCATTTTGCTAATTAAACTTAAGAAAATCTTTCTTTGCTTCGGTATCCTCATAGGTTGAAAGACGAAGGTAGACTGCATGTCCTCTGAGATTCTTTCCCACCGTATCGATAAGCAGATTTTTTCCGGAACACCAAAGAAGATGAGAAAAAAACAGGAACTCTGCCTGTGTCCCAATAGACTGGACGTCATGAGGCCGCAGATTTCTTGTGCCTTGCAGTAAATCAGTATTATCAGAATTTCTGATTATCACAACCTTTAAAACTAGAAGCTCATTATTTTCTTCCCATTCGAGGCTCAACAAAATTGAGTCTGATTAAAACTTTATAGGTGGTAAAGGGAGCCTTTAGTAATTTTTATCACCCCTGCCATTTACTACATTTTTCTTCTTAAAAGTCGATTTTAGGGCTTCCCTGGTGGCGCAGTGGTTGAGAGTCCGCCTGCCGATGCAGGGGACGCGGGTTCGTGCCCCGGTCCGGGGGGGATCCCACATGCCGCGGAGCGGCTGGGCCCGTGAGCCGTGGCCGCTGAGCCTGCGCGTCCGGAGCCTGTGCGCCGCAGCGGGAGAGGCCACAACAGTGAGAGGCCCGCGTACGGCAGGAAAAAAAAAAAAAAAAAAAGTCGATTTTAGAGCTTTGTTTTCCTGTATTCCTTAAAAAGCAGTTTGCGAATGTTAGGAGATGGTTGGAATACTAAAAAGATGTTGAAAATCATGTGCTGCAGGAAGTTCAACAACAAAATGTCTTATAATGATTCACTGAGAGCTGTTGAACTCAATGGGAGCACTCTTTGTAGAAGTACAAAAGCCTAAGGGCATCTTTGTCATCAATATGTTCTCACCTTCGTGTTTATAAGAGTAAGGAATAAAACCTCAATAATGAGAGCACCACCCCACAGCATTTTTACTCGGAAAGATATCCCAAAGGATACGCTTGAAGATATCTTTCCAAACCACGCACAGGGTATTTTTAGACTGCCTCTGTATATATTTGTAGATCTTACTGCACCATATTATTGCACCATAAACAACAAGCATGGAACAGTGAACATCTCCAAGAATTTAATAAAAGAATAAAGAGAATTTGCTGAGTATGTTGGGATCCAGGGATGGTTTTTAAACATTTCTTTCTGTTCTCTAGCCAGAGACTTGGTGGTGGGGATCAAATTTGTAGGAAGAAGGAGTCCACATCACTCAGAAGTGGTATCAATTTCTTATAGTAAAAATTAGGATTTTAATATATTCCCAGGAGTCAAGTAATTTTCCAGGAAAGCATATGTTCAAGATTTTAATAGATGTCCAGTAACCTAGTAATTTTTCAGAAAAGCACATTACCTGGGCCTCCTGGGTGGCTCCCTCTGGTTCAGGCTGGTCAAATCCTTTCATAAAAGTGTATTCTCCTTGTATATTTCTCTTTTGGAAGATGTTTATTGAATTCCAATTATCTTCTAGACACTGTTCTAGGTACTAGAGATGCAGGAGCTCATAGTCTAGTGGGTGCAAAAGATAGTAAAAAGTTAAGCATATAAATGAAATAAGACAATTTCAGATACTAATAATTACAGCGAAAGAAAGAAAAAGAGAGAGAAAGAAAGAGGGACCTCCCTAACACTGTAACATTTTATCTTCATTTGTAAAACGAGAATTTCACTACCCACTTCAGTGAGGTAATGTATGTAAAGAACCTGCACATAATAAAAGAATAAACACACACACACACACACACACACACACACACACAAACTCTTTGTAATAATGAAATTACCTTTGCATGAACGTAAAGCAAAGGGTGAACAAAGTATCAGATTTGTGCAATCCAGTTTTTCTGGCAAGACACAAATGGCTATAATTCATCAGGATGCTGCTAAAAAGAAACAAAAGGATACAACAGAAATGGCCTTTGACCACCTGTATGAGAATGATGTCCTCATCACATTCTTCATTCACCAGAGGATGGAGACATTAGCCCCTTGACCACAGGCCCAAGAAATCCCCTGCTCTCTTGTCTGTCCCCACCTGTGTACACATAAGGATTGGCTATTGCACAATTACCCCTGAGTGCCAGGCACTATGCAAAGCACTTTATGTGCTTTCTTTTCTTTTCTTTTTTTTAACTGTTTCTATTCTTTATTTTGCTTTTTTAAAAATTGAATTACAGTTGATTTACAATGTTGTGTTACTTTCATGCATACAGCATAATAATTCAGTTATACATATATGTATTCTTTTCCAGATTCTTTTTTTTTTTTTTTTCCAATTCTGGGTATTTATTTATTTATTTTTAACATCTTTATTGGGGTATAATTGCTTTACAATGCTGTGTTAGTTTCTGTTTTATAACAAAGTGAATCAGTTATACATATACATATGTTCCCATATCTCTTCCCTCTTGTGTCTCCTTCCCACCCTCCCTATCCCACCCCTCTAGGTGGTCACAAAGCACCGAGCTGATCTCCCTGTGCTATGTGGCTGCTTCCCACTAGCTATCTATTCTACGTTTGGTAGTGTATATATGTCCATGCCTCTCTCTCGTTTTGTCACAGCTCACCCTTCTCCCTCCCCATATCCTCAAGTCCGTTCTACAGTAGGTCTGTGTCTTTATTCCTGTCTTACGCCTAGGTTCTTCATGACATTTTTTTCCCTTAAATTCCATATATATGTGTTAGCATGTGGTACTTGTCTTTCTCTTTCTGACTTACTTCACTCTGTATGACAGACTCTAGGTCTATCCACCTCATTACAAATAGCTCAATTTCGTTTCTTTTTATGGCTGAGTAATATTCCGTTGTATATATGTGCCACATCTTCTTTATCCATTCATCCGATGATGGACACTTAGGTTGTTTCCATCTCCGGGCTACTGTAAATAGAGCTGCAATGAACATTTTGGTACATGACTCTTTTTGAATTATGGTTTTCTCAGGGTATATGACCAGTAGTGGGATTGCTGGGTCATATGGTAGTTCTATTTGTAGTTTTTAAAGAAACCTCCATACTGTTCTCCATAGTGGCTGTACCAATTCACATTCCCACCAGCAGTGCAAGAGTGTTCCCTTTTCTCCACACCCTCTCCAGCATTTATTGTTTCTAGATTTTTTGATGATGGCCATTCTGACTGGTGTGGGATGATATCTCATTGTAGTTTTGATTTGCATTTCTCTAATGATTAATGATGTTGAGCATTCTTTCATGTGTTTGTTGGCAGTCTTTATATCTTCTTTGGAGAAATGTCTATTTAGGTCTTCTGTCCATTTTTGAATTGGGTTGTTTGTTTTTTTTGTTATTGAGCTGCATGAGCTGCTTGTAAATTTTGGAGATTAATCCTTTGTCAGTTGTTGCATTTGCAAATATTTTCTCCCATTCTGAGGGTTGTCTTTGATGTTGTTTATGGTTTCCTTTGCTGTGCAAAAGCTTTCAAGTTTCATTAGGTCCCATTTCTTTATTTTTATTTTTATTTCCATTTCTCTAGGAGGTGGGTCAAAAAGGATCTTGCTGTGACTTATGTCATAGAGTGTTCTGCCTATGTTTTCCTCTAACAGTTTGACAGTTTCTGGCCTTACATTTAGGTCTTTAATCCATTTTGAGCTTATTTTTGTGTATGGTGTTAGGGAGTGATCTAATCTCATACTTTTACATGTACCTGTCCAGTTTTCCCAGCACCACTTATTGAAGAGGCTGTCCTTTCTCCACTGTACATTCCTGCCTCCTTTATCAAAGATAAGGTGACCATACGTGTGTGGGTTTATCTCTGGGCTTTCTATCCTGTTCCACTGATCTATCTGTTTTTGTGCCAGTACCATACTGTCTTGATTACTGTAGCTTTGTAGTATAGTCTGAAGTCAGGAAGCCTGATTCCTTCAGCTCTGTTTTATCTTCTCAAGATTGCTTTGGCTATTCGGGGTCTTTTGTGTTTCCATACAAATTGTGAAATGTTTTGTTCTAGTTCTGTGAAAAATGCCAGTGGTAGTTTGATAGGGATTGCATTGAATCTGTAGATTGCTTTGGGTAGTAGAGTCACTTTCACAATGTTGATTCTTCCAATCCAAGAACATGGTATATCTCTCCATCTATTTGTATCATCCTTAATTTCTTTCATCAGTGTCTTATAATTTTCTGCATATAGGTTTTTTGTCTCCTTAGGTAGGTTTATTCCTAGATATTTTATTCTTTTTGTTGCAATGGTAAATGGGAGTATTTTCTTGATTTCACTTTCAGATTTTTCATCATTAGTGTATAGGAATGCCAGAGATTTCTGCGTATTTTGTATCCTGCAACTTTACCAAATGCATTGATTAGCTCTAGTAGTTTTCTGGTAGCATGTTTAGGATTCTCTATGTATAGTATCATGTCATCTGCAAACAGTGACAGCTTTATTTCTCCTTTTCCGATTTGCATTCCTTTTATTCTCTGATTGCTGTGGCTAAAACTTCCAAAAGTATGTTGAATAAGAGTGGTGAGAGTGGGCAACCTTGTCATGTTCCTGATCTTAGTGGAAATGCTTTCAGTTTTTCACCATTGAGGATGATGTTGGCTGTGGGTGTGTCATATATGGCCTTTATTATGTTGAGGAAAGTTCCCTCTATGCCTACTTTCTACAGGGTTTTTATCATGAATGGGTGTTGAATTTTGTCAAAAGCTTTCTCTGCATCTATTGAGATGATCATATGGTTTTTCTCCTTCAGTTTGTTAATATGGTGTATCATGTTGATAGATTTGCCTATATTGAAGAATCCTTGCATTCCTGGAATAAACCCCACTTGATCATGGTGTATGAGCCTTTTAATGTGCTGTTGGACTCTGTTTGCTAGTATTTTGTTGAGGATTTTTGCATCTATGTTCATCAGTGATATTGGCCTGTAGTTTTCTTTCTTTGTGACATCCTTGTCTGGTTTTGGTATCAAAGTGATGGTGGCCTTGTAGAATGAGTTTGGGAGTGTTCCTCCCTCTGCTATATTTTGGAAGAGTTTGAGAAGGACAGGTGTTAGCTCTTCTCTTAATGTTTGATAGAATTCGCCTGTGAAGCCATCTGGTCCTGGGCTTTTGCTTGTTGGAAGATTTTTAATCACAGTTTCAATTTCAGTGCGTGTGATTGGTCTGTTCATATTTTCTATTTCTTCCTGATTCAGTCTTGGCAGGTTGTGCATTTCTAAGAATTTGTCCATTACTTCCAGGTTGTCCATTTTATTGGCATAGAGTTGCTTGCAGTAATCTCTCATGATCTTTTGTATTTCTGCAGTGTCAGTTGTTACTTCTCCTTTTTCATTTCTAATTCTATTGATTTGAGTCTTCTCCCTTATTTTCTTGATGAGTCTGGCTACGGTTTATCTATTTAGTTTATCTTCTCAAAGAACCAGCTTTTAGTTTTATTGATCTTTGCTATCGTTTCCTTCATTTCTTTTTCATTTATTTCTGGTCTGATTTTTATGATTTCTTTCCTTCTGCTAAAATTGGGGATTTTTTGTTCTTCTTTCTCTAATTGCTTTAGGTGCAAGGTTAGGTTGTTTATTTGAGATGTTTCCTGTTTCTTAAGGTGGGCTTGCATTGCTATAAACTTCCCTCTTAGAACTGCTTTTGCTGTATCCCATAGGTTGTGGGTCGTCGTGTCTCCATTGTCATTTGTTTCTAGGTATTTTTTTATTTCCTCTTTGATTTCTTCAGTGATCACTTGGTTATTAAGTAGTGTATTGTTTAGCCTCCATGTGTTTGTATTTCTTACATATCTTTTCCTGTAATTGATATCTAGTTTCATAGCATTGTGGTCGGAAAAGATACTTGATGCAATTTCAATTTTCTTAAATTTACCAAGGCTTGAGTTGTGACCCAAGATATGATCTATCCTGGAGAATGTTCCATGAGCACTTGAGAAAAATGTGTATTCTGTTGTTTTTGGATGGAGTGTCCTATAAATGTCAATTAAGTCCATCTTGTTTAATGTATCATTTAAAGCTTGTGTTTCCTTATTTATTTTCATTTTGGATGATCTGTCCATTGGTGAAAGTGGGGTGTTAAAGTCCCCTACTATGAATGTGTTACTGTCGATTTCCCCTTTTATGGCTGTTAGTATTTGCCTTATGTATTGAGGTGCTCCTATCTTGGGGGCATATATATTTACAATTGTTATATCTTCTTCTTGGATCGATCCCTTGATCATTATGTAGTGTCCTTCTTTGTCTCTTCTAATAGTCTTTATTTTAAAGTCTATTTTGTCTGATATGAGAATTGCTATTCCAGCTTTCTTATGGTTTCCATTTGCATGGAATATCTTTTTCCATCCCCTTACTTTCAGTCTGTATGTGTCTCTAGGTCTGAAGTGGGTCTCTTGTAGACAGCATACATATGTGTCTTGTTTTTGTATCCATTCAGCCAATCTGTGTGTTTTGGTGGGAGCACTTAGTCCATTTACATTTAATGTAATTACTGGTATGTATGTTCCTATTACCATTTTCTAAATTGTTTTGGGTTCATTATTGTATGTCTTTTTCTTCTCTTGTGTTTCTTGCCTAGAGAAGTTTCTTTAACATTTGTTGTAAAGCTGGTTTGGTGGTGCTGAACTCTCTCAGCTTTTGCTTGTCTGTAAAGGTTTTAATTTCTCCATCAAATCTGAATGAGATCCTTGCTGGGTAGAGTAATTTTGGTTGCAGGTTTTTCTCCTTCATCACTTTAAATATGTCCTGCCACTCCCTTCTGGCTTGCAGAGTTTCTGCTGAAAGATCAGCTGTTAACCTTATGGGGATTCCCTTGTGTGTTATTTGTTGGTTTTCCCTTGCTGCTTTTAATATGCTTTCTTTGTATTTAATTTTTGACAGTTTGATTGATACGTGTCTTGTCATATTTCTCCTTGGATTTATCCTGTATGGGACTCTCTGTGCTTCCTGGACTTGATTGACTATTTCCTTTCCCATATTAGGGAAGTTTTCAACTATAATCTCTTAAAATATTTTTTCAGTCCCTTTCTTTTTCTCTTCTTCTTCTGGAACCCCTATAATTTGAACGTTGGTGCGTTTCATGTTGTCCCAGAGGTCTCTGAGACTGTCCTCAGTTCTTTTCATTCTTTTTTCTTTATTCTGCTCTGCAGTGGTTATTTCCACTATTTTATCTTCCAGGTCACTTATCCGTTCTTCTGCCTCAGTTATTCTGCTATTGATCCCATCTAGAGTATTTTTCATTTCATTTATTGTGTTGTTCATCATTGTTTCTTTCATGTTTAGTTCTTCTAGGTCCTTGTTAAATGTTTCTTGCATTTTGTTCATTCTATTTCCAAGATTTTGGATCATCTTTACTATCATTATTCTGAATTCTTTTTCAGGTAGACTGCCTATTTCCTCTTCATTTGTTAGGTCTGGTGGGTTTTTACCTTGCTCCTTCATCTGTGGTGTGTTTTTCTGTCTTCTCATTTTTCTTATCTTACTGTGTTTGGGGTCTCCTTTTTGCAGGCTGCAGGTTCGTAGTTCCCGTTGTTTTTGGTGTCTGTCCCCAGAGGCTAAGGTTGGTTCAGTGGGTTGTGTAGGCTTCCTGGTGGAGAGGACTAGTGCCTGTGTTCTGGTGGATGAGGCTGGATCTTTTCTCTCTGGTGGGCAGGTCCATGTCTGGTGGTGTGTTTTGGGGTGTCTGTGGACTTATTATGATTTTAGGCAGTCTCTCTATTAATGGGTGGGGTTGTGTTCCTGTTTTGCTAGTTGTTTGGCATAGGGTGTCCAGCACTGTAGCTTGCTGGTCGTTGAGTGAAGCTGGGTGCTGGCGTTGAGATGGAGATCTCTGGGAGATTTTTGCCATTTGATATTATGTGGAGCTGGGAGGTCTCTTGTTGACCAGTGCCCTGAAGTTGGCTCTCCCACCTCAGAGGCACAGCACTGACTCCTGGCTGCAGCACCAAGAGCCTTTCATCCACATGGCTCACAGTAAAAGGGAGAAAAAGTAGAGAGAAAGAATTAGTAGAAGTAGGAAGAAAGAAAGAAAGAAAGAAGGAAAGGAAGGGAGGGAGGAAGGAAGGAAGGAAGGAAGGAAGGAAGGAAGAAGAAGAAAAGAAGCAAAGAAGGAAAGAAAGAAAGGAGGGAGGGAAGGATGGTGGGAGGAAGGAAGGACGGAAGGAAGGAGGGAAGGAAGGAAAAAAAGAAAGAAGATAAAATAAAATAAAGTTAAATGCAATAAAGTTATTAAATTAAAAAATAATTATTAAGAAAAATAATTTTAAAAAAAAACGGATGGGTAGAACCTTAGGACAAATGGTGGAAGTAAAGCTATACAGACAAAATCTCACACAGAAGCATGCACATACACACTCACAAAAAGAGGAAAAGGGGAAAAAATCATAAATCTTGCTCTCAAAGTTCCCCTCCTTAATTTGGGATGATTCATTGTCTATTCAGCTATTGCACAGATGCAGGTACATCAAGTTGATTGTGGAGATTTAATCCGCTGTTTCTGAGGCTGCTGGGAGAGATTTCCCCTTCTCTTTGTTCTCACAGCTCCCAGGGGCTCAGCTTTGGATTGGGCCCCGCCTCTCCGTATAGGTCGCCGGAGGGCGTCTGTTCTTCACTCAGACAGGACGGGGTTAAAGGAGCCGCTGATACGGGGGCTCTGGCTCACTCAGGCTGGGGGGGAGGGAGGGGCACGGAGTGCGGGGCGGGCCTGCGGCGGCAGAGGCCGGCGTGACGTTGCACAAGCCTGAGGCGCGCCGTGCGTTCTCCCGGGGGAGTTGTCCCTGGATCCCGGGACCCCGGCTGTGGCGGGCTGCACAGGCTCCCTGGAAGCGGGGTGTGGATAGTGACCTGTGCTGGCACACAGGCTTCTTGGTGGTGGCAGCAGCAGCCTTAGCGTCCCATGCCCGTCTCTGGGATCCGCGCTGTTAGCCGCGGCTCGAGCCCGTCTCTGGAGCTCCTTTAAGCAGCGCTCCTAATCCCCTCTCCTCGCGCACCAGGAAACAAAGAGGTAAGAAAATGTCTCTTGCCTCTTCGGCAGGTCCAGACTTTTTCCCGGACTCCCTCCCGGCTAGCCGTGGCGCACTAGCCCCCTGCAGGCTGTGTTCACGCCGCCAACCCCAGTCCTCTCCCTTTGCTCCGACCGAAGCCCGAGCCTCAGCTCCCAGCCCCGCCCGCCCCGGCGGGCGAGCAGACAAGCCTCTCGGGCTGGTGAGTGCTGGTCGGCCCTGAGCCTCTGTGCGGGAATCTCTCCGCTTTGCCCTCCGCACCCTGTGGCTGTGGTCTCCTCCGTGGCTTCGCAGCTCCCCCCTCCGCCTCCCGCAGTCTCCGCCCGCGAAGGGGCTTCCTAGTGTGTGGAACCCTTTCCTCCTTCACGGCTCCCTCCCACTGGTGCAGGTCCCGTCCCTATTCTTTTGTCTCTGTTTATTCTTTTTTCTTTTGCCCTACCCAGGTACGTGGGGAGTTTCTTGCCTTTTGGGAGGTCTGAGGTCTTCTGCCAGCCTTCAGTAGGTGTTCTGTAGGAGTTCCACGTGTAGATGTAGTTCTGGTGTATCTGTGGGGAGGAAAGTGATCCCCGCCTTACTCTTCCGCCATCTTTCCCCAGAGCCTTCCGCCTTCTTCCCCCGGAGCTATGTGCTTTATTTCAGTTAATCCCTGCAAGAACCCTGTGAGGGAGGAAATATGAACCTCCTTTTAAAGATGTAAACCTTGAGGCTCATGTATTTGAAAATGGTGTTTCCTAAATACATGATATTTCTAGCATGTGTGAGCCCTAATGAACGTATGTCTAACAGCTGGCAAAGGAAGATCAGAATTTCTGGAAATAAAATAAAACCTGGCGTAGGGCACAGACATGGTGATGACATGCTGATGTGTGGCACCAAACAGCGTGAGCTCAGAGACCAACAGAGACAACAGTTGTTTTCTGAATGGCGTGTATCTGGGGCCACCCTGTGTGGAATTCCACTGCTTTCTTCTCCGTACTTTGTTCAATCTGGAATCTCTCTGATCCGTGTTGCCTCTGCCTGCTGAAGATGGATCTCCTTGAGCAAAGTGAAGCAGAGGTGATTCAGTATCTCGGCTCTTTAAAGGGGAGATAAGTGGGAGCTGCTCATCTTATCTTTATATTTTAGTGATTGATGAGGGCACAAACATTGTGGTCTGCAGTTTTGCTGTCATTAGAGATAAGCCACATTTGCACGAAAAACAATGCCAACTGATTGCTATCAGTGCACCTGAGCTATTTTTAAAGGCCTCTATTCCTAGTTGCCTACTCTCCTATTATCATCCAAATGCAAGTGTGGGGCAGGGAGGGTGAAATGAGGGGAATGAAGCGGTTTTCACTGGACTTACTATTACAGGGTGTCCAGCAGCCACTGTACAATTTAGCTTTTCCAGCTAATCTTGAGACTCTCCGGTGGGTGTCTCGTGTGCTCACAAATGCAGTCATCTCACTGTCCACGAAGTGTCAGCCATGCTTCTTCCACTCCTGGCTTTGGGCAGTGTCTATATGGGGGGCTTTCATTTCAACCCCTGAGCCATGGGAATGATGGGGTCCACTGTGAACCATGTGATGGGAATCACTTGACTGGGAGGAAGCCACAACTTTGTGCTACAGCCATTGGCTCTTAGGAGTCCTGTGGTTGGGTTGGGATGACAAAACTTGATGACATGTCTCAGAGAAAAGTATGGGACCAAGGACACATTTGAGGTTGTTAATCTGGTTTCTAGTCAGCATGAAGGAAGAGAAGATGAAACAAGCCTCAGATAAAAATAGAAGAAAAGAAAACACGCCAAAAAACCCAACCAAACAAGCCCCCCCAGCCCAGTAAGACAGAAAATGTCAGGATTCTGCTTTAGGCATAGTTTGATCTATGGGTTCATGATGTCATCAGGGTCCTTCTCTGGACTCTGCCATTCGCTGTATGTTACTTTGTCCTCTACATGCCATCTTCTGTTGTTAACTCTTTAGCTTATGGAAGCAATATTAGCTGCAAGAGTTCCAGAACACACAGCCTCAACCACGCTGTCCATAGGAAGAATGATTTTCTTTTAGCTCCCATGGAAGAGAGAAACTTCTTTCCCAGTAACTCCAGCAAACATCTCTTCCTGCCTTACTGGATCAGGGTGAGTCACATGCACTTCTGAAAACCAGTGTTGGTGGCTGAGGCGTCACGTGTTGATTGCTCAGGTCTATCCAGGCATGTCCCCTCGATCTGATGTCAATCCTGCCCAAATCCTGTGCTGTTGCAAATGGAAAATCTGCATCCTGTTGGGGTGTGTGGGAGGTGGATGCTGGGGAAGCAACAACCCGAGCCCTCTATACCTCGCCTGGCCCTCCCAGGGAGCCTCCGACTTCAGTTTTTGCCTCAACCTTCAGGGCCAGCAACACGTCAGCACAGGCTCCATCCATTCCTCACCTTGGAGTTCACGCATTTCATAGTTAACAAAAATCTCCCGTGAGAATGTAGCTTCCTGGAGGGCACACATTTCCATAGCACCTGGGATGAGGTATTTCTGGAATAGATGAACACATTTACTGAGTGTCAACTATGCCCTAGACTAACCTAGACACTGAGGATCCAGCGATAAAAACCCTGTTCTCCTGGCATTTACATTCCAGTGGGGGATGTAATAAACACATAAATATGTGTCAGACTAGCCCTCTGTGCTATGAAGGGAAGTCAAGTCTGGGTAGGAATAGAGTGTGATGGGGGTGTCATTATATTTTAATTTTTCCAATTTTATTGAGGAATGATTGACAAATAAAAATGGTATATATTTAGGTGGTACAGTGTGATGTTTTGATAGGCATATACCTTGATCCTTGATTACCACAATCAAGCTAATTAACATATCCATTATCTTACAAAGTTACTTTTTTTTTTTTTTGGTGGTGAGAACACAAGATCTATTCTAGAAGACTGCTGTTTTAGATAAGGTGGTCAGAGAAGACCTCTATCATAGAGACACCAGAGCAGAAACCTACGTGAGCCAGGCTTAAGCATATCTCAGGGAAAAGTTATTCCAGATAGAGCACGTTCAAAGGCTGTTCTCTCATTGAATGAGTTAGGACTTTTTAGTCTGCAAATAGAACAAAAATTAACTGAGATTATTTTAAGCAACAAAAGAAGAATTATAAAGATGTAGGTGTGTTTCCCAAAAGCCAATGGCAGGCATGTGACAACGTCAAGAGCAGAGGAACTGTGGAGCTAGATTTTCCAGGACCCAGAAGAGTTCCCTCTCTCTGGCTCCTCTCAGTGTTCACGGGTACTCCACTAATGAATTAATTAGCTTATTAATTCATTGCAATCTCTCTCCCATATTGTAATGAGAGTGGGAGGTGGTGGTGGTCAAAGCCAGACAATAAGCAATATAAATAATGAGAACCTGTAGTATGTCAGGTGGTGACAAGTTCTGTTTATCCTTCAATAAAGCAGGGGTAAGGAATATTACAGAGTGTTTTAATTTTTAACTGGGTAATCAGGAAAGGCTTCACTACAAATATGATATTTGAGGAAATCCTAAAGGAGGTGAATGAGTAAGTTACATGGATCTCTGGAAAAGGAGCTTCTAGGCTCAGGGAAAGAGCACATGCAAAGGCCCTGAGGCGGCACATTTGAGCAACAGCAGGGAGGCCAGGGAGACTGGTTGAGGGCATAAAAGGGGAAGACTTAGTAGGAGATGAGATCAGAGACCTAATGGTGATCCTGCGGCAGGCCATGTGAGCTTTTTAAAAACTATTTTAAACGCTATGGCTTCTGAGATCGAAAGCTATCAGACAATTGAAGAGAGAAGTGACATGGTCTGGTTCAAGTTTTAACTGGATCACCCACCTTTGTAAAATAGAGAGGGGCAAGGGCGGAAGCAGGAACAGTTATTAGGAGGCTCCTACAATCGTCCAGGGGACACATGATGGTAGCAGAGTGGTGGTGAACAGGAAGGGAGCTATGTCTTTCTTCTCCTGCAGACTTTATTCCTCTGCTGCTTTATTGACAGCAGATTACGGCTTCTCCACACCTCCCTAGCCTCTCTAAATGACACATCACGTTTCTTCCCAATTGGAATCTGCCCGTTCTCAGTTCTAAATTCCCAGTCTGGCTAAGGTGTTCACTCCTAGTCCTTTCAGCCCTGGCTGCGATGACGGGGAGGGGTATAGTACAAGCTGTGCCCATGGGGGCCTCACCTCATCTGTGATTTAGGCTGAATGGACAATCCCTGGATTTGGTTGACACTCTTAAATGTACCTATTAAACCAACAACCTAAACCCCTCTTCCCTTCCTCTTTTAGCCTTTACCTGACTAGCTTTTTAAAGAGACTCCCCTGACCCTATTCTCAGACTCTCAAAGGTGTGTCTTCTTTAGGCCCCTTCCCGCACGCTTTATAAACTGATCACATATTTCGTCATTCTGTATTTTGATTGTCTGTCTTGAAGGTGGCTCTTCGAAGGCAGAATTGTATCTTCTTCAGCACTGCAGTATCACCAGTACCTTGCAGTGCTGGGCACAGAGTTGGTGCTCAAATATTATTTTCATATGGAGTTAAATTTAATAACAACACATTCGTAAAGGTATTCCTTTGCTCTGCTATCTCTCCCCTTGCCCTTCTAACTGGATATAAAAGTCCTCTTAGGTTGCGTGTTGCACTTTCGCTTCTTTTTGGCACATCCTGATGCCTAGTTCAGTGCTGATCTCTATTTTTCTTGGTTGGTGAAAGAGCCCGCATGGATTTTGCAACATTCCTAAAGGGAAAGTATCTCCGAAGCAGGAAAGCACTTGCTTCAGGACGCTAGGTGGCGCCGTAAGCGAAGCCTAAAGACGCGCAGGAACGTTTTCCTCCACTTAGCGGTGTGGAGGGAAAGAAACCTCATTTTCAGAAGATATATACCTATTTCATCTCACCTGAAGTGTCGCTGTGATTGTTGATCGGACTTGGAAGAATCTGCAAATTCCAAGCTTAGAGCTGAGAAATAGTTAAATATGTGTTGCCCACAAGCCAGGAAAACACAGGTGTTATTGAGAAGCTGTATCTTTGGGATAGAATAAGCCCCCTCTTCTCCAGGAACAGTGCTTTCTCAGTCCATTAGAGGCCGAAAGGCAGCAGATCGCCCTCCTAAAGCACAAGAATGACCTTTATTGCTGTGATAAATACCTCCCTGACCGGCAGTTTTTGGCCACAGCTTATGAGATAGCCTCAGACACACAGACTCAGATTGGAGGCTTCCAGTCTCTAACTGCAGCTCTGCAGGGAAGGGTGCTTGCTATCTCTCCCTGGAGGTAACCTGCTCATTCTTCGGGATGTCTGGGTGACCTGCCTGTGACAGCTGTCACCTACTGACCTCTTGCAATAGTCACATATCTGGCTGGTGGGAGGGAAGGTTGCCTTGGTCCTCACTGTCTTTAGCTATTCCCTCAATTAAGGAGGAGAAGAGTTCTTCACCCAAGAAAATGGAGCACTGGCTTCTTTAGGATGTACCTCAAAGGTCACTTTTGAAAAACATTTATTTTATTGAAGTGTAGTTGATTTACAATGTTGTATTAATTTCGACTGTACCGCCAAGTGATTCAGCTATACAAATACATACATTCTTTTCCATATTCCTTTCCATTATGTTTTATCACAGAGTATTGACTATAGTTCCCTGAGCTATACAGTAGGACCTTGTTGTGTGTCCATTCTATGTATACTAGTTTGCATCTGCTAACCCCAAACTCCCACTCCGTCCTTCCCCCACACCCCTCCCGCTTGGCAACCACCAGTCTGTTCTCTGTCTGAGTCTGTTTCTGTTTTTTAGATACTGAAGTTTCTTCTGTAATAGGAAATCACATGTAGAGAATATTTGTAGACATTAGGCACCACGTTAGCCTCTTTCAGATACATCAAGCTCTTCAATCCTTGCAATGTGGTGTAGTCATCATCTCCATCCTCATTTTCACGGAGGAACCTGAGACTCAGATTTAAGGTAACTTGTCTTAGGGCCCACAGCGAGGAAACAGTAGAGCTGGGACGAGGACCCTGGCTGTCGGCATCTTTTTCTAGTGTCAAGTTAATTGCTCCCTTCTCTGTTCCCACAGACCTTGACGTTTACTTCTACCCTGTGCTCCTTACAGCTTAGTACAATTGATAGATTAATACACGCTTTCTGTTTATCCTTGCCCAGCTGAATGGCAGCCCTCTGCAAAACTAGAAGCCTCTGAGCCCTGCTCTCTGTGTTGACTGCCTCTCTTTGCCATCTCTGCAGGGCTGTATAATTGGAATGCTCAAGCTCCTCGTACCCTCTCTTTCTCTCTCCCAGTCCATCTTCCCTCTCTCAAAGTGTAAAATGAATCACTGGATCATTTGTACTTGGCAATGAACTGTTTATACTTCAGCTCCAAATATGTTTTAGCTGAGAGATTCTCAAAGTCTTTCAGTCCTGAGAAATGTTGAAAGCTAGGTGGGTGCTAATAAGCTTCAGAACACTGGGTGGCACTGCTCCTCTTCAACTAGGACACCAGTGAGCAACTATAGAGCAGCATAGAGTCATGTACCACAATGTTCACTGCAGCACTATTTACAATAGTCAGGACATGGAAGCAACCTAAGTGTCCATTGACAGATGAATGGATAAAGAAGATGTGGCACATATATACAATGGAATATTACTCAACCATAAAAAGAAACGAAATTGAGTTATTTGTAGTGAGGTGGATGGAAATAGAGTTTGTCATACAGAGTGAAGTAAGTCAGAAAGAGAAAAACAAATACTGTGTGCTAACACATATATGTGGAATCTAAAAAAAAAAAACGGTTCTGAAGAACCTAGGGGCAGGACAGGAATAAAGACGCAGACGCAGAGAGTGGACTTGAGGACACAGGGAGGGGAAATGGTAAGCTGGGACGAAGTGAGAGAGTGGCATGGACATATATACACTACCAAACATAAAATAGAGAGCTAGTGGGAAGCAGCCGTAGAGCACAGGGAGATCAGCTCAGTGCTTTGTGTCCACCTAGAGGGCTGGGATAGGGAGGGTAAGAGGGAGACGCAGGAGGGAGGAGATATGGTGATATATGTATAGCTGATTCACTTTGTTATAAAGTAGAAACTAACACACCATTGTAAAGCAATTATACTCCAGTAAAGATGTAAAAAAAAAAAAAAAAGAAAAAAAAGTATTACAGGAAGGCTTACTTCCTAAAGGTATTTGGAAGACTGGCTTTGTGGAAACAAAATACTGTCTTCCCCTGGTCACAGCCTCAGGAGACGGCCCTGGCCAAATCATTTCGTTCCACTGGGAATTTTTGACTTCTGATCTTGAAAATTATGGTCATAAACACAATCTTAACTCTTTCTGTATCATTACTGATGATGATCCTGGTATAATACATTCCCATAGAATATATTATTATACCATAAAAAAAGCATGCTGTGTGTAAATTAGTCTTTACGAATATTTTAAGTTTTATTTTCATTTTACAATAAAAAGAGTCGAATTACTGGAAACAGACATGAATAGCTTTTTAAAACCTTTAGTTCTGGTTTTCAAATATAAGGGAGAGTTGAAATGATCATGTTGAAATAATTTCTATACTTGAAGCACTCATTTGGTGAATTTAGGGAGCATTTGACGTGTCACACTTTGGAACTTTGCTTTAAATAGTTCCATATTCTCAGGGCTAAGCTCACATAATCCTAAAAAATGTACTACCCTCTATACTGCTGGTTCTGAAGGACTCTACAACAACGTGAGTATATGGAGAACTCATTTTCACTCTCTCATTATACACCACCCTCACACTTGAGACATGTGTTTTATAGTTTTTTTTGTTAAGATGTGTTTTCTAACTGTGAAATAATCCTGTTTTATTTTGGCATCATAAAATAAAAATCACAACTAGTTTTTTCTTAAAAAAAAAAGAAGAAGCATGTTTAGCAGAATTTGATCAGTGATGAGGTGACTAGCTACTATTCATTGAGGAATTACTGTGTGCCCTTGCTTAAAGTACTTTCCATATGTTAACTCGTCAGCCTCAGAACAGTCCCATAAAATAGCTACTAGTACGATCCCCACTTACCAATGTGGAAAACAGTTTCAGAAAAGTGGAATAAGCTGCCTAAAGTGGAGTTGCTGTAACCCAGACCCACAGAGCTGGGTCCAAAGATGCTCACTTGGATACTTTTGTCCTCGGGAGGAGAAGTGGGGGGAAAGGGAGAGAGAAGAATGGGAAGGAATCCCAGATTCCCAGTGTGAGACAGAAGGTCCACTGGTAGACCCAGTTCTAGAGTATTGGGGTCATCATGTGACATTCTATACTTTGGGTCCTAGTTGAGAACTAAAATATACTCAGCATTAATATACAAAGGCCCTCAACTTTCCTGCCCCCGCCCAGGGTGAGGTCATCTGCCACTGGTTATCTCAAGCCCCTACCTCACAACCTGTGGGCAGTTGTCTGCTTCCCCACCCCAATTTCTGCTAATTTCTGGAACTGTGTGATCTGCCCATTCACTCCTGTCTGAGGTTTTGTTCCGGGAAGTCTCTTGGCCTCAAAATTAGTTTCCCTTTCTGTGGTTGTTGGATTACTCTCTGCCCACACTTACTTGAATCTCCCCAGGTGTGCATCCAGCCACACAGGTCATTGGTGTGACTTTGGAGGCTGGAGGCTGTCCCAGTTACTATTATACTACTGACTAACGAACCACCCAGAACTTAGTGATATAAAACAACAGTCATTTTGTTATGCTCATTGGCGTTTTATTTTAATGGAGAATTCGGACAGTGCACTGTCGAATTCAGAGATGGCTTCTCCAGGCCCTGGCATCTGAGGCCTCTACTGGGGGTGACGCAGTTGGTGAGGGCATGGGGGCTACATCATCTGGAAGCATCTTCACTCCCATGGGTGATTCAAAGCACGTGCCCAGCTAGGACAGTCCCCCGGGGTACCTTCCCTGTGGCCTCTCCATGTGGCTTGTGCTTCTCACAGCATGGTGGCTAGATTCCAAGTGGGATATCCCCAGAACAAACATTTGAGAGAACCAGTCAGAAATGGAAAGATCTTCTATGATTCAGCCCCAGAAGTCGCATAGCCTCACTGCTGCCATGCTCAAGCCTGCACTTTTTCAAGGAGATGGAAGGTAGACTCCACCCATCTGTGGGAAAATGTTAAAGAATTTGCAGCCTTTTTTTTTTTTTTAACATCTTTATTGGAGTATAATTGCTTTACAATGGTGTGTTAGTTTCTGCTGTACAACAAAGTGAATCAGCTATATGTATACATACATCCCCATATCTCCTCCCTCTGTGTCTGCCTCCCACCCTGCGTATCCCACCCCTCTAGGTGGTCACAAAGCACCGAGCTGATCTCCCTGTGCTATGCAGCTGCTTCCCACTAGCTATCTATTTTACATTTGGTAGTGTGTATATGTCCATCCCACTCTCTCACTTTGTCCCAGCTTACCCTTCCCCCTCCCCGTGTCCTCAAGTCCATTCTCTACGTCTGTGTCTTTATTCCTGTCCTGCCTCTAGGTTCATCAGAATGAATTTTTTTCTTAGATTCCATATATATTTGTTAGCATATGGTATTTGTTTTTCTCTTTCTGACTTACTTCACTCTGTATCACAGACTCTATTTCCATCCACCTCACTACAAATAACTCAATTTCGTTTCTTTTTATGGCTGAGTAATATTCCATTGTATGTATGTGCCACATATTCTTTATCCATTCATCCATTGATGGAAACTTAGGTTGCTTCCATGTCCTGGCTATTGTAAATAGTGCTGCAGTGAACATTGTGGTACATGACTCTTTTTGAATTATGGTTTTCTCAGGGTATATGCCCAGTAGTGGGATTGCTGGGTGGTATGGTATTTCTATTTCTAGTTTTATAAGGAACCTCCATACTGTTCTCCATAGTGGCTGTATCAATTTACATTCCCAGCAACCGTGCAAGAGGGTTCCCTTTTCTCCACACCCTCTCCAGCATTTGTTGTTTTTAGATTTTTTGATGATGGCCGTTCTGATCGGTGTGAGGTGATACCTCATTGTGGTTTTGATTTGTGGTTTTGATTTGGTTTGCATTTCTCTAACGATTAGTGATGTTGAGCATCGTTTCATGTGTTGACCCACCTCCTAAAGAAATGGAAACAAAAATAAACAAATGGACCTAATGAAACTTAAAGCTTTTGCACAACAAAGGAAACCATAAACAAGACAAAAAGGCAACCCTCAGAATGGGAGAAAATATTTGCAAACGAAGCAACTGACAAAGGGTTAATCTTCAAAATATATAAGCAGCTCATGCAGCTCAATATCAGAAAAACAAACAACCCAATCCAAAAATGGGCAAAAGACCTAAATAGACATTTCTCAAAAGAAGATACACAGATTGCAGCCATGTTTTTTCACCGCCAAAGAGCAGTGATGCAAACAATAGGACATTTAATTTTATGTGCCTTTGTTCTTAAAATCTTTTGACTTCTCTACTCCCAGGCATTTCTCACTGGTCACTTCTCTCCCCAGGCTCCTTCCTGACTCAGTGCTATTCCCATTACCCACAAATTCCTATTTACTTTCATTAATGCACCTGCAAGTTCATTCTTGCATTCGACAAGTGTGCCAGGCAGTTTTAAGTGCTTAGGATAGATCAGTGAATAAGATACTAAAATTATTTTCCTTTAGGAGCTTATATTCCAGGGAGAGGGAAAAAATGAATAATAAAGGTAAGAAGTAGATTTTAGAAAATGTTATGTGGTGGTGCTACAGAAAACAGAGAGTGTAGAACTTGGTAATGTAATATGACATTTGAGGGGACCAGTACCAGTTTGGGTAGGGTGGTCATTGTAGAGCTCATGAGGAAGGTGGCATTGGAGTAAAGACCTGCAGGAGATGAGGGACTGGGCTATGCACTTAACTGAAGGAGAATAATTCAGATGGAGGGAACAGCTAGTCCAAAGGCTGTAGAGTAGGAGTAGGTCTGGAATATTTAAAAAAGAACAAGGATGCCGTGGTGGCCAGAAGAGGGAGAGCAAACAAGATCAGGGACATAACAGAGGCCCAGACAATGGAGGGCCTTGTAGAGGCTACTGTAAGAAATTACAAGGAACTCTAAGGACTTCCCTGGTGGTCCAGTTGTTAAGACCTATGCTTCCAGTGCAGGGGCTGCTGGTTTGATCCCTGGTCAGGGAATTAAGGTCCCACATGCCACAGGGCATGGCAAAAAAAAAAAAAAAAAAAAAAAAAAGGTTAAAATAAAGAGATTACAAGGAACTCTAAAATTGGGATCTATAGGAGGATTTGAGCAGAGTCAAGATTTAATAACTTAATATTTCAAAAGGATTTTTCTGGATGTTGAGAATAGACTGTAGGGAAACAACTGTAGAAGAAGGAAAATGAGTTAAGGGGCTACTATTGGCATCTAGGTAGCTATAGTCTAAAACATATGATGCTCTTTCTAATCTTGCAGCCTCCTGTGTGGGTAAAAAGTGAAGAGATAGACCAGATCAGATGTGTTCTCTCCAGCACTTCTGGAGCTGGGGTAGAAGTGAAATTCTCCTTGTCAACCGATGGGCTGAGGTAGGAAAGTTGGCTGAGAGGTGTTCAATGCCTTGCTATCTAAAGGAAGATATTGAAAACTCCTTTTCTATCTCCAGATGGTGTATGGGTTGGTTTTGATGCCATATTGATTGGTGCCTAGCCCACCTACCGTGCATGTCCTCCATGTTCTTACTGTTGCCCATGCCAACCAACCACAAACAACATATGAATCACAGAGTCCTGACTATATGATAGATAATCACAGTGATCATCGCAGACCAGGAAGATAAGACTGTCCTGGAGAAATGCACACAGGACAGTGGATAGAGGGCCACTCCTGCCTGAACAAGACCAACCAATATAACATCTGCAACATTTTTCTACTTCAGAAATGTTATGTGTATTCATCTCATTTGATCCCTGTGCCAACACAGCAAGAAAATGACTTGTATTAACCTGTTTGTCAAAATAATAATATTAATGATTATGATTATCAAAGGGTAGAAAGTGAAGGGCAGAAAAAGATAAGAATGTTGGGACTCAAAATTCCTACACAAAATGACCACTGTAAGATGAGTTTTAATACCACTCTCAAACCAGCATTGTAGAGGTATTTCTTGAGATATAATGCCTTTCCACAAACTATTCAGTTGCTTTATATTCCTGTATAAAATGTAGTACTTTATAAGAGATGTTTTGTGATTTTTTAATGGGTCTTAAAGAAAAGATATGTGGCTACACAAAATGTAGCTAGGAAGTGAAATGGTAAACATAAAATAATGTGGAATTAGCTCAAAAGTCTCTGGAGCTTTGCAAGAATCTGATGTAATGAACCAAAATGACCTTCTTCATTTTCTGTCACCTCCCCCAAGATGCTAATATTTTAGATCTATGTGTAAATGTTACATGGGTTCTGTCATTAGGTAGCTATTTGCTCCTAGATAAAAAGGTACTTTTTTCTCCCAAATTTAATTTGATTCAATTGCAACCATGGCCAATGAGGAAGAGTCCTTGGAGATGGGTGTTGCCAAGTGTTCTTAGGAATTTGACATCTGTTACATGGAAAAAATTGACAACAGTGTTAAAAGTCTAGATTCAGAAGGGAAATATGAAAGGCCATTTCTCAGGCTGTAGTATTTATGTAAAACTCACAAACTCTTTGAGCTTAGAAAGTTGCATACTCCATTTTCTAGTTTTCTCTAGTAGCTTGCAAGACCTCTTTCAGATGTTTAGCTCATACACATAAATACCGAGGCACAAAGTACAAAAGTTTTTCATCTACTATTCTCCATGCCTATGATGGTGTGTCCATCTTGATTTTGTCACATGGAAGGGGCCTCGTGTTCAATATAAAGATATAACACAGCAATAACTCTGTGGTTTCTCTTTGCTCCCTTGTGTCAGTGATCAATTTTAGAAAAGGCAGTGGCCAGACCTAGTCTTTCTTCCTTAATGTGTCTGAAATAGTGCTATGTATTCAGCCTAAACCATTTCACTTTTATCTTGGGTGCTGAGGAAGACCACACGGTCTGCCCTCTGTATCCATAGGTTCTGCATCTGCGGATTGCAAAAATGGTGGCTTGAAAACATTCAGAAAAAAACATTCTAGAAAATTCCAAAAAGCAAAACTTGGATTTCCCAAGCTGGCAACTGTTTACATAGCATTTCCATTGTATTAGGTATTATAAGTAATCTAGAGGTGATTTAAAGTATACGGGAGGATGTGCACAGGCTATATGAAAATACCATGCCATTTCACATAAGGGACTTGAGCATCTGTGGAATTTGGTATCCGTAGGGGGTCCTAGAACCAATCCCCTACAGGTACTGAGGAGTGACTATATTTCCAAGTTTCCCTTGCAATTAGATTGAGGCTATGTGACTGAGTTATGCACATCAGAATGTGTACAAAAGTGATATATGCCATACTTAACCATATACCCCCCAATCTGTGTAATCCTCTATGCTCTCTTTCTCTTTCTTGGGAATAATTGAAGATGGTTGTGTCACAAGATGGCTGAAGCCTGTGTACATAAATGACTGTGAAACAGAGCTCCCTGTCTCCTGTTTTGGACCATGAGGTGAGTAAGCAAACTTGATTTTTGTTGCAATGTTTAGTCAACCCTAATATATTTAATATTGCCGTCTCTCTATTTGTGTTATTTGGAGGAACTACACCTTTGGACAAACAAATTAATTGGATTGTTTCCTTTTGGAAAACCGCATAGAGAAGATACAAATCCTGATGGTCTAGAGCTGGGGATTTAACTAATTATAAAGATAAGGTCCTAAAACCTTTGCAGCTACAAATAGATACAACCTCCTACCACCCCCCTTAAGCCTTCACCTATGATTCAGTCATACCCAGTTACTTGGAGTTTCCCCAAGAACACCATAGGCTGTGTGCCTCAGCATCTGAGTTCACACTGTTCTCCCCACTCTCAACAGCCTCCATCCTGATCTGGGTGGCGGGGGAGGGGGGGTGCCTCTTTTTCCTGCAGCACTCCAGTTGGGCATTATCCCCTTTGGGAAGCCTCCTTCTAGCCACAAACTAACAAAAGCACTTCTCTTTGCGCTCTCATGACACCTGTACTTAACCCCTATCATAAAAATTCTTAGTCTGCATGGTAAATATTTATTTATAGCTTTCCAGTAGACTAGGAAACCCTGGAGTAGGTGGTTCCGGTGTTACTTATCTCTGCAGTCTCAGTGCCAGCAGATGCCTGGTATGTTGGAGGTGCTCAATAAGCTCTTATGGAATCTAATTGAGCTGACCAGGTAACAGCAGTCCCAGAAACAGAATAATTTTAAATGTCTTCTATAATCTACGAGCAGGGCAGCATATAGGATGGGAGACTAGGATGACACAACGTACAGGTGTAGGTGCTAGTTCTCTATTATTGAATGTAAGGAGGACATGAGCTCGATCCCAAACTATAGTCATTCTGTGATGCAGATATATGCGGGCATGTCTAAAGGCCGCTTGAATGAACCCACAAGCATTCTGCTGTCATGACAGACTAGAGGTCTCTTGGGGACAACATCATCCTGAGCAAAGACCGAGTTTGGACAAAGAGTTGTGTCTGGAATACAATGATTTGTAAAGAAGCGCAAGGTCATTCTGAACTGTGCCCATGGCTATTGCCCATGGCCAAACTACTAGATTCTCGCCTGAACCCAGGGAGAGGGAACTGAGGATAAAACCTGAAAGAGTTGTTTCAGCAGAAACACTGTAAGCTGTGGAGTCCCTAAGGCTTTGTGGCTGCCGTGACAGAGCTGCACAGGAATTGGACGTTTTCACATCGTGAGTTACTCTCAAACACGGTGCAAACTCAGCCACCTGGTATCCAGCTACACTGGCTTTCTTCTCAGACGGAAGAGTGGTAGACGATGCCACTCTTTAGTGGGTGTTAACAGAACCACAGAGGACATGAGGCAGCTTCATGATGGTTTCATGACCAGCAACAATAGGACACATCAGAGCAGAAGAGCAGGAGAGGAGGAGCTTGGTGGGTCCCCATGGCAGCCCAGAGGATGCGTCTGCAAACATCTGAGGCATCCTAAGTGATATGCAGGAGTGCTGGGTAGGGAGGAATTTGAATCAGATGGGAGTCTCAGAGTTTGTGAAGCAGGAATATACTATTTTATTAGTGTTAGGACGACCATGATTTAACCACTGTGCTGGTACGGCCTGGGGAAATCCTGGTTACATTTTACATAAGCAGGATGCTTTTTAATCAGCAAGGTTAAGTTTCCCCAAGGTCCAGTTGGGATATCACAACCACTAGCAATGATTGTAAATGATTCATGAAGATTGGGGGAGGTGGTCAAAGTGAGTGAAAGGAGCAATTTAAAATCCATTCTCACAAAAGGAGAAACAGGATAGTGTGGCCTGATACGGATCCATCAACGTGTCATACTGCAAAACAAACACACCGAGTATCTCACCAGAAATCAATTTCTAAGCAGCCATAAAAGCACAGGGTTTGGGGTGAAAACCAGCAGGGCTTTGTAGAGAATCAATATCATCAAAGTAGTCTGTTTTCTTTCTGTGACAGAGTGATAGAGAAATTGAAATGCAGTATGTTTTGATTTTGCTAAGGCTTCCAATTTTTCTTGATGAGAATTTCTCTTCAATAAGGAGGATCACTCAATAGATATTTTGGAAGGCCTAGTGCATATGCTAGGTAACAGGTATACCGTGACAACCATTCTCCATCGGTGAGAGAGGGAGACTCTTGTCGGGGCAGAAAGACACATGTTCAGGTAACTAAAAATCAAGGTTAACGGGCTTTAATACAACTATGTGCAAAGTACTATAGTAGCACAGACCTAAAGCTGGTAGAACTTTCTGAGGTGTTCTGGGAAAGTGTCTTCAAATAAGGAAAAGCTTGAGTAATTGTTAGCAGTTTGATCAGAGAGCAAGAGATAAGGACTTGAAAGTTAGGAGAGAGTTAATGACTTAAAATTTGGTAAAGCATGCAGTCCATTGAATTGCCAACAAATGCCCTCTCAACCTAAATTTGTTGAACCTGACCAAAGAGAGTAGACAATGGGAAAGAATCTAAATGTCTCTGTGGACTTGGGGCCAAATACAGGTTAGCCCTGAATGTATTATTTCAGGGCTGAAAAAAAAAAAAAGAAAATTGCTTTATAATATTGACCTTATAAGAAATAGGAATTTCAGATGTAAGAATCTTTAGTAAAAAATAGGAATGTCATTGGGCTTCCCCCTGGTGATGGAGTGGTTAAGAATCAGCCTGCCAATGCAGGGGACACGGGTTTGAGCCCTGGTCCGGGAAGATCCCACATTCCGCGGAGCAACTAAGCCCATGCGCCACAACTACTGAGCCTGCGCTCTAGAGCCTGCAAGCCTCAGCTACTGAGATTGTGTGCCACAACTACTGAAGCCTGCACGCCTAGAGCCCGTGCTCCAAAAGAGAAGCCACCGCAATGAGAAGCCTGCGCACTGCAATGAAGAGCAGCCTCCTCTCGCCTCAACTAGAGAAGGACCGTGCATAGCAACAAAGACCCAATGCAGCTAAAAATAAAATAAAATTAAAAAAAATAGACATGTCAGATGTAGGACTCCTTAGATGAATTTCCCTTCATGTCCATCCCTCTTCCATTTCCAAAGCAGAATATTGATAGTGCCACAATGTTTAGGACTTGTGGTTGGGTCCACTCAACATAGGTGACATTTCTTGAGAGCATTAAGAGTGAGTCAAGTATCACAGGATCCTGAACGGATTGGTGGCTAAGACCTAAATCCAAGAACAAAGAAAAAATAGGAAGAAAGAAAAGCATTAAGCTGCCAGCAGAATTTGGGGCCAGGACCTCTCTTCCAGGCGTATTTAGAGGTAGCTCACACAACATTGGAAATCAACTATACTTCCATAAAAAAAGAAAAAAAAAAGAAGTAACTCGACTGGACCTGCCACACTGCCATTGTCCTTGCCACCCCCATCATTTTCCCACTCTATAAATAAAGATGGTGGACAGGAGGAAGGAGCCCTCAGCATCTTTTAGAAGACAGTGCCAGAGGGGAAGAGAATTTTGCCTTGAAGGGACTGGAGTGTTTACACTCCACCTCCTCTCCCCACTCCAAATGGTACAGGGCTCCAGAGAACCTTCGTAGAAGCAGAGATGCTGGCAGGAGAGGGAGAACGTGGCATCTCATGCCCTGGTTGGATGTCTGCTTAGGCAGTGAGCCTGTTGATCTCGCCTGAGCCTATGAGAGCGGGCGAAAGAGAGCAGGAAGGAACTTCCAGTCAGAGGGGTGGTGGTGCAGCTGCCTCATTCTTCCACTGTTTGGCTTCCAAAGATGTGTGAGTTTCTTTTGCACCACAGCCAGATTGCCGCCGTCCCATCCGATGCTTTGTCAGGTGGTCGGGAGGACGCCAGCAGCACGATGCTCTGAGGTGCCCAGTGGTTGTGAGAGCTGAGGAGTGGGGGGCGGGGGGCGGTGAACGGAGACAAGAAAACTCATGTTTGTGTCCAGCCAAGTTGGAACTGTTCAATACAACAATTCCATGGGATGACAATGGAAGCTTTGGATGGAGCCAGCGATTCCTACAATTTACACAGAATTCAGTTAATGAAATGCTTTCGACAACACCTCTGTCAACTGAAAAAAATGCACAACCTAAAAGTTGAGAATTATGTTTTATTTGGACAAAACTGAGAACTTAAGCCCAGGACACGGCTTCTCGGGTAGCTCTGAGGGACTGCTCTCAAGAGGTAAAGGGGGGAGCCTGGATATGTAGCAGTTTTTGCAACAAAGACCAGGTAGTCACATCATCAAACGATAACTGTTAATTAAAGAAAACCAGATATCTCGAGTTAAGGAATTTAGCGCTTTTCTATGTATGGGAAGATGCAAGAGTCTGGGCTCATTGAAATTATTCCTTTGATGTGCACCTTCACTATCTGGGGCTAGTATCCTGCTTTTCTCCATCCTGAATCCCCACAGGGCGCACAGTGGGAGGTAGCTGCAGTGGCTCGATGGCTGCAGCATCCTTTGTTCACGGATATGGCAGGCAATGTTTTTCATTAACAACTGTAACTCATGTATTAGATGTGTGTGCACCACATTGTGTAAAGTATCTCTGATTTTCACAAGAGCCTTTTGTAGGACTTTGCTCATTCATTTTCCAGATGAGGAGACTGAGCTGAGAGGTGGTCAGAGATGTGACCTTATGGCACAGATAATAAAAGAGCAAAGCTAGGATCTAAATCTTGCTCAAAGCTGTCTGACTTCAAAGCCCGTGTTTTTCTTGTAATCTTCTCCTCAACTGTGTGAAGTGGGCAATATTTTATCCCCATTTTACTGACGAAGGAACGGAGTATAATAAAACGATAAAAGATGGGAACAACAAGGACTAAGGCTTGAGAACTTTTACTAAGCTGAATTCCCGGAATGTCTCATCTCTCCTGCCTACCCAAGTCATGCCAAGAACAATTTTATTCTTTCCAATTAATATCGAACTGGGTGCTAAATAAATGCTCAATATTGACTCAGTGACTCACCTACTGGTTACACTATCAAGGGAGAAAGAAAATTCTTTCCTTTTCTGGAGGCTTATGGAAAAGAACAGACAAGGATCTTTCTGGTTTAGTGTTTGATTTGGGAGATGACAAAATGATCTCTTGTGTCCCTTCTTCAGCCCCTAGACTTGATGATTCAAAACCATTTCAGGGAAGTATGATTCCTTTTTAGCCAATTTCTTTAATTAGTAATTCTGCAAGCCTTCTGTGTATCACCTCCAAATTATGAGTCTGTACCAGGGAACTTCAGATTACATAGTTCTTTCAGAAACTTTATTGATTTTTTTAATTGAATCTTTACAGTATTTTTTTTTTTTTGGTTCACACACATAAAAACAAGCAATGCAGTACCATTTGTCTTCTCATTTTAATCTTTACCAAGCACTGAAAAGGAAAGAAAAATATTTTATTAATGTAATAAGCTTTCCTGGGGCTCTTGCTAAGGGATTTATTTTTCTACTTTTTCAGAGAAAAAGCACATTCCTCCTAATATAACTGTCCATTTGACGGCTCATTTCAAAGCCAGATCTGTGGACCTTTATTGTACTTTCACCAGGAACTTGAAAGCAATCTACATTTCATTAATCTCTGTGTCTCCTGCCTGCTAGATATCTCTTATCCCCAGGCACAGAGGTAGCAGACATTTTCCTCTGCCTGGTTTCCAGACTTTATGCTGATAGAAACCACGGTTTGGTGCTTTGACGCAGAGTGCCTGTGTCCATTCTCAGGACCATGGAATAGATGCTCCCTGCTGAATCCCGGGTGCCAGATTCAGAGGTAAGAGACTTGGAGACACACTTTAGTAGTTCGTGGAGAGAGGCTGCCCAAGTCTGTTTTTCTAATTAAGGTGTGGACTTGGAGACACACTTTAGTAGTTTGTGGAGAGAGGCTGCCCAAGTCTGTTTTTCTAATTCAGGTCCGAGACTTTACCACCCACCTGTTTTCCCCCGGATCTGGGGTCTCACCCTGTATTAGTTTCCTGTGGCTGCCATAACAGGTTACCACGGACTGGGTGGTTTAAAACAACAGAAGTGTAGTCACAGCTCTGGAGGCCAGAAGTCCAAAATTGAGGTGTCAGCAGGCCACGCTCCCTCCAAAAGCGCTAGGGAAAAACCCCTTCTTGCTTCTTCTAGCCTCTGGCGGCTCCAGGTGTTTCTTGGCTTGTGACAGCATCACTCTAATCTCTGCTTCTGTCTTCACACGGCCTTCTCTCTTCTCCTCGGTGTCTCCTTCTCTTCTGTCTCTTATAGGCATACTTGTCATTGGATTTAGGACCTGCCTGGGTAACCCAGGAAGATCTCATCTCAAAATGCTTAATGTAATTACATCTACAAACACCCGTTTTCCAAATAACGTCACATTCACAGCTGCTGGGGCATGGGCACATCTTTTTGGGAGCCACTATTCGACCTACAATGCACTTTCAGATAAGAAAAAAGGTAAATATGATAAGAAGCAGGTTATATGAAGACTCCAGGGAAACAGGTTCAGAACTGTGTACTGGCCAGGGAAGAACCTTTGATTCTACTCAGGAGGTCACCTGTTATCTGGTTCTTCATCTTAAAGATGATTCTGTCTTTAGAGACCAAGCTTCAGATGAGGATTTGGCCTGAAAACCTTGATCCAGTAGTGACCATTTCAGGCTTTTTCCTCTCTTCAGTGATTTGAGGTTATCAGGTTTCCTGGAGGGTGGAAACAACACACCCGCACGTTAGAAACTCAATCTTAATCTTCTTAACTATAGCGCTTGTGACTATGGACCTAAGGACATTTATTGGCTGGTAAAATAATGTTCTTTAGGTAAACCATACATGGTATTTTAATACCGCTCAAAACAGACTGCATTTGTGTAACTCCTGTGTTGCCCAAATGTCACTTAAACTGCATTGCTAAATTAGAAATGAATGAGATGATTTCATCATGAATAAGACAAATTGTATGAAGCATGCATATGAAAATTAAATTATAGAAAGAGTTGTTGGAACAATATTTAGGATTAGAATTCAGAAAATAAAAGTTATAAACCTTGCGTATTTGACAAGATGATGTCTGAGAGGAACCGCGATCCTGCATTCTAACCTTCGCTCAGTGAACTGGACCTTAGTTAAGCTCCTGACGCCTAATGAGGAGAAGGTGCTTTACATGGCGCAAGAGGCGGGCGGGGGCGCTTTCTGAGAAATGTAATGTTAACCACAGTTTCCGGGAAGCTTGTGCAGGACCACCACACACTCAAAGGGAGAGCTCTCACAGCTGACCTTTTCTTCTAGCACTAAAAGTTGTGTATTCTCTGAATACACTTGTGGTGACAGGAAGCAAGAGGTCATGAGAATTTAAGTCCTAAACAACGAGGAAGCATTTCAATTTAGCAGCAACTTGCTACTTTGAGTAGAATTCAGCACTTGGACCTGTTTAGCTTACCAGCATATCCAGGTCATGATGCTGTTAATTCTGTTATTTCAGGTATCAATACCACCCTGACCAGCTGGCATTTAGCTAATGAAACAAGAAAATAGGTATATTTCTGGTAATAATAACCCATTCCCTTTTTCTCTTCCTCTCTCATTCCTTTTTTTCCCCTTTCTCTTTCCCTTCCTCCCTCCGTCTCTTCCTTCCTTCCTTCCTTCCTTCCTTCCTTCCCTCCCTCCCTCTTTCCCTCCCTCCTTCTTTCTTTCTTTGTCTCTATCTCTTTCAACATTTAGAAGTACTTTCTGGTCCATTATTTCAATTCACCTTCAACAACTTGGGCCAGTAGGGCAGACGTCTTTATTTCTAGACTGGCCAAGAGAGATTGGACTTCTGTCCAAGGTCACAGAGATGATTTGTGGCAGTCTACACAAGGACCAAGTCATCTAACTTTTGACTGGTATTGAAAGTAGCAAAGCGTAATGGGAAAATACAAACAAACCAAAGCAAGCAGAAAACTGGGAGCCAAGAAACAGACATTCTAGTTCTGGCTGAGGCACTAACTTGCTGGGCGACCTTGGGCAAGTCACAGCACCTCTCTGAGTTTACTTTTTTTGCATCTGCATTTTAAAGGAGCTGTAGTAGATGAACTGTGGGTCTCTTCTCTCTTGGTAGAGTCTCAACTGGTGGTTGAGGATAGACTCAGCGTTTCTCCTGTATTCTTTTCCCTTGTCTCAGAGTACACCTGAGCTCCTTACCTTTTTGCAGGGCTCTAGACATGGCTTCTTGGGTGGGTTTGATGGTTGCTGCACCCACTGCAAGGTCTCTGCTGGGTCCCTGGTCCCTCACCCAGCACCTGGCACAGCCTGTGCTTGTACTGTTTTCACAACCTGGTGATTTTTCCTCTTAGATTTAGGGTTGGCATTTCTCACATGTGAAGTCTTAACTCCGCAGGGTATTATTTTTAGACCTATCATTTTAGAAGGCTAAAGTCCTGCTCTCTTTGGGTGGATTTCATGAGTCCATAGGAGTATAGGGACAAAAATCACTAAAAGATAGTTCCACTCTTGAGTGATTTAATAGTTTCTTGGCTCGCCCTTATTTTGGTAAATTAGGAGGAAAACCTTTTTTCCTGATAACAAAATTAATAATTCTTTCTTGTAAAAAATAGAAAATAGAGGAACCTCCCTGGCAGTCCAGTGGTTAAGACTTCGCCTTCCAGTTTAGTGGGTGTGGGTTCAATCCCTGGTCGGGGAGCGAAGATCCCACATGCCTCGTGGCCAAAATAACCAAAACATAAACAGAAGCAATATTGTAGCAAATTCAACAGAGACTTTAAAAATGGTCCACATCAAAAAACCTTTTAAAAGAATAGGAAATAGAGAAAAGCACAAGGAAGAAAATGGAAACATATATAATACCACCGTCTAGAGATAACCAGACTTAAGTCATTGGTGTATATCTTTCCTGTCTTTTTTGTGGCTATGTACGTATATATTACTCTTTGATAAAATTGAAGACGTGCTGTATATATTATTTTTAACACTTTTCTGTTAGTATTGTATCAAGCTTTTTTCTAATATAACTTTTAATTACTACATAATATTTAGTACATGGATAAACTGTAATTTCAATAAATTCAGTACATTCTTTTGACTGCACAAATTCATTATTTTTGAAGGGTGGCAAATATTAATAGCACTCTAAAAATGTGTTATACTCTCTCCCAATGACCATGTGGCAGAGTTGATACTTTGAGTTCAGCAAATCCTGTTTCTTATTCCTCCCTTTAAGGCCTATGGAAAATTATACTTCCCAGTTCCCCTTGAGGTTAGATGAGGCCATGGAACTAGTTCTGGCCAGAAATGTGAGTGGAAGTGAAGTTTGTTAGTTCTAAATGATGCAGGAAAAAACCAAAACAAAACACCTTTGAGATTTTCTCGTCTTTCTTTTGTTGCCATGGAGATCATGGAGGCCTTGATTTGGGATGGTGACGTCACAACACGAAGCATCCTTGATCCCTGAGTCACAGCACAGAGCACAGGTGCCTTGTAGAGTTACCCAACCTACAGATAATCCTGGATGAGTGAGAAATAAACTAATAGGGTTTAACTCCTGAGATTTTGGAGTGTATGTTTCTCAGCAAAGGGCTAGCCTATTTGACATAGATCATAGGTAGAAGTGGTCTAAGATGATTCAAAACCTTTCTTCTCTAATGTTTTCAAGATACAGTTATTTACCAATTATCATTCAGCACTTAACTGATTGAGGATCTTATGTGCAGGCAGAGTATCAGCCTCTAAAATGACACAAAATGGAGTGAGACATAGTCCTGGCTCCCCAAATAGCCAAATGAGTATGGCATAGATTACAAAAATTAAAGCAATGGAAATGTTCTTGTAGAGGATGCACAGTTTCTCACGGGATCACAGAGAATAGGATAACTTTGGGGAAGTGTCCCAGGAACTTCACACCTTGACTAGGAGATGACCATGTGTATGTGGTGGGGGAAGACCTTTCTAGGCAGAGGGAAGAGTATGTGTAAGTCCCAGAGATGCATGTGAAATGGCATGACATATTTGGAAACCCAGTATGTCCATCGGCGGGGGATGGAAGACAATGAAATATTATTTTTATATTATTTATATATGTTATTTATATGTAATATATATCATTATTATTATATATTATATTGTTTATATTAAAATATAAATTATTATTTATATTATAAATAATATATGATTTCCAGTTAATGGGAAGCTCTCTACCTTTCAAGACTAACAGTTCTATTGTTAGATGGATCTAATCAGTAGAAAAATCTTTCTTCTGCAACATGAAAATGTTCCATCTTTTAATTTTTCATGACTTGGCCCTCATTTTCCTCTCCAGAAATGTGGAAATGAAAACTATTTTTATGTGATAGTTCTTAAAATACTTAAGACCCTTTTGATGTCCTCCTGAATTCTGTATTGTTTCTTTTCTTTTTCAAGTGTGAGTTCTAGACTTTCAAAGTGTCTAAAAATTGCACAAAGCCTGGCAGAGGTAGTTGCTCAATGTACGCTTGATGCATGAGTGTACAGACCCATTCAGAGGACGTCAGCAACACTTGCTCAGTAAAAAGTTATGCTGGACAGTAATTTACTATACTTATTCATTAGCATTTGTCAAACTCCTAAATTTTCGCCAGGCAATCTACCAAGTTCTCTACATGCATATCAGTGTACTTTATCTTCAAAACAGCTCTATGATGTAGATACTAATGTTATAACTTAGAGATGAGGATTATCAGGTTTACAGGGGTGAGGTGCCTTTCTCAGTCACGTGGCTACGAGTCAGGATTCGAACTCATGGCTGTTGAACTTCAGAGCCTGACTTTAACTGTTTTCAAAGTGTCTTTCGATCTCATCCAACTCCTCTGCCAACACTGTCAAGTGAGCGCCTCACCTCACTTTACACTTGAGTGTCATGAAGAGTCAGAGGGGCTGAGACACTTGCTCAAGGTCACACAGCTCACTCAGTTTGGCGCTAGGATTTGCCTGCTTTCAAAACAGATGACTGCTTGATCCTTTCATGCTATTCTGTGGAGCATGGAGAGAATGATGTAGGTAGTGATTTTGTCAGGAGTTTTCTGATAAAGAGACAGAACTCCAATCTCTCCCTCACCAACTTCTCTTCCCTTTCATTATTTCACTCAGATCAACCTCCGGTGAACAAATTAAAAAAAAAAAGAGTGTAGCTGCTTAATGTCATTTTAAATGGTTTGCAGATATTCATAGTGATGTTTGGACTGAGGATCGAGCACCTTTTCCGATTGCCCTTGGATTTGCTTACTTCCGCGTGGCCCCTGTCACGTTAGGGCAGAAGGATTTCTCCCTGATGCTGGATGAGGTGAAGTGCAGCAGAAATTACCCCTAGTTGTTAGTGGGAGACTTGAGATTCAGTCCTTGAATGGTCTTCACCTGGACTTGTGACCTTGGGAAAGTCACATCTCTCTTTGGGCTTTGGTTTCCTTATCTATAAAGCGAAGTAGTAGGAAATTCAGTAGTGGGATATTGGAGTTACCATTTATTTCCTACTTTATATGTGACACACACTGTGCTAAACTCTTTATATGTAACCTCTATGATAACCTGATGGAATGGTTATCATTCCTAACTCCATTTTATAGATGAAGAATCTGAGGATCAGAGGAGATAAATAACTCACCCAAAGCCACATAGGTAGTTGTCTGATGAAATCCAGCCATGTCAGCAGTGGTACCATCGAGTTATCGTTGAAGCAAATGTGGGAGGTGAGGTTGGAACTGCTGGGGTTCTGACCTCCACACTCAGTCTAAGTCCAATCACCTCCTTAATCCTCAGAAAATGGGGACAATAAAAATGCCTACCTCATAGGGTTATTTTTCCAATTAAAGGGGAAAATACATGCACAATTCTTAAGTACGGTACTTGGCACATGTTAAGTAGTCAAAAACATTAATTGAAACAATTAAAGGGTTCTAGAGCAGTGGCTAAGTGGTTACTAACCCTTTTGTTTGTTTCGTCATGAATCTAATAACAAATGTTCAGAGAAAAATAGAGATCTGAAAAAATAACCTTACATAAACATTATGGATTCCATTTCATCTGTAGGCAACCAAGGGTTAATAAATCCAAGGTTAATATTTGCTGGGAAAGAATCTCCCAGAAGGGAGATTTTAGAATGGATGATTCTCTAAATGTTTCTGTTTCTTCCTTTAAGGCAATGGCTTAAAACAAAAACAAAAACCAGAAAACAGAAAACCTTTTGTGTTAACTGCCTCTTCCATCACTGAACAACACTCATTTCATCCCTCCGGGGCCTGAAGTCTCCTTTGCTGCCTGGGGCTCAGCACAATTCTCCGGTCTTGTGTGCTGACGGGTTCAGCAGGCCCTCCTGCCTTGTCTGCCTCAGCTCCTTCAGCATAATTATCTCCATATTTATTTCTACCCCATAAAAATGCACATAGCCTGTCCGTGTTGAGCAAGCAGGGCTGTACTTTGCTGCTGGGGTTTGCTTTACAGATATTTTTTCCTGTTTGTGGAAAAACAGAATGACGTGAATTTTATGTTGACATGCAAAGCTGCTCTTGGAAGGAGGGGATGGGGCTGGAATGGAGGGTGAAAAGGAAATCCCATCATTTCTGCTCTAAGGATAGAGGTGGGACATGGCTGAGTTCAATAAGTAATGGTCTTCTGTTTTTTAACATCTTTATTGGAATATAATTGCTTTACAATGGTGTGTTAGTTTCTGCTTTTTAACAAAGTGAATCAGCTATACATACGCATATATCCCCATGTCTCCTCCCTCTTGCATCTCCGTCCCAGCCCTCTAGGTGGTCACAAAGAACCGAGCTGATCTCCCTGGGCTATTGATTGCTGTGCACCTGAAACTAACACAACGTTGTTAATCAACTGTGCTCCAATATAAAATTTTTTTTAAATTTGAAAAAAAGTAATGGTAGAATGAATGAATTTAGTATAATAGGTAAAGGGAATTACCCTCCATTATTCTTTGATTACTCACTTATTCATCCGCTATTTATTGAGCACACGTTATGTGTCATCACTGTGCTGTGCATTGGAGGCTTAACTTTGAACAATACATACAGGGTCTCAGCTGACATGAAGCGTATAATCTAGTGTATATATATGTCAGTTAAAGAGTATGGATTCAATAGACTGTTTTCCTTAGCCAAGTACTGATACAAGGCAGAAGCAAAATATTATCATGATGGCGACTGGTTTTATCCATTCACTCATTCAGTTAGCCATTCACTCAGTCACAAACATTTACTGGCAACCTACTCTGTGTTATGTTTGGAACTGTGCCAGGCACAGGGTGTTAGTGTAATGCAAAGTTTCTGCACCCTGGCACTACTGAAAATAGTCCTACTTTTTTGTTGTCGGGTGTAGTTCCGTGCACTGGGGAATGTTTGCCAGCATCCCTGGTCTCTACGCACTGGATGCCAGAAGCATCCCTCGTTGTGACAACCAAAAATGTCTTTAGATATTGCTGTATATTCTCTGGGAGGCAAAATTGTCCCCTGGTTAAGGACCACAGCTCTAATGAATAAGACGTTGCCTCTTTCATCGATATCAAATAAAACTCACTTTAATAATGTCCGTAATCTCCCAAATAATCACAATGTATGACACATTTCCTTCCTGTCGGGTTTTGTGCCAGGTACATCATCTTATCTAATACAACAATCCTATGATGTAAGTAAATATTTATTTATGGATTTCTAAAGATTTATAACGAATGACCATATTCACAATCATTTATTCATATGTGAATTACAAACTTCTAAAAGCAAGAATCCATGTTTAAAGACTAGAATTATGGAACTTATATTCTAAGAGATGGTAGAGGCTGAAAATAGAAAGATTGTATTTTAAAGAAGCGTTAGGTTATCCAATAGATCATAAATGCCAAAGCAAAAAAAGTCTCACATAAAAATATATATGTAGCTAAACTTTTCCCTTCTTGGTGCTTTTAGTTTATGTTGGCAAACACTTCACTTTACTCTTTGTGTACTTTTTTTTTTTTTTTTTTGCGGTACGCGGGCCTCTCACTGTTGTGGCCTCTCCCGTTGTGGAGCACAGGCTCTGGACGCGCAGGCTCAGCGGCCATGGCTCACGGGCCCAGCCGCTCCGCGGCATGTGGGATCTTCCCGGACCGGGGCACGAATCCGTGTCCCCTGTATCGGCAGGCGGACTCTCAACCACTGCGCCACCAGGGAAGCCCTGTGTACTTCTTTTCAATATTTTTTAGAGCACACATGTTAATTTTTTATGTTTATATTTTAATTGAATAAAACCTTATACTGTATCCTTCCTATTGCTAATAACATGAGTAAAACAGGATGTTTTCTGGGCTTCAGAACAATAATTAATAATTGTTTCGGAGTAGAAAGTCACCTAAGTTGCATCAAAGTCAAACCATCAATTTATTGATGAAGAATCCAAAGCTAAGTCGAGGGAACGGAATTACTCTGGGTCAGTGGTCCCCAAATTATAGCCTGTGAACCAAATTTGGTCTGTTACTTGTTTTTGTAAATAAATTTTTATTGGAACACAACAAGACATTCGTAATGTCCATGGCTGCTTTCAAGCTATGACAGCAGGGTAGATTCGTTACAACAAAGACTCTATGTGGCTCAGAACCTAAAATATTCGTTACCTGGTCCTTTACAGAAAATATTTGTCCACCCCTATCTAGGTTCAACCACAGGCTAGGGCTAGGGTTGTAGTATCTCTCACTGGGCAGCAGTGTGGTGGAGTGGAATATCCCTGGATTCTAGAATCAGACCAGGATTTGAATCCTGTCTCTACCTTTCACAGCTGAGTGGCCTTGAACATGGAACTTGATCTCTTTGAATCTTGTTTTCAAATAGAATAAAATTGAGATAAATACTCCTGTAATTGCATTATGTGGTTTATGAATATTTGATATTCATGCTCAAATTAGTTATTAAAATATAGTGCCCTTTCTACTTAACAACTGTAACTTTTACTCATTCATTCAATCAATATTTATGAAAAACCAGGTACCTTGGTAGGGGCTGAGGGCACAGGAAATGTAAAGACAGACATGACCTCTGAACTCAGTAAATTTCAGCTGAGCAGAGAGCAGGTAGGCGAGGCACCTCGCCAGACCATTGCTCAACCATGGTTTCCTGAAAGAGAGGACATTTACTCAAGACCTCAGAGAAGAGTAGGGATTAGCAAGACAGAAGAGGATGGGGTATGGTAAGGAATGTTCCAGGCAAAGGGAAGAACAAGAGTAAAGGACTTAAAATTAGCAAGATGTGGTACACAGAAAGAGCTAAAAAAATGGTTTAGTAAAGATTGAGTGGGACTTCAACATTGGGAGAAAGTGGGGAGATAGATGAGCTGAGCACAGTCCAGATCCCCAGAAGTCACTGTAGCAGACACTATTAGCTGCCTTCCCAACAGCCATGGCCCCTTCCTTACTAACAGGATCATGATTTTGGACAAGTGGCAATATGTCCACCTGCGTGATCCTAGGTGAGCTGGTGACTAGGATCTGGCCAATGAGACGCAAACAGATGAATTCTGAGATCTTTCAGAGAAAAGTCTTCCAGCTTAGAAATAATGAAGAGAAGCCTTTTACCTTCCCCCTTCTCTTTTCCTGCTTTAGTTGCGAGTCAATTCAGATTATGGTGCCTGGAATTGCTGTGGCATTTTGGACCCTGATAAGAAAAGCCAACAGGCTGAAGATGGAGGAGTGAACTGCATGAAGATACAGTTCCAGGGATGTTTTGTTGGATCAGGGCTATCATCTAGGACCAGCCCTGGGTCCGCATGCACATGAACTTCCTGGTACAGAAGGCTGGGGCAAGACCAAAAGGGGCTTAAGTACCAGGATAAAATGACACCTAAGGGGTAAAGCAAATGCAACAAAAGGCTTGCTACCCAAAGTCTTCTCAACTGCAAGCAACTGAGCTCCCAATGGGTTAGACGGCCCTTTGTGAGAAGTCACTAGCTTTTGGTGGATCCCTCAGTTTCCTCATCTGTAAACTGGAAGTGATAATAGACTGATATAAAGAACCATCTGTGAGGATTAAATAGTGTACAGATGAGGAGTACACGTGTAGGACCTAGTGTGTAGAAAAGTGCTCAAAATGGTAGCTGAATACCATAATTGTTGTATCATTATCTGTAAACTCAAGTGTCTTGAATGACTTTGACATTATTAAGGAGTACCCCATACTGACATGACTCAGAATTTTCATGGGCATTGCATAGGGGGTTGAATGAGATATTCTCCAAATCAGTTGTTGTTTTTTTTTTCCCAAACTGCATGTTGTGGTCCATTAGCATCTTGAGAAATTAATTTATCGGGAAGCAGGAAGAATAGAATGGTTTAGAATAGGCAGCATTAGAATGTTTCACATGGTAAGGACAGTACTTATTTCATAAAAGTTTTATTTATACATTTATTTATCTATGTGTGTGCATTGGGTAGCAATTATAAAATGTGTTTCTGATTGTGGATTGCATCGAAAAAAAAATTTTTTTTTTTGAAAAAGACTGCTGTAAGATCCCTTGCAGCTCCAGATTCTGTGGTCGTTCTCAGATGCTGTGGTTCTTTTTAGCATCATGCCTTCACGTTACACAACACTGTTACCCTGCTGACTCATGGTCATCAGGCAGTTCCTTGCTCCACTGAGAATTTTCTCTCCCTCACTGCCTTTGTTTTCTACATGAGCCCTGCTTTGTTTATTTTAAAGGGGCCAAGGAAGTTGAGCATCTTCTGTGGAAGGGACTCATTGCCCACTAAACTGAAACAGATGTGAAACTGGTATCTTAAGAGGTTTTGGGGGGGCCCTTCAGCTCAGTCCATGGGAGAGTGGACTCATAGCCTGGAAGGGAAATGGGCCATGTCCTAGGAGCAGAGTAACTTTGCAGGTTTTTGGATGGATTTTTCCACAGGGGTAATGAGTTCTAATTCCCTGATCTAATTGTAATCTCCAGTGTTGACATCATGGAATGTGTAACAGGATTTGGGCAATAGATTTTTACTGGGAAAAATATCAGACAATTTTGATGTAATTTTTTTGTTGGACACAAAGAACAATATGCAAAATGCATCTATATAGGTATTTAGATATAAATAAATATGTGGTACCTGTTCTATTTCTGGCACTGTCCATTGACAGCAATAGACGATTACCTAAGTGCTATAGTTGACACACCCAGAGGAAGCCAGGATTAGAATCAAGAGAATTTAGAGTTCCTGCTTATGTGACCTTGGGCAAGTCACTGACTTATTTTGAGCTTTGGTCAATAAGAAAAGATGCATTTTAGGGAATATTCACCATGTGTCAGGCACATTACAGATATTACTTGTAAACCTGAGAGCAACCCTGAGAGGTAGGTAAATATACTAAGTGATCATCTTAGGACCACACTGCTAGTCAGCGCCAGAATCTAAGGTTGGATGTAATCTGGTTGCTTCAAAAGCCCACAGTCTTTCCATTTTATTTCTCTTTCCTTTTTTTCTTTCTCTCCCTTTCTTCTCTCTCTCTCTTTTTCCTTTCTTTCTTTCTTTTCTTCCTTCTTTCCTTTCTTTTTTTTAATTGAAGTATAGTTGGTTTACAATATTGTGTTAGTTTCGAGTGTACTGCAAAGTGATTGTTATATATATAATAATCTGAAATACCTAATTCTCCATTATAGGTTATTATCTTTCTTTTTTATAACTGAAATACAGTTGATGTACAATATTATGTTAATTTCAGGTATACTCCATAGTGATTTGATATTTGCAAACATTATGAAATGATCACCATGATAAGTCTAGTAACCATCTGTCTCCATATAAAGTTATTACAGTATCATTGACCATATTCCTTATGCTGTTTATTATATCCTCGTGGCTTATTTATTTTTTAAGCGGAGGTTTGTACCTCTTAATCCCCTTCACCTGTTTTGTCCTCACAATGTCCCTCCCCTTTGGTGACTACCTGTTTTCTCTGTATTGATGAGTCTGTTTTCATTTTGTTAGGTTTGTTTTTTTGTTGTTGCTTTTTAGATTCTGCATATAAGTGAAATCATATAGTATTTGTCTTTGTCTGATTTATTTCACTTAGCGTAACATCCTCTAGATCCACCCGTGTTGTCATGAATGGCAAGATTTCATCTTTTTTATGGCTGAGTAATATTCTATTTTGTGTGTGTGTGTGTGTGTGTGTGTGTGTATCATATCTATATATCACACCTTTATCCATTCATCTTTAATAGACACTTAGGTTGCTTCCATGTCTTGGCTATTGTCAATAATGCTGCAATTAACATAGAGGTGCCTCTATCTTGTTTCCTTTTTAAAATGGAGATAAAAATAAAAATGCTTACCAGCTTCTAACATTGTTTTAAGGTTGAAACCAGCTAAAATAAGTGTAAAAAGTTTGAAATCTGTTAGTAACTGTGATTATGAGCATTATTTGTGTTAACATGGACATTTTTTAGGAGCCTGAATAAGCTTATTGTTACCACAACTCTTATTACACATATACGTTTATTGGGCTCTGCTTACTTGTTGGTCTCCTGCACTAGACTGAACATCTTGGGAGAAGGGATCTTGATGACCTATTTGGTTGTATATTGCTAATATCTGATACAATGCTTGGCACAGAATTAAGTGCTCAATATTTGGCGTACTGCAAGGAAAGTATGGACAATCTTCAGTCTGTCACTATACAGAATATTCCTATATTTAGAGCCATGTCTGTATCTCAAGAATTTGTCTTCTAAATTGTGACATTACAAAAAGATTTGGCAAAATATGTGTCAACATATTAACAAGAATTATGGGTGAATTATCTTTTTCTCCTCTTCCTTCTATTTTCTAATTTTCTTTAATAAATGTATTTTATTCATTCAATTAAGTTTTTTTTTTAGTTTTTATTTATTTATTTATTTATTTTTATATTTATTTTTGGCTGTGTTGGGTCTTCGTTTCTGTGCGAGGGCTTTCTCTAGTTGTGGCAAGTGGGGGCCACTCTTCATCGTGGTGCACGGACCTCTCACTGTCGCGGCCTCTCTTTTTGCGGAGCACAGGCTCCAGACGCGCAGGCTCAGTAGTTGTGGTTCACGGGCCTGGTTGCTCCACGGCATGTGGGATCCTCCCAGACCAGGGCTCAAACCCGTGTCCCCTGCAACCACTGCGCCACCAGGGAAGCCTCTCAATTAAGTTTTTGATTATTTTGTTTATTTTCACTAGAAGGAGTAGCATCAATCCACTGAAAACCAGATACATTAACACCATTCATTTATTAGTTAATTTCTGAGGTCCTGAGACTTGAAAGGGCTGGAATGGAAGAAGAACAAAAGAAAAGGCTTTAGACTTGGTGCCTGAGCTGGGACAAAGAAGGGGGAATTTCCTAGGCTGCACAGGGGTCTTTATAAATTGTAGCATTTCAGATTTGTATGAGGGGGAATTGAGGTTCACTCTTCCATGGCATCACCTTCCAGAAACTCTTCCCAGAGCCTCTCACGATGGCTGCATGTCTTCTGCTTCAGGATTTCCAAGGACAGGAACACAGGCTACTGTGCAGGAAGTCTCATTCCATTATTGGTTGGAATGGATGTGACAATGCACCCTAAGTAGAGTTAAACATCTGCCTCTCCCAAGTTTTGACCTTTGGTCACGTTTAGGTCCTCCAGTGGGGAAGAGAATGCACAAAAGGTGATTTCTATTTCCCTGAGTCTCTTATCTACACCCAGCTGCACACACCCTATCTGTTAAGCTCTCTTCAGCTGTACTGGCTCTCAGCCCTCTCACGTCTTGGTTGCTGATTTCTGGACATAGACTTTATGGGATGATGAAGGGCATAGGTTTGGGAAGCACATGGATTCAAGTTCTAACCTGGACTCGTTCTCCTATGTGCAGTGTAAAGACCAGTTAATGCAATAGTAAAAAAAAAAAAAAATAATGATAATGATGGTGAGAATAACAACAGCTACAATTTTGGGTGCTTATTATACACCAGGCACTGAGCAATGGGCTTTACTAGCAAGCTTTCATTTCATCCTCAGACACTGAGTTTTGATTTCTCAACTGTACTATGAGGATAGCAATAGTAATCCACATTGAGTTGTGGCATGGTTTAAATAACATAATGCATGTAAAGAGCTTAGAGTAGAGCCTGGCACACAATGAACACTTCATAAAGATATAATAATAATAATAACCATGACACCCACAAAGGGTCATTATGCCCTAAATGAGGTCACTTCTCCACAGAATATGGTGAGATAACAGCTCTTCTGTCAACATTGCAGGGAGTTCATTGGTGCAAATGGGAGTCAAGTTCATTAATAGCAAGTGAGGCAGAGGGGCAAGAAGAGCGTAGGGCTGTAGTTCCCGATCAAGTTGAACTGTGTAGCCATTCTGTCTGGAGTCAAGGATCTGAAATTGAGTATTTTAATTTGTGGTTGTATTTTGAATTGGTTTTTTTTTTTCAGAATAACCTGCTGGTTTCTGATGTCTGTGTAGATGGGCCCCCAAATGTCTTCTTCCGGTAGAGTGAAGGGATTAAGAGCATGAGCTCTGGAGTCAAACTACCTGAGTTCAAATTGTGTCTTTAGACCATACCAGCTGTTTTATTTGGACAATTTTCTTAACCTCTCTGTGTCTTAGTTTTCTCATCTATAAAATGGTGATAGCAATCATGTGTACCTTCTAGAGTTGATTTGACGATTCGATGAGTTAATAGGTATAAAATACCTAGGATAGGGCATGAAAAATGTTGGGCATTTTTCTTTTGGCAAAATAAAGGAAAGACAGGGTCAGAGTTATTCTTCCTGGACCAGCCAGCCCTGAAGAAAGAGCTTTAAATAAGTCTCAGTGTAGCGCGCAAACACGTGCATACACACACACACACACACACACACACACACACACACACACACACACACACACACACACACCCCTCCAGCCTCTGAGCTATGGAACAGCCACCTCTTTTGAAAATGTCATGTCCAAGGCATCCTTGGTCTTGCTGCACTGCAGGACCATTCATTATGAAATTGCCTCTTGCTGCAGGAAAGCAGGATGCAGCGATATTAAAATGCCTGCATGAGATAGAATATGAAGTGGAGGTCAGAGGCAGAGCCCTAGCAAAAATCTACAGGCTGGTGCATAATCAAACTTCAGCCCTTTTATACAGTCTGGTCTTGGATGTGTGTGTGTGTGTGTGTGTGTGTGTGTGTGTGTGCTTGTGATACATTTTTCTTTTTTAAATAAATTTATTTATCTTATTTATTCATTTTTGGCTGCATTGAGTCTTCGTTGCTGTGCCTGGGCTTTCTCTAGTTGCAGTGAGCGGGGTCTGCTCTTCGTTGTGGTCTGCAGGCTTCTCACTTCGGTGGCTTCTCTTGTTGCAGAGCACGGGCTCTAGGCACATGGGCTTCAGTAGTTGTGGCATGCGGGCTCTGTAGTTGTGGCACACAGGCTTAGTTGCTCTGTGGCATGTGGGATCTTCCCGGACCAGGGCTTGAACCCATCTGTCCTGCATTGGCAGGCGGATTCTTAACCACTGCGCCACCAGGGAAGTCCCTGTGATATATTTTTCTTAAATTTATTTTCAAATATCCTTATGATATTGTTCAAGATAATTGATGGTGAAGGTATAGGAGGTTTTTCAGTAACACACAAACAAAGCCAAACTCAAATCATGTAAATTGCTTCATTTGTGGGGATAAAACTAAATTGCTTGGCAAGGCAATGAGTCAGAGAGAACAGAAAAGATCCAGAGGGAGCAGTGGAGGAATGATCAGTACATTTTCCTTATTATTTCTGCATTTGTCAAAATGGAACGTACCTTTCTCCTATTTTATATTCTTAGCTGTATACACAAGGCAATCAAGGGCTTTATAAATAAGTCTATTTTTACTATGGATATGAGACTTCTCAGGAAAAGGAACAGAAAATCACTTTCCAGTCTAGTCTCAAAATCAATTGTTTCCAAATTATTTTTCTTACAAAACGTCTGTTTGTCTCTTGGAATTTTCTTTCATTTACCACCACCCTTGTCTCTTTTTCAGAGGTATTCCTCTATTTCTTTTGACACTTGTGATCTGTATTATAGAATCAAACCCTTAGATATGTACTATCCTTTTTTTCATCAAGACTGTAAGATCCCTGAAGATAGGGTATGTCTTCTACTTCTCTCTCCCCTGTGGAATGTAGCACAGGGTCAGCAGTGTAATAGGCATACAGGAAAATACTGAGGGCCTCACAACTTGCAGAGCACTGTCACACAATAATAGTATATTGAATGCCTATCACGTGTCAGGGAGTGAGCTGATTTCACGTCATTCGATCTGCATCCATAGCAATTGCCCCAGCCATCAAGCTGTATCTCCCTACTCCTTCCCTCCCAAAACTGCCGTCCCTGGGCCATAGCCGATTGGTTTAGAGAAAGAGACAAAGCTGAGCCAATCAGGTGCTTCCTATAGGAATGTGAAACTAGGGTGGAACCCACATTTTATGGCATTGCTCTGAAAGAAAGCCTCCAAAGTGTCCATCGACAGATGAATGGTTAAGGAAGATGCGGTATACCTATGTGCAATGGAATACTACTCAGCCACAAAATGGAACAAAATAATGCCATTTGTGGCAACGCGGATGGACCTAGAGATTGTCATACTGAGTGAAGAAGGTCAGACAGAGAGGGGCATCATGTGATATCAGTTATACGTGGAGTCTAAAAAATGATACAAATGAACTTATTTACGAAAGAGAAACAGACTCACAGACATAGGAAACAGACATGGTTACCAAAGGGGAAAGGTGGGGGGAGGGATAAATGAGGAGTTTGGGTTTAACAGATACATACTGCTATATATAAAATAGATAAACAGCAAGGTCCTCCTGTACAGCACAGGGAACCATGTTCAATATCTTGTAATAACTATAATAGAAAAGAGTCTGAAATATATCTGTCTGAATCACTTTGCTGTCCACCTGAAGCTAACACAACATTGTAAACCAACTGTCCTTCAATAAAAATGAAGAAAGCCTCACAGGCCTCCTTTCAGGTGAGGGTCCCTCTCCGATCCATACAAGGGTTGGTCTTGCCTGAGATTCTATGAGTTATTTCCATTTTCCAATAATCCCCACTCCACTTTTTCAGAAGGGTTTGATGTAAGCAATTGAGTGATTTGCTCCCAATCCTTCACCACTACACGCACGCACACACACACACACACACACACGTACACACACACACACAGCATGTCTTATTTCAGACTCACAACAGCCTCATCAAGCAGCAGTTCTACTCCTCCCCTCTGCTGTGTGAGATCCAAAAGCCCAGAGACTCGGTGAAACTCAGTGTCCCAGGTATCAGGTGGTGCATCTGGTCTTTGACTAACTTTTAGCTTCTCACAGAATCCGTTTCAGAAATGATTTATTGGCTCTCTGTCATGTTCCAGACCCTTTCAGGTGAACTCCTATGAATTCATTCAGAATTAATGCCTACAAAAACTATCCATTCTGTGAAGATCAAAACCACCCCCATACCCTTCCAAGGGAGCCTGAACCATTGTCCCCCCATCCCCCTGCTATCTTGGCTGCCAGGTCAAGGCGTCTGGGAGTCGGTGAAGTGACTTTGAATGGAAAACCTAACTGGGTCAGTCTGGGTAACTGCCACCAGGAATTTGAACCTGGAAGTTAGCTGTAGGAGCTGAAATGATGGGTCAGGATTTGGCGAGGGCATGGCGAGGTTAGGATGACTCTGGGCAAGCCGAGGGTATAAGTGAGGAACAACCAAGAATAAGCAAATGAAGCGACTTCCCTGGTGGCCCAGTGGTTAAGACTCCACGCTTCCAAGGCAGGGGGCGAGGGTTCAATCCCTGGTCTGGGAACTAAGATCCCACATGCCGTGTGGAGAGGCCAAAAATTTTTTTAAAAATTTAAGAAAAGAATTAAGTACATGAATCCTTGTGTTAGAGAAGAATGGAATCCTTGTGCAGAAAGAAGCAGAGAGAGTGAGGGAGAAAGGCAGAGAGATTCACAGAGGCACTGTGACACGTGCACACCCACACTTGCACGCACATGTGTCTAAAATAGCCAAGAGCCAGCTCAGCCGAGACATGATTAACTGGAACAGAAGCAGGAACACTGGCACGTGAACAGGTGCTGGAGAACTTGTACTGCTGAGCTGCAGGAAGGCCTGAAAGCCTATGAAGACCCCAGGGGACACGTAAAGGACTTTGGGCTAGGAACATGGGGTGGCTTGGAGGCTACTTATCGACTAGTCTGGAAATTTCTCAATATTTACAACCTGCGTGGTCATAGCAGTGTGTACTGGCAGAATATCAGGCCCATATACTTCGTACACCCCTGTCCTTCCACACTCACTCCCAGACACACACTTATTCATGACATGGTTCTTGAGAGTTGAGAAAAGTAGCTAACACTTTACCCTAGGGATCCCTAGTAACTTTTTACTTTGATGTTTCACTCTGTTATATACAAATCCTTGTAATAATACTGTGTCTTTTGCTCCTCCCTCATTTTTAAGGTCTGGCCACATAAAGAAGTTAAGAAAGCTGTCTGATAGAGCTAGTAGGTGATATTTAATCATGGGTCTTAGGACTCCAGCATTCTTGCCTTGAAACCCTAGGTGACTTGATGTGGAACAAAGGTTGGAATGAAAAAATCAGGTGGTAACATTTATAATAAGAATAATAATCACTGCACTGTACCGAGGTCCTCTGTCAGAGCCCAGCTTGATTCTTAATATCCAGGCTGTACAGAGTTTGGGTAATGCTTTCACAAGTTGGGTCAGCAGGCATAATTAAATCATCTTGAACTGTGCTGTAAATATTTCATAGGTGTGTCATCTTTAGGTCTCTGGAACCTGGTAGAATCTGAATCTATATGACTTTTTTGAGAATTACTCTGCAGATACTGTTCTAAATCCTGGAGAGACAAAGATGAATAAGACCTGGGCCCATCTCTGAGATGCTTAGAGCCTAGTGATAGAAGTCAAGAAGCAGGCAGAAGAGCTTAAAATGACCAACTGTGTCATCATGTAGTCCATTAATGAAACATACATATACTAAAGTATGTGTTTAAAAATTTTTAAACACAAAACACATAGTTGCCCATGGGGTGGGGCGGCACGCGGTTGGGTGAATATGAACAGGTGTAGTGATCAAAGGGAATGCATTAAATAAGCACATTAATAAATTTAGAAAAAAGAAAGGAATGAAGGGCAAAGCTATTTCACTTAACCATGACAGTCAAGGCAAGAGCAACAAAATATCATTTCCTTCCTCAGTTGCAGAAAGCTTGTAAATTTCAGGGCTGACTTGGAGGCAGTTGGACTCTGCACTGACGCCTGGACAGGGCAGCAGTTGGGGAGATGTAGGGCAGCAGCAGCAGCAGAAATAGACGTGGACCTGGGCAGGTTGTGCCCTCCTCACACTGACTAAGGGTACAGGTTCTTGAGGAGAAAGCAGCAGGTGATTCATACCAGGTTCTCATTCTCATATGCTATTTGCAATTTTTAAAACATATTCATGCTCAAGATTACAGTTTGATCTCTATCTATCTGTCTATCAGCCCTGCATATAGGTTACTTCATCGTGGTTTCTTTCTACAACCCTTGAGCTTGAAAAACTTCTTTAGTGTCAGTGGACATTGGGATCAGCTCCATGTTGCATGGAATCCAGATACCCTGTTCAAATATTTCATTTGGGTAAGTTAGATGAATAGAGACTCAAAAAGAGCACCAGAAAGAAAAGCAGATATCGTATAATAATACATGTATGTGGAATCTAGAAAAATGGTATAGATAATCTTATTTGCAAAGCAGAAATAGAGACATAGACGTAGAGAACAAACGTATGGACACCAAGGAGGAAAGGGTTGGGGTGGGAGGAATTGGGAGACTGGGGTTGACACATATACATTATTGATACTGTGTATAGAATAGACAACTGATGGGAACCTACTGTATAGCACAGGGAACTCTACCTAATGCCCTGTGGTAACCTAAATGGGAGGGAGGTCCAAAAGAGAGGGAATATCTGTATGTATATGGCTGATTCATTTTGCTGTGCAGTGGAGGCCAACACAACATCGTAAAGCAACCATACTCCAATAAAAATTAATTAAAAAATAGCACCAGAAAGGAATGAACATATATTGAGCGTTTACTCTGTACCATCTCATTTATTCCAAAGAATATTGCAAGTTAAGTATTGCTTTTCTCATTTTCACAAGGGGAATTTGAGACTCACAGAGGTTAATTCATTTGCCTGGCATCATAAAGCTCTTTAGCAATGATCCCAGCATATGAAAACGAGCTTATCTGATTCCAAAATGCATGTTCTTTCTACCAAACCCTGCAGGAAAAACAATGTTGCCCATCTTGTACAACTTCTATTCCCAGAATTTATGTTCACTCAATATTGTGATTTCTTCAATTTCAGTGCACCCTGGACCACAGCTACGGGCAATTTTTATGCGTTTCTCTGAGTGCTTCTCGAGCACACCCACCTCATTCTTGCAGCTGTGTCTTTGTTTAGATAGTGTACCTGGTCACAATTTTCTCATCCCCTTATTTTTTGCCACTCAACTAAATCTTCAAAGCTCACTCATGCTCCCGTCTTTTTACCTTACTACTCCGGCTCCCATAACTTCAAATTGTTTTGCATCACTTGTACCTGTCATCGATAGCAGACATATCCTTTTGCAACTAATGTCCTGCTTCAAAATGTCCTCTAATTATGTATACAGGTAAGTTTTTCTTTTCAACTACACAAAAAATGGATTCCTTCATATCCTTATTGATTGATTTCTAACAAAGCGTAAGACAGTCCATGGTGGATGAAAAGGACACAGGACTCGTCATTTTTCTCTACTCTGCTTCTTCTCCTCTTCTCCATCTCAATGAGAGGCATCACCAAGCCCTAAGTTGCCAGCCCTGAACCTGCTGGTTGCCAGAGCGATAGCCAGGGGTCATCCTTGAATCCTTGATGGTCACCCCCTCAAGGGGGTGAACTAAGAAGAGGCAAAGGGCACTTGACGGTTATCTTCTTGATTTTCAGCCCAGCTGGCCATGTAGGAAGACGTCAGCGTCTGAGGATAGAAGTTGCTCTTGGGTGCAGTTTGTATCTTTGGCAGGAGCTTCTTGCATCCTTTCCTGGGAAAGTGAGTGAAAGAGAAAGTGCAAGAGAAAGAATAAAAGGGACCCCAGTGGATACCATCCCCTGGGCAGGTTTAATACCTGCATTTGCACTGCCCTCTGCCTGGCAAGCCTTGTCCCCAATTAATTGCATTATTGCATCCTCACTTCCTTACAAGTGAGGCCACTTCTGACATGATGTGGCATGCCCCGCCCCGTGTGGCAGTCACCATGACACTTGTCCTGCTCTATTTTCTTGCCCTGCATTCATTCATCATTTGTCATTCTATATATTTACTTGTCATATCCTCTGGGAAGACTTCCCTAATCTCAGAATGGTCCATTCCCTCATGTGGGCTTGCAAAATTATCTTGTATTGTAATTGTTTGTTAGTTTCCTGTCCCTCTCCAACATTCTACGATGTAAGTTCCCAAGGGCAGGAATTTTGCTTGGTTCACTGCTGTATCCCTGGTACTAGATTTCACTACTGCAGTTTCACAGATGAGAAAACTAAGGCAAGGGGTATGAAGAGACTGGCCCAAAATCATGTAAGTGCCAGAGACATCATTAGAAGGCATTCTACTCACTCAGTGGTTTGTTGATTATTTAATTAATTGATTAATTCTTCTGCTCTTTCAACAAATACTAATTGAAGGGCTTCTGTGCTCTGTGTGACATAGAAAAGTGAATGATACAGAGACCCTGCTACACACAGTTCATGGTCGTGGTCTCATGGAAGAGAAATAAGCATAAGCAACTCCGAAACATGGTGATTGTGGAAGTAGAGAGGTAGTGCTAACCCTTTCAGGGTAGGTGGTCCAGGAAAGGCTTTTCAGCTGTGACATCTACAATGAACCCCCCAGAATGAGTGAGAGTAAGTCCATCAGTAAGCCGGGAAAGGGGGGCTCGGCAAGCGTCAAGTGCAAAGTTCTCCTGGGGCCTCCTGGGCTGTATTAAGACATCGAGGCGTTGTCTTATAGGAAGGGAAGCCAATGAGAGCTGGAGAGATGAATAGAATTTCAACAGGGAAGGATAGGGGAAGGGAGTGAGCAGGTGATTTCCTGGAAGAGAGACAGCCCAGAAACCCCTAAAAGCCAGGTAGTGTTTGTGGTTAGCGTGACGGTGGGTTAGCAAACAGGGAGACAGAACTGGAGACACGGCTCAGGAATCTCATTGGATGTGGCTTCCACCCTTTTCCTGACCCTCCCCTTGCAGATATTAATCTGGAAAGTGGGACTCTGTAGAGATAACTGAATTTGGGGAACATTTGTCTGCTTCACGCATGTTTTCAGGAGAGAGGAAAAGTGGCGAGATAGGGAACGGGCAGAGCATTTTGGAGGCGATGTTTTGCACGGCATCTTTCTGTCCACAACCCGTGCTCTTGCACTTATTGTCAGCTCTGGAGGAGCAAGGGCAGTGCCTCTGCTGGGCAGTAGGTGGTGCCATTGCCTCTGTCTGAGAACTTGTGAGGTTGAAGAACCATTTGACAAGTTTGTTTCTTCTTTGCTCTGAGGATCTCAGTCTCAGGAGTGCTATCTTGTAACCTATGTAAGGAGGAAGAAAGGAAAGTTGACTAACAGGTATGGAGATGCTTTTCCGTGCCAGGCATGTGCTAGGCAGGTTGAAATATGGGATCTTAGTCTGCACATCAACTCCATGGCCTTCCTCCTCCTCCACTCCTGTTTCTCCCCACACCCCCTTCTTCTTCTGCTCCCCGCCCCCCAACACCTTTCATCTTAATTTTCACCATCACCATTGCAACCACCATCTACCGAGGACTTTCTCGGAGCCAGGCACCAAGCTGAGCCTTTTCAGGCGTGAGTTCATTTCATCTTCACAAGAAACTTCTTTCCTAGGTTCCATTATTGTTTTCTTTTTGCAGATAAGGAAATGGAGCCTCAGAGAGATAAAGTCATCTTTCAAGATCACACAGTAATAAGTGGCAGAGAAAAAGTGTGGCGCTAGTTCCGCCTTCCTCAGCAGTAAGTCTCTGCTTTTTCTGTTACATCATGTTATTCATTTTTGAAAGTTTAGATTGACAAACACAATTCCTCCCCCAAACATATAGCTAAAAACTTTGGTCCTTTGTTCCCCAACACAGACTAAGGACTGCATTGTATCGAGACTCAGGCTTATTTGCATCTTTGGAGTAATGTGAGGGAATGTCGAAATGGCCCTTCCCCATATCACAGATGTTCACAGCTGGAATCTTGAGACCAAGGTGACCCTGTGTCTCCTTGTCCTTGCCGTCTCTTGCTTCCGCCGATCCCACTGTTAGCTGTGTACCTGCAAGTCCTTTGGTAGCTTGCATGCTCATCCGTTATTCCTTTGTTCACTCACCCCTTCATTCAGTAGTCATTTTGGCTAACACTTAATGAGCAGGTACTCTATGCCAGGTGATGTTCTGGAAAGGCACAGTTTAATAAAATAGAACCCTTGGTCTAAAGGAGTTCACAGTCTAGTAGAAGAGACATAGCAGTGAATACACTATTGTAGCACAGTGTGATAAGTGCTATGATACAGGAGGGTCATGTGATGCTGAGAGAGCCCCCAGCAGGGGCACCTCTTGTGTGCTCAGTACAGCGCCTGGCACTTAGCAGGGGAGCAACAAAAGTCTGTCAAGGGACTGAATGAATAAACCCAACCTGGATGTCAGAGAAAGCTTTCTGGGGGAAGAGAAGCCATATCTGAGAGCTGAAGGAAGGGGGAGGGCTAGGCAGGTGAAAGTGGTGGATCAGGGTTGGGACGAAGGGGCACGTGATATAGCAGCACCATGTGCCTTGAACTCTCCTAGGTTCTGGAACACGTGTCCAGCTCAGGATGTTGTGCATAGTAGGTGCTCAGTGAAACCACGCGGACCCTGTAGGGTCTTCTACTCAGGCCTCTGTTGGGCACCTGCAGGAAGCAGATTCTGCCACTCCCTTGCATTGTGTGCACAGGGCAGTCACAGCCTGCAATGCAGATGCTGCCTTTGGAGTTGAGCAATGTGGTGCTACTTCCTCGGAATCCAAATGTCTCTGTCTGTCCTTTTTGATGCTGCCTGTTATCTGGTTCCACCATGCTTAGTCTCCTTGTTTTCTGGAGTCTTCTCAGTACACACCCTTTGCTCCTGCAAAGCCAGCTCGTCTCTGTTTCTTTTATTTCTTTCTTAAATTGAAATAGAGTTGACTACAATATTATGTTACTTTCAGGTATACAACATAGTGATTCAACATTTAAATACATTACGAAATGAGCATCACGGTAAGCCTAGTTACCATCTGTTCCCATACAAAGCTGTTACAGTACCACTGACGATATTCCCTATGCCGTGTCATACATCTCCATGACTTATTTATTTTATAACTGGAAGTTTGTGCCTTTCAATCCCCTTACCTATTTTGCATACCGCACCCCCTCCTCTCTGGCAACCACTATTTTATTCTCCACATTTATGAGTCTGTTTTGGTTTGGTTTGTTCACTTGTTTTGTGTTTTAGATTCCACGTGTAAGTGAAATGGTCTGGTATTTGTCCTGTGTCTGTGTCTGACTTATTTCACTTAGCATAATTATACTCTTTGGGTCCATCCATGTTTTGGCAAATGGCAAGATTTCATTCCTTTTTATGGCTGAGTAATATTTCACTGTGTATATATAACACATCTTCTTTATCTATTCATTTATTGATGGACACTTAGGTTGCTTCTATATCTTGGCTATCGTAAATAATGCTGCAATGAACACTGCAGTGGATATATCTTTTTGAATTAGTGTTTTTGTTTTCTTTGGATAAGTACCCAGGAGTGGAATTGCTGGATTATATGGTAGTCCCATTTTTAACTTTGAGGAACCTCCATACAGTTTTCCATAGTGGCTGCATGAAGTTACAGTCCCACCAACAGTGCACTAGAGTTCCCTTTTCTCCACGTCCTTGCCAACGCTTGTTATTTGTTGTTTTTTTGATGATGGCCATTCTGACAAGTGTGAAGTGATAGCTCATTGCGGTTTTGATTTGCATTTCCCTGTTGGTTAGTGATGTTGAGCATCTTTTCACGTGTCTGTTGGCCACAGACGTGCTTGACTCCTATGGCCCTGTCCCCCTGCCACCCCTATTTGGAAAAATGTCTCTTTGGGTCCTCTGCTCATTTTTAAATTGGATTGTTTGGGGTGTTTTTTTTTTTGATGCTGAGTTGTATGAATTCTTTATATATTTTGGATGTTAACCCCTTATTGGATACGTGTCCTTCTCTGCTTTCTGCACATACATTTTCACTCTCCATGGCTTTCCTTATGCAGTCATCTCCATTTAGAGCATCCTTCCTCTCTTCTGTGTGCTTGAGTCCATCCAGTTCTGTAAATGCCACCTCCTCCAGGAAGTCTTCTCTGATAAGCCCAGTCCCAGATGATCTCTACCATTTCTAAATCCCTCTACTGTTCTACAGCCATGACCAGATAGCTTACTAGTAGGATTCTCTAATCTTCTGTTTCCTCCTTTGTAAATTGGAGCTAAAAAGAAATACAAATCCATCTCAAAGAGTTGTCATGATTGGACTCCCTGAACCCCATCTCTCTCACCTCTGATTTGTCTTTCAGTTGGCATGGTGGGCATTCCTTTTACTCCCCTCTTCACCTTGTCATGGCTTCTCATCAACTTCAATTCAAAGCCCAAACTTTCAGCATGGCACACCTGACATTCAGCCCCATTCATTCCATAAACATTTATTGAGTACCATGTACCAGGGACTGTTCTAAGTGCTGGGAAAACTACAAGAAAGACCGGTGACCCCTTTTCTAGAGGGATTCACCACTTCTGCCCCTCCCCTACAATCCAGCCACACTGAACTAGTGAGGGTCTCAGATCCCACCATTATGTTTCAACCCCTGGACCTTTGAACGTGCTATTCTCTCTGCCTGGAATTCCCCCACCCACTTCCCCCAGTCTTCCTGGAAGGCAATTCTTAATTTTCTCATTCCTACTCAGGTGAATTTACTTTTATGAAAAGCCTACCCTGAACCTATTAGGCAGAGTTATCTTCCTCTTCTCTCCCTCACCCCCCCATGCACCCACTGCAACTCCTCCAGCTCTCTACCCACTCCCGGCATTTCTTTGCTTACACTGTCTGCCTGCAGAGGACATGGGCTGTGGTTTACTCAGTCACCAAGCTAGCACCTGGCAGAATGCTTCACTCCTCCTCCTTGCCATCAACCATTGTTTCTTACATGGTGCCAAGCCTCATCTAACCTTCAGAGACATTATGTAAGTCCTGTTAGTATACCTATTTCATAGATGAGACAACTGAGTCCAAGAATAGTTAAGGAACTTGTCCAAGGTTACCTAGCTGGTAAGTATCAGAGCCAGGATTTGAACCCATGCAGTCTGACTTCAGAGCCTATCACCCAGCATGCCCTCAACCAATAAACACGGTGAGTGAGTGAAATGTGATTTGCAACGATTGTCCCTTCGTTTCACAATTATGTGTGGGTATCCTCTACCCAGTGCTTTCCAAACCACTTGTAGTGAAGGAGTGGGGTTTTTTTTTGTTTGTTTGTTTTTAAGTTCCCATTTCCTCTGGACCAATACTTTTTTACTTTACAATAAAAAATGAATCACTAGGGAAATGATCATACACTAGGATAGTGTGATGGTATCAGATTGCTTTAAATGTTTGTAAATATTGACTCTCAGTTCCTGTCTTTAACATTCGGACTCTCTTTGAACAACTCTGCTCTATCCCACTGCCCGCTCAGGCTAGCATTAGGTTGAAGGTGGATTGCACAATGAGTCTGGATTATTTGACTGAGGGTTTTGAGGAAAAAGAATGGAAAGCCGAAAATCTTGTGAACTTTTACCGTGAGGCAGATCGTCACCTGGGCTTCTGTGCAAAGAGAAGCATTCCATTCCCTGGAGGGTGGTCCTGACCCGAATCCTAGAGGCCGTTTAAAGATGTCTTCTTAACAGTTGGAGAGACAAATTAGGCCGTGACATTAAAACAGTCAAAACAGCTATTTAAAATGAATATACTGCTCTTTCACACTCAGACTGGTTTTAGGAAAAGGATGATGAGCTCTTCTACTGATTCAATAAGACAGTGGTATTATTGACGAGTTCTCTGGTAGAACATTATATTTTGAAAAATCTCATTTTGAAGTTTTTCATTGCACTTTAACATACTGGTTATTTTTGATGATAAATAGCAGGAGATTATGAGGAAGCAGGGTTGGGGAAATACACTGGATGCAAAAGTATACATAGCATCAGACACTGTACCTTGAAAGGACCCATAGAGGTCTGGCTCAAGGCTTTCATTTTCCAAGTGCGGAAACTGAGCTCCTGAGAGGGTTGGTGCCAGGAGCACAGATACACATATTTTGTTAACAAATGAGCTGGGATGAAAAGCCTGATTCCTGGGCATGCCAGGCAAACATTTGTTGAGTGTTAGGGTCTCTTCAAAAGCTCCAGGGGTGAGAAGGGAGAAGCAGAAGCTTCCTGTGCTGGCCCACCATGTACTCCACTGGTGTTCCTGGATGGGTCTACACCACATGCTTTCACAGTCTTCACAGCAAGTTCCCAAGGAACTAGTGAGATAATACCCAGCAGTGGTTGGCATCCTTCCAAAGTCAAAGTATGGGCTAATTCCTGCACACATAAAGTCCCAATTAATGGCCTGAATAAGGAATGTTTCTGACTTAACTGTATGATTGACTATTTTTCAAATACATGTAAATGCTCTTGTGATTATTCATGAAGTTTAAATTAGGTACTGTTAGAGTAGCTCTTTTTCATGTATGTTCCTGGTTAATGATACTCATATAGGGATTAGCCAAATAATTTGATGTTAAAATAAGTTCTCTTATTTGAAAGACTGTAAACCACAAGTATGGGGACAGTGTGTTGAAAACCACTGTGAACTTGGAAGAACACAGGTGCTACATTGTTCATCACGCCCAGGGCGGGTGAGAAGCACATTGCAGCGGACAGAGGTGGGGCGTGATGGCTTCTGAGAGCTTAAGATGCATTGAAGCACAGTGATTAAGAGCATTGGTCTTACGGTCAGATGCTCTTGGATTTAAATTCTTCTTTTTTGTACTTACTACCTGTGTACACTTGGACATGCCGTACGACCTCTCTGAGTCTGTTCCCTCGTCTGTAAAATGGGACTTATAATACCTATTTCATTGGGTTGTTGTGAGAATTAAGTGAAATCGTGGGCTTAATACAATGCGGGGATCATAGTAAATATTTCAGCAATGGTGAATATCACTCCACCTCTACCACCACCACCATCACTATGACAACCACCACCATCAACATCACCAGCACCTTCCAGGCTACAGAATGTAACCTTGCTAATTTCCCTGAAGGTGATCTCAGTGCTTCCTTACAGTCTTACTCATCACTTCCCCCCATTATCCATGTGTCATCTGTGACTGACAGGAAGTGTTCAGGGCATTTTGAGTCTAAAGTCTCACTTTTTTCCCCTTCTCTTACCTGTTGCTGTTTGGCTACCTCATTGCACAACTGCCGCCTCCTTCTGCCTCTGTTTTCCCACCATGGGCTTTTGGGGTGGGCGCCATCTGCAATTCTGCTTTGCTTGAGTTCACGAGCTGGACCCAACAGAAAAGCACATCAGCTGCCTCCGTCCGGCCATCTGTTGACGTAAGTCTTTCTGCTCGTGAATCCGATGTGCATGTGACAAGAGTAAACTCTGAGTTGTCATCGTCCTCTCCTCTGACCTATGGTACCATCTGCAGGCCTTGGCATCTGCCTCTCTGTCGAGGCCTGGCATTCTAGTTCCTGGTGAGGTGGGGACTGGATATCGTCTGGAAACTAAGTCTGTTTGACTCGGATTTGATGTCCTGCACAGTTTGGGCCAGACTCATATTCCAGAGGTCTGGACACTTCCTTCCATGAATGTATATGGTACCACCTGGTAGCCTAGGTAAATGTGCAAAATAACCCATATTATGTTGCCAGTGCCAGTCTGTATTAGTCAGGACTTTTTGGTGTCTGTGGCAAAACTACATTCAAGCCCACTTAAATAAAAGATTGTACTATAGTCTCACGTAACTGAAAAAAATGTTTGCAGATACTTTGAGCTTGGCTGGATCTAGGTGCTCATACTTTGTCCCTGGGAATCTCTCCATCTCTCGGCTCCTGTCTCTTCTATGTTGGCTTCTTTCTCAGACAGGCTCACCCTAGCGCTGGTCCTGCCTGTGCCCAGCTTCTTCCCTGTCTTCTCAGCAACTCCCAATGGGGACAGAGATTACCTTATCATTCCCACAAATGTCTTGTGATTGATGTCTATTGTCTATTGTGCTGATGTGACTCACCGTGTCCATCCTTGAATCCATCACTATGACCAAGGAGGTGAAGTATATGGTGTCCATCAGTCTGGGGCATGCGGTTATCTGTAGAGCGAGGGGCAGGGGTCAGCCCTTGGCAAACCGCATAGCCAGAGATGGGGAGGGGTGGTCAGAAGTAAGAAAGGAACCTCACAGAGGTAACATCAATGTATTGGCAGGGCTGTGTCTCTTGGGGTGTCTGTAGAGGGGAATCTGTTTCCTTCCCTTTCCCATCTTCTAGAGGCTGCCTGCATTCCTTGGCTGAAGGCCCATCCCTTCATCCTCGAAGTCAGCATCACATCCCTCTCTCCTCTTTTCTGTTATCACATGTCCTCTGACTCTTCTGCCTCCATTTCCCTTTTTTAAAGGACCTTTGTGATTACATTGGGCCCATCCAGATAACCCAGGACACCCTTCCTATTTTGAGGTCCTTAACTTAATCATATCTGTAAAATCCCTTTTACCCTTGCAAATTAACATATTCACAGGTTCCCAGGATTATGATGTGGACATCTTTGGAGAGCTATTACTTTGCTATCACCATCTGTGCTCCCTTGGGAAAGTTGCTAAGTCTCAGTGTTCCTACTTGAAAAATGAGCCTAATAATAACACCACTATCATAAAATTGTTATGAAGATTAAATGTGAAAGCGCTCATGAAGAAATTAGGGCAATGGGTACCACATAGTAAGTGCTCATTAAATCATAGATATTATTATTATTATGCCTTGTGAAGTGATTCTCTTTTCAGCATTCAGGAGGAGTGGTAGGGAGCAAGGGGGCAAAAAGGAGAGTTAAAGACTAGGTCTCTGATCTACTTTTTTTTTTTCTAATTCTTCTAGTAAAAGTTCAGACATTGGACTGGTCTACTATTGCCTTTTTCTCAATCTAGGGACTTAGATCAATTTTTCAACAAAGGAAAATAATTGTTTGCCACAATCAGAAATAGAAATTTAATATCACGGAAAGTTTGCACGTGTCAGTGTGTATTTTGGGGAATAAGGGTGTGGAGGAGGATGTACGGAAAAAAATATAAAATGTCTTCGCCCAAGGGTATAATGGTTAGAACACCAGAACACGAATGCTGGGTGGTTTTGTCATTTTTTTTTTTTTTTTTTTGTCCTCATAAGAAATATCTGAATCTGCCAAAGCAATTTGGTTTTTCATTTAGAGGAACCACAGGTATTACTTCCAAATATTGCTCTGAATAAATCTTAATTGAAAATGTAATCAAAATGAAAAATTGCTCCGCAAGCTGGGGTCACAGTCATAAAGGGACGTTTGTTTATCCCTCTACCGTGATGGGGTCTTGTGCAGGCACACCTGGGGGGAGTGTTTGTCACATTACTCACTGCCTCTACCGGGAGGTAGCCCCTCACCTCCCGCATCCGGCTGCACTGTAGAAGCAGAAAGCAATCCTTTACTGGGGAGGCCCGCCAAACAGGTCCCTTTTGTTTTCACCTCAGAATCCCTGCTTTCTGAGAGCTCTCATTGCTTGTCAGACAATGGGAGTTTCCCTGCTTCAGAAGACGGCTCTTCCTGTGCTGGTTACGTAAGAATGTCCTGAATGCAGTCGCTAGTCTCTGGCTCTGATATAGCCCCAAATTCTTTCCCCATGTCTCCTGCTTGAAGCTGGACTGTGCAAAGCAGAAATCCAGAACTCTGGGGTGATAATACTTGGAAGGATCGTGCTATTTGGTGTTAGTTAAAGAGAAGTAATTATGCCATTTCATGAGATGCTTGATAGAGACAGAAAGCAACATCGATCTAGAACCATAAGACTGTTAGGGATGGAATGATGTCCCCCTAAAATTCATAGGTTGAAATTCTAATCCCCAGTATCTCAGGAAGTGACTGTATTTGGAGACAGGGTCCTTCGAGAAGGGATTAAATTAAAATGAGGTCATTCGGGTGGGCCCTAATCCAATCTGACTGGTGTCCGTATAAGAAGGACACAGCTGCACAGAGGGAAGACCATGTGAAGATACAGAGAGAAGACGGCCATCTACAGGGCAAGGGGAGAGGCCTCAGAAGACACCAACCCTGGTAACACCTTGAGCTCAAACTTCTAGCCTCCATTCTGAGAAAATAAATTTCTGTTGATTGAATCACCCAGTCTTTGGTGTAACAGCAGACCTAGAATTTAAATGCAGTCTCCTCTGTGCAACACTAAGGAAAGCATTAGATTTCTGAGTCCCACTTTTCACATCTGAAAAATGTGGTTAATTATAATCCCTGTTCTACCAAAGTCACAAGGTTATTGGTGAGGATTCAATAGTATCTACTGAGGGGTTCTCTTATGCGCATGTCACCCAGCACAAGCGGACGAGAAGTAGATGGTCTTGTGATTTCTGGGCTAGCCACTTTCTAAGCCAGATGGTGAGCAGACTGCATTTCTTGGGCCATGTTTGAACAAGGGGTTGTGACATCTAGGAGTGGTGAGATGAGATGGGTCATAAGAATATGTGAAAATTCAGTGTGAAACGTGGCTCAGTGGAGTTGAAATTGACATACCGAGAGCTTAGGAGAGGGAAGTAGTGAGTATGCTTTTTATTTTTCAGCTTAAGTTGGAGGTCATCTGCTCTATGACATCTTCCATTATGAAATCAGTTGACACTTAAAAATTTTTTTCATTAGGGGCTTCCCTGGTGGCACAGTGGTTGGGAATCTGCCTGCCAATGCAGGGGACACGGTTTCAAGCCCTGGTCTGGGAGGATCCCACATGCCATGGAGCAACTAGGCCCGTGAGCCATAACTACTAAGCCTGCGCATCTGGAGCCTGTTCTCTGCAATAAGAGAGGCCGCGAGAGTGAGAGGCCCGCGCACCGCGATGAAGAGTGGGCCCCACTTGCCACAACTAGAGAAAGCCCTTGCACAGAAACGAAGACCCAACACAGCAAAAATAGATAAACAAATAAATTAATTAATGAACTCCTACCCCCAACATCTTCTTTAAAAAAAAATAATTTTTTTTCTTTTTTACAATTGCTTAATCTTTTTTTTTTTGCATCTTTATTGGCGTATAATTGCTTTACAATGGTGTGTTAGTTTCTGCTTTATAACAAAGTGAATCAGTTATACATATACATATGTTCCCATATCTCTTCCCTCTTGCGTCTCCCTCCCTCCCAACCTCCCTATCCCACCCCTCCAGGCGGTCACAAAGCACCGAGCTGATCTCCCTGTGCTATGTGGCTGCTTCCCACTAGCTATCTACCTTACGTTTGGTAGTGTATATATGTCCATGCCTCTCCCTCACCCCGTCACAGCTTACCCTTCCCCCTCCCCATATCCTCAAGTCCATTCTCTAGTAGGTCTGTGTCTTTATTCCTGTCTTACCCCTAGGTTCTTCATGACATTTTTTTTTTCTTAAATGCCATATACATGTGTTAGCATTATTTGTCTTTCTCTTTCTGACTTGCTTCACTCTGTATGACAGACTCTAGGTCTATCCACCTCATTACAAATAGCTCAATTTCATTTCTTTTTATGGCTGAGTAATATTCCATCGTGTATATGTGCCACATCTTCTTTACCCATTCATCCGATGATGGACACTTAGGTTGTTTCCATCTCTGGGCTATTGTAAATAGAGCTGCAGTGAACATTTTGGTACATGACTCTTTTTGAATTATGGTTTTCTCAGGGTATATGCCCAGTAGTGGGATTGCTGGGTCATATGGTAGTTCTATTTGTAGTTTTTAAAGAAACCTCCATACTGTTCTCCATAGTGGCTGTACCAATTCACATTCCCACCAGCAGTGCAAGAGTGTTCCCTTTTCTCCACACCCTCGCCAGCATTTATTGTTTCTAGATTTCTTGATGATGGCCATTCTGACTGGTGTGAGATGATATCTCATTGTAGTTTTGATTTGCATTTCTCTAATGATTAATGATGCTTAGCATTCTTTCATGTGTTTATTGGCAATCTGTATATCTTCTTTGGAGAAATGTCTATTTAGGTCTTCTGCCCATTTTTGGATTGTTTTTTGTTATTGAGCTGCATGAGCTGCTTATAAATTTTGGAGATTAATCCTTTGTCAGTTGCTTCATTTGCAAATATTTTATCCCATTCTGAGGGTTGTCTTTTGATGTTGTTTATGGTTTCCTTTGCTGTGCAAAAGCTTTCAAGTTTCATTAGGTCCCATTTGTTTCATTTTGTTTTTATTTCCATTTCTCTAGGAGGTGGGTCAAAAAGAATCTTGCTGTGATTTATGTCATAGAGTGTTCTGCCTATGTTATCCTCTAAGAGTTTGACAGTTTCTGGCCTTACATTTAGGTCTTTAATCCATTTTGAGCTTATTTTTTGTATGGTGTTAGGGAGTGATCTAATCTCATACTTTGACATGTACCTGTCCAGTTTTCCCAGCACCACTTACTGAAGAGGCTGTCCTTTCTCCACTGTACATTCCTGCCTCCTTTATCAAAGATAAGGTGACCATATGTGCGTGGGTTTATCTCTGGGCTTCCTATCCTGTTCCATTGATCTATCTTTCTGTTTTTGTGCCAGTACCATACTGTCTTGATTACTGTAGCTTTGTAGTATAGTCTGAAGTCCAAGAGCCTGATTCCTCCAGCTCTGTTTTTGTTCTCAAGATTGCTTTGGCTATTCGGGGTCTTTTGTGTTTCCATACAAATTGTGAAATGTTTTGTTCTAGTTCTGTGAAAAATGCCAGTGGTAGTTTGATAGGGATTGCATTGAATCTGTAGATTGCTTTGGGTAGTAGAGTCATTTTCACAATGTTGATTCTTCCAATCCAAGAACATGGTATATCTCTCCATCTATTTGTATCATCTTTAATTTCTTTCATCAGTGTCTTATAATTTTCTGCATACAGGTCTTTCTTCTCCTTAGGTAGGCTTATTCCTAGATATTTTATTCTTTTTGTTGCAATGGTAAATGGGAGTATTTTCTTGATTTCACTTTCAGATTTTTCATCCTTAGTGTATAGGAATGCCAGAGATTTCTGTGCATTAATTTTGTATCCTGTTACTTTACCAAATTCATTGATTAGCTCTAGTAGTTTTCTGGTAGCATCTTTAGGATTCTCTATGTATAGTATCATGTCATCTGCAAATAGTGACAGCTTTACTTCTTCTTTTCCGATTTGGATTCGTTTTATTTCCTTTTCTTCTCTGATTGCTGTGGCTAAAACTTCTGAAACTATGTTGAATAATAGTGGTGAGAATAGGCAACCTTGTCTTGTTCCTGATGTTAGTGGAAATGCTTTCAGTTTTTCACCATTGAGGACGATGTGGGCTGTGGGTTTGTCGTATATGGCCTTTATTATGTTGAGGAAAGTTCCCTCTATGCCTACTTTCTACAGGGTTTTTATCATAGATGGGTGTTGAATGTCGAAAGCTTTCTCTGCATCTGTTGAGATGATCATATGGTTTTTCTCCTTCAGTTTGTTAATATGGTGTATCACGTTGATTGATTTGCCTATATTGAAGAATCCTTGCATTCCTGGAATAAACCCCACTTGATCATGGTGTATGATTCTTTAAATGTGCTGTTGGATTCTGTTTGCTAGTATTTTGTTGAGGATTTTTGCATCTATGTTCATCAGTGATATTGGCCTGTAGTTTTCTTTCTTTGTGGCATCCTTGTCTGGTTTTGGTATCAAGGTGATGGTGGCCTCGTAGAATGAGTTTGGGAGTGTTCCTCTGTCTGCTATATTTTGGAAGAGTTTGAGAAGGATAGGTGTTAGCTCTTCTCTAAATGCTTGATAGAATTCGCCTGTGAAGCCATCTGGTCCTGGGCTTTTATTTGTTGGAAGATTTTTAATCACAGTTTCAATTTCAGTGCGTGTGATTGGTCTGTTCATATTTTCTATTTCTTCCGGATTCAGTCTTGGCAGGTTGTGCATTTCTAAGAATTTGTCCATTACTTCCAGGTTGTCCATTTTATTGGCATAGAGTTGCTTGTAGTAATCTCTCATGATCTTTTGTATTTCTGCAGTGTCAGTTGTTACATCTCCTTTTTCACTTCTAATTCTATTGATTTGAGTCTTCTCCCTTATTTTCTTGATGAGTCTGGCTAATGGTTTATCAATTTTGTTTATCTTCTCAAAGAACCAGGTTTTAGTTTTATTGATCTTTGCTATCATTTCCTTCCTTTTCATTTATTTCTGATCTGATTTTTATGATGTCTTTTCTTCTGTTAACTTTGGGGTTGTTTTGTTCTTCTTTCTCTAATTGCTTTAGGTGCAAAGTTAGGTTGTTTATTCGAGATGTTTCCTGTTTCTTAAGGTAGGATTGTATTGCTATAGAGTTCCCTTTTAGAACTGCTTTTGCTGCATCCCATACGTTTTGGGTCGTTGTGTCTCCATTGTCATTTGTTCCTAGGTATTTTTTAATTTGCTCTTTGATTTCTTCAGTGATCGCTTCGTTATTAAATAGTGTATTGTTTAGCCTCCATGTGATTGTATTTTTTACATATCTTTTCCTGTAATTGATATCTAGTCTCATAGCGTTGTGGTCAGAAAAGATACTTGATACAATTTCAATTTTCTTAAATTTACCAAGGCTTGATTTGTGACCCAAGATATTATCTATCCTGGAGAATGTTCCATGAGCACTTGAGAAAAATGTGTATTCTGTTGTTTTTGGATGGAATGTCCTATAAATATCAATTAAGTCAATCTTGTTTAATGTATCATTTAAAGCGTGTGTTTCCTTATTTATTTTCATTTTGGATGATCTCTCCATTGGTGAAAGTGAGGTGTTAAAGTCCCCTACTATGAATGTGTTACTGTCGATTTCCCCTTTTATGGCTGTTAGTATTTGCCTTATGTATTGAGGTACTCCTATATTGGGTGCATAAATATTTACAATTGTTACATCTTCTTCTTGGATCGATCCCTTGATCATTATGTAGTGTCCTTCTTTGTCTCTTCTAATAGTCTTTATTTTAAAGTCTATTTTGTCTGATATGAGAATTGCTACTCGAGCTTTCTTTTGGTTTCCATTTGCATAGAATATCTTTTTCCATCCCCTTACTTTCAGTCTATATGTGTCTCTAGGTCTGAAGTGGGTCTCTTGTAGACAGCATATATATGGGTCTTGTTTTTGTATCCATTCAGCCAATCTGTGTCTTTTGGTGGGAGCATTTAGTCCATTTACATTTAAGGTAATTATTGGTATGTATGTTGCTATTACCATTTTCTAAATTGTTTTGGGTTCGTTATTGTAGGTCTTTTCCTTCTCTTGTGTTTCTTGCCTAGAGAAGTTCCTTTAGGATTTGTGGTAAAGCTGGTTTGGTGGTGCTGAACTCTCTCAGCTTTTGCTTGTCTGTAAAGGTTTTAATTTCTCCATCAAATCTGAATGAGATCCTTGCTGGGTAGAGTAATCTTGGTTGCAGGTTTTTCTCTTTCATCACTTTAAATATGTCCTGCCCGTCCCTTCCGGCTTGCAGAGTTTCTGCTGAAAGATCAGCTGTTAACCTTATGGGGATTCCCTTGTGTGTTATTTTTCCCTTGCTGCTTTTAATATGTTTTCTTTGTATTTAATTTTTGACAGTTTGATTAATATGTGTCTTGGCATATTTCTCCTTGGATTTATCCTGTATGGGACTCTCTGTGCTTCCTGGACTTGATTAACTATTTCCTTTCCCATATTAGGGAAGTTTTCAACTATAATCTCTTAAAATATTTTCTCAGTCCCTTTCTTTTTCTCTTCTTCTTCTGGAACCCCTATGATTCGAATATTGGTGCATTTAATGTTGCCCCAGAGGTCTCTGAGACTGTCCTCAGTTCTTTTCATTCTTTTTTCTTTATTCTGCTCTGCAGTAGTTATTTCCACTATTTTATCTTCCAGGTCACTTATCCATTCTTCTGCCTCAGTTATTCTGCTATTGATCCCATCTAGAGTATTTCATTTATTGTGTTGTTCATCGTTGCTTGTTTCATCTTTAGTTCTTCTAGGTCCTTGTTAAATGTTTCTTGCATTTTGTCTATTCTTTTTCCAGATTTTGGATCATCTTTACTATCATTATTCTGAATTCTTTTTCAGGTAGACTGCCTATTTCCTCTTCATTTGTTAGGTCTGGTGGGTTTTTATCTTGCTCCTTCATCTGCTGTGTGTTTTTCTGTCTTCTCATTTTGCTTATCTTACTGTGTTCGGGGTTTCCTTTTTGCAGGCTGCAGGTTCGTTATTCCCATTGTTTTTGGTGTCTGCCCCCAGAGGCTAAGGTTGGTTCAGTGGGTTGTGTAGGCTTTCTGGTGGAGGGGACTAGAGCCTGTGTTCTGGTGGATGAGGCTGGATCTTGTCTTTCGGGTGGGCAGGTCCATGTCTGGTGGTGTGTTTTGGGGTGTCTGTGGACTTATTATGATTTTAGGCAGCCTCTCTGCTAATGGGTGGGGTTGGGTTCCTGTCTGGCTAGTTGTTTGGCATAGGGTGAGGTGTCCAGCACTGTAGCTTGCTGGTCGTTGAGTGAAGCTGGGTGCTGGCGTTGAGATGGAGATCTCTGGGAGATTTTTGCCATTTGATATTATGTGGAGCTGGGAGGTCTCTTGAGACCCTGAAGTTGGCTCTCCCACCTCAGAGGCACAGCACTGACTCCTGGCTGCAGCACCAAGAGCCTTTCATCCACACGGCTCAGAATAAAAGGGAGAAAAGGTAGACAGAAAGAATTAGTAGAAGTAGAAAGAAAGAAAGAAAGGAGGGAGGGAGGGATGGAGGGAGGGAGGAAGGAAGGAAGGAAGGAGGGAAGGAAGGAAAAAAAGAAAGAAGGTAAAGTAAAATAAAATAAAGATAAAATAAAATAAAGTTATTAAAATAAAAAATAATTATTAAGAAAAAAAATTAGAAAAAAAACGGACGGATAGAACCCTAGGACAAATGGTGGAAGCAAAGCTATACAAACAAAATCTCACACAGAAGCATACACATACACACAAAAAGGGGAAAAAAATAACAAATCTTGCTCTCAAAGCCCACCCCCTCCATTTGGGATGATTCATTGTCTATTTAGGTATTGCACGGATGCAGGTACATCAAGTTGATTGTGGAGCTTTAATCCGCTGTTTCTGAGGCTGCTGGGAGAGATTTCCCCTTCTCTTTGTTCTCACAGCTCCCGGGGCTCAGCTTTGGATTTGGCCCCGCCTCTGCGTATAGGTCGCCGGAGGGCGTCTGTTCTTCGCTCAGATAGGGCGGGGTTAAAGGAGCCGCTGATACGGGGGCTCTGGCTCACTCAGGCTGGGGGGAGGGAGGGGCACGGAGTGCGGGGCGGGCCTGCGGCGGCAGAGGCCGGCGTGAGGTTGTACCCGCCGGAAGGGCGCCGTGCGTTCTCCCGGGGGAGTTGTCCCTGGATCCCGGGACCCCGGCAGTGTCGGGCTGCACAGGCTCCCCGGAAGGGGGTTGTGGATAGTGACCTGTGCTCGCACACAGGCTTCTTGGTGGCGGCAGCAGCGGCCTTAGCGTCTCATGCCCCTCTTTGGGGACCGCGCTGTTAGCTGCGGCTCGCGCCCGTCTCTGGAGTTCCTTTAAGCAGCGCTCTTAATACCCTCTCATCGTGCACCAGGAAACAAAGAGGTAAGAAAATGTCTTTTGCCTCTTCGGCAGGTCCAGACTTTTCCCCGGACTCCCTCCCGGCTAGCCGTGGCGCACTAGCCCCCTGCAGGCTGTGTTCACGCCGCCAACCCCAGTCCTCTCCCTGCTCCGACCGAAGCCCGAGCCTCAGCTCCCAGCCCCGCCCGCCCCGGCGGGCGAGCAGACAAGCCTCTCGGGCTGGTGAGTGCCGGTCGGCCCTGAGCCGCTGTGCGGGAATCTTCCCGCTTTGCCCTCCGCACCCTGGGGCTGTGCTCTCCTCTGCGGCGCCGAAGCTCCACCCCTCCACCACCCGCAGTCTCCGCCCGCGAAGGGGCTCCTAGCGTGTGGAACCCTTTCCTCCTTCACGGCTCCCTCCCACTGGTGCAGGTCCCGTTCCTATCCTTTTGTCTCTGTTTATTCCTTTTTCTTTTACCCTACCCAGGTACGTGGGGGGTTTCTTGCATTTTGGGAGGTCTGAGGTCTTCTGCCAGTGTTCAGTACGTGTTCTGTAGGAATTGTACCACGTGTAGATGTATTTCTGGTGTATCTGTGGGGAGGAAGGTGATCTCCGCCTTACTCTTCCGCCATCTTCCCCTTGTCCCCCCAAATTTTTTTCTTTAGTGTTGGACACACTTAAGCATCATCTTCAATTTTTAAATTTTGTCATTTATGTTAGTTGCCTATGGCTGCTGTAACAACTTACTACAAAACTGGTGGCTGAAAGCAACACACATTTATTGATTTCTAGTTCTAGAGGCCAGACGTATAACCATCAGTTTCACCGGGTTAAAGTCAAGGGGTCTGCAGGCCAGGTTCCTGCTGGAGGCTCCAGGAGAGGATCCATTCCCTGGCCTTTTCTAGCTTCTAGAGGTTTTGCCTGTATTCCTTGGCTCACGACCCCTTCCTTGAATAACTCCAACCTCTTGCTTTTGTTGTCACATTTCCAGCTTCCTCCTTGACCTTCTTGTCACCCTGGACCCTTGTGATAACAGGATTACATTAGGTGCTCCCACATCAGTCAGGATCATCTCCCCATCTCAAGATCTTGAGCTTAATCATATCTGCAAGTCCCCTTTGCCATATAAGGGAACATTCACCGTTTCTGGGGGTTAGGATGTGGACATCTTCTGGAGGCCATTATTCAGCTACCATAGTATTGAAGAGATGCTGTGGAATAATGTAAAGAGCAGGGTCTTTCCCTAATTTTTCTAGTCGTTAGCTTTGTGACCTTGGGAAGGTCACTTAACCTCCCTGAGTCTGTTTCCTCAATTGTAAAATGAGTATAATATTACCCACCCCATAGAGTTGCAGTGAGAATTCAGGTGCCTGGGAGCAATTAATGTAATTGCAAGGACACAGCATGCTCTTAAATGGTGAATGGTAGCTACTTTGTTTCATTTGATCTTTTGGTTTTCCAAATTTCCCACTTGCCTGTGCCTCGGTTCCTTCCAGCCACGCCTGGCACTCACTGTGGCCCATCCTAGGGACTCTAAAGGCATGGAGGCAGAGACCTGGATTTCCAGAACAAGAAGTCTTTCAAGAGCTTTGTCAGCTTCTCTGCCACAGTCAACCTCAAACAGCTTAATACGGCTCCCTCCTTCCACTCTGTGCCTTTGTGAGCACACGCCCTGGATGTGCTCACGTGTCCCCATGGATCTAAGAACTGAAATACACCCTGACCCAGATAACTCACCCTATCTGAGCCTGCTGCTTCATAATAACTGCAACACACCTCCCCTCAGGAAGAGTGGCTACAACGTTATACTGCGGGAAAAATAAACAGGCACAGCACTGTCATCTTTTTTTTTTCTGTAACATCTTTATTGGAGTAGAATTGCTTTACACTGTTGTGTTAGTTTCTGCTGTATCACAAAGTGAATCAGCTATACATATACATATATCCCCATATCTCTTCCCTCTTGCATCTCCCTCCCACCCTCCCTATCCCACCCCTCTAGGTGGTCACAAAGCACAGTCATCTTTTGAGTTGTTGTAAATGAAACCCATTCCTTCTCACCTCTGCCTGCAGGCAGTTGCTAAGGAAGCTGCTAGAGGAGAGGCATGCCCAGTTTCATCATAGTGCGCATGTTTTGAGCACCTGCGGTGTGCTGTGATAGGCTCTGGGGATTCAGGGAAGAATAAGATACAGTCTTCACCCATGAATGAGCTTCTGCCTGAAGAAATACATGTAACTGTGTATGCAGCTCAGCGAGCTCCCTGCGGTAGGAAAGACCCCTGAGCTGCTGAAGCCTCAGTATGCCCATTTTTCATTGTTATAAAACAACATACGGAAGATGCCCAGTGCCTTGCGTGGCATATGGGAGGCCCCAATGCTTTCTTGTATCCTACAAATGTGTCAGAGTTAGAGGCAGGGGTTATGAGCATGGATGAGGGTTTGTTTTAGAGGAACTGGGTCTACAGCTCAGCTCTGAAGGGAGCACTGAATAGGACAGTCACAGCCTCTCACACCTTGACCCTTGTCTGCCAAGGGAGATGGACCTGTTTCAAGAACAGTCTGGGTGTAGGATAATAACCTGACACTTCCAGATCAGGGAGTTTTGTGATCTCTTGGTTACATTCTACCTGGATTGATTTCTACAGCTGAAAGTCTCTTCTGACTATATGGGCTTTGAGGAATGATTCAAACCATTCAGTTTCAGATCACTGTAGTATTGTTTTGAAATATTAGGATTAGGAAACAGAATAAATGTGTGATTAAAAACACGACTGAGGAGTCAGTGTTTAAAGTCAAGGTGTGCCCTTCATTAGCTGTGTAACCCTGGGATTCTCTCTTCACCTCTCTGTGCTTTCTTTTCATGGTCTGTAAATAACAACAAACAAAAAAGATTATAATACCCAATTAACTGGTTGTCATAAGGAAAACCTTGACATTATCTATGTAAAGTGCATCGCACATGGAACCAGCCCTTCGTCAATGTTGGAAATCATTACTAAGAAGAAAAGAATGGAACAAGAGCTAGAAAGCATAAGAGAAAGATAAGAGAAGGAAGGATGGAGAAGAAAGATGGACAGGAAGGATGGGGGTGGCAAAGCTGACCATGAGCGCCGTCTTCTCACATTTGGAGAGTTGTTCTAAAGAAAGTGGGACTTCGCTTAGGACCAATTTATACAAGTGGCAGGGAGGCAGATGTTGCCTAAAATGAAGACCAGTTATTCTAGAGGGAGACATTAAAAGAGGGACTGAACAAAGAAATGTTAAAGACATTGAGAAAAGCATCTTTATAGAATACAGAGAATCCTAATACGTGTGTAGTTTCTTATATATAATGTATCTTTATAAATATGTAGTATTGAGTAGATCCTTTGGTTCTGTGAATAATATCAACAACCAAAACCTGAACCATGTGTCAAGCCAGGGGCTGAGCACTTTTCTTGTAATACATGTATTATCCCCATGCAACTCTGGAGAAGGTGTTGTCGTCCTCTCTGTGTAGGGAGAGGAGACCCAGACCCAGAGGCCCAAGGACCAGATAGCAGGGCCCAATAGTTGGGTTTTAATTAAAAAAATTTTGAACCACTTTACTGAGGTATGATTGACATGTAAAAACTCCATACATATTTGATGTATATAACTTGGGTTTGAGGTTAAGTATACACTTGTAAAACCATCACCACCATCAAGGCTATAAATATAACCATTACCTCCCAAAGTTTCCTCCTGCCTCTATTACTAATTATTATCATTATTATTAGTAGTAGTAGTAATAGTAGCAACACAAAATAAGAGCTACCTTCTTAGCAAATTTCAAGCATACAATACGTTATCGTCAGCTATAGGCACCATGTTGTATAACTGACCTTCAGAACCCCTTTATCTTGCATAACTGAATCTTTGTACCCTTCGACCATCACCTCCCTACCTTCCGTTCCCCCCAGCCCCTGGCAACCACCGTTCTACTGTCTGCTTCTAGGAGTTTGGCTATTTTAGATTCCACATCTGACACCACAAGTTAGGTGTTAAATTATGTAGGAATGCTTCCAAAACCACATGACCTCCATTATACTATTATCTGTGTACTCTGTGACTTATTTGCTGGCATTCCATGTCAGTTTGTCCCTCTGGACTGTGGGCTCCTCAGATGCATGAACGCTAATCTCTTTATCTAGGTATCTTTTGTGCATAACAGCTCCAGGCAGAAAAGTTGCTCCATCAATATATTTTGGAAGAATGAATACCTAAATAAGGTTCAACAGAAAACATAAAAATATGAAGAGAGACATCTTTTTTGAGTGCCCTATATATGTTGGGCTGTGAGGCATTTTACTTCCAGTATCCAGCCTCATTCCAAGAGACCTCCCTCTCTTGCAGAGGCTAAAAAGCTAAAACGCTGCAGCTAACATAGATCCATCCAGCAGGATGCACTTGAATGAGATGTGGGAGGTGAAGCTGGGTTTACTAGTCCCTTTATCATGGAGTCCTTTCTTCCCCCTCCAGCTCATCTTTCACTGCTTTTTTCCCCCTCTGAATTGTCACTCCATCCATCCTGAATTTTTCCCCCTATTCTCCTATGCGCCTAGATAGTCCTTGATTCTTTGCTGGGAACTTTGCTCTCCCTATTATTATTATTTTTTTTTTCTAATTCCTACTACTTCTTTATAACTCAGCTCACATGAGTTATAAAGCTCACATGCCGCCTCCTCCAGGCAGACTTCTGTGACTCCTACAGTCTGGGTTAGGGGTCTTGCTGTGGTCAGAATTCTAAAGATGCTCCCAAGATTTCCATTCCCCAGTTATTCAATCAGACACTAGTCTGGGTAGTACTATGAAGGGATATTATATATATAATTTAAATCCCATATGAGTTGATTTTTAAAAGGGGAGATTTTCTGAGTTCACCCAATCTAATCATAATATTAAAGGCAGAGAAGTTTCTTTGGCTGGTAGCAGAAGAGGAAGGAAAAAGAGGGAGTCAGCGAGACTCAAAGACTCGAAATGCCATTTCTAGTTTGAAGACGTAGAGAACCATGTGAGAAAGAGTGGGAGTGGCTTCTAGGAACAGAACCCCTCATGACAGACAGCAAGGAAAGGGGCACATCGGTCCTACCCCCACAAAGAACTGAATTCTACTGTCAGCCTGAATGAGGTTGAAAGTACCTTCTTCCCCTGACCCTCCAGATAAGAGCCTTGCCTGGCTGACACCTTGATTTTGGCCTTGTGAGGCCCTGAGTGGAGAATGCAGTTGAGCCATCCCGTTGTTTGACCTTTGGAACCATGAGATTATACCTGCGTGTTGTCTGAAGACATTACATTTATGGTTATTTGATACACAGCAGTAGAAAATGGAAACCCTTGTTCTATGTTCCTTGGCACTCGGATGTCCCCTTATTACCACACGGTAAAGGATTTATTAAAGTATGTTTCCAACCAGATTATGAGCTCTCTTAAAGCAGGGCGTGCTGAGCTAGCTCATTGCATTTCCCAAATGACAAGTGCAATGCCTGAAACACAGAAGGCACTAAATGAAATGTCCGTTAAATAAGTAAGTGGGTTTTCACAAAAAGGGGCTGAAATCAAGACCTATCCGGACTGATGCCCCTTGGCTTCAGGAGATGTTTTTAGGGTTCCATTTTGCGGAAGACTGCTTCAGTCTAGCAACCCAAGATATATGACTGTCATACCCACTCAGTATCTGAATAATTGAGGGAAGATGCTTCTCATCCTTCTGTGAACACTGAGGCTCTGCTGCCTTTCTTTGCTTTGGTCTAAAATGTTTCTCTTTCCTGAGAGACGACTTGATAATTCTCATTGGATAACTGGAAAGCTCAAACTTTCCAACCCCAATGTGGTATCTTCAAGGAACCACCTTGGTCTTGGTAGTGTGTGCCAAGTTCTGTATCAAGTGCTTTCCTGTTGCTTGTGGATTTTTCCTGAACCTGTCAATATTGTCTGATCTTGATCTCAATATATGTATATTCATCAGGACTCTTGGTTGCAAGCAGGCTTGGGTAAAATGAAAATTGATAGCTGCCTGGTACTTGGTATGTCTAAGGTTCAGGAATGTGGGTTCAGGAATGGTTGTATCCAGGGGCTCAATCGGTATCATCATGGATTTTTCTCTCCCGTCATATCTTTGTTAAGCTTTCTTCCATGTGTTGGCTTCATTCTCCAGATGGCTCTCTTTACATGGCAGGAAAGATGAGCCAATAACAGTTTGTTCCAGGACTATATGACATTACAGGTTATTGTTCCCGAGGAAAAATGGAGGGCTTATTTTTAATTTTTTTTTTTTTTGCAGTGGTCCTAGATCAAATCTTAGGAAAGTCCCTAACCTAGTTTTGCTCACAGAGCTCATTTCTGTGCCAGTGTCTGGTGAGCATGGGTCACCTGGCCATTTAGGTGTGGTGACAGAATTACCAGATGAGGATGGAGGTGATACCAGATGGTCATAAACAGTGGTGACGGCCCCAATCAACAGTCTGCTTCTTCTTCTTTTTTAAAAAAAAATAAATTTATTTATTTATTTTTGGCTGCATTGGGTCGTTTTTGCTGCATGCGGGCTTTCTCTTGTTGCGGCGAGCAAGGGCTACTCTTCGTTGCTGTGCGCGGGCTTCTCACTGTCGTGGCTTCTTTTGTTGCAGAGCACGGTCTCTAGGTGCGCGGGCTTCAGTAGTTGTGGCACACGGGCTCAGTAGTTGTGGCTCACAGGCTCTAGAGTGCAGGGTCAGTAGTTGTGACGCACAGGTTTTGTTGCTCCGCAGCATGTGGGATCTTCCCAGACCAGGGATCGAACCCGTGTCCCCTGCATTGGCAGGCGGATTATTAACCACTGCACCACCAGGGAAGTCCCTTGTTTTGTCTTCTAATATCCTCTTTCTGGGCAGCCCCTCCTTGGCTCTTCTCTCCTCCTGTTTGAGGCCCAGGCAAGCACAGACTTCTTTAACAATCAGGATTGTAGATGTAGCCAATTAATTAAGAAGATTCAGGTAAAGGGTGTAATGTCTAGAAGAGTAAATGTTACTAATTTACCTTGAGAAGAAAATGATAAACTGCTCTTTCTACACCCCTAGGGATGCTAATTAGCAACCCAAAGCTAATTTTCTGATGTCTGTTTTCTTTCCTGGAGAAAAATAAATGAGTTGAAAAGAAGGCTGAGAAGGGTAGGTACATTTTTGCAGAGGAGCTGGTCTAGGAATGGAATGTGGGTTCAGGAGATATAAGAGGAAAGAGGTCGGAGTTGGACAGACGGTCTTCAGAGAGCAGTAGGACTGTTAACCTTCCTGGAAGAAGAAGCAGGTCTGCTCTGAATTTCAAGGAGGCAGCTCTACAGCAGGAAGCCACCTCTAGCCAGCTGAGTTCTCTGATGGATGTATCAGGTGACTCATGAAGTAGGAAACTATATTTAGCGGTATTCAAGCAGGGGCTGGATGTCCACAAGTCAGGGATGCCATAGAGGGGAACCTTACAGTGTGTGAAAGTGATGAATTTCAAAATATTTTGAAACTAGGAAAGTCTGGGATTTTACAGTCAACCTGTCCCCTTCCAAAGTGAAGGATGTTCAGAATTTGTGATTTACTCCTGGGAATGAGCTTAGAGGATCACAGAACAATTCATCTAGAGTCATGTCCTCCTGGGGCAGACCTAAGAGTTACAATTTCCACGCCTGTCAAGAACAATGTAAATGCTTCATTTTGTGACCCGAGTACACCAGCTTTCAGAAGTTTCCTGCTGTAGTTCCAGAATTTCTACCATTGAAAATCTACTCCATTTAAGACTTGGGTCCATTATGCAGCTGGGCACCCACAAACAGTGGGCTTTGGGAAGGAAGTTAACACTACATGACTAGCCTTTCCCTTCCTTATCTGCAATTAGGAAGGTGAACGAATGTCCCCTAAGGTCTGCTCGAGCTCTGAGAGTTCGTATAGTTCCATAATTCCATAAATACACAGAAGGAGTTTCTATAAATAGAACTTGGCATGGCACTGCTTGAGTCAGCAGGCCTGGATTGGTAGCAGACTGAGGGATCCTACGTAGACGGGGACAGATAGTGTAACAGCAGCGGGTTCCAGGCTGTTACCGTTGGGGCAAGAGGTGAAAATGGGAGAAGAAACAAGTAAATTCTATAAGAGGACATCGAGATTCTTTTATAGACTTATTGTCTGCTTAGGAACTTAGTTAAGTATCTAGTCCCTACTGGGCATGCCACGAATGTATGTTGAATTGAATACTATTGAATCCGCCTGTTGCTTCAGCCAAACCAATGACTCATGGTTCCCGGTGATTTCTGTGCTTCTCTGTGATTCTGATTTGGGTTTCGGCATGTTCTTGGCAAACAGACGTCTTTAAAGCCAGACTAGGTCAAGGGGGGCGGTATTAGGAGGATGTGATAGGCAAGTTCATGGACGTCAAAGCAAGAAACAAAGTACCATTGGACCACATGGACGCGGGAACTGGAGAGTTAGACACAGAGACTTCTGCCTCTCTCCACGATCATATGGTTCCACATTTTTTTAAATTTCCATGGTATTGTTCCATTGTCCTGCTTCTGTGATTGTGCATCTTTCCCTACTGGGTCAAATACTGTAGGCAGGCATCTAGCATAGTGGTTATAAGAATGTGGGATTCACAATCCTCCCTGCAAAGCCGTGAACACTGGCATGCTGCTCTGCTTCTCCGGGTTCCTGTATCTGTGGCTGTAAATCGAAGACAGTACTGATGATGGAGTGTCACAAAGAAGAGTTCAACCTTTTGTCCGTAGCTGGATGCTGGTTTCTTGTATCTGTGGCTGTAAATCGAAGACAGTACTGATGATGGAGTGTCACAAAGAAGAGTTCAACCTTTTGTCCGTAGCTGGATGCTGGTTTCTTGAGCGGGAGGGTTTCTGTTGTAGGGGAGACCACAAAGACTGGGAATCAGAAAAGGCAAGATATAGGCCCCTAAAATAACCAGGCACGGAGCTACCGGATTCTGACAATTTCAAGATTGAGGAGATCTTTGAGGTCACATGAAGAAATCTTGAAGTCCCAGCACATTCGTTTCTTCCTCCACCCGACAGCTTTTCTCTCTGTCATATACATGAGAAAAGAGCAGTGCCTGCACCTCAGGAATACACGTAGGAGTTTTGTTTCTAAACACCCCTCTCTGCAGGTGTGAGAGCTAGTCACATTTTTATCGTTGCTGGGTTTAATCCTGTCACTAGCGCTGGCACATGAGTCACTCTGCTGGTCCTGGGAGCATCATGGTGCAATGGATTGATGGAGACAGAGAGGCCAATCCTGCCTTTTCATCTCCCCGATGAATCCAGAACATCGCCAACCAATAGGGGCAGCTGGGATGCTGGTGGAAGTTTCCATTCAGGCAGGAAGCCAAGCTGAGCCACCTGGACCTTCTGAGTCTCTAGCAGGAAACTCCTGTGTTCCCTTTCAAAGACAGTTGCCTGCAAACCTGCTTGGCTCGCCTCCACCGGCGTGAGCAAATGTTTACTGCACACCTCTTACGGACCAGACTGTCCTAGGGATTTCATTTAATTCTGACATTAGCCCTGTGAATTAATCACTAATATTCCCATTTTATGTAAAAAATAACGCCTCACTGAGGTCACACTTCTTGTCGGTGGGACAAAAACCAGACCTGTTTATCTTCCATATACCAGCCCCTCCTCTACAACAGGCTGTCCCTCCAAATTACGAATTAATCACTTCCTAGCACAACTGCATTTAACCTTCATCACAGGAAGCATAAGGTAGTTGTTACCAAGGAAATTGAGGCTCAGAGAGGTTAATTAAATAACCCAAATTCTCGAATTTATGGGCCCCTGCATTTTTTCATCTTATATGTAATAAACACTCCCATGTTGGATTGAATTCGGTTCAGGTTACAGCTGTGATGAGACCCTGGTGTTCTTGCTTTCATGGAGCATATATGCTATTGAGGGGCTAGGTAAATTCTTTCAGACAGTAATCAGTTATGCTCTGAGAAGCGACATAAAGGGAAATTACGTAGTATTTTGACATTAGAATGAGGCAGCTGTTTGGGAAGCACCCCTTGAAGAAGCGACCTGTAAGCTGAGCCACAGTTACGAAGGGAAAAAGCAAGTGTTCTGGACTGAATGTTTGTGTCCCCCTAAAATTCACACATTGAAGCCCTAACCTCTGAGGTGATGGTATTTGGAGGTTGGGACTTTGGGAGGTCATTAGGGTTAGATGAGGTCATGATGGAATTAGAAGAAGGGGAAGAAAGACCAGGGCCCTCTCCCCATCTCTCTCTTTGCCATGTGAGGACAGAGCAAGAGGTGGTTATCTTCAAGCCAGGAAGAGGGCTGTCACAGGAACCGAATCTGCTGGCACCATGGTTTTGTACTTCTAGGCTCCCAAACTGTGAGACGTAAATGTTTGCTGCTTACGCCTCCTAGTCTATGATATTTATTACGGCAGCTTGAGCAGACTGATAGAGAGGGACTCCAGCCTAATTCCAGGAACTCGCAGGCTCTGCTTCCACCGCCAGCCAGTGGAGTCAGAAATGTTAGTCATGCCCAGTTTTCCGAGTTACTCAGATGTTCTGCCTGGACCTGCACAGATCTTTGGAGTAGGTTAAGAACAAGTCTAGGGAAAGTTATTTGCTTTCGCGGGGGAGAAAGCAATAGCCGTGGAGCCATTAACTGAAACGTTTTTGGACATTAAGTCAATTTCTAGGGGAAATTGAATCTGGCTGAACTGGCACCTTTGAGCGTATCTGACGTTCACTTCTCTTTTGTGGTTCTCAATATGGTTTCACCAGTAAAAATTGTTTCTCAGTGTGGAACCTGCCATTGCCAGATAGACAAAACCCCTTTGGCCTTGGCTGTTGGGGCGTGAGAAAGAGAGGCCAGGAGATACTTTTCTAGTGTGAATGATTTCTTTCTTCTTGTTGTTGACTCACAGCGTGCTAGAGCTGGAAGGGACCTTCGATTCAGCTAAGTCCAATCCACTCGTCTGATAAATGAGGAAACTGAGTCCCAGAGAAGGAAAGTAACCGGTCTAGGGGAAACCTCTCTGGTGACAGATCTGGAAAGATATCCCTGGTCTCTCCATCTTGGAACCAGAGACTGACCCGGGTCTTGTAAGTCTGAAGTGGTTTAATAATGGGGATTAATGGCGTATAAAATTATTGAAAGGACTAGATGAGCAAAGGTTAGGAAAGCTGCTGACACACAGTTTTACTGCTTAGCTGTCAATCTGGAATTGCAGGAAACTGCCACCAATGATTATAGTTGCTTACAGCACCGAGGCAAGTGGTTTGTAAGAGCAAGCCTGGAGATTTTCGTAGTCTCTCATCTGCTAACGTCTGTGCATATCCTTGGAAAATGTAGAGAAGCTGTAATATGGCTTCTGCCTCTCTTACACCTTGCCAGCCTCTACTGGCAGAAGCTAAACGATAACGATAGGTCCCAGGCTTCCAGCCCTTGGGAATAGAGGGGAACTTAGGAGGGAGCAGAACTGGTGTTGAGTTGATAAGAGACTTTCTGGTATAGCAGGTCTACTGAATTCTCTCCACACTTTCGTCTATTAGCCTGTCTTGTGTCCTTCCTCTTTTCCCCCATCTTCCTTCCTCTTTCCATTCTTACCAGGACATTTGGTGAGGTGCTTAAGGGACCTCTGTTTAAGTGGAGACCTGGCTTGGGTAGAATGGTAGAGGTTTGGCTTGACAATAGCGTGCGTTTGATGGGGGAGGGCCTTCCCAAATATTTGTGACATGTGAAATTTATTTTAAAGGACATCTGGAAGTGTTTAAACATCAACTAGAAAAAATCAAATACTGCAATAAGAAAATGGAAAAGATGGAGGAATGGGTCAAGGCATAGACTGTAGGTAGAGGCAGATTTGGATTCTACTCCAGATTTCCATCCTCATGTGGAATGGAAATATCCACGAGGCTCTCCTCCTCATCTCCCTCTGATGCTAAGCATCTGACTTAATCTCTCCGTGGATTAGTGATAGAAGTAATAAAAATATTAATCTCAGAGAGTTCTTGTGAGAATTGCACAAAGTAATACATTCTGCAGGATACTTAGCACATAGTGAAAATTTACTAGTGGTCCTAATATTATATGTCTTATTCAGTGCTGGGCTGCTATCACAGAAATGCCATAGTCTGGGTGCTTAAACATCAACCATCTATTTTTCAAAGTTCTGGAGGCTGGAAAGGCCAAGATCAAGGACCCAGGTCTGGTAGGAGCTAGCATCTTGGTTTGTGGTTGGCTGTCTTATGGTTATGTCTTCACATGGCAGAGAGACAAAGAGCTCTGGCCTCTTCACCTTCTTGTAAGGACATTAGTGCCATCAATGTGGGCTCTGCTTTCATGACCTCATTTAAACCTAATTATCTCCCAAATACCATCACTCGGGCATTAAGGCTTTGACATATGGATTTGGAGGAGTGGGAGAAGGAGGGAAAAACATTCAGTCCACAGCATTATACTTATTTAAAATTATTAGTAGTGACTAACCTTGGATGAAAAGTTAGGGCTCAATTGCAGAGATCAGAATTCTCTCCAGGTTGTATTAGCAGAAATGGATCGATTGCAACATATTAAAGAATCATTAGAGGGGCTGAAGAAGTGGCATCTTGGTTGAGCTCCCAGGAACATCTTAGAGAACTGAATCACCGCAGGAGCTACTGCCTCTTTTCTGATCTAAGCCTCCGACTAAGTTGGAAAGCTGCTGCTCCAATGCTGCTTCCAGAAACACTTGTCTCTGTCATAAACTGGAGGCCACAAAGACCAGAAGGACATCGGCTAAATTGGCAAGCTACTTGTACAGATACTGGCTTGAGGCTCATGTCACCTCTGTGTGGTCAAGAAGCCACCAGACAAAAATCAGACCCGGTGATTGTCCACCGAAAGAGAAGCAGCAGCAGAAAATAGCCTCTTCCCTGTATCTGCCTTCCAAATCTCAGTCGAGCGTATCTAGCCCGAGTCCTCTAGCTGTACTGGAGTCTGGACCACATAGTGTTTAGCTTCTAGACTGCGACCCAGGAAGGCACTCTAAAAGGATGTGCCACCATACGCATCACTTGGAAACCCAATTTTTCTCACTCCTCATGTTTTTGTGGGGGGACTTGCTGGCCACTCTCTCCATTCATTACTTCCTCTCGCCCATGAGAGCAGGTATGAGGTACCCAGTCCTGAGCTTCGCTCAGCCCCTTGCTTTCCTGTTTGGGTTCTGCCCTTCACCAGTGAGGGTGCATTCTTCTCTTCTGGCTGTGCAGTCATCTTAGTCTGAAAGCCCTGCTCCCGTGCAGGGTGACCCGCACCATCCAGATATGATGAAACTGGGTGAATAAATCACTCTCCTTCAGGGACCGAGGGTTAGCGAGCTCACCTGCCTACAGAGCTAAGCCATATTCTCTAAGCAGCTTTCTCAGGAATGAACCTCACATTTTGACTTCCAAAGGCCTGAATCCTGTGTCTCTTCTTCACTTCATAGCAGTGTAGAGCGTTACCTTAATTTTATAAAAAAAAACTGTCATCTAGCTAGCTAGCTATGAAAAATGCAGTTATGACATACAGTTTCTAAGTTTTCTACAATGAATAGGAGGACTAGAGAAAAAGAGATGAAAGAATGAAAGATTCCTGACTCCTTGGGTTTGGGTACCAGCCTCTTTCCACCACTTTCCAGTCTGCTTCTGGTTTCTGATGCAGTTGCTGTCCGTGAGGAGAGATTTTTGTTACCCTGACGCTCTGTCTTTTATAATCAGTATCACTTATGACACAAACAACATTACGGCCATGGTAACAGAAATGAAAATCTTCCCTGACTATCCTGCCACCCTAATAAGGCAGCTTCCTTTTCTGCCTGTTCCCCTGCCTGTTCTAATCCACACACATGCAGGTACTTATTCTATAACAATGTAGCCTTGTAACAATGATGTTCCTATAACACAGGCATAGTTTTCTATGTTTCTTTCAGCTCTCCTTAGAGTCAAAGCATTTTCCCTGTTGCTGCAGGGTCCATTCATCCGCTTCTGCATTAGAAAGAAAAGCAGCGCGAGAGTGCGTGGATGCCTCTGGATCTTCTGGTGCTTTCTTGCAGCCTTTGGCAGCCCTGGCAGCTGTGGATGCTGCAAGGCCAGCTCCGACGCAGCTGCCAACGGCCTGAGTCTGGCTGGTAGAGCGCTCTTGGTTAAGGTGGTACTGATGCGAGGTTGGGTCAGTGACCAACTTCAGTGTTGTTCCCTTGCTGAACAGGATCTGTTCTGTTTCCGGCAGCTTCTGATATTTTCTGGAATCTGGCTTGGACATTGAGGGTGTTGACCTTGGTTTTGCCTTATAAGAATGGGCTCTGAGGAGTAGGAAGGAGGCTTTCAGGGGCTCCTACGTTCCAGGCCCTGTGCTAAGATCTTAAGGCACATCATTTCCTGTAGCCCAGGAGACAGGAAACAGCTCAGGGCATTGGAGTGCAGGGTAGAGAGTGGGGGCCAGGCAGTCTTGCGTTCCAGGTCCATCTTTGACACTTACGTGCTGTGATATGGCTCAGTCTGTGATTCCTTGCCGTGGCTGAGACTTAGCTACCTGAAATGCACAACTGGGATAACAGCAGTCCCTACGTCTCTGAGCTTTGATGAGGGTCAGATGAGATAAAATGTGTAGAGCACTCAGACCTGTGCCTGAAACAAGGCTTGAGCCTGGTGTACATTAATTCCTATATTGCTGTTATTGACAACGATCCCGGGGCACAGGCATTGTCCTCAGTTTACAGGTGGAGAAGGTGCAATGCAGAGGACGTGAGTAGCTTAAGTCTGTGAAGATCGTCAGCTGGGTGCTTTTCATTGATAGAATATTCAACTCCTTCCTTGGACCAAGAGAAGAAGCCCTGATTACCCAGGGGTGGCCATTGGCCAGGCAACAGACAACAGGGGATACAGCCAGTTAAGCCTGCCAGCTCCCTGCTCAGTGGGTCTCAAACCTGGCTGACTATTTAAATTATCTGGAGAGGGACTGGGACACTCTTGAGGTCCAGCTCCACCTTAAACCAATTAAGGCAGCATTTCTGGAGGATGAGACCCAGGCATCAGTGTCTTAAAGTTCACCTGGAGAATTTCATAGGAAGGCAAGTTTGAGTTGACCAGGTCACTCATTCACAAGATGATGGCCAATGGCAAGAAAAGGAGAGGGCAGTACCCTCAGTCAGTTAGAAAAGGAGAGGGAAGTACCCTCAGTCAGTTAGAAAAGGAGTGGGAAGTACCCTCAGTCAGTTTCTTTGCTCAAATTGGCTCACTTACGGAATGCTCGTGATGGAAGCGTTTATTATCAGTGGGTGAAATGGTGTTTTAAGTGATTGATCAGTGGCTCTTTATCTAATTTTATGCATTGATATAAGCATTGGCTGTATATGCTGACTTTGCCCAAAAAAGTAGATAAATATTTATACTTGGCAAAAATAATTTTACACCATTTTCCAAGAATTGTATTATAAATGCTGGTGTTATTGTAAGAAGTCTCATTGAAAAAATCAAACACAATTGAAAATGACATGAAAGGCCAGTGTTTATTAAGCATTTACTATGTGTCATGTGGTATATATTACGTTCAAAGTCCCGTTACACATGCCGATTATGTTAGTCTACTCGGGTTGTCATAGCAAAATACCATAGACTGGATGGCTTAAACAACAGAAATTTATTTTCTCACCTTTCTGGAGGCTGAAGTCCAAGATCAATGTGCCAGCATGGTCAGGTTTTGGCGAAGTTTCTCTTGCTGGCTTGCAGACAGTTGCCTTCCTGCTGTGTTCTCACATGGCCTATCACGCTGTCTGAGGGGAGAGAGAGACAATGAGAGGGAGGGAGAGGAAGAGAGAGAGAGGGAGGAAGAAGGAGAAGGAGAAGGAGAGGGGGAGAGGTAGGGATTTTGGAAGTGCACAATTCAGTCCATAACACCAATTTTATCTTTTTCCACCACGCTGTGAGTTATTTACATCTTTTTGGATGAGAAAAGAGGTCCAGAGAAGTGACATAACATGACCAAAGACACACAGCTAGTAAATGACACAGCCAAATTTAGAATGCAGGACTGACTTCAAAGCCCATATACTATCACTCTATCCACAATCCTCACTCGTATTTATTCCCAAATGTGTTCTCCTTTTGCCAGTGTGAATTCTACCTTGTTTGGCATTTAATTTTCCCACCAAACCCCCCCCCTTTTTTTTTTTTTTTTGTGGTATGCGGGCCTCTCACTGTTGCGACCTCTCCCGTTGCGGAGCACAGGCTCCGGACGCACAGGCTCAGCGGCCATGGCTCACGGGCCCAGCCGCTCCGCGGCATGTGAGATCTTCCCGGACCGAGGCACGAACCCGCGTCCCCTGCATCGGCAGGTGGACTCTCAACCACTGCGCCACCAGGGAAGCCCCCGAACCCCTTTTAAGAAATTTGCAAAAGAGACAAGTGATAGCCATCCTTTTAATTCATACTCTTCACGTGTATTTGTTCCAAATTAGATATCCAGTAATATCAGATTCATACCCAAGGATGCTCATAATCTAGAGGAAGAGACAGACCAGTAAACAGCAAAGGATCATCCAGTGTGAAAACTGCTCTGATGGGATGCTGCTGGGCTGTGAGGAAGCTCAAATAGGGCAGCCACTCTGGATTGGGGTAGTGTGATGGGAGATAGCAACCCCTCCATTTTACCTTAGACAGGGGAAAAATAGGTGAAGAATGGGAAGGAGAAAAGGCATTCCAGGCGGAAGTAATAAACATACAAAGGAGAGCGGCAAGGACTGCCCCAGGGCCACCGCAACTTAAGCCGGAAGCCAGGGAGGGACTGTGCCTTAGGTATACAAACTTACTTCCCTGACAAGTCTCACTGATGCTGTGGGCCTTGAATGTTATTCAACCACAAGAGCAATAATAACAATGCAACAACAATAGTAACAGAAAAAGTTTATAGAGTCCTTATTTACATATGTAGATATTTCCCACACTTTCTCCCTTGATTCTCATAACAATTTTCATGAAGTAGGTTCTGTCATTTTCCCCATTTTACATCTGACTTAACTGAGGCCAGAGAGCAATAGTAAGCTTTCCAGGAAGACTTCCCCAACTGAAAACGCTAAATGCAGATGTGGCTTTGTTTGTGTGTTTCCAGTGGGGGCTATAACTTCTGGAATATATATGTAAAATTTTGGAATTACCAGACACCCTCGTTTCAATGCTGTGAAATTATCGATGTGTCCCAAGTGAGCGCTCACCTGTAGGCATGCCATGTATTTATTTATAGGCCGTTTCATTCCCACGAGGATCTGAGGGAGCTATGATTCTGTATTAGGCCAGGTGACTAGCAGATCGATCTGAGAGCTGGCAGGGCAAAGCCTTTTTAAATGTAGCTGCTGCAACGTTTTCTCCCCTTCCTCTGCTTTGCAGCATAATCTTTTGCAAAAAAGACAAAGATAAAGATGCACACTTAAAAGTAGAAGAATCAACAGATGTCATGGATATTTTTAAACCAATTACTGAAGCATTCCTGCAGAAGCAGGCACATGAAATATAGATGTGTCTTCCTGCACCAAATTTGATTTATTTCTGAGAATCATTCCTTCATCACAGCTTGAGCTGCATTCCAATGTATTCCGAACAAGCCAGTGAGCAATCAGGGCATTCCTGGTTGCTAGCAGCCCTGCAGACAGTTTACGAGGCGTATTATTGCCAACGGCTTTAATAACAATTACTACTGAGCACTGTTCTCTCACCAAGGGTTGGAAGCAGGAAGGACTGCTCAGACCATCCTACGTGACTGGTTAAGCAAGTAAATATCTCCTTTTCTCCCTCTTACCTTCTTCCAGTTTTCACCCAGGGCAGGTCTTAATGGAAATGAACACCCTGGGGCAATGGTGCCTGGGAAACACAGGTTGCAGCTTTGGGGTGGGGACTGTCTGAAATTTTACAGTTCGTAACCTCTGTACCTCCCAATAGAAGAGTACGTAATAACATCTCACTGCCTTGTGTGGGGAGCCGAATAGTCCTATGTGACGGAGATGTCCCGTTAATAAGGACAGGTGTCCAGTCTAACTCATTAGCAAATGATCGTTGCGCTCCTAATCTGTGATAGGCACTGGAGACATAATTGTAAACAAGATAAACAAGGTTGCTGCTTGCCTGGAATTTTGGGGAAAAACACCATCAACAAGGAGTACCAAATGTGCTGAACGTTATGAAAAGGTACTGCATACCTTCTTCTCTTCTTGTGTTTAATCCAGTGGTTCTCAAAGTGGGGTCCCCAGCCCGGCAGCAGCAGACTTATTGGGGAATTTGTTAGAAATGCCCACCCGTGATCTACTGACTCAAACTCTGGCGGTGCTGTCCAGCCAGCGGTGCTTCAACTAGCCCTCCTGGTGATCGTGATGCATGCTTAAGGTTGAGAATCCTTATTTCAACCCAATCAACTATAAACCAGTGTGGCTGAATGAGGATCAAAGAAACACATCATTCTAGAGTCAAGAAAACGCTCAGGGGACTTCCCTAGCCGTCCAGTGGTTAAGACTCTGCGCTTCCACTGCAGGGGCTCGGGTACGATCCCTGAGAGGGAAATTAAGAGCCCACATGTCATGTGGTGTGGCCAGAAAAGAAAAAGCTCAGTAAGCCTGTAGCCCATAGCATAGCTTCATAGTAAACTGTGTTGGAGAATGTGGTCTTGAGGCCAGAGTAGGCTAACTAATTCTTCCGGACATCCAGACTTTGGAGCCTACCCGTGGGGAGAGGTCGTCCTCTAATTCAGGTGACTCCCAGCTGCCTCTATGCAGCATTGTCCATATGCCCTACAAGTAGAGAATTTCAGGCCTTCGCTGTGCGTCCAAAGGAAGACCTGGGCAGGTGGGCTCACCCCAGGGGAGTGGAAATAGAGGCCCCCCTTTGTACAAGCTGGAGTCAGGCAGAAGAGGAGAACGCACCATGTATTAAGTGGCATCGTGTATTAAGCGGCAACTTCTCACACCTTGGTCCCACCCATCAGTGAAACACGGATGGAGTCAGATTGTCTCCAATTAGATGAGCTACTCTTTCTGAGGGAGGAGGAGGGAGGGCACAAAACAAGTGGAACAAAGAGGTTTGATCGTCCTTTCCTTCTCTGGAGGAGGGGAGGAATCTCATTTGCTGTGGAAATACGGGATGGAGCTGAGGATCATGGCTCCTCCAAAACAAGGGAGAATTGGAAGGTGCCCTGGGGGAAGGCAAGGTGTTCCAGGTGGAAGGTCAGGAACATGTTGGCGGGTGGGGGTGGGGGTCACAGGGGAGACACTCAATTTTAATTGATTTGACTGTATTGTTCCCCATGAATTGCATTCTCTCAATTTTTTAATTTCACACTCTTCTCTGTTTCTCTACCTTTGTTCTCTGACTTCCTTTTTCTCTCTCTCCTAATTTCTTCCTCTTAAACCATTGTCCTTATGCCAGGCAACTGTTACTGACCGAGGCTTACATAACCTTGAAACGTTGGCTCACTCCATCAGGAGTGTTACAGGGACATAGGGCGGTGGATATGTCTCTGCTTGGGAGGAGAGAGTGATTATAGGGAGGTAGCTGCTGCATAAGCCCAGGCCAGCAGTAGCCTTGAAAATTAATCAGAAAAGCGGCTGCTACCCCAGGGAGCCTTTGGGTTGAAACCAGTATGCTCTCAGGACTGGAGGAAAGGTCTTCGTCACCTTTTGTACAGGGAACGCTATTTCCTACTTTGGCTGCCATCCTGACACCACAGCACTCACCTATCTCAAGAGATGAAGGGCTGCTTCTCCAGATGCATCCTGTTCCAAACCGGGATCATCCCCCTTTACTCCTAGTCGCCTCTTCTGTGGTTCTCATCACAAGTAGATACCACACAATGGGGTAAATGCTAGAAAGGGAAACACAACAGAAACTCTTGGTAAGTCCAGTCTCATACCCTGTAGCTCCAATTTTTCTCTGCAGTTGTTAGAGTTCTTTCAGGTAGTGCAAAATGGAGCCCTCCTATTTCTCCACTTGAGCGCTTAACCAATGGAGAAATGAAACAAAATAGGCTGGCATATGGAGAAACAGAGCATCTCTTCATTAATAAAAAATAAAGGTTGGAAGATGTTGCTTAGGTTAAGAGCCAAAGTGAGCTTGCTAGCTCCTCCCGCCTAGGCCTTGGAACATCCCATCCAAGGGGGAAGATTTGAGTGTCCAACGGAGACACCCGGATCTCTGCTTCCCACTGGGGATGGAGGAAGAGAACAAATGAGTGATGTTCGTGGCCTTTGATGGGCTATAGCCAGCCTCCTTAGACATTGGACCAATGGATTGTCCACCAACCACATAACTCACTCCACCACTGTGGGGAGGGGCAGAGGCAGAAGACCAATCTTTAGGCATAATCTTCCATACACAGGAATGTTTTAAGAGAAGAGAAGGTTTTCCTCAACAGCAGCCTTAATGCCCTCACTCTCCTTTATCTGCTCCTCTCTTCTCTAAACCAAATAATGCATAATGGGAACGAGAATTCAGATAAAAAGACAAACAACTGTGAGAGCCTAGAGTGGGAAATAATTAATTGGATCTAAGGGTTTGGAGAAAGATTTTGCAGAAGAGGTGATGGATGAGTGGATCTTGAAAGATGAGCTGCTGTTTATTAGGAAGAGAAAGAAAGTATTCTGGGCAGAAGGATAGTAGGTGTGAACGTTCATCTTGTTTGGGTAATAGCAGAATGTCCAGTGTGTCCTGAGCATAGAATATGGGGAGAACCGAGGAGAGGGAGGTTTTCTTATTGGATAAAGTACAAAGAGGTAGATATGTGTGGGAGGAAGGATGGCTAAGGACAAAGGGCATCTCCCAGGCATCATCTTGGCAGGGACAAGAATTTGGATCTTTGGAGAAAGTGTTCTTGCTGCTATAGGGACTTATCTCTCTGGCTGTCAGGCTGCTCTCAAACTAGGTACCATATCTAGGCTCCTGGCTTCCACCTCTTGGGACAGAAAAGTCTTATTCCTTTTCAGAGCATCACAGGAATTCACAGAGAGGCTGGGTGAGAGATGTTACTTGAAAGCCTTCACGGGCACTTACATTTTCTAGAGAGATGGGCAAGACACCAGAGCAGAAATGAGAATCTTTCGAACCTATAAAACACTGCTAAGTTTCATTCTTTAGGGTCAAAGGAATGAGTGGCTTTTTTTTTTTCAGAAATTCTTCACTAAAGCCATTTTGCAAGGTCTGAAGCTCTGGATGAATCACACTGAGGGCCCCTGTGTTTTTGCCTTGGAAGAGAAAGTGCTCTCATCACCCCCTTTTTGTTTTAAGTAATGGTATCTTTCTGGTGTTGTAAGCACAGTGCTAGGTCATATTCTCCCAGACAGCCCCTCTTTTTTTCCCCCAAAGGCTGTTGGAGATAGAAATTTCCATAAAAGAATCAGGAAGATGTGATAAGGAAGATGTGCATGTTCCTGTTCTTTACAGCAGATGTGGCAATGCTGGCTTAGAGGAAGATACTATAAGGAATATCCCAAATGTGCCAGATGTAGTGCCAGGCACTTTTTTTCAGCCTAAGAAATACGGTATTGTTATTCCCATTATACAGATAAGAAAACTGAGCCCCAGAACTGTTTATTTGATCGTGCCACGATTTGTGCTCTTCCCAGGTTCTTAAGAAGGTTGAAGAGAGTCAGTGTGTTTGCTGGAATAATAAACTGATTGTCTTTCCAGAGACCTACTGACTTTCCATTTAGGGGTTTGGATATTTAAAAATTATCAGTTGCCCACAATGTAAGCCCCTTGGGGTAGGGCTCTTGTCTCTTTGATTCATTGCTTGTATTCCCAGAATCCAGAACAATACCTGGCACATAGTACTTTGTCAGTATTTATTGTTGAATAAACGAATGAACAATAGGCACTCAACAATTTTCTAAAGGGATACACACCATGCCAATATGGTACTTTCCATCTACTCACTTATAAAAATTTAGAAAATATGTACCACGTTCTTGGCATTATAACACATCACTATTGAGGGGACAGATAGACATTGGGCATGGATCCTGTCCTGGATGAGTTTCTGGACCCAGAAGGGAGATAAACTCCAAGGGAGAAATGACAAATGACCAGAGAGGTACTTAGACAATGTTATATGAGTTATCAGGAGGGAAACATCGCTTTTAATTGATGGAACCAGGGTGGCAATGACATTTGATCAGACCCTTGAAGGATACCTATACAAGTGTTTACCAAACAATTTAGGAAAATAACCAGCCATTCAGTGCATAAATGAGTTAGATTTTTAAAAAAAAAAACAAATATGCAAGTAATAGCCAACTGAATTGACCAGTTCTCTCACTTGTCTAGTTGATTCAATCATAAAGCAATCTTGTTTGGGTGCCAGTGCACCTGAATGTATTTCTGTGGCAAATGAGAAGCCAGGCACGGCATCTTGCATCAACTCTCCACGCTGAGCCTTCTCACTTCAACAATTCGTTAAAATGGTTAACGCATCTGTGCCAAGATCTCCCTTGCTTCCTTTCTTCCTCTCTCCTTCATTAAAACAGGACGATTATGCAATCCTATTCCTCTGCCCAGAGCTCATTCTAAAAATGTTCCTCTACAAATGCCTCTGCTTGGCTGATTGGCACCAGGAGACAGCGGGAGATGGTGGGAGATGGCAGGAGCTCTCTTCCTGAGTCTCGTTTGGCAAAATGCTTTGTCTGGGATGGGCCGTGGGTCACTCCTAGCCTCACCCACAGGCACTATAGTGGGAGTTAAAGAGGGAGGGTACAAGGAGGTGGTGAGGGTGAAGCAGAATCTGGCCTCTGTACCCCAATACTGAATTAAATCTCGGAGACAGAGTTTTGGGTGAAGTAGAAAAGAACAGCTTTATTGCTTTGCCCAGCAAAGGGGGACCCAGTGGGCTAACGCCCTCAAAACTGTGTGTCCCAACGTGAAGGGGTAGTGAGACGTTTTATAGTAATTGTTCAGAGATGGAGTGATCAGCTCGTGGATGTTCTTCTGATTGGCTGGTGGGGAGGTAAGTGTGTGTCAGCATCATTAACCTTCAGGTTCCAGCTGGTCTGGGGTCTACCTGCTGGTGGACAGCATACCATTAATTTCTCCCACCTGGTGTTGGTTTCAGTATCTGCAAAACAGCTCAAAGATGTTGTTATGTGTATCCCTTGGGGGAAGCCAGGACCCTGCCCCAAGGCTGCACTATTGTTTCTTTTGACTGTTCCTCCCCTGTCTCTGCATCCCTTCCCTTTCCTAATTAGCAACTGTTTGAACCTGCCCCTTGGAACTCAGGGAAGGTCATGGAGGCTGAATGAAGCCTATTTCCTGAGATCAGAAATGGGGGACTCAGAAAAGGCTTTTGTACCCAGGAACCCCACAGGATCCTGCTTGGTATCAAGGGGAAGGCGAAGGGGCAGTTGAATGCATGACTTAATGAGTCATGGACTATTAGAGCTCCCAAGATGCTTGGCTACAACGTGGTCTGGTATGTTCAAGGTGCAGATGGAGAAACCGAGGTCCCCAGACAGAGGCCTGACCTGATCAAGAACACACAGCTCGCAGTGAGAACACTCCAGCCGTTGGCTCCAGGCTTTGTTCTCCTCATCCCCTTGTGTCCCAACTCCTGGATGGAGCAGAGAGGGATAAGCAGGTGACTGAGGGAGGCCCAGGACCACCCTGTTCACAGGTGGGACCTCTCTCTGCCTGGCTGCCTCCTGTTGGATGGAACAGAAACACAGAGTTCAGAGCCCGGAAGCAAATGCCAGAGGGACACAGGGAGGGCTCTGTTTTTGCCCTTGTGAGACTAGCTCATGAATAAGAAAGGATGAGTCTAAAGGGACATGGGATCCTGAATGAAGCAGTTCTTCGGTGGTGCAAAGAAAGATGTGAAGGAACCCCCTCCACCAGCAACAGTGGTCACCATCTTGAAGTCTCCCAGGCCTAAACTCTATGTTTTCCAGGCTGAGTGTTGATATAAACTAAACCAAACAGAGCTGCCCCTCAAACTCCTATCTCCTCTGCAAACGTTCAAACCCCTTAATTCTTCCAACTGCCCCAAGCCCCATCCAAATACCAACCTCCTACTTCCCAGAAACCCATGACTCTTACACAAAATGACTTAGAGGAGTTGTCTACAGTCTGGTGATGGCAAACTCTCCTCTGTCCTCAGCGTGCAGGATGTTCAGGCCAAAGGGCTCCTTTTTCCCTCCTCACTTTGCCCTCTATGGGCTCCTGGGAAAAATCAGGAAGGGACACCCCCTCAGCTTCTCTGGGGCTGCAGAAGGCCAGCAGGAGCTCTCAGGCCCTCTCCCAGCCTCATCCTGCCCAGCTCTGGCTCAGTGAGGGTGTTTTGAGTGCCTACTTGGGAAGTGAGCACAAATGTCTTGAAGGGAACACAATTTTCTTTGAGATCTTGCCCCATTTTTCCCGCCTCTGGGTTCTATTGTAAACCTCCTTCCTCACCCTTGATGCCAAATCCAGATGTGGGAGAAGGTGTAGCTGTCCAGTTTTCTCAGCACCACATACTGAAGAGGGTGTCTTCTCCCGATTGTAAGTTCTTGCCTCCTTTATCGTAAAATAGGTGCCCATGTGTGTGTGGGGTTATCTCTGGGAATTCTATCCTGTACCATTGATCTATATTTCTGTTTTTGTGCCAGTATCATACTGTCTTGCTTACTGTAGCTTTGTGGTATAGTTTGAAGTCGGGGAGCCTGATTCCTCTAGCTCTGTTTTTCTTTCTCAAGATTGCTTTGGCTATTCGGGGTCTTCTGTGTTTCCATACGAATTGTAAGATTTTTTGTTCTAATTCTGTGAAGAATGCCATTGGTAGTTTGATAAGGATTGCATTAAATCTGTAGATCGCTTTGGGTAGTATAGTCATTTTCACAATGTTGATTCTTCCAATCCAAGAACATGGTATATTTCTCCATCTGTTTATGTCATCTTTGATTTCTTTCATCAGTGTTTTATAGTTTTCAAGTCTTTCACCTCCTTAGGCAGGTTTATTCCTAGGTATTTTATTCTTTTTGTTGCAATGGTAAATGGGAGTGTTTCCTTAATTTCTTTTTCTGATTTTTCGTTGTTGGTATATAAGAATTCCAGAGATTTCTGTGCATTAATTTTGTATCCTGCAACCTTACCAAATTGATTAGTTCTAGTAGTTTTCTGGTGGTATCTTTAGGATTTTCTATGTATAGTATCATGTCATCCTCAAACAGTGACAGTTTTACTTTTTCTTTTCTTTTCTGATGTGGATTCCTTTTTTGTCTTTTTCTTCTCTGATTGCTGTGGCTAGGACTTCCAAAACTATGTTGGATGAGAGTGGCAAGAGTGGACATCCTTGTCTTGTTCCTCATCCTAGTGGAAATGCTTTCATTTTTCACCATTGAGTATGATGCTTGCTGTGGGTTTGTCATACATAGCCACATACATACATACATACATAGAGGTACATACATAGAGGTACATACATACATACATACATAGAGGTAGGTTCCCTCTATGCCCATTTTCTGGAGAGTTTTTTTTATCATAAATGGGTGTTGAATTTTGTCAAAAGCTTTTTCTGCATCTATTGAGATGGTCATATGGTTTTTATTCCTTAATTTGTTAATGTGGTGTATCACATTGATTGATTTGCCTATATTGAAGAATCCTTGCATCCCTGGGTTAAATCTCACTTGATCATGGTTTATGATCCTTTTAATGTGTTGTTGGATTCTGTTTGCTAGTATTTTGTTGAGGATTTTTACATCTATGTTCATCAGTAATATTGGTCTATAATTTTCTTTTTTTGTGATATCTTTTTCTGGTTTTGGTATCAGGGTGATGGTGGCTTTGTAGAATGAATTTGGGAGTGTTTCTCCCTCTGCAATTTTTTGGAAGAGTTTGAGAAGGATCAGTGTTAGCTCTTCTCTAAATGTTTGATAGAATTCTCCTGTGAAGTCATCTGATCCTGGACTTTTGTTTGTTGGAAGATTTTTAATCATGGTTTCAATTTCATTACTTGTGATAGGTCTGTTTGTATTTTCTAGTTCTTCCTGGTTCAGTTTTGGAAAATTGTACCTTTCCAAGAATTTGCCCATTTCTTCGTGGTTGTCCATTTTATTGGCATATATTGTAGTAGTCTCTTATAATCCTTTGCACTTCTGCAGTGTCAGTTGTGATTTCTCCTTTTTCATTTCTAATTTTATTGATTTGTGTCCTCCCCCTTTTTTTCTTGATGAGTCTGGCTAAGTGTTTATCAATTTTCTTTATCTTCTCAAAGAACCAGCTTTTAGTTTTATTGATCTTCACTATTGTTTTCTTAGTTTCTATTTCATTTATTTCTGCTCTGATCTTTATAATTTCTTTCCTTCTACTGACTTTGCATTTTCTTTGTTCTTCTTTCTCTGGTTGTTTTAAGTGTAGTGTTAGATTGTTTATTTGAGATTTTTCTTGTTTCTTGAGGTGAGATTGAATTGCTATAAACTTTCCTCTTTGAACTGCTTTTGCTGCATTCCATAGGTTTTGGGGCGTCGTGTTTCATTGTCATTTGTTTCTAGGTATGTTTTGATTTTCTCTTTGATTTCTTCAGTAATCTCTTGGTTATTTAGTAATGTCTTGTTTAGCCTCCGTGTGTTTGTGTTTTTTACAGTTTTTTTTCCTGTAATTGATATCTAGTCTTATAGCATTGTGGTCGGAAAAGATACTTGATACAACTTCAATTTTCTTAAATTTACCAAGGCTTGATTTGTGACCCAAGATGTGATCTATCCTGGAGAATGTTCCATGAGCACTTGAGAAGAAAGTGTATTGTGTTGTTTTTGGATGGAATGTCCTATAAATTTCAATTAAGTCCGGCTTGTATAATGTGTCATTTAAAGCTTGTGTTTCGTTATTTATTTTCATTTTGGATGATCTGTCCATTGGTGAAAGTGGGGTGTTAAAGTCCCTTACTACTATTGTGCTGCTGTCGATTTCCCCTTTTATGGCTGTTAACATTTGTCTTATGTATTGAGGTGCTCCTATGTTGGGTTCATAAATATTTACAATTGTTATATCTTCTTCTTGGATTGATTCCTTGATCATTATGTAGTGCTCTTCTTTGTCTCTTGTAATAGTCTTTATTTTAAAATCGATTTTGTCTGATATGAGAATTGCTATTTCAGCTTTCTTTTGATTTCCATTTGCATGGAATACCTTTTTCCATCCTCTCCCTTTCAGTCTGTATGTGTCCCTAGGTCTGAAGTGGGTGTCTTGTAGGCAGCATATATATGGGTCTTGTTTTTGTATCCATTCAGCCAGTCTATGTCTTTTGACTGGAGCATCTAATCCATTTACATTTAAGGTAATTATCAATATTTATGTTCCTATTACCATTTTCTTAACTGTTTTGGGTTTGTTATTGTAGGTCTTATCCTTATCTTGTGTTTCCTGCCTAGAGAAGTTCCTTTAGCATTTCTTGTAAAGCTGGTTTGGTGGTACTGAACTCTCTTAGCTTGTGCTTGTCTGAAAAGTTTTTAATTTCTCCGTCAAATCTGAATGAGATCCTTGCTGGGTAGAGTCATCTTGGTTGTAGGTTTTTCCCTTTCATCACTTTAAATATGCCCTGCCACTTCCTTCTGGCTTGCAGAGTTTCTGCTGAAAGATCAGCTGTTAACCTTATGGGGGTTCCCTTGTATGTTATTTGTTGCTTTGCCCTTGCTGATTTTAATATTTTTTCTTTGTATTTAATTTTTGATAGCTTGAATAATATGTGTCTTGGTGTGTTTCTCCTTGGATTTATTCTGTAAGGGACTCTCTGCACTTGCCGGACTTGACTGACTATTTCCTTTCCCATATTAGGGAAGTTTTCTGGGCTAGAGCCCAGAAGGTAAGTCAGTCCTCATATCCTGGAGGACCAAACATCACAATCACCACGTGAGATAAAAGACACAATCCCTCTGCCACTGGCTGACACCTCACAAGGGTCATTCCTCCTTCCATGTCTCAGCCTTTCTCATCTGCTTGACAAAACTGAGGTCAAATGCAGAACCTGGGCCACATAGTGTTTAGCTTCTCAGCCCCTTCAGAACAGAAAGACATGGTAGAAAGGGGTTAGAGTGGATGTTGAAAGAGCCAGTCTGCAGAATCTGGGCACACAACAAACACTCTTGAATAAATGAATGGATGTTGTCTGACTTCATTTACTTAATTGTGGTTCCTGATCTCCATAATATTATAATACCAGCTGACACATGCTGACCCTGGCTTTACCTCTGCATGACTATTCATCTCTAATCTCCATCACCCATGGATTACAGTCTCTGAGTCCCCTTAGTCAAAGTACCAGGAGAGAGAAAGATTTTTCACTGGCTAGCCAATAAATTGATTCTTCCTGGGTCAGGTGTCCATCTTAGCTTTAATTTGCTGTAGCTATGGAGGTTGAAATGGTCAAAATCTGACAGCATAACCCTGCTCCTTCTTCTGGGAAGGGGAATTTCTTGAAAGGAAAAGACTTTGAAGTAAGAAAATTACGCCATACTGTCTGAGCTCGGTTTTCAAGGAGGAATAGGCATTCTGAAAATGGACAAAGGACCTTTAGGGCTAGAGCACACAGACATGCAAAGGCATGAAGATTTGAACTATTTTACAAGCATCTTGTGATGAACTGTATCTTTCCTTCCTTCCATTTAGTTCTAAATATGTTTGCTAACATTTGCTTCTCTCAAAACTTTAAAAGCAATTATTAGCCCTCTTTCCACTGCCTACACTCAACTTAAAAAAAAAAATTAACTCCTATCTCTACCCTCATTCTCTTCATCTTTCTACTTCATAAGCCTCTGACTATTCTTAGGCATGTTATATAATTTCATTGAGCTTCTCCTCCAATAAAGTGGGGACAACAGAACCTACGTCATCTAGGTTATAGTGAAAAGCAAATGGTATGATATATGTGAAAATACACAGTGAACCTAACACCACTGCATAGATGGAAGTGATTCAAATGGTGACAGTCTCTTTAGCCCAGATTTTTTCCAAGGCATTAAAGACGTCTCTTGACGTCTCCTTATTAATCCCTGTGTGCTCCTCAGTGGCAAAGGGCACGAATGTGAGATGTGGCTCCAGAGAGCATCACTGCTTCTGTTGCGCTGGCTCAGCAAGTCTGCTCCAAAGCTTGGCCCAGATGCCAAGGTCCTCGCCTCTCTGCCCTCACTGGGGCCTCATGCACACTCAGGCTTTGCTCCTGTGACTGCCGCAGCTGTTCACCAAAGAACAGCCTAAAATGCAGGCTAAGCTGGGGACTAGTCTTTTGGCTTCTATAAAGAGTCAAGGACAGTTAAAACCAGAAAGACGTTGGATTCTCTAATCTTGCCCACACCCTAGTTTTTGCATTTTCATGCGATGGCACCAGCAGTCACTCAGTTACACAAGCCAAAATTCTGATCTCCTTCTTCCTTTCTTTGACCGTCCACCCCTCGCCTATCAGCAAGTCCTGTTAGCTCTACCTACAAATGATATCCCCAATGGAATCACTTATTTCAAACTCCTTTGCTGCCCCCTAGTCCAGTCAAGTCATAGTCTTGCTTGGGCTGTTGCAATGCCCTCCTAATTAGCCACTCTATTGATATGCTTGTTCCTGTAATCCATTCTCCAAAAGAAGCTAGAGTAGCCTTCTTGAAATAAAATTAGTTCAGAGCATCCTTCTGCTTAGAGCTACAATGCATCCTATTGTAATTAAATTAAAATCCATAATCCTTACCATGGTGGCCCCTGCCTCTCTCTCTGGTATCCATCTTTCCCCACCTTCCAAGCATACTGTCTTTGTTCTGTTCCTCAAACAGGTAGAGCTCATTACAGCCTCAGGCCTTTGCCTTTTGAGTTTTGTGTGGCCCCATCTTCCACAGAGTAGGCACTCAGGGGGTTGTGATAGATGGATGGATGGATGGAGAATAAAATGGCCTCCTATGACCTCTACGGTTTTATTCTCACAAATACCACTGTCTGTGAATGGGAAGCTTTGAGGCACTTGGATCAGTAAAGGCAAGGGAAGTTGGAGGACTGGGGAATCCAATTTTTAGCAATGCTGACAATGAGAGGCCAGATGTCAGGTAGTCCCTCATTTTGCCTGGCAGCTAGAGGGAAAATATTGAGACCTTCCCAACCAGAAACCAGAGCCTGCTCAAGGAAAGAAACTGTTAAAGCCAAGGTAAGGCCCCAAGATGGGCTTGGGGACATAGACCTTCTCCAGAGACAGCTCTTCTGTTCCCTCTTAGTAAACCATTAGATTGTAGCCCTGACAATGACAGAACTTTGGAGCCTCTGAGAAGCCATTATTCACTTACCAATAAAATAGGTAGGGAACACTGATTTCATTTCTCAGTTGCAGAAAGCAGTTCAAAACGAAGAATCATCTTGAGTTTGAGCTTCTACACTCTGTTATTTCTTCCTCTTTCGTGAAGTGGAACATGTCAAATTGGAACATTTAATTGCTGTCTAGCAGCACCTTGACTTAGGTCATGGACCAGAAAGAATAGTCCAGGATCATAGCAATTATGGGTTTCTGTAAAAAGTGGCTATGACTTCACAAGCTCCCCTGCCCCCACCTCCTCTCACTATCCCTTCCCAAGCCCTCGTGAACCTGGGTTGGACATCAGAGAGGTCCTTCTAATGGCAAAGCACCAGAGTTTCGTATTACCAAATCAACTTCCTGGTTCTCCTTTAGAGAAGGATATTCTTTTTTTTTTTTTTTTTTTTTTTTTTTTTGCGGTACGCGGGCCTCTCAACGTTGTGGCCTCTCCCGTTGCCGAGCACAGGCTCCGGACGCGCAGGCTCAGCGGCCATGGCTCACGGGCCCAGCCGCTCCGCGGGATGTGGGATCTTCCCGGACCGAGGCATGAACCCATGTCCCCTGCATCGGCAGGCGGGCTCTCAACTACTGCGCCACCAGGGAAGCCCTAGAGAAGGATATTCTTCGTTCACTTCCTAGAGTGGAAAGGCAGACTGAGTGGGCTTTGAATTCTAACTCCACCACTGTCTAGCTGTGTGGCTTTGGAAGAGTCAATTTCCCTTCCAAGAATCATGTGTGAGAAGGGGATAATGGTGGGGTTAAGAAGAAGAAATAGGAAAAACTATACATAAAGGCACTTAACATGGCCCCTGGCATATAGCAGGTAGTTTATTAATGTAGCAGATTGTAGCATATAGCAGGTAGTTTATTAATTTACCCTGGGCAGAGTAAGCCCCGTATGAGTGTGAATTGGGTTTATGTGACAGCTTTGCTATAAAGGTCTGCTTTATTGAAATGGCCCCCCACTCTCTCCTCCTGTATTTTGTCTTTCACTGGGATGATGATTGCCTTTCTGTAGCCCAGGGGTATCAGCACACACCTGAGGAGAGGTAAAGTCTCCCTTGGGGTGGAGTGGGGTGTAGGGCATAATGATACAGAAGGGAAGTTGGTCTAGTGTTGGAAGTTAAACCTTAAGTGACTAGGAGAAGGAACGTCCTTTCTCGATAGGTCTTGGGCTTTCTTGGAGCTGGGTTTCGAGGAGTCCAGAAGCCTGAGCTGTGCTCCTGGATGATGTGCTTAGATGGTACCCGTCACAGAGAACAAGCAAGGATAGAGCCTTAGCAGGCCATGGTTTAGAATTCAGATTACCTAGTTTGTGCTGTTCTATGCTTGTATCCGTCTTATGTTTGTTTGTCCCTCCCCTTATGTTTTTTTTGCCATAGTAAATGGATTTTGTCTTGTATGCCAACTCCACTCTGCAGGTGGAAGTTGCTTTAATCGCAGAGGATTGAGAAAAAGTCTGAGTCTCCCTCTGGATCCACCAGAAAAAGTGGCCATGATTGATTAGCATCATCTTCTAGGTATTAAATGTTGGAGTTTGGAGTTACATGGGCCCACGGGTCTTGTTCTTCCAGCATCTGTCCAGTCCTGCTTCAGTGTCCCTGCCTCAGCCCAGCTGCAGCATCAGAAGCAAAGAAGTAGCCAGACGTAAATAATTCGTGTGACCCAGTCTGACCTGATAGGGGCCTGTCTCTTCATAAAATAAAGGTTTTCTCTTACGGTGCTTTTCAAGTTAATTTCTCAAAACATATATGATGTATTAAATCACTAGACAGGATGTAAAGAGTAACTGATGTCTTTTCCCATCCGGCCTCCACATGCAAATTGTCGTGGGAAGAATCCAGGGTGTCATATTTTGCCTTCTCAGTTTTAAAGAGCCAGAGTGTAGAACCAGCACAGAAAGGTGGAGAGCTCATTAGCGGCCTGTGTTTGGAGTTACACTGCCTGGCTTCAGGTACTGGCCGTGCTGCTCACCTGGCGCATGGGCAAGTTCCTTAACCTCCCTGTACCTCGATTTTGTCAGATATCGAGTGTGTAATAACAAGAGCACTTCCCTTGGAAAGTTGTGAGCATCAGAAGAAATATATAAAACACTTGGCACGGTGCCTGGTGTCTAGTAACCACCCCATCAGTGGCTGCTGCTATCATTCTGGGGAAGAATATGAGCTAAAAGGAGTTTCCTGGGGGGCGGAGTCAAGATGGTGGTGTGGGGAGACGCTAACTCTGCGTCTGTTCCGCTAACTTCTGTTCCTTGAGCCTAAGCCCCACCCCCTACAGCCCCCAGGGCCTTTTCCAGCCCTGTGGGTCCTGAGCATTGGCCCCGCCCACTGCCCAAACGTCACCCTGGCTTTGGCTCTGCCCTCCACAGCCAAGGCCCCCCGCTTTTTTTTCTTTTCCCTCCTTCTCTTTTTTTTACTGCTGTGGTACTGACGTACCTTCCGGTTGCTGATTCGTCTATGTTTTTATTTTTACATTCTTTCTAACATATCTGTTAGTTTCCTAGTCTAATTTTATTTTTTACTTTGTTATTGTTTTGGGTTTTTTTTTTTTGCCGCCCCACATGGCTTGCGGGATCTTGGTTCACAAGCCCAGGGTTGGGTGGAAGCTCCTGCAGTGGGAGCTCTGAGTCCAAACCACTGGACTAACAGAACCTCAGAGCCCAGGGAATATTCATCAGAGTGAGGTCTCACTGAGTTCCTCATCTCAGCAAAAAGACCCAGCTCTACCCAACAGCCTACAAACTCCAGTGTTGGAAGCCTCAGGCCAAACAACCAGTAAAACAGGAACACAGTCCCACTCACACACACAGAAAAAAATGAGATGGCAAATAAATAGTTCACAGATGAAGGAGCAAGGTAAAAACCTACAAGACCAAATAAATGAAGAAGAAATAGGCAATCTACCTGAAAAAGAATTCAGAGTAATGATAGTAAAGATGATCTAGAATCTTGGAAATAGAACGGAAGCATGGATTGAGAAAATACAAGAAATGTTTAACAGAGACCTAGAAGAACTAAAGAACAAACAAACAGATGGACAACAAAATCACTGAAATGAAAAATACACTAGAAGGAATCAATAGCAGAATAACTGAGGCAGAAGAATGAATAAGTGAGCTGGAAGACAGAATGGAGGAAATAACTGATGAGGAGCAGAATAAAGAAAAAAGAATGAAAAGAATTGAAGACAATCTCAGAGACCTCTGGGACAACACTAAATGCACCAACATTCGAATTATAGGGGTCCCAGAAGAAGAGAGAAAGAAAGGGTCTGAGAAAATATTTGAAGAGATTATAGTTGAAAACTTCCCTAACATGGAAAAGGAAATAGTCACCCAAATCCAGGAAGCACAGAGAGTCCCATACAGGGTAAACCCCAGGAGAAACACATGAACACACATATTAATCAAACCAACAAAATTTAAATTCAAAGAAAAAATATTAAAAGCAGCAAGGGAAAAACAAAAAATAACATACAAAGGAATCCCCATAAGGTTAACAGCTGATTTTTTTCAGTGGAAACATGCAGGCCAGAAGGGAGTGACAGGATATACTTAAAGTGATGAAGGAGGAAAACCTACAACCAAGATTACTCTACCCAACAAGGATCTAATTCAGATTTGATGGAGAAGTCAAAAGCTTTTCAGACAAGCAAAAGGTAAGAGAATTCAGCACCACCAAACCAGCTTTACAACAAATGCTAAAGAAATTCCTCTAAGCGGGAAACACAAGAGAAGAAAAATACCCACAAAAACAAACCCAAAACAATTAAGAAAATGGTAATAGGAACATACATGTCGATAATAACCTTGAATGTAAATGGATTGAATGCCCCAACCGAAAGACACAGATTGGCTGTTTGTGGATACAAAAATAAGACCCATATATATGCTGTCTACGAGAGACTCACTTCAGACCTAGGGACACATACAGACTGAAAGTGAAGGGATGGAAAATGATATTCCATGTAAATGGAAATCAAAAGAAAGCTGGAGTAGCAATACTTGTATCAGAAAAATAGACTTTAAAATAAAGACTGTTACAAGAAATAAGGAGGGACACTTCATAATGATCAAAGGATCAATCCAAGAAGAAGATATAACAATTATAAATGTTTATGCAGCCAGCATAGGAGCACCACAATACATAAGGCAAATGCTAACAACCATGAAAGGAGAAATCGACAGTAACACAATAATAGTAGGGGACTTTAACACCCCACTATCACCATTGGACAGATCATCCAAACAGAAAATAAATACGGAAACACGAGCTTTAAATGACACAATAGACCAAAAAGATCAAATTGATATTTATAGAACATTCCACCCAAAAGTGGCAGAATACACTTTCTTCTCAAGTGCACAGGGAACATTCTCCAGGAGAGATCTCATCTTGGGTCACAAATCAAGCCTCGGAAAATTTAAGACATTTAAGAAAATTAAAATCGTATCAAGCATCTTTCCTGACAACAACACGATGAGATTGGAAATCAATTACAGGAAAAAAACTGTAAAAAACACAAATACATGCTGGTTTCCTTAATCTGGGCTTCTGTTAATGCTTTTTAACATTTGTTTTTGTTGTGAGGAAAGGAAGCAGTTTTTTAAAAATCACTTTATTGAGATATGATTAACATGTAAAGAGCTGTACATATTTAATGTATACAACTGAATGAATTTGGGGATAAGTATATACCCATGACACCATTTTTTAAAATTAAAATATAGTTGATTCACAATTTTGTGTTAGTTTTGGGTGTACAGCAAAATTATTCAGTTATACATATATATGTATATTCTTTTTCAGATTCTTTTCCATTAGAGGTTATTGCAAGATATTGAATACATTGAATATGGAAGATTCCCTGTGCTCTATGGTAGGTCCTTGTTATTTATCTATTTTATATATATAGTAATGTGTATATGTTAATCCCAAACTCCTAATTTGTTCCCCCGACCCCATGAAGATATTTGACATCTATTTTTTTCCTCCTCAAACTTAGTGATGATCTAATGGCCTAAATACTTGCTTTAGAAAAATGCCTCCTTAAAAAAAAACTCCTCCTTACTGCTCCTCTTGTTGTTCTGTCCTTTATTCTTTTGGCTTTGCCTTTTCTTCTCAGTATTCATCATTAACAGTTTAAACAAAATTATTTGGCATTTACTTTGAGCTGGAAATGTGAGTGGTAAGCAACTAAGACATCGTCCTTGGCTTCTGGAACCTTCAGCCGAGTGGAAGAGACATAGCACTTGAAGAAGGGAACCGATGGCCACTCTTTGTCTGCCCTGTGCTAGGCCTGGGTTATGTGCAGTATTCCCTTTTCACCAGAGCTTTCTCAGGTTATTATTAATGCTGTACTAGAGATGAGTAGGTGAATTTATTGGTTCAAGGTCACGAATCTGGAAACTGGGTGCTGGGATTCAAAATGCATTATTTACATATCACAGAGCCTCAACTCAAATGAGCTCAGATAACCGAGACATTGTGGGCCGTCTCACCTGACTCGGACTCCTGCTGGTAAATTCCAGTCATGCAGGAAAGTGCCACGAGGCCTCCAGTCGTTAGGAGGAGATCAGATCCTCTTGGAAGGTGATTTTCCCAGTCTCCCCACAGGTGGTCTCCCATCTTCCCTGTAACTAGCAGAAGTCAGTGGATCAGAAGATACCTTCACTTTATTCCCCCTTGAGGCCCTTGCCTCTCCCGTGAGCTCGTGTTCTGAACAGAACCTCTGGCTCAGCAATGCAGAGAGAGCTTCCTCCCTTGCTCCTTCTCTCTTGCCTCCCATGACCGTCAAGTCTTATTCACAGAATACCCTATTTCCTTTTGCCATTTACTTCATTGTACCATTTCATGATAATTAGTTTCATTAGTCAAAGTCTTTATCTTCCTGGAGAAAGGAGATGCAGTTGGCAAATCAGCCGTCCTCTGGAAATGCTCTAGACTAATGCATCGCCTTCTAACCCTTTTTGGAATCTGTTTTCTATCCAGTCTATGTGTTTGACCACGGGTGTTGATGGTCAGTCCTTCTTCTTTCAGATACAGCTTCCGATTTCCTGAAACTATCTGGTTGACCCATAATCTCCTATATCCTTTCCTACTTACACAGAGGAGAATACAAATCTATAATACCTATATGTTTATGTATCTACTATAGCCTATCTATCTATCTATCATCTATCTACCTGAAGCAGAACACCCATGGACATAGATAAAGTTCCATACTTTACAGAGAGATATGGAATTAATAGGGGGAAGAGAAATGTATATATGACAAAATCTAAGCATGCATCAGATTGTGGTCCCATGCTTTAAGGACTCTAGTAAGATAATCTGCTTGTTCCCTCATTGCTCTTCTCTGCTCCATTTATCCTCACTTGGAGGGAAGACACCCCATTTTATATACTTCCATCTCTGTGACCTGAAAAGAGAGGGTCCTTTTCTTCCAGTTCCAATCCAGACAGTCCTAATAAATGATTCTGATTAGCTTTGCTCAGGTTACATGCTTACCCTTGGACCAAAAACTGTGGTCAGGGGAACTGGGTCCTATGTTTGGTTAGACCAAGGTCATGTGTCCTCTCTCTTACCTTTCCATTCACTAGGCAGGTAGAGGATTTTAATTGGGATTACAAGCCTTTAAGGGTGGGGAGAGCAATATGCTAAAAGAAGTAGGGCTACTGAAAGTGGGACAGAAACAACTGTTGTCCAGTGTCACAAAATTGAGTTTGCCTGTCTGATTCCAGAACATAGGCATACTGTGCTTTATCTCATGCACCCCAGTCCCCCAAAGAAGAGGAATGTGATTGGAGAGCTTAAGGGAGAGCTATTTATGAAAAACAGGATACTTGTTTCTCTGCTTCTTAAAAGTTATTTGAAATTTAGGTTTTCACTTACATGTTCTTTAATTCTAAAAAAAAGTCACTTCACTGTAAAATGAAGAGTTGAACTCATTAATGGTCTACATGTTTTCCTTTAAATTTGTTGAACCAATATTTTATAAATTTGGGGGAAACTATAAAGTTTTTTAGGTTGCCCAAAGGTATGATTTCATGTACTTTTCTAGAGGTCATACCATGGATATCCCTGGCTGCCTATATGCTTAAACTCTTAAAGACTTTGGTGCTAATGCCTGCAGCTTGAATGTCCTCACCTGTGTGTGTTGATGGCATTCTTTGCGTTGCCAGGAACACTATTCTTCAGGTCACTATAAGAAAAAGAGAGACCATTGTATGGATTCCTGAAGGTTGGAATTTTGCTAATCTGGGATGTTGCTAGGAACCACCTGGATGCAGGGACCACTATTTTCCATCTTTCTCAAGAATTAGATGGTCTATCTCTCAAAGTATCTCCATTTCTCTCATGTCTCTGCTCCATTCTCTTCTCATTTGTGGCTAGTCAATCGATTCTATTAATAACTACTGTCACAAATTTCAGATGGGACTTCAATAGTGGCTTTGCTAATCCTCTCCCTCTTTCAGTCCTTTGCTCTAAGCAACCTCAAAGATCACTGCCCAGCCTACTGATGGGATCTCTCGGGTCAGATTTCCTTCTTAGTTCAATCAGAAACCTCCCTTGAGCAAAGACTTTGGTAGTGCTACTTCCCTGAGCAGGGAATTTTGGTCCAGCCAGTAGTCTGAACCTAAAGGGACCAACACCATGAATGGTGCATTTAGTCCACCAAAACAGAGATAAAGCAGGAGTCTGGGGACATACCCTGAAGAACAGGTATTTGTGTAGCACAAAGAAGGAAACTGGAGCCTCTGCCTCCTAAGTAACTACTTAAGTTTCTTGGTAAGGATGGAGAAATACATGTCTTTTCATAACTTTACTCTCCCTCCTGTCTTATTTCTTGCTTGGCCTCTTCATCCTATGGAAAGGCACTGTAAATTTATGGATAGGCAGCAAATACCTAAGTTAATGGGAAACAAAATGGGCCTAATCTCTTTGCAACAACCTTGCAATTAAACAACCGTAGAATTAGTTGATGGCATTTGTGCTCCTCCTTTTATAGATGAGAACATGGTGGCCCAGAAGGGACAAGGGGCCTACCCAGGGTTGCAGTCAGTTGGTGGCAAAGCTGTGAGTCAAATCCAGGTCTTCTGACTCTTTGAGGTCCTTTGAACCTCATACTGTGGGCATGTTTGGAAGGTTGCATAGCACTGGTGAGGAAAAAATCTTGGCTTGAGCTATTTCCATTCAGCAGACTCTCCTGATCTTCTCTGTTGACTCAGATCTGGGACAAGTCTCCTTCTGCTTTCCTTCAGGGTCGGCTGGAGCCAGCTGAGGGTCCCCATTGTGAGGTGGCCACGTGGAGCATGTGGGCCAAGCACTTTCATTTCATAGACCATTAGCTCTTGGAACAGTAACATTTTTTTGTGTGTCCTTGGCTTCCAAGGTCTTATGTCACCTGCTAGGATGGCAGAGGAGGCTATGGTCTGGGAACCTGCATGCGTAGAGCCAGTTAATGGAGCTGGATCTGGCTGGCTGAAAACTTTCCATCAGCTGCTGGGCTGCTGAGAACCTCACCCAGAGACATCCTGTCCTGGTTTTGATTTTTTTGTACACATACTCTTCTTTAAGGTGAGAAAGATACAGGGAGACAGAGGTAGGCTGAGGGACAGAAAGGGAAACAGAGTTAGAGAAATATAAGGGGATAAAGAGAAAGAACCTGTGAAACACAGAGACGGTACAAGATGAGAGAGACACCAGAGAGATCAGAAACAGACGAATGCAGAGGAGATGGGAAAGGGAAAAAGAAATATAGCTGGGAGACATGGAGACAGGAAGATGGTGCCATAGAATGGAATTTAGAGATTCTAACCAAACTCTCTTATGGTGTCAATATGTAGATAAATTTCCCCAAGGGTCACCTTGACCTAAGGCTCAGAGCCAATACCAGAAACCAGAAGGTCTAGTTCTTCCTCTGGAAATTATTTAGTTCCTTGCAAGTGAAGATGCCCAACATGTATTTATTGAGTAAATAAATTACAGCTGAGATGGTCAAGGGACTCTAGCCACGTCCAATGAGCCAAGCTTAAAATTGGTAATAGTCTGGAGAAGTCGTCAGAGAATACGACCAGTAGCTCAAATATTTAAAGGGCTGCTATTTGGAATAATGATTACATTTGATAGACTTGTGCTTTAGGGATCAAACTAGGACTAGTGGGTGAAAGCTACAAATAGATACATTTGGGGTCAATATAAATAGTGTACACATTCAGAGAAGAACATTCTCATATCTGGAGGTTTGTAAGAAACATCTGAACAGGAATGTTGGCAGGAATGTTATAGCCGGGATTGAAGAATTAACGTGAAGTGAAGGCAAATGGTTTTGTTGGGCAATTTCCACCTAATTTTGAAGATTCCTAATTAGTGATCATCTATGGATGGGTTCTCCTGAAATTTGATATGGATATGTGTGTGTGTGTGTGTGTGTGTGTGTGTGTGTGTGTGTGTGTTGGACTATTCTATTTATGGTGTATTTGCAGCACCACCACAACTTCCTTCACTGAATAATTCTGGATGGACTTTACCAATGAGAGGAACTTGGTCAAGATTTGGAATGTAGAAGTGAGAGGGACATTGTTTTCTGGAGATTGGAGTGGCCAGATTTGATGGATTCACAGACCTCTGCATGAACTCCCACTTCGTAGCTGCTGCTAAAATACACATTCCTAAGCCCCACTCAATACTTATTAAATCAGAATTTAAAATTTTGAGAATTATTTGGAAGGGAACAGTCAGGATCCAGATTAAGAACTTCAGTATTTGGGGGATGGGAGAAAAGGCAACTCAGGAGTGACATGGAGAATACTGATGAGCACTGGGGACCTGAATTCTGATGCTAAGACTCAGTAGTGACAATATTCCCCCAGACTGGGAACTTTGCTAAGAGGCCTGGGTTTGAGCTCTGGGTCCTCCATTTACTGTCTATGTAAACTCGAGCAAGTTCCTTAAACTCTCTGAAATGGGGATGGTAGTGTTAATCTCACAGGTTGGTTCCCCACCACCCCCGTTTATTCATCCATGAAACATTTATTGAACACCTGTGATGTGCCAGGCCATTCAGTATAAATTACAGGTACCATTGCCTTTTCCTTAAAAACAAAGCGGTTTTTAGGGGTCAAATGTAATGATATTTGTATCTTTCCAAACACACTGCTACTTGAAATGGTGAGCATTGCAGACTATTCAGCACATTTTCACATCCCCTTTTATTTTAGAAATAGACCCTGCACCCCAAAACTCAGGGATACACACTTGATTCAGGCTTGACTAATCCTCAGTACCATCCTCTTGGACAGAATGATTGGTTGGGGATGAGCAGGTGACCCAAGCAAGATGAAGCAGATATTTTTTCTGGGGTTGTTATATGGACATTGGGAGAAAGATGATCCATTCTCCTGGAGTTGCCAAGCTTGACAGAAAGAAGTCTGGGTCTCTTGGTGCCCCATTTTCACCATATGGAGAAAGTTGGACTGTAGAATGTGTTGGAGGGGAAGGTCCTTTTCTCCACTCTCGCTATGAGAAGGAATTTCCCCTAAACATACTTTTGGTCTTTCTCTATCCTTAACTCATTCTGTTCCAGGGAAGTTGGACTGAGCCATGTGACTGGTAGCCTGGAAAAACTACTGGGCAGAAGAAATCTTGCAATGAGGATAAGTTTGAACTCAAGAGACAATTTCTTAAGTATCAATAGTATTTACTAGTGAAAATTGACATAAAACTCCTAGAAGGCAATTTAAATCTAAAATGTGTACAGATTTTCAAAACTAAATAATTTTAATGCTAGAAACTTGTGTTTTTTAAAAAATATTACATATGCACAGAATTACCCTAAAATATTCAAAGAATTCCAAAAATAAATCTTGTACACCATTGGAGTTCTCATTTTATGTTTTGCTCAGTTCCTTCCTTGCTTTATTATGTACAAAAATCATTGTCTTAATGCTTGCAAGCTTCACTTTCAATAATTGCTTTCTTAACATCTTAAAATAAGGAAGTTTTTGTACTCTATTTGTTAGTAGGTTGGTTGAATATTGCCAGTTTATTTTGAAAGAAATGTAACCAAAATTTAAAAGTCTTTTCAAACAGTATAAAACCAAATTGATGACAGAAACAAATAATTCTGCTGAATTGTTTTCCTTGCATATTCTTATTAACTCGCAAAAAAAACACAACCCTGTATTTTGGTCACTCTCCCTACGTATATACAATTTTTTTAATTTAGAAAAATACAGCCCTGAAAAAATTGCAGAGTTTTTGGTTGCTCTTGAAATGTTTAAAAAGTAACATTGAATTGAAAAAAAGAATGCATCCTTTGGAAAAACATTAAAGTATATGATTACCTATAAAGTATTTATTCTATTTATGTTAATTTTTACTATTTAGGTAGTAAAGAAGTTACTTTAATGTATATGGGCATCAATCAGTTTATATTTTTTATAAAATTACTTTTTGAAAATGAGTTTCCTAGAATCATTTTACGTCTTACATTTTTCATCAAAAATAAATATTTCAAAGCATCAAAGAACAAACAAACCTACACTGAGCTCCGCTCCTCTGGGGGCAGAGTAGGAGGTTAGCCACTTTTTCCTTTCCTGTCGTTTGTCCTCTGGGAAGCCAGCTGCACGTAGGAGACAAAAAGTCTTACTGTCTCTTCCAGCATTGTCTTGCCTGGGTGAATAAATCTACCTAATTCCAAAGTTCACATTCCCATTTGACTTTTGTACTAAGTAACATCCTCCTACCTATAGCCTTTCTCAGTAGTAAAGGTGATATTTGGGTCTCCCTTAGGGCATTCAAAAAAAGTTCTTCATTTGTTCAGAATCCTAGGGAAGTAAGAGAGTTGCTATTACTTGAGAGTACCCAGCAGAGACCCCTGTAGAATGAAGATAGGCAGCAGCAATTAGAAATAAAACAATGAATAAAGAGAGAGAAAGAACGCCATTCAAGTCCCTGGAGCTCTTATTCTTGAGACCTCTTGTATTTTATAAGCTACTCAGGTATCCTTTCCAGCAATGTCAGCCTCTCTCTTTCCATTTTACTTTCCCTAGTCTGAGATGAGTTTCCATTGATAGAAACCAAATCGTCCTAAAACAGTTGCTTTTCCCTCTTGAAATAATGTCTGCTATAGCTCCAGATTGGGCAGATGACTGGGATGAGGCTAGCCTTCTGGAGGAGAACTCAGAGAGCCTGGCTTTGGGGAGCAGGAGAGATGAGAAGGGTCTGAAAGTCAGGTTGGTTGAGCTCTGGACAAAGGACTGGTGTTGGGAGACAATTCTCCATGTCTCTTACCTTTCTTCATGTCTTGCGAAAAGAGGCACTAACTGCTTTTGCTCTGGACAATCTTTAGTTGTTAAGAGTAATTATTAAAAAAACCTTTCATTTTTTTTTTACAAATAATTGATATAACAATGTAATATTCACAGTACTATAAGAATGTGAGATTATATGTGACTATGGGTCTCACAGTTGATAATATAAAATACTGATGGAACTGAAGAAGTTCATTGATAAATGCTTATAAACATGAGGTATTAAGTTTATGGAGGTTGCTGAGTCAAAGTTTTACATCCGTGCTGGGGCCCTCGTCATAAACTCTGTTTGAGGTTTAAGACAAGAGAGAAGTAGCCACGTATGTAGTAAATGTACAAAAAGCTGTCTAATAATCTTCTCGTGATGCATCTATACTTGAGTTAGTTTTTGTCAGTTGTTTCGTAGGAGTTTTATTAGACTCATATTCCCATCTCTTCCCTATGAACTTCTCAAGGCATCTGGTAGCCCCTGCTTAGAACAAAACCTTTAAAAGTAATTTTTCCATGAGGATCTTCAAGGACGTTCCTTTGTTCATAAAGCTTCTTTCTAAAACTCTCATTTTGATTTTCAAGTAAGCTCTTTGGGTCAACCCAAGTTTCATCTGCTCTTTGCTTTTTCTGTAGAACTTGGGGTTCATGGTACAATGCCTCATCTCCTCCAGGTTCAGTTTATAAGTATTCGGTGGTTTCTAGAGATTCCTCCTGCAGTCTAGTTCCTATAAGAAGTTTAGCCCTTGCAACGTATTTAACCCCATGCTGTACTTTAGCTCTGCAGGAACCTGGCTTAGTTTCTTCACACGGTGTATATCACAGCTTGCTTTGCACTGATAACCAGTGTCAAACTGTTTCAGGATGAACTCTTCATCAACGTCCAATTTCCAAAAGTAGCAACCCAGTTGCAGATTCACCACTCCTTTGGTATATTTTTATGAAGGAAAAGACCATTGAGCAACTCCTTTTTCCTTGGCTTCTTTTCATCATAAAGTCTGGATATAACATGAGAGACATCTTGGGAGGTCCCAGGAAAACTTGCAGAATTTTTTTTAAAGCTTTGTGAGTTTCTTCATTCTTTTCTTGATACCCTGGCCTCATAAGATTGTGTGTCCTCTAGGTTCTTGTCAGAGTTGAGCACTTCTAGCACCTTTTATAGCGCTTTACAATAACCAATCCCTGGCAACCACTGATCTATAAGTGTCTCCATAGATTTGCCTTTTCCAGAACATCACAGAATAGGGATCGTATAGCATTTAGCCTTTCCAGATGAGCTTCTCTCCCTTAGCAATATTCATTTATGATCCCTCCATGTCTTTTCATCACTGAATTATATTCAATTGTATGGATATACCAGTTTGCTTATCCATTCACCTGTCAAAGGATGTTTCATTTGCTTCCAAGTTTTGGCAATTATGAATAAAGAAGCTATAAACATTTGTATGTGAGATTTTGTGTGTTTATATTTTCATCTCATTTGGGTAAATGCCGAGGAGTTTGATTATTGCATCATATAGTAAGAGTATATTTAGTTTTGAAAGAAGTTGGCAAACTGTCTTCCAGAGGGACTATACCATTTTGCATTCCCACAAGCAATAAATGAGAGTTCCTGTTGCTTCACATTCTTGCCAGCATTTGATGTTTTTGTGTTTTGGATTTTAGGTCTCCTAATAGGTATGGAGTGATTTCTCAATTTGCAATTCCCTAATAAAATATGATGTTGAGCATCTCTTCATATGCTTATTTGCCATCTGTATATCTTTTTTGATGAGGTGTCTATTTAGATCGTTTGCCCTATTTTATTTTTTATTTATTTATTTTAAAATTTTATTTTATTTATTTATTTATTTTTGGCTGCGTTGGGTCTTTGTTGCTGCACACGGGCTTTCTCTAGTTGCATGAGCGGGGGCTACTCTTTGTTGCAGTGTGCAGGCTTCTCATTGCGGTGGCTTCTCTTGTTGCCGAGCACGGGCTCTAGGCCCGCGGGCTTCCATAGTTGTGGCTCATGGGCTCTAGAGCGCAAGCTCAGTAGTTGTGACGCATGGGCTTAGTTACTCCGCAGCATGTGGGATCTGCCTGGACCAGGGCTCGAACCCATGTCCCCTGCACTGGCAGGCGGATAATCACTGCGCCAACAGGGAAGCCCATTTTTGCCCTATTTTAATTGGGTTGTTTGTTTTCTTATCAAGAGTTATGAATTCTTTATATATTTTACATAACAGTCATTACTCAGGTATGTTTTCTTGCAAATATTTTCTCCTACTCTGTGGCTTGTCTTTGCATTCTCTTAACAATGTCTGTCTCAGGAAAGAAGTTTTTAATTTTAATGAAGTCAAAGTTATCAACATTTTCTTCCATGGATCATGTTTTTTTGTGTTGTTTCTAAAAAGTCATTGCCAAGCCCAAAGTTATCTAGATTTTCTTCTATGCTGTTTTCTAGGAGTCTTATAGCATTGTGTTTTATACTTAGATTTATTGCGAGTTAATTTTGTCAAAGGTTTAAGGTCTGTGTTTAGATTATTATTATTTGCATGTGATGTCCAGTTTTTCCAGCGCCATTTGTTGAAAAGCCTGTTTTTCTTCCATTGAGGTACTTTTGCTCTCTGTCAAAGATCAGTTGGTTATATTTGTGTGAGTGTCTTTCTGGGATCTTGATTTCATTCCATAGATCTATTTGTCTATTCACCAATACCACACTATTTTGATTACTGAAGCTTCTGCTTCTGGACTTCAGTTCCCTTAAGCTGTAATTCTCTGTATCTGCCTTTCTCTCCAATTTTGGAAGCTGAAGTTCATCCTGTGACCTCAGTTTTCTGATGAATCTAAGAATAGTTATTAGTTTTCAGTTTCTTCACTTTGTTTCTTGTTGTGAGGACCAGAGTGATGATTTCCAAGATCTTTACATGTCATACTGGAAATAGAAGTCTGACGTAGCTTCTACAGGATGTCTGTGTAGCAAACAGCCCTGGAAGATGGAGATGGTGTGTCCCTCAGGAGCAACGATCAAGTTTGCTTACAGCTCTGGGAGATACTAATAGTGTCTCTTTCCAGAACAAAGGGTAATCATCTCACTGTTTCAGTTCAGGATTCCTCCCTTGTAACACAACATGTTGCAGGTGCAAGTGTCACCTGGCCCTCTTTCCATCATGCGCTGGGAAATATGACTTGAGGAACTGGCCCAAGAAAATTCCGATACTCTAGCTACTGCTATTGCTGTGAGCAGTAACATCTTTGGTCTTTGACCCAAGGGTCAAGGCTTCTTTCAGCATCAATGAAACTCTCGGGTTAAACTGTTTACTTGTAAATAAGGTAAAATCTCAGAGCCTTCTCTGTTATTGACAATTGGCCTCATATATTTACCCCAAAATAATGGAAAAGCGGAGAAATTTAATTCAATTTCCAAAAATTTAGTTGTTATTAATATTAACTATTTTAGGTATCTTCACCTCTGTCCAAAGCTTTTATTTCTATGGTAATTGTAAGAAGAGTCGATTATGTGTTGAGCTGGAGACCATTATTTGATGGTCTGTGATGGATTTTGGAAGATGCTTTTCTTTTTCCCTTTGATCTCATGCACGGTTTTATTATCCAATACTTGAGTAGCTACTAGGTGCTAGGCATTGTGTTAGAGGCTTTCATATATGATATAATTTATTGTCATAATGACACTGTGATATAGATACTTATCCCTGACTTACAGATTTGGGGTATTTTGGGAAGACACTAAGGCTAAGAGAGACCACCTGACTCTTTCAAGCTAGTACATGGCAAAGCCAGAACTGGAACCGAGGCCCCTGTGTTCCCAAAGCTCACACTGTTTCCACTGCACTCATGGTTTTCATATGGAGTGCCTTGATTCACTGGAGGTAACACATGGGGTTTATCAAGGGACAAGAGGGAATGCAGGGGGTTGGCCCCTAGATTGGCATCCCCAATTGAACCAGAAAAGTTCTGGGTTTTCTTTTATATAGTGAGATACTGCTTCTAAAGACCAGTTTGTAAACCATCCACTCTAGCCCTCTCACCAAAAGAAGGCGCAGCTTCTAGAATAAAGTCCCTGACTCAGGACTGAGGAAGCTGATTTTGGAGCAGAAAGAATGACCTTCACTCCTTCATTCATTTCCCCAGCAAACGTTATGGAGTCCCCATAGTGTGCTGGGGAAGAACTAAAGAAAATAGAACAGAGGTTGCAAACTGGTAAGCCACGTGTTGTATTTGTCCTGTAGATTTGTTTTCCCTGAGCAACAGAGTGTTTTGAGAAATGCTAGCCAGTCTTTAAAAACACAGTGATTTTACATGCAAACACACACATCCAGCTTCTTTTGAAGAGTTGGAAGCTCTGGTAGTACTGGTTGCACGTTCCCAGATGGCAGGGATTGGCTGATGCGGGCTGTGGCTGCCCCATCTCCTCTCAATTTCAGTGTCACCACTACATTATCTTGCTCCCCAGCACTTGGGGCGAGTGTCGGCTGCCATTTGTCATTATTATCAAAGAGAAATGTTGCTATATACCCATGTCTCTAAGAAAAGGGTGGAAATGAAAGATATATGAGGGCCAGATGACTTTAAAAACTTAACCTGTTACACTTAGAGTACTCGCCTAGCTCCAGCATTTTAATTTCTGATTTTTGAAATAGATTCCTGCCTTCTGGAAACTTAGAATGGAGCAAAAGATGGAATTTGACCTAAACTTTTCTTTTTTATTAGTTCCGTATTTCTCGCATGAGACCAAGAGGATGAAAGCCAGATGCTTCAGCAGGAGGTCCATCATCTCTTACATATGCCTACTGCTGCAACTGCTTCTCCTGCTGGGTTCCATCTCGGATTTTATGTTCTAGCAAATTGAACGGCTTATGTGGTTCTCTCCATCTATAATGCCTTAGCCCTCAGTGAGTGATACTTATTCATCCTGTAATACTGAACAGAGCTGTTACCACCTTGAGGGCAACCATAACTCTTTCCCTCTCTTAATTCTTTCAAGCCTGATTTACAGGACCCCTCCTTGAAGTGTGAGTTATTTATCTGAAAGGAAGTTTGTTATATGGAAAGGGTACCGAGGCTAGCTGGTAGGAAAAAAAAATAATTAAATTCATCCATTCAGAAAAAGGTTGTGTGAAATAGCCAAATCTTGGAAAGGCAGAGACAGACAAGGAGAGAAAACGCAGAACTATGGGATGATTTACATTGTTTTTAACCATAGGAGTGAGTTTAGTCAAGATCACCGTGGGATAAAAACAAGTATAGGTAAGATTTCCCATTACAGGTGTATTTTTCATGTCATTATTTCCCTCCCTATTGCCCTGAGAGAGCAAGGAAGCTCTTTGGGTTTTCTTTGATGGGGGCACTAATCCCACTCATGAGGTCTTCACCCTCATGACCTAATAACTCCCAAAGGTCCCACCTCCAAATGCCATCACACTGGGGATTAGGTCTCCATGTATGAATTTTGGGGGGACATAAACATTGTCTATAGCAGTAAGTGTATGTTGCACTTCATTAGAAATTTCCAAACAGCTTTCCAAAGAGGTTGTACCTCAATAAGCCTTAGCCACTAATATCTGCCTCCTTTTCTTCTTTCCCTCCCTAACAGTGGAGAAAATAACTCTCCCTTATGTGCCCATCCATGTCCCACAAATACTTCCCCTCCCAAATTCCTTGGGACTTGGTTTTTCAGAAAAATTTGCATTCTCTTGCCTGTATCATCAACGTCTCCCTTTTCTGAATCCTATCATTAGCATTTAGACGTGTTAAAGCCTCTCCCTTTTAAAAAACTTAGTAAGCAAACCTTCCATTTACACCTCCCTCCACCTTCTCTTCTGTCCTGTTTCTCTTCTTCACTGTCTGTGAAACTCAGTATCACATTGGGTGTGCAAAGGTTGGGCAGTTAAACTTCTTGAAAGAATTTTCTACTTTTGGTGTGTTCACTTCCCCATCCCTTGACCATTACTTCAAGCCACTCTGATCTGGGTTTAACTTTTGCTACTTCTCCAAAAATTCTCTTTCCAATGTTACCAGTGACTCTTGTAGGTACTAAGTCTTGATCTTTTATCAACATTTAATGGCAATGATCATCCTTCTCTTGGTTTTTTTACATCTTAGTTTTTTTTTTCCTACCATGATCTTCTTTCTTCCTTCCCCTTCTCTGCCTCTGCCCCCTTCTCTCCTTCTCCCTCTTCTCTCCTCTTCCTCTGTTTTCTTCCTCTTCTCCCTCCTCCTCCTCCTCCTCCCCCTCGTCCTCCTCCTTCCCCTTCCCCTCCTTGTCCTCCTTTCCCTTCCCCTCCTCCTCCCCCTTCCCCTCCTCCCCTCCTTCCTCTTCCCCTCCTCCTCCTCCTTCCCCTTCCCCTCCTCCTCCTCCTTTCCCTTCCCTTCCTCCTCCTCCTTCCCCTTCCCCTCCTCCTCCTCCTTTCCCTTCCCCTCCCCCTTCCCCTTCCCCTCCTCCCCTCCTTCCTCTTCCCCTCCTCCTCCTCCTTCCCCTTCCCCTCCTCCCCTCCTTCCTCTTCCCCTCCTCCTCCTCCTTCCCCTTCCCCTCCTCCCCTCCTCCTTCTCCTTCCCCTTCCCCTCCTCCTCCTCCTCCTGCTGCTTCTCTATCTATCAGTTAAATAATGCTGTGCCCAAGTTCTGCTTTGGTCTTTTTTCTCCTTTCACTCGGTGAGCTCCTGCTTCCTGCTGACTCCTAAGTCCATGTCTCCATCTACCCCTGCCCCCTGAGTACCAGATGTGCAGCTACATTTGCTGACTACACATCTCCAGTGCTGTTTCACAGGCATCTAAAACTAAGCATGTGCAATATTGAGCAGAGTGATTATGCATGAAGGTTCTGGAGGAGTCCGGTGGCGCAGAGTTGAATTCCAGTGCTCTCCTTACTCTTTAACCATAGGCAAGTGGCCAACAGCACTATGATAAAACCACGTTCTCTGAAGCCAAGTGGCTAAGGTTCACATCTCAGATCTACTCATTTGTCATGATTTACCAAATTAAATCAGTTGTCATCTTTCCTTATAATTCCATATTTAATTAGTTTCCTAGCTACTTTGTTAGAAATGAAGATCTGTGAGGGCAGGGATCATAATGTCTTGTTTACCATTACATTCCCAAGGTCAACAATAGTACCTCTCCCATAGTAAGCATTAAAATATACCTGGGTGATGGAAAGGCTGAATGAATAAATAAAGGAGCTGGACTGAGCAGCAGTGGAGACACTGGAAAATTCAGATAGTTGACCCTGTTGCAGTGGACTTGACTATTAATGAAGATACAGCCACATGGATATATTATTTCTAGGCACTCGAATTATTTCCATGTTTCCACTAATATTGAATAGGCTGATAGAGGCATCTTTCTACTGAATTCAAATATTTTCCTTTTCCACTTCTTTGGTGTACCATCACTAGCCTGGACTACTTCAGCCAAGAATTCTAATTTCAATCTCTGATAACAAAATCTTAAACATTTTTTTAAACATCTTTATTGGGGTATAATTGCTTTACAGTGGTGTGTTAGTTTCTGCTTTATAACAAAGTGAATCAGCTATACATATACATATATCCCCATATCTCCTCCCTCTTGCATCTCCCTCCCTCTCACCCTCCCTATCCCACCCCTCTAGGTGGTCCCAAAGCACCGAGCTGATCTCCCTGTGCTATGCGGCTGCTTCCCACTAGCTATCTATTTTACCTTTGGTAGTGTATATGTGTCCATGCCACTCTATCACTTCGTCCCAGCTTACCCTTCCCCCTCCCGTGCTCATCCTCAAGTCTGTCCTCTACATCAGTGTCTTTATTCCTGTCCTGCCCCAGGTTCTTCAGAACCATTTTTTTTTTTTTTTTAGATTCCATATATATGTGTTAGCATATGGTATTTGTTTTTCTCTTTCTGACTTACTTCACTCTGTATGACAGACTCTAGGTCCATCCACCTCACTACAATTAACTCAATTTCGTTTTTTTTTATGGCTGAGTTTACACTTTTATCACAGGAGTTTGGCCCATTTTTTCCATAGACATTTGGATCTTAATCTCTAAGGGAGCACTGGCTGAGAAGGCCCATAGTCACTTCCTTCAAGAACGTAAATATTTATATGCAGGACCCTGAGAATCTTTCTGTCCTTGCTGAATCCAAGAATTGAAAAAAAAAAAAAGGCCTTAAATTAAGCTGGTGGGCATCTCTTTTGGAAAAGAGGAATGCAGGCATCCCTCAGTTTATTGTGTTTACCAGATACTGCATTTTTGACAAATTGAAGGTTTGGACAACCCTGCATGGAACAAGTCCATCAGTGCCGTTTTCCCAGCAACATTTGCTCACTTCGTGTCTCTGTGTCACATTTCAGTAATTCTCATCATATTTCAAACCCTCCACCAGCAAAATGATTTCGACTCACTGAAGGCTCAGGTGATGGTTAGGATTTTTTAGCACGAAGTATTTCTTAGGGTATGTGCATTGTTTTATTTTAGACATAATGCTATTGCACATAGTAGTCTACAATATAAACATAATTTTTACGTATACTGGTAAACCCAAAAATTTGTGTCTTTTGCCTTATTGTGATATTCACTTTATTGCCGTAGCCTGCAACTGAACGCACAGTATCTCCAGGGTGTGCCTGTACTGGCTTGACTGTAAAGGAAATAAAATATTTGATTTATAATTTGAGATCCCTAGAGAGCTTATATAATGAAATACGGGATTATAGTCTTCTTCTGTATGGAAAGGGGAGCTGAACAAGTTGCACTTTTAAGGTCTTTGAGAGACTGCTTGGTAAAATAGTGATAATGACTCTCATTTATTGTCCTTTATGTTCCAGGCACTGTGTTAAGTGCTTTTCATGCACTCTTTCATTAAATTCCCGCAAAATGCGTACAAAGTCAAGAGGATTTGTCAGCCATCTTTTTTTTTTTTTTTTTTTTTTGCGGTACGCGGGCCTCTCACCGTTGTGGCGTCTCCCGTTGCGGAGCGCAGGCTCCGGACGCGCAGGCTCAGCGGCCATGGCTCACGGGGTGGGATCCTCCCAGATTGGGGCACGAACCCGTATCCCCTGCATCGGCAGGTGGACTCCCAACCACTGTGCCACCAGGGAAGCCCTGTCAGCCATGTTTATCCATTTGCCTAAGTGACTTCAGATAGGCTTTGCAGACCTTGTCCCATCCCTCTCCCTCTCCTGAAGGCACGTTTGGGCACGTGGGAACCAAAATGTGGATTCTGAATGGGGGCCTTCCTCAGCCGTAGGCCTACATCTCTCTTTAGAATCCAGCTTTTACCCACATCTTGCTTTAGAGTTCTGGGCACTTACATGGCCATCAATAATATTTGTGGAATACATGATTTTCCATTTAACTATAGATGGTTATATGTGTTCTTCCTCAACACTGAACCCTGGGGTAAAGGGGTGAATAGTAGGTTTTAGGCATCAAACCCACACCAAGTCCCCCTAATATTTCTGGAAGATCAGTTGTACTTTTGTGCTGATAGCTTGGTGGTTGGGTCCCATTATTAAAAATCAGTTTTAAAATGGAAGCAACATTGAAGATAGTCTAATCTGTATTTTCTATTTTATTAGATGTGGAAATGTGCTTAAAACCACACTTGGCAAAGCTGGGACCAGGTCATAGTCCTTCCAGCTCAAACTCAGTTCTCTTCCTCTCAAGTTTACCCTCTCAAGATCTCTGATCCCAAGAGTCCAGATGTTCTGTCACTTTTCTTTCTTCCCCATGCCTCTTATCTGCAGCCATCTCTGAGTGTAGAAGCTAGAAGAATCATTGGAAAGAATTGTGTTTACACCCCCATTTCATCAAACAAATGTGTACAGTACTTGCACCATGCTAGGAACTGTTGTAAGCGCATCGCAAATGCTAATTTCTTTAATTCTCAAATAAACCTGGTGGAATAGGCTTTATTATGATTCCCATTTTACAGATGAGGAAACTGAGGCACAGAGAGGTTAAGTGGTTTGCTCAAGGTCACAGAGCTGATCAGCACCAGAATCAGGATTTGAACTCAGAGATATCGTGACACCAGGGTCCCCAAGGTAGATCACTGAGAATGCTTCTTATGTTTTACAGATTAGGAGCCAGGCACCCACGTTGTGGAAGTTGCTTCCAGATAACTTTGGTGAGTTGGGGACAGAACAGAACTTCTGATCCCCTGGTCCAGAGCTCTTTCCTTGACATCATGCAGGCCTTCTCAGGTTATTTTCTTTAATTGTTCAGTTTCTATTCTTTAAGTTCCGAATAGGATTCAGCCATCAGGAAACTCAGGATCATTTTTCAATGTCTCACCTTTATTTATGTTTTCAGAGAAGGAGAGTTAAAAAGAAAAGTCAGGAGTCTGGAAAATGAAACATTCTGCCCTTGTCTCCCAAACACGACCAGGCCCAGCTGTAACTCCAATCACTCTTTGTACTGCTTGATCATAAATCCCTCCAAACTGAGTTGGGGTTAAAATTAATGGGAGAGCAGGGTCTGGTCTTAAACCACAGTGAATCAACTAATCTGACCACTGAAGAAACCTCCCTCCCTTTATTTCTGACACTGACTTAGGCAGAGATGATTTATCGCCACTAAAAGTCCCCACACGTCACACCACTTGCAGCAGGCTCCTTTGCTCCAGTACAGGACAAGTTGTTTTGCCTTCCTTATTCTTTCCATCTTCCTAATATTGTGGGCCATATAGAAAAGGGGAGCCTGAATGTGATGGAGAAAGCCCAGACCTAGGAGGCCAAAGACCCAGGCTCTCCCCTGGCTCTGCCACTAACTTACTGTGTAACCAGAGCTGAGGCATTTCATCACCTGCAGCCTTGGTTTTCTCATTAATAAAACTAGACGTATAGTCCTGCAGCCACATTTCTGCGCACTGAGCACTAAAGGGCACATTCTTGGAATTCCTCTTTTAGCTTTTCCAAAATACGGCTCCAGTTCTACTGTTACTATAACCCATGGACTCAAGCTAATCCATGCTGTATCTCGCCGCTGGACCACAGCATAGGTAGGCCTCATGAAGTGTCTTGGCCAGAACCACTAAGTGGTATGGTGGTGGAATGGGATGAAGTATTAGTTTCCTGGGGCTGCTGTAACAAACTACCACAAGCGGGGAGCTTAAAACAGCAGAAATGTATTCTCTCACATTTCTGGAGGCTAAATGTCTAAAATCAAAACGTTGGGAAGGCTGTGTTCTCTCCAAAGGCTCCAGGGGAGGATCATTCCCTCCTCTTCGTAGCTTCTGGTGGTTGCTGGCAATCTTTGGTGTTCCTTGGCTTGTAGGTGCATCACTTCAATCTCTTCGTTCATTGTCACATGGCTTTGTCCGTGCGTGTCTTCTCTGTGTCTCTCTTTCCAAACTTCCCTCTCTGATAGGGACACCAGTCATTGAAATAGGGCCCTTTCTAATCCAGTATGACTTCATCTTAATTTTTTTACATCTGCAAAAGACACTATTTATTTCCAAATAAAGTCATATTCAGCTGTGCCAGGAGTTAGGACTTGGGCATGTCTTTTTTTGGGTGGCACAGTTCAACCCATAATAGACGGGAACCCAGTATTCCTGTCTCAATATTTGTGTCAGGCCAGGAGGGATGGAAGAGATAATACAGAAAGCTAACCACTACTGGGCATATACCCTGAGAAAACCATAATGCAAAAAGACACATGTACCCCAATGTTCACTGCAGCACTATTTACAATAGCCAGGACATGGAAGCAACCTATGTCCATCGACAGATGAATGGATAAAGATGTGGTGCATATATACAGTGGAATATTACTCAGCCATGAAAAGGAACAAAGTGGGTCTTTTGTAGAGATGTGGATGGGCCTAGAGTCTGTCATGCAAAGTGAAGTAAGTCAGAAAGAGAAAAACAAATATTGTATATGAACACATATATGTGGAATCTAGAAAAATGGTACAGATGAACCTATTTGAAGGTCAGGAATCGAGATGCAGAGGTAAAGAATGGACATGTGGACACAGTGGGGGGAAGGGGAGGGTGGGACGAATTGGGAGATTAGGATTGTCATGTATACACTACCATGTGTAAAATAGATAGCTAGTGGGAACCTGCTGTATAGCACAGGGAGCTCAGCTCGGTGCTCTGTGATGACCTAGATGGGTGGGATGTTGGGGAGGTCCATGAGGGAGGGAATATATGTGTACATATAGCTGATTCATTTCGTTGTATGGCAGAAACTAACACAACATTGTAAAGCAACTATTCTCCAATAGAAAAAAATGTTAGGAGTTATTTTTGACTGAAAAACCATCTTCTGATGAGTGTTTTAAGGCATCCTTTTTCTGACCTTTGCAAAAGCATAATGAGGTCGGTACAGCAGGTATTATTATATCCATTTTGCACATGAGGAAGTTTAGATACATAGACTTATTACAGACTTCTTCCAAACACATTTCTGTGTGAAGCTGCTGGTGGGGAGAGTTGGAATGAGAGAAGAGAGAAGAGCTGAGGGAAAAAATATAAAATGTCATGAGAGAGGATCCTCATGGGGACTAATGACAAGTGTGGCAAGACCTGAAGACTGATTACCCCAATTCTCTGATCTTGAATGCCAATCCCCCAAAGAAACCAAGCAACTTTCTGAGACCCAGAGTGATTTATCTAAAGTCAATTAGCTAATAAATAGTAAAACCAGATTTTGATTTAAAACTACCTATTTTACCACCCCAAGTTTTGCAATTCAAATATGAATTCATGACAAAACCAGACTGGATTTGCAGATACTTATGAGATGCAATTCTCAGGTAATTAGATTTGTTTTTGTTAGAGGACTCATCGGGGTGATCGATAGTCACCCCAATAACCAACACCTCTGCTTGCGACGTAGCTGGACTCTTCTAGATCAGTGGAGATAGATTCCCAGGGCTATGTAATTATCTACCAACCCAGTGAGGTCAAAGGCCGTGCTGCTGCGTCTGCACTGTCGCTTGCGAAGAGCTTGGGGGGTTTCTGAGACCAGCCTTCTGTGTAGGGGTGATGCTTGTTCTCAGCCATTGCCATCAGCACCTGCCCTGTACAGTGGAGATAAGACTGCTACCCATAGGAAGATCTGCTTGCAAAGTTGACCCTAGGTTGGAGTCTTGGAACATGGCTGGTAAACAGTTTCTTATATTGACCTAAAGCTTTCCATGAATGGTAAGAATGGCTTATTGTGCCTAAACAGTTTGGACAAACAATGTGGTTTACGCCGAGCACCTGCTTTTTTTCCCCCTGGAGCCTGGAATTTTGATATGTGCTAGGCAGAGGATGCTTCCATGACAATCTCCTATTAAAAACTTTGGGTGCTGAATTTCTAATGAACTTCCCTGGAAGACAGCGTTTCACATGTGCTGTCACAACTTGTTCCGGGAGTAATTAGGCACGTCCTGTGTGACTTCACTGGGAAGGGACTCTTTGGAAGCTTGCATCTGATTTCCTCCGGACTTTGCCTTACGCACTTTTTCCTTTTGTCAATTTTGCTTTGTATCCTTTCACTGTAATACATCTTAGGCACAAGTACAGCTATTTCATGAGTCGAGTCCTTCCAGCCAATCACTGAAACTAAGAGTAGTCTTGGGACCCCCATACAAGGTCCTTCCATCCCCAGTCCTTCTCATCCCTGTAAGAATTTCTTTTCCCTCCCCAGTGCTCTATCTTTCTGGAAGAACTTTGAGGAGAAGATGGCTTAGGCTAGAATTCCATCACTACAGGTGGCATCTGACAATTTCTAACTTGTTAGCTCTTCTAGCTAATGGTGCATCCAGGGATTGGTTAGTTCGATGTGTGTTTTCCGTTTTTATGGTCTAATGGAGCGAATAGCTTTCTGAGGAAAAAGAAGCCTCTGGTTTTAGTTTGTCTGAGAAGACAAATCTTAAAACATCTGGTGAAAAAATTATTTAAGAAACATTATATCTATCTATCTATCTATAGATAGATCTATCTATTCTATCTATCTTATTAATCTATCATTTCTCTCATCTCTTTTTTTTTTTTTTTTTTTTTTTTGTTTTTTTTTTTTTTTTTTTTTTTTTTTTTTTGCGCTACGCGGGCCTCTCACTGCTGTGGCCTCTCCCGCCGCGGAGCACAGGCTCCGGACGCGCAGGCCCAGCGGCCACGGCTCACGGGCCCAGCCGCTCCGCGGCACGCGGGATCCTCCCGGACCGGGGCACGAACCCGCGTCCCCTGCATCGGCAGGCGGGCTCCCAACCGCTGCGCCACCAGGGAAGCCCCATTTCTCTCATCTCTTATCCTCTCCACCATCTCTATATTTATAACCATCATCTACACTAACACAGTAGCTCCAGCAGCATTTGATTCTCAAGGTCACCACCATCACACACGCCTTCTCACCTGCAGTCTCTTCCACAAGCATCACCACCTCCGTCATCGCAGTTAATAACATAACCGTTGCCACAGTCATTACCAGCTCCATCTCCACCACAAGCTCCACCATCACCACCAGTGCCAACACCCCTATTCAGTTCAGTTATTTTCTTACCTTCACCACCTCACCACCAGGCTGGGTCAGCAGCCATTCTGTAGCATTTAACAGTTGAATCACCGTCACTCCTTTACTAACAAAGTCACCACTACGACAACCATTAAAAACATCCAGACAGATAATAACAGTTTTTTTAATTCTCAGAAAAATTCCAAATGCTGTGTGGTGATCAGAACTGGCACATTCTTTGATATGATAGTAGTGGCAGGCTGGTCTCCAGTAACTGATGGAGGAATGGAAAAGTACTGGAGGAAATAGAAAGAAGAAATTAACAGCGCCTCTCAGAATAGAAATCATGTCCAATGATCAGTGCAGTGTCCTTATGCTTGGACATCAAAGGCATTGGTCAGGAGTGTGTTTAAAATCTCACAGCAGCTGGCAGAGAATTTAAATCAACTCCTCTTTTATTCCCCACATCCTCTTTGGTTTTCATGAAAACTGACTTTTTTGAAGGATACTTTTGCACTGTTGCTATTAAAAGATGCTTTTAGCCAGCAGACTGGGAAGAAGAAGTCGTGGGAATGGCTGGGGTGAGGCAAAGCCTGACTGATATACATTTGTCAGATAAATAAGATGGCCTGGCTGTTGTTTTCTCACTACGTGGACTTGGTCCCCTTTAGAATCAGTGGTAGCCTTTTGTTGCCCTGAGTTAGAGTAGAACAGATCTGGCTTACAGAATCTAGGAAATTTTAATTATCTCTCAATGTCGTCGAGCATATGGGATTCAGCCTTGAGTAGCTCAAAGAAGCAAGTACTTATAAAGGGTTTTATGAGGGCTAAGTCCTTTTCCACAGTGCACAATTTACACATAGCTCAGTTTTTCCCATTCTACTACATCTCGTGAAGAAGTAGCTGTGATGCTCTTGGGAGAGAGGAGAGGAGAGAAAGAGAGCTGCAAATGTGGCCAGTGCCCTAAATTCAGAGATGTTTGTTGCCAGGGCCTCTCGTCTGGGTTTTTACCTGCTTCTCTAGACTATGGAAACCTCAGCCCTAGCTCTGAGGTTGAAGAGCTAGGGCTGAAAAGCTTCCATGTGGGCCCAGGTTCTGAATACATCAAAAGGATCCATCCTGCATGTTCACCATCAGCTGTTTGTACAATAATCACCGTTATACTGAGGGAATGGGAAGCAGTGTTCTAAGGTAGGAGGGGTGTGGGCTGTAACTGCGAGGCCTCATCTGACACATGATTAAATGCTGGGTGACAGATGGCTTGGACAGTGCCTCTTTCTACAGAAAAATGGGGAAGAAGTACCAGCCCCACTCCCCCTCCCCAAACCCCACCGGCTTTACCAGGAGGCCCATGACCACGGCTGGACTTCTCTCTGAAATGTCTCCTTTAGTCCTCCCAACACTAATGAGTACAGCCGTGCTGACAAAGCAGGAGGGACACAGCCATAAAAAGTCTTCCCTCTCCTGCTTCCCTTCTTCTCTGTCTCCTTCTCCCAAGTAATTGAGTTTCCTTGACTCCTAGCTGCAGTCTTAGGGTTTGCAGGAGGAAGTTTCAAAGCTCAAGGTGAGATGCTGGGGCTCAGATCATGTACTTCACATGTTGCTTTGACTCTGGCTATCAAATCTCATGTGAGTTTTCTGCCTCAGTACCAAGACCAGGCCCATTCAATCTCATCTTTCAATTCAGTTACTTGAGTGTCTTAATTTTGCTGTTGTGCCTGGGTTGCCTTGACAATCATCCTACACCCACTCCTTTGGAACCGGGGCTTGTCCTGCCCTTTTTTCTGTACTGAGAGACTGTAGACCATTCATCAAGCATGTATTGTTTCCACTCTGTGCTGGGCATTCTGCAAGGTACTGGGAATGAAAAGAATAATAAAATGCAGCCCCTGCCCTTATGGGACACTCAGTCTATCGGGGAAGACTGACTCTTAAACAGATAATTGCCATAGTATGAGAGAGTTATGTGCTGGGTGACTTGGGAATGAGGATGACTCAAGCAAAAGGAAAGGCTTCCTGGAAGAGAGGACAGCAGACTGTGTTTTGGAGCATGGTTAAGAGTTAGCCAGGTGAGCTAAGGAGAGTAGGTGCATTCTAGGCAGAGGGAAGAGAATGGGCAAAGGCACAGAGCATGAAAGAGTGTGGGTACATGGAGGATTGGCAGCTGTTTGCTAGTATTTGATGGTGAAGAGTAAAAGGAGGAGACTGTCACCTCACTTATGTCCCCATCACCCTACTCCATCTTCATGCTAGCTGGACTGAATTCCCTTCTTCCTTGAATCTGAATTTTTCCATTAATAGTTTTGTTCATAGTTCTGATATCCGGTATTCTAATCAGGGTGTGTCCATGCTTTAAGAGGAAACAATAAACAAACAAGCAAACAAATGCGTGAACAAACAAGGAACTGTTGACCAACAATTGGAAGATTTAAAAAGAGATTCTTTGGATCATCATCAGTGTATTGGAATGAAGAAATGGGAGAAGTATCCTCTGTTGACCTCCACAACAGGGACAAAGCCCACCGTGAAAGCTACTCCTACTTACTAACAGTTTACCCTGCCTGCTTTCTAAATATTACCGCATTAATCCCTGTAGATGTCCTGCTGTAACTAGTCACTGGTAGAGTCAGAATTCGAAACAAACCAGAAACACCTGGTGCTCAACCCCATGAATATTTGTCTGCACCCCATTGCTTCACAGAGTCATCTCCAGCCTCTGGAGACGTGCATTTAGTGTGGAGGCACATACCAGGGGCCTGCGTCCTCCTACCTTTGAGAAAACCAGAACAGCTCCTCAGAAAGAGAGACTAGAAGCCTCTCATTTCTCCAGCAGTAAAATGGGAGGCACGTGAGGCAAGAGTCGGAAGACCTGGGTCGAGTCTTTTGCTGGTCAGAGTTGCTTTTGCTGGGATTATACTTTTCACAGTCAGCTTCATACCACCTGGCCTCTCAAAAAATACTAAAGCTCTCCAGCTTCCCAGAATAGCTTAATCTTTTAGTTTTACTGTTTTTTTCCACAAAGGAACTTGGATGAAATTCTCCAGCACCAAGCCTTGGAGCATTTGGAGACACTGGCAGAGCTTCTGTAAGGGTGTTCTCTGTTCACCGAGCTCCCACAGGGCACATCCATTTTGGGGGCCATTCTGGGGCATTCCTATACTGGTCCAATGCGATGGATGGTCCTCGTTTCTCTCAGTTTAGTGCCTGAAATACCTGTGTTTCAGAGACCTGATCTGTTAGCCTGGGGTCTTCATCCCCATTTTCCAAAGCAGGTCTTAGGCATCCCTTCCACATGGGTACACTGAGGTCTCTACCGAAACCCCTGAATTTCTGAGTCAACTATGCATACTTAAACACCCTCCCTGTTACCCAGGATTCTGCCATTTGAATGCAGGCTGCAGCAGGATGGGGCCAGCCACCCAGTCTTCCCCATCCAGAGAAATGCCACCTGGAGAGTAGGAGCCAGAGGCAGTAAGATGGCTATTAGAAGATTTCCCTCCTTACGCTTCTCCTTGGGAGACAGAACCTGGGTTCTCAAATGCTACCACATGTGAATCTTGGTACCAGTCTAAAGGAATCAAGTTAGAATTCATCCAGGGGAGAGTAGTGTACTTCGGTAGAGACCTCAGTGGACCCAGGATGATTACAGGGCTGAAGGGACCGAATCATGAGGAAAGGGTAAAGAGCAAATGATGCTGAGTTTGGCTGAGCAGCCGCAGTGGCTCTGGGTGGTCTGAGGAGAGTTGTCTATAAACTCAGAGTGGGGCAAACTTTGATGGGGGAAGTGTCTCCTACAAAGTGGAATCAGCAGCAACTGTGTGACTGTGACATCAGATGCGGAAAGCTCTGTGGGACAATAGGACAAGCTTCCAGAAACAGAGAACTTGGGTTATTGATAACAGTATAATTTTGGGGTTTCTAACATGTGTTACATACTTTATTTACATGATCTCATTTTCTCCTTAAAATAATTCTGCAAACATGTTACTGTTTCCATTTTAATGTTGAAAAAGTCGAGGTTCAGAGGAATTTACAGAAGTCCATATGCCTAAGATTTAACAGTCCTGGTTTCTGTTGTTTTTTATTTTTTCTTTTCCTCCCTCTCTCCCTTCCTTCCTTCCTTCCCTCCCCCCCTTCACTATGCTGCACCTTCTCTGGTGCTGGCTTGTCAAGAGAAGATGTTTTGGAGACATTAGGGCACTTTTTGGCTCCCAGTTGCCCAAGGGACTACGTTGAAGAGCCCAGGTTTGACGGACACTTGTCCTGAAAGCTCAGGCCAAGTCTGCCTCTCCTGCATCACCTCACATTCTCATGGGAACCTGTACTTTTGAGTCCCCATGTGACTATCAAATTTTTAATTTTTAAATATTAAAATATTAATGTTAACTATAATATAAAATATTAATATTTTAAAAATATTAAATTTTTGATCATTCCCTAAACACAACTGGTTTATCTCTTCATGATTCCAGGGCTTTTCACATGTTCCTATTGGCTAAAATGTTAAGATACTTTTTTTTTCCTTTTTTTTAAGACTAAAAAATAAAGTCCTTTAAACAAGACAGACCTTAATTTTTCTCTTATGAAACAGACCGTGTGAGTGGTCCTGAGCTGGTGGGGCAGCTCTGCTTCACAAGGACATCAGCTCCCAGGGCTCTTCCATCTTATTGCTCTGCCATTTCCCAGCTGTGGTCCTCGCTGTGTGGTTGAAGCTGCCTCCTCTTCCACGTCCACAGTGGTTTTGTTTTTAAGGAGATGACCTGGAGGTCGTGCTCATGACTTGGGCGCACATCTCATCGTTACGTGGCCACACTCAGTTGCAAGGGAGGTTGCAAATGTGGGCGCACATCTCATCGTTATGTGGCCACACTCAGTTGCAAGGGAGGTTGCAAATGGAGACTGCCAGGCAGCCACATTCCCAGCTAAAACCCAGGAGGTTCTATCTCCAAGAGAAAGGAAAGAGGAATGGACGCTGCAGTGGTGGAGGCTGGGCGTGCTTGGGAGAATCTGTCACCTTACAATCGTCTTTATCCACCTTTCTCACTTGCTACCCAACCTGCTGAGATGTTACCTTGATTAAATTAAGCTTTCTCCCCAAGCAGACCTCCCAGCTTTATCTGTGTTCCCACATTGCTCTGTTTCTACCCCCGATATAGCATTTTTCAAACGGCACCAGAAATCACTTGTTTACTGCCCGCCTCTCCCTCCACACTGTGAACATTTTGAGAATAGAGATCTTGCCTTTTTCTCTTTACGTTCCTCTTCCTCTTACAGCCCCTGACTACTGTAGGTGGTCAGTAGATTTATATGAGAGAGAATGAATCATTTAAAGTTAGCCGAACAGCATTATTAAACAGAATACCACTGCAGGATTTCAAATGATAAAATGTGAGTTCAAATGGACTTCTGATAATAATAACTCACATTCATATACTGCTTAAATGGTTCCTAGGCAATTTCCTCCAAATAGTATTTCATTTTGATTCTCAGCCTCACCTCAAGCAGTGAGGCTGACAGAGCATATAATGTCGCTGCCAACCTACAGCTCAGGAAAGTAAGGCTTGGAAAGTTTGAGGTTAGTGCAAGGCGCACAACCAAGAAGTGCGGGGTCATAGACCGGAAGCCAGATTTTCTCATTCTAAGCCCAGTGTCTGTTATCACTGAGGGTCACTTTTTTATTGGTTACATGGGACTCCAAGGTCCAGAGAGTTTGAGTGATTTAGGCAAGACCAAAGGGCTGGAACCCAGGCTCCAGGGCAGTGTTTCTGATTACTTTGAGGCAGTATTCTTAGATGTGGACTCTGGTGAAAGAGCTCTGGATTCGAGGTCATTAGCTTTGTTTCCTGAAGTTGATTATGTAAATCATTTGAGCCTGGATTTCCTTTTATGTAAAGTAAGGATGATAATATGATCAAGTCATCGTGCAGGTTAAAGGAGATGCAAGTAAAGTGCTGGGGCATACAGAGTGTACTCAGTTAAGTGTTAGCTATCAATCACACGGTTATTAGTTTTCTGAGCGCTGGAATCCAATTTTGAGTCTGTTCAAGATAGTAGTAATTCCCTTTTATAGCATACCTATTATGAACCAGGCACTATATGTGCCCCATTATAACAGCCTATCCACTGGTAAACTTGATAGATAGCTGGTGATTCCTGCAACACCCACATCTCCTGATGCAGAACTCGGTCCTTAGCTGTTCCTTGAGCAAGAGGAACTGAATTCTGAACCATGTTTCCCCCTTTCCTGACTACCTGGAGGCAATGGCAGCTAGGTATGATAATCAGATTCTCCCTCTCAGGAGTTTACACTGGAAAATTCAGGGAGAATCGGCAGCTGTTCACAGAGAAAAGGGCAGATGTGACAAACAGGCAAGCAGAAACCAAGTGTAGCTGCCATGTTATTGTGCCTCTGGAGGGAAGTGTCATGAGCTCTCGCTCTGGGACAGACCACAGCTACTTAGACCCTGGTGCATTAGGATGAATGAAACTTCCACAGATTCTGGAATGTCCTTTCCATTCTGGTCTTAAAGAGGCTCTGAGATCCATCGTTCTGCTTGGCTTCCTCTAGAAAGCTGCCTTCCCCTACCCTGTTTTTCTAAGCTTCTCTTTATAGGAGGCAAACTTAACACATCTTGATTGTTTTAAATTGAGAGACAAGCACAGGTAGCCATTATTAATTTTTATAGATAAGGGAACGTGAGATTCACAGAGGTCAGTCATTGTCCTAAGGCCATAAAGCCAGCTAGAGGCTCAGCTGGGATTTAACCCAAGGTTTTCCTGGCATCATGGTTTATTCTCTTCTAATTGCACTATAAATCCAACCCTTGTTGAGTACCTCTGGATTACACATAGTCTATGCATTTTGGGGTTTTTTGTTTTGGTGAATTTTTAAGAATGATAGAACTCATTTTTTTTTTTTAACTAACCAGAAGGGATATAATCTCAGATGTGTGTGAGATAAGCTTTTATGTAAGAGAAGTGCAGGGATGTGTCCTGTGTGTTTTGAAGATGGACTTGCCCTATCAAATATGGAGGCTGAGAAAGCATTATCCATTTTAGCACACCTTGTTTGAAGAAAGTTCCAGGACTAGTGGAGCATAAAGTCCGTCACCATAATTTGGGTGCTAGAAGGGTCTTTAACTGCATAATAGTTAACCCTGGTACTATAATAATATTGCCAAAGAGCTGCTTTTCAGTGAAAGGGATTTGTAATACAACCGCCAAGTGTTTGGAGACAGTTGTACAGATAGTACAACAAGTTTATGGAGACGTATTTCTTTTCAAAACTTGAAAGTTTGGATTATTATTCAAATGGAAACTTGTTTATGGATTCCATACCCAATGTTTCTTGACTCAGGCAACTGGATATTCTTATTCGGAGGGTTGGGACTTTGTATTTTAGCTTCAGCCAAGATTGGTCTAAACCTTCCATCACAGTTTGCTATTGCATAGGCAACTCGTGATGGTTTCAATTATAAAAATAACCCAAATCTTGGCTTTTGGGGAGATTTTGTTTTCTCACGGTGTTGTGTAGGACTTCAATATCATGACACGTATCCTTGGACATTCTTCCTCTTCAACATCTCATTGGTCACCAAGTGATCTAGATTGTTCAATGAAAACCTTACAGACTTGGCATCACTGGGGCTGAGGCACTGGCCATTTCTTCCCTGGCTGCAAACCTTTGGGCTCTGAGAGAACTTGATAAAGGTAAGGCCCTTAGACTCCTTGCTCTGCTTGGCCCACACCACTTGCCAGTCCTGTGTCTCTCTGCAGGGTGGGAATCTCTTCCTTGATACAGGGTTGCTGAGGTTGTTAAGTGGCTCCTCCAGGCTGTCCACGTGCAAGTGGTATCCATAGTCACAGCCACAGTTTCATTTTCCTCCATGGCAGACAGAGATGGCACCAGACCCAGGCCCCTGTCTTCTTTCCTCCTGCCGTGTCCACCCCTGCTGTGGTCATGAACTTCTGTAGTGGGGCTTAATTTCCTGGTTCTTCCTTGATTCAAATTTACTACTCACTTGCTTTCAGACGACAGCCCGGAAATCATGTTCTGTCCTCAAATGGTCATCAAATGATCTGTTGACTGAAACGTTGAGGGGTCGTGTCTCGTTACGTCACCGGGAATTAACCACTGAATGTAAACATTCACAGGCAGTGACATCTATGTCATGTCTGGATCTCAGAGCCAATAAGACTGCTCAGTTCATACGAGTGAGTGAAGTGCCAAGAACTCACACCTCGGTTTTCTGATTTCAACGCACATTCCCTTTTCATTATCCTAAAACATATCCTGCTGTTGGAAAGTCCCTTGGAAGACATCAGCAGTAGGGCTGTGGATGTCTGGAGTAGGGAAGAGATTTCTTTGGCTGGCAGGATTAGGGAAGGGTTTCCTAGCAGGCTGAATCAGATATGCTACCTGGTCATAGGTGGCAAAGAAAAGAGTTTTGGCCTTTGGTCATTTGCCAGTTAGGTGAAAGCCCAGGAATTTCCAACCTGTCACACCAAAATGACGTAAGCCTCAGTCTCTGAACCCCTGGCCACCGACAGCGCTCCCATTTATGTTCAGAATTTCACAAATCCCAATTTGGCAAAGGCAAATATATGACTATGTTCTGATTATAGTGGAATTAGTGTGGGAAGTGGCAAATGGCTTCTTTATTATTTTGATGGCCATCCTGAGGGGGAGCCAGAAAATGATGACTTCATACGCTTTGATCTGTGTGCAATTTTAGATGTCTTAATGCATCTCGAATATTTTGATCCAAATGACATTTCCATTTGGAGTCTCTGTGTGTCGAAGGAGTAAGGAAGGAGGAGGACAAGTTAGTACTCTGCAAGATGCTGTCTTTTGTCAGCACAGTGGGAAATCAGATGGGCGACGAGCCCCACGTCCTTGGAGGTTCATTCCAGGTTCGCTCTGGCTTAACTGGGAGAGACTTCAGGCAAGTCCCTTCCATCCTCTACCTTTGATTTCCCACACTAGGAATTTGATCCTTGCTTGTGTTTTTGTTACACCGGTATGCTCTGCTATCTTTTAGGTAAAGAGCTATAGGTATGTGTGTTGGTACCCAACTTTATTTCAGTATTAAAAGGAAAGAAAACCTGTGATTTGAATTATTTATGTCTTGAGACATACCTGAAGATCTATAGTCAACATTAAAAGTTTAAGCAAACAAGGTTATTTTTGTATAGAAAGCATTCTGGCTGCCTCCTTCCCTCCCCCTTTTAAGCCCACTTGGGGCATCTGATTGATGTTTGAATTCCCATTTCCTGGGTTCTTCGTGATACTGAGACCATCCTTCGTATTTCCCTGGGAGCCAGTTCTGCTCCATCTAGCAAGTCTTGATGGGGTTGTTTTCAGTGAGAGAGGGGAGGGCCTCTGTTAAGGGAAACAGGAGGAGGGTGACCTGGGGGGATTAGTGGACGAAAGTGGGGAGAAAGAGAGAAGGAGTTTCTGAACAAGTTGAAATCCCAGCCTTTTCTTTGGAGTCTGACCACCTCCTTTTCCCAGAGCTATGTTCGCTCTGTGCCCATCATTTGTCTTCCTCCAGGGCCGAGTCTCCATCCTCCCCTAGTATAATGTATTCTAATCAGTACCCACTTCAGCTCATCCTACCTGGAGAGCCTCAGGCCCAAAGCACAGAGCATCCTTTGCCTGGAGCCTGGCCCTCTCTCAGCCTCTGAGGAAACAAATTCAGCAGGTGCTGGCAGCTGCAACACCGATAAATACATTCAATACCTACCAGGCCGTTTACCCACGATCTCAGGTAACCTTTACAATACTTCACTATAAGTCTTATCACCCATCCTTTCACAGATGTGGCGACTGACACTCAGGGAGATTAAGCATTTTAGCTAGGGGTTCATTCCAAAGCTAGCAAGTACTGGGACTTGAACTCAATCTTGCCCATTCCCTGAGCATACCTCTTTGTGCTATGCTGTAGCAAGTAGACTCACCTTCACCGCGTGACAAATGGGGAGGGTGCGCAGAACTCTTCTCTAATGTCCCGACTTCTATTGGACTAGGTAGAAGCTTCTCCCAACACTTCTGCCTTTTCAGGAAAGTGCTGTCAGAGGGCATTTCCACTCCTCTCATCACTCCTCACAGGGTAAGAAACTCCTTACAGAGCGTGAAACCTCGAAAAAAAGGATCAGGTCTATAAAATATTTGTTTCAGGTTGGGGAGAGTTGAGCTGAGGGAACAATGTCAGTAGATCTCATGGGCAAACTTATACATGGGGATCTTGGCCAGGTGTCACTGCTTTAACCATACGAACTCTCCTGTCCATTTTGCATGTGGAAAGAGCACCAGGCAAGTTGCTAAGGAATAGAAGCCTTGGAGTAAATACATCGAGAGTTTTCCCTTTTGTTGGTGTGGGGCCTTTAGGGACTTTCCACCCCCTCACTTGTTCCCGTAAACCAATTCTTCTCCCTATCGTGCGCCACTCCTTCTCCCTATCGAAACCAATTCTTGGAGTTTTTTTTTTTTTTTTTTTTTTTTTTTTTTTTTTTTGCGGTATGCGGGCCTCTCACTGTTGTGGCCTCTCCCGTTGCGGGGCACAGGCTCCGGACGCGCAGGCCCAGCGGCCATGGCTCACGGGCCCAGCCGCTCCGCGGCATGTGGGATCTTCCCGGTCCGGGGCACGAACCCGCGTCCCCTGCATCGGCAGGCGGACTCTCAACCACTGCGCCACCAGGGAAGCCCCTTTTGGAGTTTTTCAGTTGACGGGGACTTGCCAGACAGCGGGTAATTTTCCAGTTGCCCGTAACAGGTATACGCCCTAACCGCCACAATGAACAGACAACTATAACGGCCAGAAGGTGGGACAAAAGTTCCTAAGCCAATGAATTCAAAAGTCACCACATTTACCCAATCATTGTGAGAATATACCCGCCCTATGAGTAAATAAACCTATAAAAAGTATGTGATTCCGCTTTTAGGGGTTCCCCATCGGCCTCCTGCGTGAGGTTCAGGGAACCCCGGTGCATCGGCTCCTAATAAACCTCTTGCGTGTTGCAGCGGCTCTCGACTCTTGGCGGTTCTTGGGCGAGTTGGAATCCCTCGTAGACCGTTTGGGTCTAACATTGGGAAGGGACTGACCAGAATGTACAAATGAGAAGGTAACATTAATCTTGTCAGGTGTCTGCCCTCCGCGGAGTAACTGTACCCATCCTGTGTCTCAGCTCCTCTGTCTGCAAAATAGACACAATTATTCTCATGTTTATAAATCGCACCTGCCTTTGGCAAAGACAGATGGGGAATATACATGAGAGTCTTATATCCTCAGGAAGGAAGGCAGCTGGTAACTCCTAGGTATTTACGTTATTAATTTTATTCAAAAATTAAAAATGGGTTAGGAAGGCCACAAAGGCATTTTATTGCTCTAAGCTGTTACAAGTTTCCAGCTGAACGGACTCATCCAAGGTTTTCTTCAAATGCGCAGGATTAAGCTTTTATTTTTGTCAATCTGGATGGTTTCTTCACCCTGCACAATTCTTTTTTTTTTTTTAACATCTTTATTGGAGTATAGTTGCTTTACAATGGTGTGTTAGTTTCTGCTTTATAACAAAGTGAATCAGTTATGCATATTCATATGTTCCCATCTCTCTTCCCTCTTGCGTCTCCCTCCCTCCCACCCTCCCTATCCCACCCCCCCAGGTGGTCACAAAGCACCGAGCTGATCTCCCTGCGCTATGCGGCTGCTTCCCACTAGCTATCTATTTTACGTTTGGTAGTGTATATATGTCCATGCCACGCTCTCATTTCGACTCTCAAAACTTAGGCTGAACACCTTTTAGTAGTGAGGCAGGCTGGATTGACATTTTGCTAAAGATTATTTGAAACTGGTTTATAAAGCGTGCAGAAAACAGGGGCAGTGGCTAATTTGGTTGAGGTTTGATGCCTATGGCAGAGAGGTCAAGAGTTTGTCTCCTTTAGTGAACAAGCTCTTCCTAAAAAATAAGGAAGTTGTACGTGGAAGACTTGCTTATCCTAATCACGTATAAACACAACTTTAGATACATTTTTCTTGTTAGTTTTCAGTGTGGCTTATGGCAACGAGCATGGACAGTAAGTTGGCAGCTTTCCATGGATCAGCTTTTTGCACTTGTATGAATTGCTTTATTTCTCAACTTCAGGATCTGCATTTATGAAATGGAGGCATTGATCCCACTTCCATTAGGTTTTCATGAAACCATGAGATTTCATCACAGAAACTCTTAAGTGCCTACCTAATATCTATTTTCTTTCTTTTCCTGGGTAAGAAACTTGCTTATATGTTTGGAGCAGCGAGTGCCCAGCTAAATATACTTTTATAGCCTCCCACGTACTAGGGTTGGCAAATGGGACCTAGGTAGAGTTTTACTGTGGGTCTCTGGAGTAGTTTTTGATTTCATGAAAAAAGAGGGCAGAAAGGACTGGTGCGTCTTTCCCCCCATTTTTTTGCCTTGAATGTGGAAGTGTTGCCTGGAGCTGCGGCAGCCAACTTGCAAGTAAGAGAACAAAGCTAAGGATGGCAGAGCAGAAAGATAGGACACTACAGGGTCCAAATGGTACCAATAAAGGGTAGAAGTAAAACCAGAAATTTCTCATCTAGAAAAGTGGAAGAAAATAAATCCTGTTTGTATAAGCCGCTCTTGGTTGGCTTATACATGTACCTGAATGTATTCTTTACTGATAAAGAGAGTAAAGACGTAACAGTCATAACTTGCATAGCATGAAGCTCGACTGCTGTGCAAACTCATTGTGTTACTTCTGTCTCTTGTGCTGCCCAGGGGGTGCTTTGAGCAAGGTAGGATCAGTTAATATCCCTTCTTTTTAATTAGCTTAACAAATATTAAACACCAGCGATGGGCTAAATATTTTGTGAAACTCTGGCAATACTGAGCTTGGAGAGGCGGCAGTGAGTGGTGGCGTAAAGCAAGATCTGAACTCCCTGCCGGGGAATTGAACCTGGGGAGCCTGGGCGAGAACCAGGAGTCCCAGCCAGCCCTGGCTCCTGCCTCCAGTGAAAAACGCATTTCTCACGGAGGCGAAAACTGTGAAAACAGGCACAAAGTGTATCATTAGAGACACAGCACAACAAGTGGGAGAGCACACAGAGAAACAGTTTTAGTTAAGACAGAAGCAAGGCAGAGATGCACACTCAGAGAGGAAGGGTGTGGGCGTCCCCCCAATGAGGAGGAGACCAGTAAAGAGGCGGTTAAGTCATTCATACAGGGCAGTTCTTCTGGGTCTTTGTTTACCTTTGGCCAATTATCTGGTTTCTTTTTCTGAACCTGACCTGCCCTAGGACTCTCCACAACATGCCTGCAAAATGTTTTTCCAAGATGGATTACAGACCAGAGGCCTATGGGACGGTCTTAGCATCACATATTATGGGGTGGTGTCTCCTCCTTTTTGACCCCCAAGGAGCCTTTCTGCTCATGTACAATGTTTCCCTTGCCCCAAGGATGGGAAATGTATGACCTCTTGATCTTTTAACGAGGTTTAGTCCCACTCTGTCCCTGCCATAAAAATGTCCAGTGTCTGGTTATTTACCCTATTTCAGTTGCTGGTTTTTATATCAAGGTGCAGATCTTGAAATATAGATAGGAGTCCGGTCATAAATATGTAGTTCTGGAGCCCATTTGTCTCTTGCTTCAGGAAGTGTAAACAGGGGGCTGGTAATGAATGTCCAGCCTGGAGCCCATCTTCTTCTCACTCCAGGAAGTGTGAACAGGAGACCAGTTGTAAATGTCTGGCCTGGAGCCCATCTATCTCCTGCCTCAATACAAGGCTGAATGAGACCGAGCGCTTGCCCTGGAGGTGTTCAGAATCTTGAAGGAAGAGAGTCAATTGCTATTCAAGGCAAAGAGTACTGTGATGGAAAAATGTATAGATGCTTCAGGAGAATGGGGTAGAAAGCTAAGTGTCAACAAATGCAGGACAAACACAAAAGAGAAAGAGACGTCTTCCATCTCGGGAGCATGTGACCACTGGAAAGTCTACCTAGAGAGGTTGCTATGTCATGGCATTGAGTAGCACGAGAATTTGGACCTAGGTCCTCGAGATATACAATAACAGTAATGATGGCTAACATTTATGGATCATTTCCTTGCTGTCTGGTACCCAAGTATTATATCATTTAATATTTGCAACAAATCTTTAAGCTAAAAGCTATTATTACGTCCCCTGTTACAGATGAAGAATCTGGACTCAGTGAGGTTAAGTGACTTGCCAAAAGCCACATAAGTAGTATAACATGTGGAGCTAAGATTAGGATGATGTAGATCTGGCTCTATGCTCTATGTGTGGTATCAGTGAAGCCTGTCCCATTAAATATCTTGGCAGTATCTGTGGTATTGAGTACTATGGTTCCCAAGATCTACTAATGATCTAACTTTTGATATTATGACTCTCTTGGTGAGGGGATGATTTTTAATCTGGTGTCTGCAACCCCTACCTATGCAAAGTGTTTTAAGTGGAGGCTGATAACCTAGTTTTATTTCAGTTTGTCCTATTCTGTCCTGTTTGTTTTTATGTCTCCCAGATACTAGTCACCTCACGGAGAACTAGAATCCTAGGGATGCTAGGGTTGGGAGTGAATTCAGAGGAGGATGAGAAACCTTCCAGAGTCTTGCTGCTGTGGTGGTTTTGGGGACAGTTCGAATCAGCGAAAACTTCAGGAAAGGGGTGGCGTTTGAGCTTCATTTAATTGGATTGGTTCATATTAAGATTGCTTTGGGCTAGGTACCAAATCTAGCACGGTGATTTAAGGTCTGGCTTTGAAAAGCTATTTCAAGTGTCACGGATTCACGTGGGAAAGCTGGTTGAGTCTGAAGAATGAGTTATGCCGGAAATCCTTTGTAAAATGAAGGAGTTGTAAAAAGGGAGCTTCCGATGCAATATTCTTGGACTACCATCAAATATTTCCAATGTTCTCATCCACAGCTCTTTGTACAATTAGTTTCAACTCCATGTATATATGCATAGCACTTTGTTGTTTGCAAAACACTACATATGCAGTATTCATTTGACCTTATCAGGAAGCACGGTGTTTAGATAGGGATTATTTTATCTACTGTATTGTTGAGGAAACCGAGGTTCAAAAAGGTAACATGACTTGCCCATGGCCACCCAACTAGGAAGCAGACTGAGATGGAGTTTGTGAACTTGGGTCTAGTATCCTTTCCAGGACACCATGATGCTTTCCTGACCAGAGCATAGGAATCTGGATTCAACCATGTCTCTTGAGGCAGAGATTCACGGATTCCCTTGACCCTCCACACCCATTAAACTGGCATCTGTGAGGAAGCCAGAAGAAATGAGGATGAGGAACCAGGAGAGTCATATGCACAAGATCTAAAAGAGCTGGTGAGAGTGGGTGTAGCAGGCAAGCAGGAAATAGGGTCTGGAAGGTGAGTGAAGCCGAATCCGACCTCTGTACCCCGACACTGAATTAAATCTTGGAGACAGAGTTTTGGGTGAAGTAGGAAAGATAGTGTAACAGGGAAGAGCCAGTTTTGACTCCATGTTGCATCTGTTTCTTTGACTTTAGCCTTTGCTTTTCGTTGCTTTTGTTATTATAATCATACATAATGGCCTGCCTCAGGGAACCCTACCTGGAATGCTGCAAGAAAGAAGAAATTAACACATGCCCTCCCGGAGGCTGGCCATTCCAGGAGATGTTTTGCAAAACTGATGGCCCTTTTTACTTTACTTCCTCCCTGCCTCTCCCTCTCTATTCTGCCTTTTTACTTTACTTCCCTCTCTTGATTCTGTGAAAGAAACTGGCACCTAGAGCCCAATAAGATGGATTTTTTAGGGACCCTAATACGCCATCTTCTCCGTCTGCTGGCTTTCCGAAAGTCGTCTTCCCTGCCTCAACACCTCGTCTCCTGATTTATTGGCCTGTTGTGCAGCGCGAAGAGCGAGCTTGGACTTGGTAACAATAGCTTTATTGCTTTGCCAGGCTGGAGAAGCAGTAACTCACTACAGGATGGTTTTTCTGTGCTCTGGGTAGGTCGCTGGATGAGACCTGTCTTGGCTGAGTGAATGAGATTCAGGTGTTATATGGGATCTCTTGATGGCTTGGTCAAGCTACCCTTCTGAATCCCCTTTGATCTGAATAGCTCTAAGTTTCTGGGAATGAGGCAACACATTTGCACCGGAGCTGCGTTTGATATTCAGCCAACAGATCTTATTTGATGGCTGGAGATAATCTCCATAGCAGTCTGCCTAGGACAGAATCACCAAAGGGAAGGGGAAGTTCATACAGTGACCGGAGCCCAACCCTGGGTTCTAGAACGGTTGTCTCATGGGGAGAGCTGGTCCTGGCACAGCATGTAGGTGGGGTTGGGTTTCAGTGGTGTTCTGGTAACAGCACCACTCCATCAGCCAATGCCTTCCCTTCCCTCCACGGGGAGAGAAAACCATTTGTCTGTAGCAACCCCAAGTGGCAGCAACAGAAGCAAGGCAACAGAAATTTTGGTCCCCTTAGTGCCTTTGGAAGTAGAACCAGTTTGTATTGAATAAATAAGGTGTGGGATTCATGGAAAGGGTGGTGTACTCGTTTCCTAGGGCTGCCACAACAAAGTCCCAGAGATGGGGGGCTTAAACAACAGAAACTTACTGCCTCACAGTTCTGGAGGCTGGAAGTCCAAAATCAAGGTGTCAGCGGTGTTGTTTCTTTTTGAGGGCTCTGAGGGAAGGATCCATCCCAGGCCTGTCTCCTGGCTTCTGGTAGTTCCGTGGCTCGTGGCCGCGATAACTCCTGTCTTCACAGGGTGCTCCTCCCGCATGTGTGTGTCTCCTCCAAAGTTCCCCTTTTTGTAAGGACCCCAGTCACATTGGATTAGGGTCTACCTGAGCCCCCTCATTTCAGTTGATTACCTCTTCAAAGACACCCCCCTCCAAACGAGGTCACGTTTGGAGATACTGGGGGTTAGGACTTCGACATCAGAATGTTTAGGGTTCACATTCAACCTGTAATGGGGTACTCTGAAGAAATATGATGGAATTTCTGCTGATCTGGGCATGAGTGGGAGTAAGCGATTAATTTGAAGATTTCAGCTGAGATGTCATTTTTATAATCAGCTTTTCACGACTCCCTCCATTCTCAATGTTGGGTTAAACATCCCTCCTGTGTGGCCCCATGCTTCTTGCACTGTCGTTATTACCTGTCACATTGTATCAATACTGGAGCCTCTTGATACATCTGTCCTCCTTGACAGACTCTAAGCTCTGTGAGGGGAGAGACTCCTCCTATTTACCATCCTGAGCAGCGTATTTCTCCATAAATGCATGTCAAGTGTGTCACATAACTTTTATACCTTTGTGACCAACCCTGTTTATAGATGCCCCTTATTCCTTTGGCACTTAACATTTCCAGTTGCCAGCTCTCACTATTCCTTCCCTGAAGGCTCTCTCTGGCCACCTGAGCAGGGCAGGCTAGAAGTGCCAGGGCACAGCACTTTCTGAGTGTAGACCTCAACCAAAGGCTGATGGAACTAGATGGATAAACACCTTGGTGGGGTTGTCTAAGTCTGAGGTATATGTACACTGTCTCCCAAAGTGACCCAGGGGGAGTCAGTTCCAGTGGCAATTCACCTGACAATGCACCTTTGACTTGCTTCCTTTTCTTCCTTGTCTCTGCTGTTTCCCTCCCACCTGCTGCAGTACCTGCAGAGTGCTTAAAATATAGGTCAACGTGAGCCTCAGGGGTTACCCCAGGAGGATTAAGGGCAACGCTTCTCCCCAATTTCTCCCCCTGGTTCAACACAAGCAGGTGCCCATTTGTCTGTCGGATGTATAAATTGAGTATTGGGCTTCTGCATAGAATTGAATTAGACAAAATATTCCATTACTGAGAAACTTGAACACGCTTTCAGTTTTAAAGAGGAGCTGAGGCTCTGAGAAGAGAAAAGGATTTTTCTAGTATTACTCTTCTTTTTAATGACAGGGTCAGGAATAGAACTGAGCTGCCACTGGAGCCTTCAGGGCAGGAGAAGTCTGATTCTACACATGTAGTGTGCGTCTGTCGTTTTGTCTACTTAATGTACATCCCCCTTCCTCTGGAAAAGCACCTTTCATTAGGGAAGCTACCCCTCTCTTACTTACAGAATTATAGGTGAATTCTGTCATCTGATCTCACCCCCGTTACTGGGTGGAGTGCCCAACACTGTGCAACAAGTGTATTTCATGACCCTTGTACAGCTAACAGTTCAAGATGAGCGTATGACCCAGGTCAGTTCAATTACAGCCAGTCCTGAATCCTTTACAGGAGTCATACTCTACATGAACTATGAGTATGAAGGCCTAGAGTTTCTGGGCGCTCCAAAGGAAAATATCCCTGAGAAGGGGGCCAAAATCAAGGAAGGCGGGGCAGAGGAATGCAGCAAGTGAGATAGTCTGGTGACGTTGACGTCAGGATCCAGCCGTGCCTGAAGGCATTCTACCTCCCCAGTTCCATTACGTGAACCAAAAAACTCCTTTTTGTTTCCCTTAATTCGATTTGAATTGTGTCTCTCTTACTTTTGACCTTAGGAGACCTAACTAATATATTATTCATCCCTCAAAGGGAGAACTCTTGAGTATCTGGTTAAGGAGCTTGGGCTTTGAGGAAACAGTGTTCAGTGATGCATTGTTTATCATTATATCTCCAGTGACAAGTCCATTGCCTCCCTTTTCATAGGCCCTAGTTAAGTATCTGGTGTTTGAAAGCCTGAAGCTATTGTTTTGTTAAAATTCAGGCCCACCCTGTTTTTCATGATTAATCGGTGAGCGTTCTCCTTCCTAACTTTCTCTTTTGCCTAGAATCTCTTGTTGTCAGATTAAAACTATTTAAAAAACCACTTGGGATGCCCAACATGGTCTCAGGTCAAACTCGCCCGGTACCTTGGTCACGGGTAACACACAGGATGGAGCTCCTTCCCATCTGTAGTGGTGTCATCAGTTACAAGTTTCCCCATTTGCTTTCTTTCACTTCCCCAGGAGGCTTCTGGAGCAGACAGGGATTATTTTTGCCTCAGACCCATCTTGTCAAGCTCGCTTCTAACTCCAATTCCCAGGCTGGCACACGTGGGGCAACTCCTGAAGCCTCCTGCCCAGTGGGCAGCTATTCTGGGATGTTTATTCTTGGCATTCGTGAGGGCTTCCTGGATGACTCACTCCCCAGTCGGGCCCCCCGTTGTGCTGGGCCAGGGTGGTTCTGCAGCCTGTTTTTTATGCCCCTAATGAAAGAGCAACACCCCCCAGATCTTGCAGTCAGCCATGCAGACTAGACTGGGAAGCAGTTGCAGGCTGCTGAATCTAAGCACAGCCACTTTAGGAAATGACAGGCTGGGAACACTTTGAGAATGGAAATGGGGTCATCTTTGTCTTTCTCTCTCTTTTATTTTCCTTCTGATGTTTGACCTGGCTGACTGAGTTAAATCCCGGTTCAACTGTTCCTTATTAGCTGTGTGATCTTAGGAAAGTTACTTTTCTACTCTGAGCCCTAGCCCCCTCCCATCAAATAGTAATAACAAAATCCAATTGGTAGGGTTGTTTTAGGGATTAGAAATGTTTTTAAAGGGTCTGATATAGTGCCTGGCATCTTGTTGATAACCGTGGCATTCTTGCTTCTCATTAAATTTTTAGTGTCTAGCAACACAGAACCTACCACCTACTAGCTGCTCATTAAGTGCCGAGGGTATAAATGAATAAAAGAAAGAATGAACAAAGAAATGTTGACATCATAACCCTTGCCCTTTCTCTTCTGTCCTACTTTAACCCTTTAAGTGGGATAGATGATCCATATAAATGCATATTGAGGACATTGGGCAATCTCACTTTCCCACTGCTCTGAGGCCCATTTTTTTTGCACGTGCTACGCTGGCACACCCTGACCACCTATGGCTTGATTCTGATGGACTTTCTCTTTCACTCCCCTTCATTTAACAGTTGCCACTGCCATCCTGGGATAGCCCTGGGAACTCAACTCTCACTCTCCTTCAGGGGAAGAAGGGGCACTTCCTCTGAACCATGTGCACTGCAGCCTTCAGTTCAGGGTCCTCTGCTGGGTATCGATGCTCTTTATGATGGGGTTCACCTTCTTCCTCAGCTCTCCTTCACAATGTCCTTTTGGTTCCAGACACCCAGCTCCAATCACTATTCGTTAAACACGCATGGCTGGGTACACAGTGAACTGCACATAAGTGTCTGTTGTTATTATAACGTCATTATTAGGAATCATATCAACTTTCTTTCATAGGCTCTGTCTCTATGTTCTTCCAGATTATACTTTTTTATTTCCTAAAGGTACAGATCAAAGCCCATTCCAAGCATTAACCAAAAGAGTCACAACAACACAACAATGACAGGAATGCTAATAGTTGACTTGTAGCAGAGCACTGACAGTGGGCCAAGTTAGGAGTTCAGTGCTTTTCATGCACTGACTCACCTGATTGTCACGGTAACCGAGAGTTCTGCACTCACCTCCCCTCTGAACAGGTCAGTAAACAGAGTTTAGAGAGGTTGAGAAGAGCCGCACCTTGTTAGGTGCAGAGCTGGAATGCAAACCCACAAATTCTGACTCCAGAGCCTTAAAACTTGACCATTTAGACGTCAGATTTCTCATCTCTGGGATAAATATATCTTCTTCTTAAGTGCAGGGAAAAGATTAAATCAGATAATACCTGTAAAGCACTTAGGAAAGTTTCTGGCACGTTGAAACATTCAGTAGATATTAGTGAAGGTGATGATGATGGTGATGGTGATGGTGATGATGGTGGTGATGGTGATGGTGATGATGGTGGTGATGGTGATGGTGATGATGATGGTGATGGTGATGATGATGGTGATGGTGATGGTGATGATGGTGGTGATGGTGATGGTGATGATGGTGGTGATGGTGATGGTGGTGATGGTGATGGTGATGATGGTGGTGGTGATGATGGTGGTGATGGTGATGGTGATGGTGATGATGGTGGTGATGGTGATGGTGATGATGGTGGTGATGGTGATGGTGGTGGTGATGGTGATGGTGATGATGGTGGTGATGGTGATGGTGATGGTGATGATGATGGTGGTGATGGTGATGGTGATGATGGTGGTGATGGTGATGGTGATGATGGTGGTGATGGTGATGATGGTGGTGATGGTGATGGTGATGATGATGGTGATGGTGATGGTGATGATGGTGGTGATGGTGATGATGATGGTGATGGTGAAGGTGATGATGATGGTGATGGTGATGATGGTGGTGATGGTGATGGTGATGATGGTGGTGATGGTGATGGTGGTGATGGTGGTGATGGTGATGGTGATGGTGATGGTGATGGTGGTGGTGATGGTGATGGTGATGATGGTGGTGATGGTGATGGTGATGATGGTGGTGATGGTGATGGTGATGATGGTGGTGATGGTGATGGTGATGGTGGTGGTGATGGTGATGGTGATGGTGGTGGTGATGGTGATGGTGATGATGGTGGTGATGGTGATGGTGATGATGGTGGTGATGGTGATGGTGGTGATGGTGATGGTGGTGATGGTGATGGTGATGGTGATGGTGATGATGGTGGTGATGGTGATGATGGTGGTGATGGTGATGGTGATGATGGTGGTGATGGTGATGATGGTGGTGATGATGATGGTGATAATGGTGGTGATGGTGATGGTGATGTTGATGGTGATGATGAATGATCATCTCGAGTCCACATTCCCTCCTTAGATAACTCACTAGCTTCTTAGTCTAAAAGGCCCACAGACTTTATTATATTATTGCTTAATTTTCTCTGTATTTATATCTTGTCTCCCTGGAAGGGCTACAGATTCCTTCACAGCAAAGAACACAACCCAGGTCTTTTTCTGTTTGTTTGTTTTTTAAACATGGCTTTATTTTTTAAAAAATTTTACAATTATTATTATTTTTTTGGCCACACAGTGGGGTCTTAGTTCCCCAACCAGGGATCGAACTGGTGCCCCCTGTGGTGGAAGCTTGGAGTCTTAACCACTGGACCTCCAGGGAAGTCCCGGCCCAGGTCTTAAATTCTGTTCCTCATGGGCCTCCGTTTCCCTCTCTAGAAGAGCAGAGTTGATGTTTTCAAAGCTCCTTGGGAATATGACATTCTCTGATTCTATACATGTTTTAAATTCTGGCCTCCCTTACAGTCCATAACACGCCACCTTGCACACAATGATCACTCAGGAACTGAATTATTAACCTCTTAGAGGTGAGATCTCAGGTACAGGGGAGGCTCTTTAATTTTGACTCAGGACAAGGAGGAAGAAGAGGTGTGACGGAGTTTTAAGATGCATTACATTTGATGTCTAGAGATCTCAGTGGAAACTTGGGTATTTACAGTAGGGGGAGAATGAGTTTTCGAAAGATCAGGAAACGGCTTTACCAAAGGGGCGCCTGGCTTTCACTCTTTTCTTTTTCAATCAGTTCTGCAAATGCATCTGCCACGAGGTTTAACAGGTCCTGTTGACTGGCTTTTGCTGAGAGGAAAGGAAAGAGATGAGAGAGGGAAAGTGAGTTAAATGTAGCGGGTGAGCACAAGGCTACAGGCGGAGATTGCAGGCAGTAGCTACTTACTTAGCCTCCCTGGGGGATAGAAATAAAGTTTTCCTGAAAAAGAGAGGATAAGGGAAGAGGGAGAAATCATGTGTTGTGACGGATGTGCCAGGTTCCTCTTTTCACTCCCTCTCTTAATTGAGACCTGCAGGTAGCCTCCATAAGGACGTATTGAGCACCCGCTATGAACCAAGTCCCGTATTAGACGCTGGATGCATAAACCAACAGTGCCCAGTCCCCGCTTGCACCAATCACCATTTGGCCCAGCAGACATACACAGAAGCAATCATCAGAACATATTGTGATGTGTCATATGATGGAGCTGTGTGCAAGGAGCGCTGGCATCAACAAATACAAACAGCTCCACCCGGAGTGGGGAGGATGAGGGGAGAGGGAAGGGGATCACAAGGGAGGGAACAACTGGATCGATTCGTGAAGGATTGGGGGAGGGTTTGGGGCTGGAGGAAGTGTGCAAAATCTTACCAGCAGAGGGAATAGCGTGTGCAAAAGCACAGAGATGGGAAGGACCACAGCAAGTTAATTGAATGTCGTCAGTCTGGGGTTCCTCTGGGAGGAAGCTGTTTTACTGGAATAAAGGTTTTCTTGCACCTGTGTTTGCTCATTTGCTTCTCCTTGTCCTCCTTTTCCCGTTCCAAGATCACCTGGCCGTTGATTGTCACCCTTCCTGGTTACGGTTCTGTGAAGTCAGGGGATGTGGCTGCCTCACTCATGTCTGTATTCTGTACCCAGCCCATGTCACAGTGTACCTCAGTAAATGCTCCTTGCATGGAGTCAGAAAGAGAATGAGATCCCCCAAAATGAGGTCACAGAGAGAAAAAAAGTACGATAGAGAAACGACTTCCAACGGCCAAGAAATTCTTTAAGAAGAAACAAGGGATTTTATGTCACTAAAATCTCGCCATACACCCAGGTCGGTTCTTCTAAAGACTTTGTTTTTGGTCCTGACCCCGAAACTATACTCCTCATCTTAGGTGGAGGGGTCAGGGAAGATATCCTGAGAACTCCGTTGAGCTTAGGGATGTGCCTGTTTCTTGGTTGACCGCATGTCTCATTTTCTCAGCACTTAGATTTCTGAAAAACTAACCCCCCAGATGGAGTTAATTTGAATTAATGACAACAGCTTAGTCCAAATAAACAAGAGCATCCTTGGGAATTCCATGGCGGTCCAGTGGTTAGGACTCCACGCTTTCACTGCCAAGGATGCCGGTTCAATCCCTGGTTGGGGAACTAAGATCCCACAAGCCTCAGGACCAAAAAAAAACAAAAACAAAAAAACTGATTGGTTAAAAATAAAGCAAAACAAACAAATGAACAAGAGCATCCTTGACATCACGCAAAGAGTTGACAAATAGAATTTCAGAAACTGTGCAAGGTCATGGAGGGAGCTATCTTTTGTGAAGCAGGGTCGTTGGAAAAATCCTCCGACACAGCCATCTAGGCAGCCACACCGTTGAGCTTGTCCTTTAAGGAAACAAATCCATTGCGAGCTAAATGGATCTTAAGCCCAAACCGTTTCCTTCAATTGTCCTTTCTGTCAGATAGGCTATATAATTATTGATAAGAATGAGTGTCCAAATATTTGTTTAAAGAGTAATTTAAAGTCTTTGATTTATATTCATGAGTTATTAAGTAGCTGAACAGTTCCTGTGTATTTTTCCCCCTTAGCATAATGATTAACTGAAGTTTTAATGCAGATTTAAGAGGTAGGTTTCCAATTTTGCCTGGAATGGTGTCTTCTTTCCAGAAATAACAATTATCCTCTGTTGGACTTTGTGAGGCGAATAGAAGAGAGAGGTTTGGAGTTTCTGATCTTGCTTTTTTCTGATGTAACTATATGATCTAAGGCAAATTTCCTAACCCATGTTCTGCAGCTGGTTTGTAAGGGATTGAGTTATTCACATCCTAGACCCTGAAGTACCTGGATAGGACATGTCTGGGGCAACTGGACTCTCTAAGGCAGTAGACTCAGTGTATGTCACCTCAACCTTGACTCTGGAGTACCCCGCAAATATTGTAATTTTAAGTGTGCCATGGCATGAGTTAGGTTGGGAAACACTACCAAGGAACTAATCTATCTTCTCTTCAGAAGAAATCTAATTGACGTCCTGGTGGTGAAAAAAGCTCAAGATACTGGACAAATGGAAAGACATTAGGTGATGGTATTAAAAGCCAAATTTTGCCAGGAAACGATATAATCTGATCAGAATTTAAAAGTCCTAGGGGAATTCCCCAGCAGTCCAATGGTTGGGACTCTGCACTTTCACTGCCAAGGGCCCAGGTTCAATTCCTGGTCGGGGAGCTATGATCCCACAAGCTGTGCAGTGTGGCAAAAAAATAAATAAATTAAAAAAATAAAGTCCTAGAAACCAAATATAAACATAACACTGAAGATTTCAAGAAACATTTGGAGCTCAGATTCAGCATGGTGTGGTCACAGGGTTCTTGCTGGAACGTTGGTGGGACCTCCAAAATGGATGACACTCTCTGACCAGTGACTGATAGGAACATATCTAAAGTCAAAAAATTCGATTTCTTTTTAGCACCGTAGAGACATGTAAGAGCATCTCAGCAAGGGGAAATTTGGAGGAGCTTCTTACATGATTTGGACATGTGCTGGATGATTTTTAAGGAGAAAATGGGGAAGCAAGTTCTGGGTTTAAAGCTCTAAATTTGGTGAGTGAATATCTTAGTTTTTTAATTTTTTATCTAGTATGTTAGTCAGCTTAGGCTGCCATAATAAAGTACCAGAGACTGGGTGGTTTAAAGGAAAGGAATTTATTTCTCTCAGTCTGGAGGGTAGAAGGCTGAGGTTAGGGTGCCAACATGGCCAGGTTGTGGTGAGAGCACTCTTCCTGACTTGCACATGGCTGCCTTCTCGTTGTGTTCTCATGTGGGTGGGTGAGGAGAGAGAGAGAAGAGAGAGAAAGAGCTCTCTGGTGTCTCTTTCTACAAGGACATTAATCCCATTATGAGTGCCCCCGTTTCATGACTCCATCTAAGCCTAATTACCTCCCAAAGATTCCATTTCCAAATACTATCCCATCGGAAGTTAGGGCCTCAACATACGCATTTTGGGAGGGCATGATTCAGTTCGTAACATCTAGGAAGCAGGGAGATTCAAGCACGGTGTGATGTATGCACCATGGTGGTCATGGAGAGATGCAGCAATCACTCAGCGTAATGGGATGTTACTCAAAGCAGAGGATGTTTATAGTCACTTTTGTGGTTACAGAGTAGCGGCGTCGGGTCTAAATCCTGCTCTCACTCCATATATAATCATAGAGAGGTCTTGTCTATATGTTTTCCTAAGCCTCATTTTTGTTCTTTTGGGAACATCACAGCCTGGTTATCAGAAAGCCTTTTCTTAGTAGATGAGAAACATCGCTGTTGCTATTTACCGTTTTTAGTTGTCTTCATCCTTTTCATGTCTTTGATGATTATGAGGAATATGTAATTGCTTAATATGATTGTAGGCGATACTTTTTTAGGGGGAAAATACAAGCAAACTTTTATCTTTATAAAAGTAACACTTATAGAAAAATTAGAAAATATGAAAACTCCTCATAATTCTATCTTGCAGAGACAAACTACACTCCTGTGTTTGCTTCCTTTCTGTCCTTTTATTGTATGGGTATTCACATTTGTTTTCATGGTTTGGATCATCCTGCACACACAACGTTTTGTTCTGAATTTCTTGACAAAAAATTTCAAAGTATGCAATCTTAAGGTGTAGGAGGCCTTGATAGTGGAAAGCTTGGGAGCTGCTCACTTTACCTAAATCTTAGTTTATTCATGTAAAAGTAGAGAAAAAAACAACCAATACTGTAGTATCCAAAAGAGGTTTTGGAGAGTTCCATATTAATGTGTAAACATGCTTTGTGAAGAGTAATGTCATGTTGCACTTTTTAAAAGGGATGTAATTCCTGTGATAGAGATTGGCGGAAAGAGACTGGAGGATACCGGTTTGCAAGCTGATTGAGGCAGAATAATAAACGATGTTTAAGTCTGTCTTTACAAATAATTACTCCAAATGCTCCAGCCCTCCAGCCCTCCAGCCCTGAGAGGCAGGCAGTTAACCAATTTCTGTTTTCCAGTCTTGAGGACTGCAGTTTCCAGACTTGGGCGAATGGATGAACCTCCATTCGCTAGACAGGAGCTAGTGTCCAATCTGTCGAGGAGGAATTTGCACCTTGATAGACAGTTCCAATAAAATTATATACAATGGGGAAGGATAATTCCCCAAAAGAAAAACAGTGCTGTTACAAAGCAGACAGACTAATAAATGAGGAACAAACGCAAACAAAAAACCCTAGAGAGAAAACAAGAGATGCCCACTACACGGTTTCTATGTCACTGCAAACTATTGCTTTGTCCCTCAGTTTGGATTCTGCCACTACCCTCCAGACTCTGCCATTTGTGTTTGTCGCCCTGACATTGGATCCTTGACTTTCCTTGGCTGTCATTGCTTCAGCCTCATCTGTCTGGATTCTGGAAAGTACAAGACAGAACCCCTCATACAATTATTTGACCTCATCCTATCCTAGCCGGTTCCTCTCATTTTCCCCTTAAAGGTGGTAGGAGTGTGAATTTGTACAAGACTGGGTAGCTCAGGACTGTTTGTGAGGTGTAAACGTGCACTGGCATATTCCATCCGTAAGGAGCCCAGACATTGTTGTGGCCTCTGGGCTTGGAGAATCTTTGTTAGCCTGAGTATCAATGAAAGAACATTCAGGATTAGGATTTCCAGTCTCATACTCATGCTACCCAGAAAAAACATCTCCAAATAATTAGAATGAAAAATTAGTCTGTTTTATATTTGACAGCTGGCTAAGCGCCATGTTCATTAGAAGGTTAGAAAATTGTTCCCTCTCTGCTTTCCAAGTTGGAGGTTCGTTTATGCGCTATAGTGATTTTTGAGATGATTTTTCTGTCTGAATGTTTTCTCCTTTTGTCATGTGGTTAACTCCTCTCCAGAGGTTCTTGCCAAGTTCTCTTTGTTCTTCAGGTGCACCTGATATGCCAAATTATCATAAGTGGGCGCTTTGAGAAGCAGCAGACCTGTATGGATTAAGTGAAACCATTGTCTCCTACCGTATAGCCTTTTATAAAATGATTATATTTTATATTACAAACTAAGATAAGTAGTCATTATTTTCAGAAAAACTCTATGGTCATTTAATCATTTTTTTTTTTAGTATATGTGCTGCCGAAGCGAGCACGGTCATTTAATCATTTATCTGTCTATCCCCCCATGTGTCCACTGGTTGATCATCCTTCCATCCATCCATCCATTCAGTCATGAGCACGTGCTTATCGTGCAATGACTGTACTGTGAATGTAGTGGTGCAAGGGCCATGCAGACCCTCAAGGAACTCACAGCCTAGAGGAGGAACTTAAGTCGTTTGTCATATAAACTGGTCTCCGTCGATATTGATTGGGAAAAGCAATGGAACTATTTTCGGTTCTAGACTTGGGTGGATGACAACAACACATGCTTTCCTTGGCGTTTCTAAACATGATGGCTGCCAGAGTTTAGAGTTTACCTTCTTAATGAGGAATAATTGTGTTTGAAATGGAAAGAATATAGTAGAAATCAAGAGTCATAATGTGTGGACTGTAGGCTCTTAGCATGGGAGGGGTACTCTTCTCTATTTGGTGGTAGCCAGGTTTCTGCATTGTTTCCAAATCTCCTGTTCATTATTGGGAGAGTTACTTATGGTCTCCACTCCTGCAGCCCTTGGCTGATGGAGTGTGGCCCTTTATAATAATTCACTTGATCACATGTAGGATCAAATACCTCATATGTAAAATGGGGAACATATCAGTATTTACTACCTAAGTTTTTTTTTTTTTAACATCTTTTTTGGAGTATAATTGCTTTACAATGGTGTGTTAGTTTCTGCTTTATAACAAAGTGAATCAGCTATATGTATACATATATCCCCGTATCTCCTTCCTCTTGTGTCTCCCTCCTACCCTCCCCACTGGTGATCTAGTGTACAGCTTGGTGACTACAATTAAAAATATGTGGAAAAGTTCAGAAGATAGAAAGAGAAGCAATGATCACAAAATAGTTTTAAAAAGGCAACGAAACTAAAAAAGGTGATAAATGTATGGGGGTGCTTCCTTAATGAGAGGGAAAGAGAGAGATGTTTTAATCTTAGAGTTCAGTAGATCTTTCTATGAAAGCCATAAACTCTACAGACCATCAAGAAATTAATACAGATATTCCCTGGCAGTCCAGTGGTTAGGACTCCACGCTTCCACTGCAGGGGGAAAGGGTTTGATCCCTGGATGGGGAACTAAGATCCCGTATGTCCCATGGCACAGCCAGAAAACCAAAAAAAAAAAGAGAGAAAGAGAGAAATTATACATTAGACCATATAAAAGTTAAAAATCTCTGCATTTAACAATATCCATAAAGTCAAAGACAAAAGGCAAAAAGGAAAGAAAATATTTCCAGGATAACATATTGCCTATATAAGTAAATGTTTCTTCTGAAAAAGTTAGAACCCAGTAGGAAAACAGGCATAAAAAAGGGACAGAGATTTCAGAGATAAGTAAAATAATTTGCCTTTAACCGTATGAACACATGCTTACTGTTTGTCATAGGTTTTTCAAATGCAATTTAAATCAATGATGAGCTGCCATTTTTTATTTATCTGTTGGACAAAGGTTATAAAGTTGGATGAGAAGTAAACTGATGAAAGAGCAAATCAGCATCGTCTCCTTGAAAGGCAATTTGGAAATGTCTACTAAAATGAAAAATTCTTAAACCAATTGATCCAGCAATCTGGTTTCAGGGTATTTATCCTACAGCTATAATGTGCAAAAATAACTATGTAGAAGAACGTCTCTTGCAGTGTTACTTGAAGTCTGGAAAAAGCCTAAATGTCCTTCAGGAGAGAACTGGTTCAGTACATTTTGCAACATCCATTCAATGGAACATACTGCAGCCGTAATCTGAAGGTATTTATAGAAAATGTTCTCCAAGTCAGATTGCTAAGAAAAAAAAAAAAAAGATGTGCACAGCATGAACACACAAGATATGTCAAATGTGGATGCATCCACCATATTTCAGAAAGGTACCAGCCTGGTTACTGTGGTAACCTCTTAGAGGGGTCTGAGAAGCTGAAGATCTGTGTTGGCAAAAGATTTACCTTTCACTGTGTACGCTTTTAAAATTTTCTCATATGTATGTGTTAATATCTTTCCCCAAATCCTTTACAAATAGGATAAAACAGTGATAAAACATATGGTACCCCAGGTAATTCTGATACAAAGCCAAGGCTGGGCACCCTTGTCCTAGAGCAAATTATGCCACATCACTTGACATCCCCTCACACCAATCCCAGAGGAACTAAGGTGAGTAAGCCAGGTTCACGGTGGCCTCTGACAAATAATAAGAGTAACAACAACAAGAATAAAAGTTTAGTGGCAAAAAGGGTTATGCCGTGTGCCAGGGCCTCTGCTAAGCACTTTACGTGCGTGGTCTCATTTGGTCTTCATCATTAACCAGTGAAATGAATACGAACGCTGTTCTCATTTTACTGCTAGGACCATGAGAAGCAGAGTCTGGATTCTGAATCAGTCTGCCTGCCTCCAGCCTCCAGCCTCACCATGCAGGGACTATACAGAGCATCCGTCATCCCCCTGTGCAGAGAGCAACATATTGCCTACCTGTAAGGTGGAGACGTAGAGTGGAATATTCACTAACCTTAGGTCAGAACTCCTGCTCTTTTTTTTTTTTTTAAACATCTTTTTTGGAGTATAATTGCTTTACAATGATGTGTTAGTTTCTGCTGTACAACAAAGTGAATCAGTTATACATATGTCCCCATATCTCTTCCCTCTTGCTGTTCTTAATAGCTGTTGCCACTCACTAGCTGTTGTCTGAGGCCTCGGATAAGTCTTTTTACCTTATCATCTGTAAAATGAGGGATAATGGTAAAGATTCTTAGCTTGAGTAATTGACTTTCTTTATTCTTCATCAAAAACTTAGGTAGCCGTATGCTAACACGTGTATATGGAATCTAAAAAAAAGAAAAAAAAAGGTTCTGAAGAACTTAGGGGCAGGACAGGAATAAAGACACAGATGTAGAGAATGGACTTGAGGACACGGGGAGGGGGAAGGGTAAGCTGGGATGAAGTGAGAGGGTGGCGTGGACATATATACACTACCAAATGTAAAATAGGTAGCTAGTGGGAAGCAGCCGCATAGCACAGGGAGATCAGCTCGGTGCTTTGGGACCACCTAGAGGGGTGGGATAGGGAGGATGGGAGGGAGGCTCGAGAGGGAGGGGATATGGGGATATATGTATACTTATATCTGATTCACTTTGTTGTACAATAGAAACTGACACAACATTGTAAAGCAGTTATACTCTAATAAAGATATATATATAAAAAAAGAATTGATGACCTTATTTGAGGTCCCAAGGAATAAATAGTCATATAACTCTGTTGCCAAATATTTACTATTCTAGATATTGACAGATATGAAAGTCAAGTAAAACCCAATTCTTGCAACTCATTCTTTGATGATTTACTGGACAAAATGAGGGAATTGAACTAAAAGGCATGTGAGGTTCCCTTCTAGTTCTCTTCTGTAATCATTACTGCCAGTAACAAATACATGCCTAGCCTGGAAAAATACTTAAATGCTTAAAAATTTTTATTAAATCATAACATGCAAGAAAAACACAGAAATCGTAACTCTACAGTTTGCTGAATTATCACAAAAGGAACACAAAAGGAACCCACTGGTATAGCTATCACCAGGAGAGAGAAACACCAATAAAATATTGTTACCTAAGAAGCCCTCTCATGTCCCCCACAAATGTAAAAACTATCCTGACTCCTTCTGTTATCGATGAATTTTGTCAGATTTTGGACTTTATACAGAAGGAATCATACAGTGTTGATCATTTTTTATGTGTGGCTTCGTTTGCTGAGTATTATGCTCTCGAGATTCCCTTAGGTTATTGCATGTAACTGTAATGTTTTTCACCTTCCCTGTTGTATGATACTGCAGTGTATAAGTAGACCACAGTTTATTCATCTGTCCTGTTGTTGATGGAATCTCATTTCCTTCCCCAGTGTTTGATTATTGCGTACTGTTCAAATGCTATTCTGAAAAACCTTATACATTCCTTCTTTTTTTTTTTTTTTTTTTTTTTTTTCTTTTTTATTTTTTATTTATTTTTTTTTTTTTTTAAACATCTTTATTGGGGTATAATTGCTTTACAATGGTGTGTTAGTTTCTGCTTTACAACAAAGTGAATCAGCTATACATATACATATGTTCCCATATGTCTTCCCTCTTGCGTCTCCCTCCCTCCCACTCTCCCCATCCCACCCTTCCAGGCTGTCACAAAGCACCGAGCTAATATCCCTGTGCCTTGCGGCTGCTTCCCCCCAGCTATCTACCTTACTACGTTTGTTAGTGTGTATATGTCCATGACTCTCTCTCGCCCTGTCAAAACTCACCCTTCCCCCTCCCCATATCCTTAAGTCCGTTCTCCAGTAGGTCTGCGTCTTTATTCCTATCTTACCCCTAGGTTCTTCATGACATTTTTTTCCCTTAAATTCCATATATATGTGTTAGCATACGGTATTTGTCTTTGTCTTTCTGACTTACTTCACTCTGTATGACAGATTCTAGGTCTATCCATCTCATTACAAATAGCTCAATTTCATTTCTTTTTAAGGCTGAGTAATATTCCATTGTGTATATGTGCCACATCTTCTTTATCCATTCATCCGATGATGGGCGCTTAGGTTGTTTCCATGTCCTGGCTATTGTAAATAGAGCTGCAATGAACATTTTGGTACATGACTCTCTTTGAATTTTGGTTTTCTCAGGGTATATGCCAAGTAGTGGGATTGCTGGGTCATATGGTAATTCTATTTGTAGTTTTTTAAGGAACCTCCATACTGTTCTCCACAGTGGCTGAACCAATTCACATTCCCACCAGCAGTGCAAGAGTGTCCCCTTTTCTCCACACCCTCTCCAGCATTTATTGTTTCTTGATTTTTTGATGATGGCTATTCTGACTGGTGTGAGATGATATCTCATTGTAGTTTTGATTTGCATTTCTCTAATGATTAATGATGTTGAGCATTCTTTCATGTGTTTGTTGGCATTCTGTATATCTTCTTTGGAGAACTGTCTATTTAGGTCTTCTGCCCATTTTTGGATGGGGTTGTTTGTTTTTTTGTTATTGAGCTGCATGAGCTGCTTGTAAATTTTGGAGATTAATCCTTTGTCAGTTGCTTCATTTGCAAATGTTTTCTCCCATTCTGAGGGTTGTCTTTTGGTCTTGGTTATGGTTTCCTTTGCTGTGCAAAAGCTTTGAAGTTTCATTAGGTCCCATTTGTTTATTTTTGTTTTTATTTCCATTACTCTAGGAGGTGGGTCAGAAAGGATCTTGCTGTGATTTATGTCATAGAGTGTTCTTCCTATGTTTTCTTCTAAGAGTTTGATAGTTTCTGGCCTTACATTTAGGTCTTTAATCCATTTTGAGCTTATTTTTGTGTATGGTGTTAGGGAGTGATCTAATCTCATACTTTTACATGTACCTGTCCAGTTTTCCCAGCACCATTTATTGAAGAGGCTGTCCTTTCTCCACTGTACATTCCTGCCTCCTTTATCAAAGATAAGGTGTCCATATGTGCGTGAGTTTATCTCTGGGCTTTCTATCCTGTTCCACTGATCTGTCTTTCTGTTTTTGTGCCAGTACCATACTGTCTTGATTACTGTTGCTTTGTAATATAGTCTGAAGTCAGGGAGCCTGATTCCTCCAGCTCCTTTTTTCGTTCTCAAGATTGCTTTGGCTATTCGGGGTCTTTTGTGTTTCCATACAAATTGCGAAATTTTTTGTTCTAGTTCTGTGAAAAATGCCAGTGGTAGTTTGATAGGGATTGCATTGAATCTGTAGATTGCTTTGGGTAGTAGAGTCATTTTCACAATGTTGATTCTTCCCATCCAAGAACATGGTATATCTCTCCATCTATTTGTATCATCTTTAATTTCTTTCATCAGTGTCTTATAATTTTCTGCATACAGGTCTTTCGTATCCTTAGGTAGGTTTATTCCTAGATATTTTATTCTTTTTGTTGCAATGGTAAATGGGAGTGTTTTCTTGATTTCACTTTCAGATTTTTCATCATTAGTATATAGGAATGCCAGAGATTTCTGTGCATTAATTTTGTATCCTGCTACTTTACCAAATTCATTGATTAGCTCTAGTAGTTTTCTGGTAGCATCTTTAGGATTCTCTATGTATAGTATCATGTCATCTGCAAACAGTGACAGCTTTACTTCTTCTTGTCCAATTTGGATTCCTTTTATTTCCTTTTCTTCTCTGATTGCTGTGGCTAAAACTTCCAAAACTATGTTGAATAAGAGTGGTGAGAGTGGGCAACCTTGTCTTGTTCCTGATCTTAGTGGAAATGCTTTCAGTTTTTCACCATTGAGGATGATGTTTGCTGTGGGCTTGTCATATATGGCTTTTATTATGTTTAGGAAAGTTCCCTCTATGCCTACTTTCTGGAGGGTTTTTATCATAAATGGGTGTTGAATTTTGTCGAAAGCTTTCTCTGCATCTATTGAGATGATCATATGGTTTTTCTCCTTCAATTTGTTAATATAGTTTATCACATTGATAGATTTGCGTATATTGAAGAATCCTTGCATTCCTGGAATAAACCCCACTTGATCATGGTGTATGATCCTTTTAATGTGCTGTTGGATTCTGTTTGCTAGTATTTTGTTGAGGATTTTTGCATCTATGTTCATCAGTGATATTGGCCTGTAGTTTTCTTTCTTTGTGACATCCTTGTCTGGTTTTGGTATCAAGGTGATGGTGGCTTCGTAGAAGGAATTTGGGAGTGTTCCTCCCTCTGCTATATTTTGGAAGAGTTTGAGAAGGATAGGTGTTAGCTCTTCTCTAAACGTTTGATAGAATTCACCTGTGAAGCCATCTGGTCCTGGGCTTTTGTTTGTTGGAAGGTTTTTAATCACAGTTTCAATTTCAGTGCTTGTGATTGGTCTGTTCATATTTTCTATTTCTTCCTGATTCAGTCTTGGCAGGTTGTGCATTTCTAAGAATTTGTCCATTTCTTCCAGATTGTCCATTTTATTGGCATAGAGTTGCTTGTAGTAATCTCTCATGATTTTTTTTATTTCTGCAGTGTCAGTTGTTACTTCTCCTTTGTCATTTCTAATTCTATTGATTTGAGTCTTCTCCCTTTTTTTCTTGATGAGTCTGGCTAGTGGTTTATCTATTTTGTTTATCTTCTCAAAGAACCAGCTTTTAGTTTTATTGATCTTTGCTATTGTTTCCTTCATTTCTTTTTCATTTATTTCTGATCTGATTTTTATGATTTCTTTCCTTCTGCTAGCTTTGGGGTTTTTTTGTTCTTCTTTCTCTAATTGCTTGAGGTGCAAGGTTAGGTTGTTTATTCGAGATGTTTCCTGCTTCTTAAGGTGGGCTTGTATTGCTATAAACTTCCCCCTTAGAACTGCTTTTGCTGCATCCCATAGGTTTTGGGTCGTTGTGTCTCCATTGTCATTTGTTTCTAGGTATTTTTTTATTTCCTCTTTGATTTCTTCAGTGATCACTTCATTATTAAGTAGTGTATTGTTTAGCCTCCATGTGTTTGTATTTTTTACAGATCTTTTCCTGTAATTGATATCTAGTCTCATGGCGTTGTGGTCGGAAAAGATACTTGATACAATTTCAGTTTTCTTAAATTTACCAAGGCTTGATTTGTGACCCAAGATATGATCTATCCTGGAGAATGTTCCATGAGCACTTGAGAAAAATGTGTATTCTGTTGTTTTTGGATGGAGTGTCCTATAAACATCAATTAAGTCCATCTTGTTTAATGTATCATTTAAAGCTTGTGTTTCCTTATTTATTTTCATTTTGGATGATCTGTCCATGGGTGAAAGTGGGGTGTTAAAGTCCCCTACTATGAATGTGTTACTGTTGATCTCCCCTTTTATGGTTGTTAGTATTTGCCTTATGTATTGAGGTGCTCCTATGTTGGGTGCATAAATATTTACAATTGTTATATCTTCTTCTTGGATCGATCCCTTGATCATTATGTAGTGTCCTTCTTTGTCCCTTTTAATAGTCCTTATTTTAAAGTCTATTTTGTCTGATATGAGAATTGCTACTCCAGCTTTCTTTTGGTTTCCATTTGCATGGAATATCTTTTTCCATCCCCTTACTTTCAGTCTGTATGTGTCTCTAGTTCTGAAGTGGGTCTCTTGTAGACAGCATATATAAGGGTCTTGTTTTTGTATCCATTCAGCCAATCTGTGTCTTTTGGTGGGAGCATTTAGTCCATTTACATTTAAGGTAATTATTGATATGTATGTTCCTATTTCCATTTTATATATTGTTTTGGGTTCGCTACTATAGGTCATTTCCTTCTCTTGTGTTTCGTGTCTAGAGAAGTTCCTTTAGCATTTGTTGTAAAGCTGGTTTGGTGGTGCTGAACTCTCTCAGCTTTTGCTTGTCTGTAAAGGTTTTAATTTCTCCATCAAATGTGAATGAGATCCTTGCTGGGTAGAGTAGTCTTGGTTTCAGGCTATTCTCCTTCATCACTTTCAGTATGTCCTGCCACTCCCTTCTGGCTTGTAGGGTTTCTGCTGAGAGATCAGCTGTTAACCTTATGGGGATTCCCTTGTGTGTTATTTGTTGTTTTTCCCTTGCTGCTTTTAATATGCTTTCTTTGTATTTAATTTTTGACAGTTTGATTAATATGTGTCTTGGCGTGTTTCTCCTTGTATTTATCCTGTATGGGACCCTCTGTGCTTCCTGGACTTGATTAACTATTTCCTTTCCCATATTAGGGAAGTTTTCAACTATGATCTCTTCAAATATTTTCTCAGTCCCTTTCTTTCTTTCTTCTTCTTCTGGAACCCCTATAATTCGAATGTTGGTGCGTTTCATGTTGTCCCAGAGGTCTCTGAGACTGTCCTCAGTTCTTTTCATTCTTTTTTCTTTATTCTGCTCTGCAGTAGTTATTTCCACTACTTTATCTTCCAGGTCACTTATCCGTTCTTCTGCCTCAGTTATTCTGCTATTGATCCTATCTAGAGTGATTTTAATTTCATTTATTGCATTGTTCATCGTTGCTTGTTTCATCTTTAGTTCTTGTAGGTCCTTGTTAACTGTTTCTTGCATTTTGTCCATTCTACTTCCAAGATTTCGGATCATCCTTACTATCATTATTCTGAATTCTTTTTCAGGTAGATTGCCTATTTCCTCTTCATTTGTTAGGTCTGGTGGGTTTTTATCCTGCTCCTTCATCTGCTGTGTGTTTTTCTGTCTTCTCATTTTGCTTATCTTACTGTGTTTGGGGTCTCCTTTTTGCAGGCTGCACTTTCGTAGTTCCCGTTGTTTTTGATGTCTGTCTCCAGTGGCTAAGGTTGTTTCAGTGGGTTGTGTAGGCTTCCTGGTGGAGGGGACTAGTGCCTGTGTTGTGCTGGATGAGGCTGGATCTTGTCTCTCTAGTGGGCAGGTTCACGTCTGGTGGTGTGTTTTGGGGTGTCTGTGGCCTTATTATGATTTTAGGCAGCCTCTCTGCTAAAGGGTGGGGTTGTGTTCCTGTTTTGCTAGTTGTTTGGCATAGGTTGTCCAGCACTGTGGCTTGCTGGTCGTTGAGTGAAGCTGGGTGCTGGTGTTAAGATGGAGGTCTCTGGGATATTTCCACTGTTTAATATTATGTGGAGCTGGGAGGTCTCTTGTTGACCAGTGTCCTGAAGTTGGCTCTCCTACCTCAGAGGCAGAGCCCTGACTCCTGGCTGGAGCACCAAGAGCCTTTCATCCACACAGCTCAGAATAAAAGGGAGAAAAAGTAGGGAGAATTAGTAGAAGTATGAGTAAAGAAAGAAGGAAAGGAGGAAAGGAAGGAAGGAAGAAAGAAGCAAAGAAGGAAAGAAAGGAGGGAGGGAGGGAGGGAGGGAGGAAGGAAGGAAGGAGGGAAAGAAGGAAAAAAGACAGAAAGAAAGATGATACAGTAAAAATAAAATAAAGTATAATATAGTTATTGAATTAAAAAATATTTAGAAAAAAAAAAAAAAAAAAAAGGGACGGATAGAACCTTAGGACAAATGTTGGAAGCAAAGCTATACAGAGAAAATCTTACACAGAAGCATACACATACACCTTCACAAAAAGAGGTAAAGGGGGAAAAATCATAAATCCTGCTCCCTGAGACCACCTCCTCAATTTGGGGTGATTCGTTGTCTAAAGGAGGGAGGGAAGGAAGGAAAGAAAGAAAGAACGAAGGTAAAGTATAATAAAGTTATTACAATTAAACTTAATTATTAAGAAAAAGAATTTTTAAAAAAAAGTCATGGACGGATAGAGCCCTAGGACAAATGGTGGAAGCTAGAGTATACAGACTAGATGTCACACAGGAGCATACACGTACACCTTCACAAAAAGAGGAAAAGGGAAAAAAATCATAGATTTCGCTCCTAAATTCCACCTCTTCAATTTGGGATCATTCCTTGTCTATTCAGGTATTCCACAGATGCAGGGTATATCAAGTTGATTGTGGAGCTTTAATCCGCTGCTTCTGTGGCTGCTGGGAGAGATTTCCCTTTCTCTTCTTTGTTTTCACAGCTCACAGGAGCTCAGCTTTGGATTTGGCCCTGCCTCTGCGTGTAGGTCGCTGGAGGGCGTCTGTTTTTTCGCTCAGACAGGACGGGGTTAAAGGAGCCGCTGATTCGGGGCCTCCGGCTCACTCAGGCCGGGGGTTGGGGGATGGGGGAAGGAGGGGCACTGCGTGCGGGGCCGGCCTGCGGCGGCAGAGGCAGCGTGACGTTGCGGCAGAGGCCGGCGTGACGTTGCACCAGCCTGAGGCCCGCCGTGCGCTGTCCCGGGGAAGTTGTCCCTGGATCCCGGGAACCTGGCAGTGGCGGGCTGCACAGGCTCCGCGGAAGAGGGGTGTGGAGAGTGACCTGTGCTCGCACACAGGCCCCTTGGTGGCGGCAGCAGCAGCCTTAGCGTCTCCCGCCCGTCTCTGGGGTCCGCGGTTTTAGCCGCGGCTCGCGCCCGTCTCTGGGGTTTGCGCTTTCAGCCGCGGCTTGCGCCCGTCTCGGGGGCTTGCGCCCTCAGCCGCGGCTCGCGCCCGTCTCTGGGGTTTGTGCTTTCAGCCGCGGCTCGCGCCCGTCTCGGGGGCTCGCGCCCTCAGCCGCGGCTCGCGCCCGTCTCTGGGGTTCGCGCTTTTAGCCGCGGCTCGCGCCCGTCTCTGGAGTTCCTTTAAGCAGCGCTCTTAGACCCCTCTCCTCGCGCACCAGGAGACAAAGAGGGAAGAAAAAGTCTCTTGCCTCTTCGGCCGGTGCAGGCTTTTCCCCGAACTCCCTCCGGGCTAGTCGTGGTGCACTAACCCCTTCAGGCTATGTTCAAGCCGCCAACCCCAGTCCTCTCCCTGAGCTCCGTCCAAAACCAAAACCCGAGCCTCAGCTCGCAGCCCCGCCCGCCCCGGTGGGTGAGCAGACAAGCCACTCGGGCTGGTGAGTGCCGGTCAGCACCGATCGTCTGTGCAGGAGTCTCCCCGCTTTGCCCTCCGCACCCGTCGCTGTGCACTACTCCGCGGTCCCGAAACTCCCCCCTCTGCCTCCCGCAGTCTCCGCCCGCGGAGGGGCTTCCTAGTGTGTGGAAACTTTTCCTCCTTCACAGCTCCCTCCCACTGGTGCAGGTGCCGTCCTTATTCTTTTGTCTCTGTTTTTTCTTTTGCCCTACCCAGTTACGTGGGGAGTTTCTTGCCTTTTGGGAGGTCTGAGGTCTTCTGCCAGCCTTCAGTAGGAGTTCTGTAGGAGTTGTTCCACGTGTGGATGTATTTCTGGTGTATCCGTGGGGAGGAAGGCGATCTCCGCGTCTTACTCTTCCGCCATCTTCAAGGTCCCCCCCTACATGCCTTCTTGTGCAAATGTGCACTCATTTCATTTGGTTAAGATCTAGGAATGACATTTCAGCATTATCGGGGTTATACTGTTCAACCATAGAAATAACACTAATTTTCAAAATGGTTATAACTGTATTCTCAACACAAGAGGGGGTGTCCCAGTTGTTCTGCATTTTCACTAGCTTGATGTTATCAGAAGATTTAAGTTTGAGGCATTCTGTTAAATGAGATGGTATCTCATTGTGATCTTATTTGCATTTCTCTGATTACTAATGAGGTTGAGTACATTTTCATGTTTATTGGCCATTTGCATATATCATTTCTTTGAAATGTCTATTCAAGTCTTTGCCCTGTTTTCTGTAAGGTTGTTTGTCTCATTGATTTATAGCTTTTCTAATATATATATTCTGAATATGAGTCCTTTGCTAGTCATATATACAGGATCTTCTGCCAGTCCCTGGCTTGCCTTTTCATTTCCTAGAGGAATCCTATGAAAACCAGAAGTTTTTAATACAAATATTGTCTGTATTTGTCATCATTTCCTTTATGTTTAGTGCTTTTCATGTCCTGTTTAGGAAATTTTTGCCTACCTTAAGGTCATATGTATATTATATCATCTTCTAGAAGTTTTATTGATTTATTTTTCACATGTGGATCTGGAATGGAGGTTTATAGTCTCCACATGGATTTCCAATTGATCAACACCTTTTATTACAAATAATCTCTTTCCACATTGTCCTACTTTTGTCATAAACGTATGGATCTTTTTTAAAACTCCTGTTTTAGTCCATTAGTCTATTTGTCTACCCTTGTGCCTCTATCATACAGTTTTATTTACTGTAGCTTTATAATAAGCCTTCATGTCTAAAAGTATAAACATGTCTCTTCGATCTTCGTGACTCCATATAATTTTGAAATTAGTTTGTCAATTTACACGCACACACACACACACACACACACACCAGGATTTCAATTAGCGTTATATTGGTTCCAGACAGTGTGCTATTGGTTCAGAGATAGAAAAAAAAATCAACCAGTGAAAAGAGTAGAGGGCTTTGAAAGCACATGGAAAGACAATTAGGGTGAAGAAAGAAGCAAACTAATATTAATGAGCCTCTCAATGTGCTACCAATTGTGCTTCTGAAAACCATACTGTCATTTCCATTTTGCAGAGGAGGAAAATGAGATAAGTAAGCAAATTGCGTAAGCCAGCAAGTGAAAGAGGTGGTTTTTGTATCCAAGCACACTTAATTCTTGCTTTTAATTTTATGGCCTTTCTATCGTACTGGTCAGTCAGCAAAAGAAGGAGGAAAAATGGTCAAGAGTTACTTCCCCGAGCCTCTACCTTCTAACGAGCCTCTACCTTCTAATTTAAGTGGTTCTTAAATGGAGGCAATTTTTTCTCCCCAGGTACATTTGCTGATGTCTGGGGACAATTTTTCTTGTCACAACTGGAGGGAGGTATTACTGACACCTAGTGGAAAGAGTCCTGGGATGCTGCTAAATAGTCTACATTGCAAAGGACAGCAGCCCACTTCCCTAATAAAAAATCGTCCTGAACGAAACGATAGGAGTGTTGAAGCTGAGAAACGCTGATCTAGCCCTAAACCACCTTATTTATCCTCGTTAAACTCAGTCCTGTCACATCCTTTGGGGCAAGTCTGGGTTCCAGTGAGGACAATGTACAGAGCTTCACTAACTGTCCAACTTAGTGCATCTCACACATCCTGCTGTGGCTATGCCTTGACCTTTGGAATCCAGTTCCTCAAAGGCTAGATTTCTGTTCTTCAAGATAATGATACATATAATGGTTAATTTTATATGTCAACTTGGCTAGCTGATGGTACCCAGATATTTGGGCAAACATTATTCTAGATGTTTTTGTGGAGGTATTTTTTTAGATGAGCTTAACATTTAAATCAATAGGCTTTGAGTAACACAAATTATCTTCCATAATGGGGGTGGACCTCATCCAAGCAATTGAAGGCCTTAAGAGAAAAATGATTGACTTCCTGTGAGGAACAGGGAATTCTGACAGCAGATTGTCTTTGGATTGGACCTGCAACATTACCTCTTCCCTGGGTCTTCAGCCCACTGGTCTACCTCCAGATTTTGCCAGCTTCCGTGGTATCTTGTGGCAGTTCCTTAAAATCTCTCTCCTCTCTCTGTCTCTGTCTCTGTCTCTGTCTGTCTGTCTGTCTGTCTGTCTGTCTCTCTCTCTCTCACACACACACACACACACCCTATTGATTCTATTTCCATGATGCTATGATCTGAATGTTTGTGTCTCCCCTAAATTCACATGTTGGAATCATAATGCCCAATGTAATGGTGTTAAAGGATGGGGTCTTTAGGAGGTGCTTAAGTCGTGAGGGTGGAACCCTCATGAGTGGGATTAGTGCCTTATAAAAGAGGCTCCAGAGAAATCTCTAGCCCCTTCCATCATGTGAGGATACAATGAGAAGTCAACAACACAGATGAGGACCCTCGCCTGACCATGCTGGCACCCTCATCTTGAACTTCCAGCCTCTAGAACTGTGAGAAATAAATTTCTATTGCTTAAGCCACTCAGTCTGTGGTATTTTGTTGTAGCAGCCCAAACAGACCAAGATAGCTGAAGCACTCTAATACAATACAGCATAGAGGTTAAGAACATTATCTAATGGCTTACTGACATGGTTTTTGTACTGTTCCCTTAACATCTCCATGTTTAGGAAGTGGGGAATCTACGGAGGAGGGGCTGCCAAAGGATGTGGCTCCTAAATATCTCTCTCCACCCCAGCTTATTCAATAACTATGCATTGAGAACATGCCATGGCCCAGGTCCTATGCCCAAGTGTAGGGGTAAAGGAGATGCAAGACCTAGGATCCCTGCCCTCAAGGCACTCACACCCTAGTGGGCGGGACACATCACAAACACAAAATTGTTCTACAGGATGATTAGTGCAATAGCCCTGTCTATCAAGGGCAGAAGAAACCCAGAGAGGAGCATCCTATCCAATGTGGTGACTGGGCTCAGTTTCCCAGAGAACTATAGACTTGAGCTGTAGCTTAAGAGAAGAACAGGCACCAGACAGGAAAGACAGGTGAAGGAGGAGGAGGGCACATTAGTCATCAGGAATGGATGAGTAATGGTGTGCACTGGGCACTGTGAATCCCAGGATGCCAGGCTGTTGACGTTCCGAATTAAACTCTATCCATCGGAACCTTCCGAGTTAGTCTCCTGAACAAACCTTATCCTCAATTTTCTTATGCCCAACTCTCAGAACTGTTGTGAGCAGATAGATTAAGTGAATATGTGTCAAAATAATGTGTAAAGAGCAGAGCAAAATAAAAATCAAGCTTTTGACTTTTTTGTTTGTTTGTTTTTGCGGTACACGGGCCTCTCACTGTTGTGGCCTCTCCCGTTGCGGAGCACAGGCTCCGGACACGAAGGCTCAGCGACCATGGCTCACGGGCCTAGCCGCTCCGCGGCATGTGGGATCTTCCCGGACCGGGGCACGAAAACCTGTCTCCTGTATCGGCAGGTGGACTCTCAACCACTGCGCCACCAGGGAAGCCCAAGCTTTTGACTTTTCAAGGCAGTTAGTAACAGGGGAGAAACAAAGACTCTAGCATTAGTGGATGGAGTTAGTTAAATCCATTGGTGACTTAACAGCTGAATTATCTCAGGGAAAAATTAGCATTTCAGAGTCTTATCTGTGAAGTGATAATAGCTAAAACATCTTGTTCGGGAGGAAAAAGTATGGTCTTTCTAAACTGTTATGCATTATGTAAATATTTGATGACTTTGTAATCTCTTTCTATTCCCTTTTTTTTTCCCTCAGGCCCTAAAATCTTAAGATAGATTAGATCCACCTTCACATGGGTTATAGAATCTGACTAACGTGTATTTGGTTTCAGTGCTTCAATCCTATGTATATGCATGAAAATCAGAGAGGAGAAAATTACTTCCTGCCTAATATATTCTAATGAGGATTTTGATAAGCAGGACAATCATTTAATTGGTACATTTCTATTTCTACTACTGTCAGGCTGGGACAAGAGGCTCCTTATGCAAATCAAGTAGACTGGGGAAATGGATGCTGATTTATGGATTACCAATGATAAGTCAACATATTTTTTCTGACCTTGGGAACTCAGTTCAAAGAGCAAGGTCAAAGACATCTGCTCCAAAATGAGAAAACATAGAGAAGAGTAGGGCCAGGCCGAGCTAATGATACTCTAACCTATTTACTACTGTTATACATAAATATAACAAAATCTACTGTTATACATTGCTATGGACTGAATTGTGTTTCCTCAAAATTCATGTCGAAGCCCTAATATCCAATGTGACTGTATTTAGAGACAGAGTTTTTGGGAGGTAATTAAGGTTAAATTAAATTATGAGGGTGGGGTCCAAATCAGACGGGATCCAGCGGTCTTATAAGGAGAGGAAGAGACCCCCGCCCCTCTCTTTTTCTTTATGTGCACACACCCAGGAAAAGCCATGTGAGCACACAGTGAGAGGGTAGGTGTCTGAAAGCCAGGAAGAGGCCTCTCACCAGAGTTTCATGAGGCTGGAACCCTGATCGATCTTCCAGCCTTCAGAACTGTGAGAAAATAAATTTCCGTTGTTTTAACCACCCAGTCTATGGTATTATCTTATGCTCTCTGTTATTCATGTATCCAGCAAACATTTATTTTCGTGAACATCATCTGTGCTAAAAACGATTCTAGCTCCTGGGTTAACAAAGGTTATTAGAAGCTGATTTTGCTTTCCGGAAATTCAGATTTTAGTGGAATGGGCAGACCTGATTGAATCATTACAAGCCAGACTTATAATACAAATAAAAGTAAAGAACGTTGGTACACCCGGGAGAACATATTTTAGTGTTCCTGGGAGGATCGGGGGGTGCTTATTTTAAGAGGTGACATTTGAGCTAAGATTTGAAGGATGTCTTGTAGGGTGATTAGGACATCCCAGGCAAAAGTAATAGCATGTGCAAAAGCTAGAGGCAAAATAGAAATTTTGAAGAAATTTAAAGTAGTTTTTATGTATAGAGCACCGTATGGTAAGGAAAAAAGTAGGAGAAAAGACTGGAAGTGTGAACAAGGAAGGGAATATCGTGCATTATCTACTGATTTAGGCTCAGAAGTTTGGATTTTATCATGAAAAGTAAATTGGGACATTTCCTTCATGAATTTTGGGGTTCTGTTGCTAGGTGAATATATAATTGCTATGTCTTTCTGATAAATTGATACTTTTGCATTACAAAATGTCCTTCTTTGTGTCTAGTAACAATTACAGCCTCGAAGTATGTTTTGCCTGATATGATGGCCACTTGAGCTCTCTTTTCATGATGGTTTCACCATATATTTTTCTTCATCCTTTTACCTTCAACCTATTTGTGTTTTTGTATCTAAAGGATAACTTTTGTAGATAGCATATAGTTGGATCATGATTTTTTGTTTGTTTGTTTTTATTCTGTCAATCTCTGCCTTTTGAGTGTTTAATTTATTCACGTATCATATAATTACTGATAAGGTAAGATTTACATCTGCTCTTTTGCTGTTTGTTTTCTATACGTCTTATGTCTGTTTTGTTTATTCCTCCCTTACTGCCTTATTTTGTGTTAAATAGATTTTTGGACTGTACCATTTTATTCTCTTGTTATTTATTTATTTATTTTTTTACCAGATTTATTGAGCTGTTTTCTCAGTGATTGCCCTGGGGTTTATAATTAACATCTTAACTTAAAACAGTGTAATTCAGATGAAAAAGAACTTAATTTAAACAATATACAAAACTTTGCTCCAATGTAACTCTATTTCTTCCCCCTTCTTTGTGCTCTTATTATCATACAAATGACATCTTCATACATGTTAAGCTCATCAACACATGTTTGTAATTATTGCTGTATGCAGCTCATTTTTAAATCAGAGAGAAGAAGAAACGAGTTACAAATAAAGATAAAATTTGTGCTAGGGTCTTTCATAATTATCTGTGTATTTACCTTTAAGAATGTTCTTTATTTCATCACGTTACTTGACTGACTGTCTATTGTCGTTTTATTTCAGCCTGAAAAACTCATCTTAGTATTCCTCATAGGGCAGGCCTTCTAGAGAGGAGTTCTCTCAGTTTTTGTTTATCTGGGAAAGTCTTAATTTTCCTTTATCTTTTGAAAGATGATTTTGCTGGAAATAGAATTCTTAGTTGATATTCTTTTTCTTTCAGCACAATAAATATGTCCTCTCACTGCTTTTTTGGCCATGATGGTTTCTGATAAGAAATCAACTGTTAATCTTAGGGAGGATGCCTTGTATGTGATGAGGTGCTTCTCTCGTGATGCTTTCAAGGTTCTCTTTCTCTTTGTATTTTGCCAGTTTGACTATAATGTGTCTAGATGTGGATCTCTTTGAGTTTGTCCACTTGTGGTTTGTTGAATTTCTTGGATGTAGAAGTTAATGTTTTGTGTCAAATTTGGGAAGTTTTCTGCCATTATTTCTTCAAATAATATTTCTCCCCCTGTCTTTCTCTTCTCCTTCTGTGGCTCCCATTACACACTATGCATATGCATGTATGATGGTGTCCCACGGGTCCTAAGGGACCCTTAGGTTCTGTTCATTTCTTTTATTTCTCACACTGGAAAAATCTCATTTGACTAAGCTTCAAATTTACTAATTTTTTCTTCCAGCAGATCAAAGCAAAAGACTTTCCCCTGCGGCGTGAGAATTTGAGCTCCATTTAGCCGTCCTGTTGTGTGCCCTCATACCTAATAAAGGTGAGAAAGTCAACTCTGTTCCGAAGCGATGTTTATTATGGTAAAATATCTTCTGAATGGTAAATTGTACCTGAGCTGTAACAGCTACCATACCTGATTGGCTTGAGGCCATGCTGAGTGCAGTGCCTCTGCTAACTGGGCACGTACTTGTGGTGACCCAGGAACCCGTGCCTATGGAATTGTTATGACATATTGGCTCCCACGGGACACGGCATGTTAAACTCAGGCTCTCATGCCTGCTCAGGGTGGATCTTGCTTTCTGGCACCTGAACCATCATCTGAGGGAAGGGGGAGGCACTCAAAGAGACGCTCTTCTGCAGAGATTCCTGCAGTGCCGCACAGCTGGTAATTTCTTGTTTCTTCCCTGCATCTTTCTAAGTGAATCTGATGTCACGTGTGGCCTAGGGTGGTGTGGCGAGTCTCAGTGTTGAATGACCTTAACAAGACAGCATGGTGGGGTTTGCAGAAAACCTTGTGATATGCTTTGTCATTTATGTAACTGGGAGGGATCTGCATTCTTACCTCTTGGTCGAAACTTGTGTTGTCACAACACTTGCAGACCATCTACAGTGCATCACGTTTTACTTTCCACACCATGCTAACATATCTTTTGTATATATACTCTGTAATCATTATTTTCATTCCCGTCTACTCTGAAGGTCAGCAATGACACAATCTTATATTTCTATATTAGTGAAATTCCATTGTGTCTGATGATCCTTCAGTGCTTTCCAAGTGTTCTCATGGTTATGACATCATCTTTTTCCTTAAATAACACTGAGCTGGCATCCTTGCTCTTATGTCATATTGGAAATTTTAGGTTCTAAGATGTTCAGTGCTTTGCTCAGGGAGACAGACGATTAATGGCAGATCTGTGATCCGTAGCCGGGGCCCTCAGCTCTCCGTTCAGTATGCTTTCCACTGCCACACAAATCAGAAGTCATTAGCCGTGTCACAATGAGCCCCAGTGTCAAAGGAAGCCAGTCTAAACTGATTTTATTTTAGATCGTCATTAGAAAGTGAGACACTCGCCCCCAGAGCCAACAGGAAAACTTGTCAGATCTTTTGAGGGCTCTTCAACCTTTCTGTGGAAAAAGGAAAGTCTACTTCCTCATTGCTTAATACTCATGTCACAGGATTGGTGAGGGCCTTGTCACAACTGGCAAAATTCTTTTTCAGCTGAAAGCTGCTCATGCATATTCAAAAATGCAAATGAGAATGTGTGCCCTCAACTGGAAAGAAGTGAATAACCTGTAAGAGCTGCCTCTGGCTCTCCAACCCCCAATGCTCTGGTGTCTTCATTAAGCAGGGGTAAGAGAGGGTGGTTTCTCAGGGAAACCAGTTTTGTCTTTTGACATCTGTGTACCCATAACACTATGGTTTATATTTATGATAAAAAGGACACATTCTTCTTGGGCTTTTATTCTTCATCTGAAATTTAAAAGATTAAAGATAAAATTATATTCTTTAAATAGTAAGATCTTAGAATTGGGAATCATGTTTAAACACTCTGCTCATTTTATCAGCTGAGGAAACTGTGTCCCAGAGAAGCAAAGCAATTTTCCCAAGGTCACATAAAAATTGGGAATTTTTTAGCAAGTGTTTGCTTTTCTTTTCCATGCTACATACAATAATCTCTTTCTCAATTGTTTTGTATTCTTGCTGCATTATTGTTCATTTTTAATATTTAAGAAACAGTACATCAAGGATTGATTATAAACCATTTACTGGGTCAGCTCTTCAGAATGCTGAGATGCAGAGGCTCGTAATTAGGTAAAGGGAACACAAGAAAGTTAACACAATGTATATATGTTAAGAATAACGGTGTTCATATTGTTCCTTTGGGAGTATATATCCATATGGTTAGTTAATGGAATATCTGATCACTTTCCATTTGTTGAACACAGAGTATATAAATGCAATACGACAAATGCTCTGGGAGATAATAAACCTAATGAGACATGGTCCCTGCCTGCCTAGAGCCTGCAATTTAATAAGAGCCTGCACTTAATTTGATGTCATTACACATCCAAATATATACACAAATACATACGGTCCAGACTATGGATGACCTAGTCCTAAACTGTCTCTATATGTCCTATTACATTTTTTCCTTATTTCAGCCATTTTTCCCTATCTCAGCCATTCTGGCAGGTTATCCATCTCTGATCACAACACACCTTGTGAGACAGTGTAGCATAGTATGTAAGTTGGAGCCATAATGCTCCAGCTCTACAGCTTACTAATCAGGTGAGGTAAGTTACTATCTCTGTTCCTCTGTTTTTTCATCCATAAAATGGATATGATAATATTACCTACCTCATAGAGTTTTGGTGAAGAATAAATGAGTTAGGGCATGCACATTTTAGAACTGTTTCAGGCCCAAAGTTAGCACTAAAACATTAGCTGTTCGTACAAAGGAACAAACCACTGGTGCAACAACTTGGGTGGGTCTCAAGAGATTTATGCTGAGTACAAAAAAAATTTCAAAAGGGTACATACTACATACTTCCATTTATATAGCATTCCTGAAGTAACAAAATTATAGAAATGGAGAACAAATTAGTGGTTTCCACTAATTTGTAATTGTGTCTATAAAATAGTAGTGTGAGGGATTCTTGTGATAGAAGTATTCTGTATCTTGATTATGGTGGTGGTCATACGCCACTACACATGGATAAAATTGCATATAGCTAAATACACAACATGCACATAAACAAATGAATGCATATAAAACTGGTTAAATCTGAATAAGATTGGTGGTTTATATCAATGTGAGATCATAGTTGTCATTTTGTACGATAGCCATGTTAACATTGCAGGTGACTGGGTAAAGGATATAGGGGAATCGCTGTATTATTTCTTACATTTGGTTGGCCTTTACTGGCCTTGGTGCTTATTACTTGGAGATATCTTAAAGGTGTCTTCTGCCTTCTGAGGAGCTGTCCCTTGTAATAAGAGAATTTGAATGTCTCAGTGAGACCCAAATGCTGGCATTGAAACATAATAGATAAAAGATAAAGATAGACGGTTTCAGTTTAATGTAAAGAATTATGTGCTTAAATTCAGAACCATCAAATAATTTCAGAGACCATTCTGTATGGTGGTGAGTTCCTTGGCCCTGTTTGTATGCAAGAAGAAAGAGGAGGTGTGGGGAGTGCCTTAGAGGGAGTTTGCTGGTGGATAAAACTAGGGGCCATTTAAGGAACCTTCAATTTAAGGTTCTATGACTCCATTTTGCCCAGAAAGGAGAACCTTTTAGCTTATTAATACAAAGTAGGAATTTTATCACATTAAAACATTAGCCAATGTCATTAAGCAAAGAAGCGAAACCAGATAGAAAGGGCATGCGGGATACATAAATTTTGGGTGTATTTATTTAGCACCTAGCCACCCTGTGCTTGGCCTAAGAGGAGATTTGAAAGATACATAAAATATGGACCATGCTCACCCAGAGTTTATAATCTGCTTGGAGGGAAGAACCACACGTAGAAGAAACGTGCAGAGCAGTAAGGAGATGTCAAATGCTATTTTATGGAAAGAGAATTACTTGTAAATTATTAATTTACAAGTATCACCTTCCTTCCTCTTTAACTATTCATATTTTCTTCCACTGATCTTTTGAGGAAGTTTTCATTTTGCCAGATATGATTTTTTTTTTTTTTTTTTTTGCGGTACGCGGGCCTCTCACTATCGTGGCCTCTCCCGTTGCGGAGCACAGGCTCCGGACGCGCAGGCTCAGCGGCCATGGCTCACGGGCCCAGCCGCTCCGCGGCATGTGGGATCTTGCTGGACCGGGGCACGAACCCGTGTCCGCCGCACCGGCAGGCGGACTCTCAACCACTGTGCCACCAGGGAAGCCCCAGATATGATCTTGAGACCTGAACATTCATGTATAGGTTTTTGTATGAATATACATTTTTGTTTCTTAATTATGCAAAATTGAGAGAGGGATTCAAAGGTTAAATATGAAGTAGAAAGAAGGATGTGCCTGATCTGGCCCCCAGCTCCTCCTCACAAGCATCTTGTAGACCATGGTGAGGACTTTGGCTTTGAGTAAGTTCGGGGCCTGGGAGGGTTTTGAGCAGAGGAATGACACAGAAGACTCTGGCTGCTGTCCTGGAGAAAAGACATGAGAGGATGGAAAAGACACAAGGCGATCAGGGAGGAAGGTTCTGCAATAATCCAGATGAGAGGTGATGTGGCTCTTACCAAAGCATGTGTGGTGGCAAGAAGGAGTTAGATGGCATGTTTCTGAAGGTAGAACTGAAGGATCTGCCTATGGATTGGATGTGGTGTTTTAAAGAAAGTGAAATGCCAAGGCCAAAACCAAGGTGTTTGGACTGAACAATGGGAAAACTGAGTTGTCTTTTAACTGAGGTAGGAAAGATGATGGGGGAGCAGATTTTGGAGGAATCAGAGGAGTTTGCTTGAGGGGGCAGTTGATTATAGGGCTTCAGAGTCCAGGGGAGAGGTTCAGCTACAGATAACAATTTGACATCTGTCAATGCAAGAGGCATTGAAAGCCTTGGCATTGGCTGAGATCCCCAAGGGGATGAGTGTAGACAGAGAAGGGCAGTGTTCTGAAGTCTAAACTCTGGGACACTTCAAAGGTTAAGGCTTTGGGAGGGGAGGAAGAGCCAGCAAAGGAGACCGAGAAGGAGCTATGAATAATTCAGAAAAAGATGCAAGACAGAAGGCATTTCAGAAGCCAGCTAGAGGGGAGCAGAGAAAGGAAGTGATGGCTGGAGGCATATGTAGGTCAAGAATAGGTTTCTAAAATGTTTAGTGATTGACACTGTGAAAGTGTATTTTTATGGTTATGGGGGTGCTCCAATAGAACAAGAACATTGACGGTACAGGGAAGGGGGCAATTGCTGGAAATATATCCTTAGAATGGATGACAGAGGCAGCTACCTAGTTCATAAGTAGATGGTTGATTTAAGATAGAAGCACACGCAGTACATTTATAATAACTGAAGGGAATGCAGCCAGGTTGTATATAAAGTGATGGTAGAGTGAAGAGATTAGTTTCTGCTTGTTTTCATTTTCTCAGGGAAATAGGAAGCAAGGCCATCAGGTGAGAGTCCTTATGCGGGAGGAGGAGATCTCGCAGATCAGAAGATAGAGAAGGTGTGAAATAGTTATAAAGATAAATAGGAAATGAAGCACCTATAGGGAGATGTAATAGGATCCCTGTTAGGACTTATGAGCCCACTTGAGGAGAGTGACCTTAGAATTTATAAAGTGATTTTTAAATCTACATATTTATATGTTTTTCTTATCATAATCAGCTTAGCTGGATCAGGAACCAGACAACTGGGGAGTCATTTAACAAAGGCGGGGTGGTGTTTTTTCAGGTGAGTTTTGTAAAAGAGCAAAGAAGCAAAGGAGCTGAGAATGTGCTAATAGTGATTTTCGTGATGGACCAGGAATTTAAGCTGAAACAGAAGGAAGTGAGGATGGGGGTAGGAGTAAAAGACAGCGAAAAAATGGTAACAACATGAGTTGTAGATCCTAATGGAGTCAAAGGATTTCCTTCCTTTATGTTCCTTTCCCTTCCCTGCCCTTCCCTGCCTTTTCTTTCCTCCCCTCCCCTTCTCTCCCTCTTTCCTCCATCCTTCCTTCCTATTCTTCCTTAACCTTCCTCCATGTCTTCACAGGGGACTTAGCAACTTTTACATCTTTGTTCCTACAACATGAGGGGTGAGGTGGGAGCCACCTTGGTGGCTTAATAGTTAATTGTTATCAGCGTTGTTTTTTTTTTTTAAACATAAATTGCTTGATCAGATTGCTAAATTTTAGGGCAAATTATCTAGAAATCTGATGGAGGGCAAAGCAAGTTTGGGTGAGGGGCAGAAGTGAATCTGTTCTATCAATCGTACAACCAATATCTACTGAATTTCTACTCTGTGCCTTCATGTATGGGAATGTAAAAATGAATAAGATCTCTGCTTTCAGCTGCGTCACGTTGTGATAGGGAAAACAGACTACACGGTAGAGTGGAATACGCCATTAGTGGACATAGATAGTAATATGCTTACCATGTACTGGGCATTCTTCTAAATGCTTTACTTGAATTAACTCATGTCACAATCATCTCTTTCCATAGGTACTGTGAACATTTCAATTTTACACAGATGGAAAAAGAAAAAAGGGAAGTAACTTGCTAGAGATCACACAATTAGTAACTGACAGAGCTGGGGATTAAATCTCAGCACTCTGACTCCAGAGCTTCCACTCTTCACAAAAGGCCCTTTTCAAAGGGGAAATTTCTGTTGATGGGTAGGTCAAGGAAGGCTTCGTGGATGAACAGCAGCTCAGCTAGTAAAACAGTATCGCTCAGCGATTAAAAGCAGTGTCTCTGGCTTGCACAGGCTAAATTTAAAACCTGCCTCTGCTCTTTATTAGCCATATTTTTGGTCATGTTATATCTTTGCATGTCTCAGTTTCCTCAACTAGAAAATAGGGCTAATGATACATACTTTGCAGGGATGTATAAAGATAAATTAAAATGAAGTATGTAGAGTGACTGGCAAAAAAGATCAATAAATTACAGCTAAAGATATATCTGTAAGTACAGGTATAGATCAGATGACCCATTCCAGGTAGAAGGAAAGTCATTACTAAGACCTGGATGCAGACAGAAAAGACGTGCTCTGGCAAGCAAGGCAAAGGAAGTCTCTCAATGGGTCTCTTGAAATGTACCCAAGGTGAGAGTGAGGTGACTCCAGAGAACATTTACCTGTTTCATAGGTGCCTTGTTGTTTGCCTGGAAGTGACTTTCTTTCTGAAACTTAAGTATTCCATCCTTGAAATTTGCATAGTACTATTGGTCTGTAATAGGATATAAGGGTTATGTGAGATTGAGTAAGGGAAAGAATCTGGCTTAGATGCTCAAGCTATTTTGGGGAATATAATCTGATCGTGGTCACAGTGTTTGGAGGATCTAGGAATCAGTGGCCACGTCATCTTCCAGACTCATATTTTCTGTTCTCCTAATGTCACTCAGGGCTTTGCTCAGTTTCAGAGTTGGCTGGCAGCGAAGGAGGCCAGATCAGTGCCTGTTCAAGACTGGGAAATCACGTCCTTGCTTCCTGTGCTACTCTGTGCTTGCAGGTGGAGTGGCAGAGCTGAGCAGCTAGTTTTAGCGTCACTCTTCCCTGAGACATTAAATATGGATTGAGAGGAGGCCTTAGAAAGTGTGAAGGGCAGACTTCTTCAGAAACTGTCACACAGCAAATTAGAAAAGAGCAGTATTGCCCTTGTTGACCTGCTGTCGAAGGATAGGATGGTCTATAGGACACTGACTTCCTGTTTCCTGTTTTATATCATTATGCAGAAGGCACAGTGGAGCCCAATACAACCCAGCCTGATTGAGTTTAAGGCATTTTAATTTCACACATACATTGAGCTCTTCAAATATGCTGTGTATTGGGCTGGGTTTCATGAATAGGACAGGTAATACTATTCTCAGTCTTGCCAGGAAAAAAGTCAGAAAAATCAGTATAAAAGTGTCATGATAGGGATAATTCTGGGCTTAGAAAGCATACAGCAGGGACAGTTAATTCACCTTGAGGGTAGGGGTCTTTGGGAAAGTATCTTTCTTGATTAATGAGTAAGACTTCAAAGGAAGAAGAGGACATACACTAAGATGTATGTCCGGAAGTCATATTCTAAGAGAGCACCGAGAATTTGGGAAAACTTCAGTGAGTTCAGTGAGGCTTTAGATTTGGATTTTTAAGGACAGAGAGCCAGGAAAAGAGGTTGAGAGTTAAGTACTAGAAAATACAGGATTTCTGAGTCTCAATATGTGATATAATCTCATTGGCTCACTTTTAACAATAGGGATTTAAAGGAGAACATAGAAAGCATACATACTACGTTACCTAAAGCTGGTAGGAACATGCTAAGGGAATCAATATTAGAAACCTCTCAACAGACTAGAAAGATTTTTCATGCTCTGCAAGATGAACTGTAATAGGGATAAACAAAAAGTCTCTCTGAATTAGAATCTTAGCAGTCAATTGCAGCAACAACTGTAGCGGAGTCTTGGTATGTGTGTACGTACAAACATGCATGTGCACACATGCAGAAAGACCTGACATTTTATTTGTCCATAAGGAGTCAAATGTGTGACGTGGTGCTTGAAAGAGCTAATGCCATCTCAGGCCACAAAGATAGATGGTGGTCAAATTCATGGATTCTGTATGATGGAAAGAAAGTAACAAAGTCTTAGGAGTCAGAAAGACCTGGTTCCACCACCTATCGCTGTGTGGTCTTGGATGCATTCTGCAGCCTCCGTTTAACCATCTATAAAATAGTCTGATTGATGACTATTCACTCACTTGAAGATTAAATAGGAACATATGTAAAGTGCCTAATATGGTGCCTGACATATTAGTGGTCAAGAAATGTTAATTTTCTTCTCTACGTTAACCTCATTCTCAAATTGACACTGAGCAAATTCAATCAGAACATCAGCAAAGAAAATTAGGAGTAACCCAGGTAAGAAAATGTAAATGATCAGAAAGGGGCCCGGACTTAGCATGCTTTCTTCATTTTGTTAAAGAGAAGACAACCAAACATACATGGGTCTGGTAAATGTAGATGTTTTTCAAGGACTTTCACGTGGAAGGGAGGACAAATTTATTTAAAATCGCTTTAGAAGGCAGAACAAAGATCACTCACCCCCTGTTCTCCTTCCAGCAACTTAACCCCTGATTATCCTTCAGATCATAGTTTAAATGTAATTTCTTTCCAGTAGGACTTTCTTTGCTACTGTATTTTTTGTTTTAATTAATTAATTAATTTTTTTTTTTTGCTGCGTTGGGTCTTCTTTGTGGTGCACAGGCTTCTCATTGCGGTGGCTTGTCTTGTTGCAGAGCACGGGCTCTAGTGCACAGGCTCAGTAGTTGTGGCGCATGGGCTTAGTTCCTCGGCGGCATTTGGGATCTTCCCGGACCAGGGCTCAAACCCGTGTCCCCTGCATCGGCAGGTGGACTCTTAACCACTGTGCCACCAGGGAAGCCCACTGCTGTATTTTAAAAGAGCATCCCTATAGTCGATTATTATCTTTGCTTGATTACCTGTCTGATGTTCATCTCCTTACTCAATTTTCAGCCCCATAAATGCTGGGATCATGCCTATTTTCCAAACGATTATATGCCCAGCCCTTGGCATGGGACCAGATGCATGGAAGCCCCTCAAATATTTGTTGAATATAATTCCTGCCCTCAAGCTTTACAGTCCTGTGAGTAGGACCACAGGAAACATTGGTACAGTAAAGGTGCTGCAACCTCAGGATAGGTAGAGGAGACAGCCCCCAGCCAAATACTAGTTATCTTGAGCAGCAGAAGCTAAATCATTAACCTAGAGTAATTGATGCCCTCTCATCCAATGGTCCAGCTCTCCACTTCCAGTGCTGGCTACTTAACAGAGTCTCCATCTGAACATGTGGCCATATTGCTGATAGTTAATGGAGAGAAATGACTTTGCCCATCTCAGGACATTTACAGAGTTAATAAAGTGGAAAATATCAAAGTGGAACAAGGTCACAGCCCAGGAGAGGCAGCTACAGCAGGCACCAGAGGACAAGGGGCCTCTTTTGATCGGGAGGACATCTTAGTCATGCAAATTAATGAAAAGGAAGCAAGTTGGGTTACCTCGGTGATGAGCAAAGATGACAAGGGACTGGAAACATATGGCAAAGGAGGAAATGCGAAGTTATGTCAGCGTGCAGTGATTCATAACGAACAGCAAGGGGTCTGCAAACGCAGATTGAAGGCATCCAGAGTGTTATGTAATCATGCCCCAGTGATGCGCGAAGGCATTGAGCATTCTAATGTGCATGGTCTGACATGCCTGCTCCGTCTAAGAAGCCCAGGGTTCTGTGGCCCTGGAGATACAGTTAACACAGCTAAAGAAACATTTATTTATTTATTTTTAATTTTTATTGGAGTATAGTTGCTTTATCGTGTTGTGTTAGTTTCTACTGCACAGCAAAGTGAATCACCTATATGTATACATATATCCCCTCTTTTTTGGATTTCCTTCCCATTTAGGTCACCACAGAGCATTGAGTAGAGTTCCCTGTGCTATAGAGTAGGTTCTCATTAGTTATCTATTTTATACATAGTACCAATAGTGTATATAGGTCAATTCCAGTCATTTTTAAATGAATTTTCTTAGTGCTCTGAGCCAATTTTGGTTAAATCTCTTTAATACCTCTAGAAGCCATTCCCATTTCCATCCATGCTTATTTATCCATTCATTTATTAATTTATTTATTCAACAAATTATTCAGTGCCTAGTTTGTGTGAGCCTCTAGGCTAGGTGGTGTGTTACCCCCTACTGTCGCTATACATGTTCAGGTAACAGTCATTTCTCTATGGGATTATCACAAGAGTCTTCAAGTTGATCCTCCTGTCTCAAGTCTTGTCCACGTCTAATCCTTTCTCCACTCTTCAGCCAGGATGATGATTCTAAATTGTGATGCTGAAAATGTGTATCCCACGTTGTAACTAGACTCCTTTCATCTTCTGTAAACAGCATCCACCCACCCGCTCATCTTCTACCTCATCAGCACTTTTGACGATGTTCCATTTGAGAGTTACTATTTATAAGTTAGCCTTCCTGCTGTGACTCAATTGACTGGTCAAGGGGTGGTCTTATCACCTGTCTGGGCCAATCAGACTCCCTGGTCATAGCGACTGGTGCAGATTTAGGCATATGCCACAAGCTGAGCCAATCAGAGCAATTTTCTGAGACATACCTAGAGCTAGGGCAGAGGCAGGATTCAAGTGGCAGAGGCTCTTGGTGTGAATCTTCTATTGGTGTATAACAAATTACCACAAATTTAGTGGCTTAAACGGCAATGATTTATTAGCTTGCACTTGTGTAGGTGAGAAGTCTGACGTGGTGTGGCTGATTTCTCTGCTCGGGCTGAATAAGGCTGAAATCACAAGGCTGAAATAAAGCTGTTTGCTGGGATGAGTTCTTATCTGAAGGCTCTGGGGAAAATCCACTTCCAAGTACATTCTTGTCGGCAGAATCTAGTCCCTTACAGTTGTAGGACTGAGGTCCGAGTTTCCGTGCTGGTTGTCACCTAGGGGCTGCTCTGAGCTCCTAGAGGCTGCTTGCTTTCCTTGGCATGTGGCCCCCTCCACCTGCAAAACAGCAACAGCACACTAAACCCTTCTCATGCTTTGAATCTCTGACTTTCTCTTTTGTCAACAGCTGGAGAAAATTTTCTGCTTTTAAAGAGCTCGTGTAATTAGGTCAGGCCCACTTGTATGTCTCCCTATCTTAAGATCAACTGTGCTAACATGACCTTATGGAATGTTTGAATTCTGCCTACCATAATCTCCTCCTTCACTGTACAGCTTTTTATAGCTGTGAGGATGGGGCTTTAAGTGAGCATGTCTCCACCATGTGATGAAATGTGTCTACCAAGGAAGAGAAGAAAACCAACAGGCAAAAAGATGAGATGAAGTAAGTAGAGCTTTATAGTCACCTCATGATTTTGATCTCCGTTAAGCCTCTCTATCCGGCTGCCCTCGCAGTTATGTGCACCAGTCACTTCTACTAACCACTCTGAGTTGGGTTACTGTCACTTGAAAAAAAAAGAACCTTAGGAAGAAACACGTCGGAAACCCACAGAGTCTTCATGGTTCTTGGGACAAGGACCAACTACTGCATATACAGGGCCATGTGGGATCTGGTCCCTGAATACCTCTCAACCCTCATCTCTCACTGCTTACTCCTTACATCCCCACATGTGCACACACAAACACACACACACACAACTCTCATGCACACGTCATGAGCACACACAGATATACTGGTCTGTGATCACGTTGAATGCCATGCATTTCCTGGAATGTGCCTGATTTCTCTTCCATAGGCTTTATGTTTTGCCTGAAGAGCTCTTCCAACCCCATTCCACCAAACTGACTCCCATTTGTTGTTTTGCTCTCAACTAAGAGATCAGTTTCACTGAGAAGCTTTCCTTGATCACCCAAGAAATGTTTTGGTACCTCCTCCAGGCTTCCCACAACACCATGTACTTTCGCTCTAATGTCACACAGTATCGTGACTGCAGATTTCTTTCCTGTTTCTTTGAATAAATTTGAGAATGCATGAAGGAAGGGCTCTGTCTCATTTACAGTTATATCCCTTGAAGTTAACCCAGTGCCTAGTACATAGTGATCACTGAATGCATGTTTGTGGAATAAAATAATCTGGTTATCATGTAGCTAGCATCTAATGAAAAATAAAAATGTCACCAATTTAGGACAATTCAGATCAGATTTTACCCTGAACTCCCCTGCTATGTCCTACCTCGGATTACTTTTCTTACAGTTTTCTGCTGTTCTTTACTTCTTGCCTGAACCTATGACTGTGGGCTTAAAAAGTCTTTTGGATCCGAAAACAAAGGCTATTCTTCTTTTACTGACCTCTTTGTTTTTGCCTTTCTGGTTAGGACCAGCTCTGGCTTGTCTGGCAAGCCTCAGCAACAACACAGCTGGTCTCTCTGATTTGAAGGCCCAACCTTTGGCTGATTCACATGGCTGCCAACCTGCCAGATTGGACGTGGCTCTGGCTATGAGGGAGCAGGCATCAGCTGTCAGCCTTGTCATCTCCGGCCCCTTTCAACTAGGATCAATAATTTTTTCCTTCCCCATGTTTTCTTCCAACTAATTTCTAGCCAGTTCTCACCGGGACAGCAGTACATTGTCTTTAGTCCATTGATGTTTTTTGTTTTTTTTTAATACTTAACATTTTTTTTACATCTTTATTGGCGTATAATTGCTTTACAATGGTGTGTTAGTTTCTGCTTTATAACAAAGTGAATCAGTTATACATATGTTCCCATATCTCTTCCCTCTTGCGTCTCCCTCCCTCCCACCCTCCCTATCCCACCCCTCCAGGCGGTCACAAAGCACCGAGCTGATCTCCCTGTGCTATGTGGCTGCTTCCCACTAGCTATCTATTTTACGTTTGGTAGTGTATGTATGTCCATGTCTCTCCCTTATCCCGTCACAGCTTACCCTTCCCCCTCCCCATATCCTCAAGTCCATTCTCTAGTAGGTCTGTGTCTTTATTCCTGTCTTACCACTAGGTTCTTCATGACATTTTTTTTTCTTAAATTCTATATATATGTGTTAGCATATGGTATTTGTCTTTCTCTTTCTGACTTACTTCACTCTGTATGACAGACCCTAGGCCTATCCACCTCATTACAAATAGCTCAATTTCGTTTCTTTTTATGGCTGAGTAATATTCCATTGTATATATGTGCCACGTCTTCTTTATCCATTCATCCGATGATGGACACTTAGGTTGTTTCCATCTCCGGGCTACTGTAAATAGAGCTGCAATGAACATTTTGGTACATGACTCTTTTTGAATTATGGTTTTCTCAGGGTATATACCCAGTAGTGGGATTGCTGGGTCGTCTGGAACAAGTATTGTTCCTGAAAGCTTGATATCCAATGAACCTGAGACGAATTCAAGTGCATGTCAAACTACAGCTTCACCCTACTCAGTTGTTATTAACTAGACTCTTCAAAAGAATGCAGCTCATTGGTTTGTCATTGCACTGTTATACCCTGTTAATAACACATGACAACTTCACTTATATGTGTTTCTTGCCAGGCCCCTGACAGCATGTGAATTTGTTGCTGGGCCATTTTCACACCTCCCAGCAGTTGGATCTAATCCTACTCATTATGGCCCTGTCTTGCTGATAACAAAGATTTGGACAACTGATAACCTCCTCACTCCATTAGAAATTGACATCGACTTATAGAAAACCTTGGATCACAGGATCTTCTTGGGTGCTATGTATTAGGCTTATAAGTAGCTCTTCACCCCTGCCCCTTCTTCCCACTACCAAAGTTTCATATATGTTGACTACCTTCCTGCCTGCATCAAATTTTGCTCCGCTCCGTTCCTAGTGGGAAAGTAGTTGAGAACTCAGAATATCTCACATAGAAACTCAAATTAAGTTGTGACACTGATTATATTGTTACTATTGGTCAATCAACTTTCTCTTAACTTCAGTTTTCCCATCAATAAAATTAACATGTTTAAACCCAAGAACCTCTTATGACCCTGCTGGTCTCTAATTCCTAAGTTCTACCTGAATCCTGCCCTTCAATTTTCTTAGGTTAGTTTTGTCATCCATTTTCTACTTTCTTCAATAGACTGCTTTACTTCCAGTCTTACTTCTTTTCACGTAAATGATTTTAGGCTTAAATGACTGAATACCACTTCTGCCTCATTTCACAGGGTTGAATATGTACTGCACTGTCTTATCTTTCTAACAGTCTCTATTTTGGTATTTAATTTCCTTGTTAAGCAGTGGTTCATTTGGAAGTTTTCGTGTGTGGGTGTGTGTGTTTTACTTCTCTAAAAAATTACTTTTAATGAAACTAAAAGCTGGCTCTTTGAAAAGATCAATAAAATTGATGAACCTCTAGCCAGGCTGAGCAAGAAAAAAGAGAGAAGAAACAAATGACTAATATCAGAAATGAAAAAGGGGTTATCACTGATGCTATGGACATTAAAAGGATTATAAAGGAGTATTATGAACACTCTGCCCACAAATTTGATAATGTAGATGACATGAATCGATCCCTTGAAAGATTCAACTACCAAACTCACACAAAGAAAAATAGATCATCTGAATAGGCCTTTATCAATTAAATCAAATCAGTAATCAATAAGATTAAAAAACACATGGTATTATGGTCTGAATGTCTGTGTCCCCCAAATTCATACGTTGAAATCCTAACCCCGAGGTCATAGTATTAGGAGGTGGGGCCTTTGGGAGGTGATGAGGTCATGAGCTCAGCGTTCTCTTGAATAGTCAGGGTTTTTACAAAAGGGACCCCGGAGAGATTCCTCACCCTTTTTGCCATGTGAGAAGACAACAAAAAGATGCTATCTATGAAACAGGAAATGATGTTGCTAGTCACACTGTATACACATTCCTGAAAGTTTCCCAGCATTGTCCATCTCAGGGCCAGTCACAGACTTGTGAGTAGAGTACTCTGTCTCACTCTCTGACGTTCTCCTGCTGTTGAAAACTGCGTGCCACCTCTTTTCTTGGAGTCTCACTCTAGCACCTTCATCTCTAATCCTTCAAAGTCCCCTGCTGCATGTATAATGAGGTATTCACTAGGTCAGTTAAGGCTAAGACATGGGGTTACATTAGAAGGTCTACCAGCGTAATGAGGACCCAGTCAATGGTTGTCCCAACAACAATTTCTTTAAAGGTTGAAGAACTTGGACTGATGGAGCAGGATATGTTGTGAAGGCTTTGCTCCCTGCTGCTTTTGACTCTTCCTCTGCTTGGTTAAAGGCACCCTGATATTAATCTCATAATGCACAGTTAAATCATTAATAGCTTGGATACCTTGGAATAAGCTTTACAAACTTTACGTAGTACCCACCCTATTTCCAGAAGGAGGCCAACTCAACAGTGCAAATATCCTTGCTCACCCCCCCCCCCCGCATTTGTTTACCATGTCCCTAACATACAATTAAAACTGACATTAATCAGAAGGTACATTCAGACTTGATTTTCCCAAGAACTCCCTCTTCATATTCTCCAAAGACAAGGTAATGCTTCCAAATAGTTTGTGTTTCAAGCATTTTTGCTATTAATTGCCGAAAGATGGCAGGAAACCTTGAGAAACTTTGGGACATTGCTTCAAAGTGATATACCTCCTGTGGGATGTAAAATACTATTTTCCTCTGCTTCCTTTTAGCCAGAGGTATTTAAAAATAACTATTGTACAAAGGCTGCCCTCCAGAATCTTGGCTCTCTCATCAATTTGATGAGGAGTTTTATAGCAGTCGGTTTAAGGGCAGGGTTGCTGATAAGATTAGAGTGTGCGCAGGGCCTGCACTCCTTTAATCTGGCCTCAGGTGGTCTCTGGATAAACTTCTCTAGTTCTGGAGGCTATCAAACTGTGACCATCTCTCTGGAATGAGGATTACTTCATCTTCCATTTATTGGGGGTTTTACTTCTACAAAGAGCTCAAAGATATTGTTGTGTATCCCTTGAGGTGAAAGGGGGGGGGGCCCTGCCCCAAGGCTGCATTATTGTGTTTTGGCAGCTCCTCCCTTGTCTTTGTATCCCCTCCCTTCCCTGATTAGCAACGGTTTGAATCTGCCCTTTGGAACTCAAGGAAGGTCATAGAGGCTGGAGTCTGTTCCCTACAAGAAACAGGGGACACAGAAAGGCCTCCGTGCCCAGGAAGCCCACAGGGTCCTGCTCAGTTTCAGCTTCTGCACACAGGACAAAATGAGTACAACCTCTGGGTCCTCTGAGCCCCGTTGCTGCTGACTGTACTGCACTAGCATCTTAAAAGTAGGAGTTTATCACAATAAATGCCTCCATCCTCTGTATGCTTCCCGAATCTGGAAGCTTCCTGAATCTGGAAGCTCCATCCTCTATATGCTTCCTGAATCTGGAAGCTTCCTGAATCTGGAAGCTCCATCCTCTATATGCTTCCTGAATCTAGCTTCCAGATTCAGGAAGCATATAGAGGAATCAGTTTCTTTGATTCCAAACAAATACCCACTGGGGAATTGTAGCTAATAATAACAAGCCTAAAACATGGGCAGATTTTATTTTTCAAGCTGCTCCAGTCCTCACGGACAACTCCTGGGACCCACCCAGACATAGGTGAATAGGAGATGGTGAGATAGCTCGCCATGAATCTCTCCTGGCAGGATGCCATCTCTAGTCCTTTGCTTAGAGACTCTCAACCTTTGGGATATTAGGGCTGAGTTCTCTTTCTTATCACAACCCCTTTGCATATGTCTCAGGCTGCTTCCCAGATAGCAGATCAAGGATGCTAGGATCACCTGCTTTGTGGGATGCTGGGCCACCTTGTCTTGGAAGCTAGCTCTTGAGAAGCGTGCAGAGGGGTACCCACACCTTGCTTCCTAGTCTGTAAAACTGAAGTTCAGGATTTACACATCGGGGTCTGTGCTGATCCATGGCTCATGGAAGGGATCTCTTTTTTTCCTGAGTAACTTCAACTGCTGGAGAAGTTGAGTCGTTTGACTCAGCTGAGAAATAAAGACATGTTTTACTCAGATAAGACCCAGATGATGCCTGCTGTAAGTGGTCCTGTGAAAATCTCTCCATCATGAAAATACCCGCTCCAGGAAATAGTGCACATCTGCAATACTCTCATAGGATATAGCTTACAATTTCTTCAAACACTTGTTGGCCAGAGCTAAGGCTGCATGGATTGCTTCCAAGACTGGGCTTCTTTGGTGTTCCATCAACCATTTTTGTTTCTCTGCCTCTGATCGTGGCATTTGTGCAGCATCTTGGCTGCAAGGTAGAAGGTTCTGAAAACAGATTTAAATTTTGATAAAGGACTTCCCTGGTGGCGCAGTGGTTAAGAATCCGCCTGCTGATGCAGGCGACACGGGTTCAAGCCCTGGTCAGGGAAGATCCCACATGCCGTGTAGCAACTAAGCCTGTGCACCACAACTACTGAGCCTGAGCTCTAGAGCACGAGCACAATGACTGAGCCTGCGAGCCACAACTACTGAAGCCCTCGCGCCTAGAGCGTGTGCTCTGCAACAAGAGAAGCCACTGCAACGAGAAGCCCGAGCACCGCAAGGAAGACCCAATGCAGCCAAAATAAATAAAATTTTAAAAAATTTTTTGGATAATATTATTTGCCTTCAGTAATAAAAGATGTGACTTTCCTAACAATGTACCCTGATGCTGAAGTGGTCTTTGGGGGCTTGTAGGAAGCAAAACATTGTGAATGTACTAAATGCCATTGAATTGTACGCTTTAAAATGATTAAAATGGTACATTTTATGTTTTTGTGTATTTTACCGCGATAAAAATGTTGAAAAACACTATAAAAATTTTAAGGAAATTTAAGTAGTATATTTGTATATCATAGATTTGGGAAAGGCTTTCGATATAAAAACTCCAGAAGCCATGGATAAAGGATGAAGAGATATAGCCACTTAAAAATTTAAAACTTCTGTTTGGTATAATATACCATAATAATGTTTATGATATATTTGAAATATATTTGAGATCCAAAGTTAATAGCTATAAAATATAAACGTATCCTACAAACCAATGAAAAATTAAAAAAATGGGTAACAAATATCAAAGGAAATACTCCAAAAATACAAATCCTTTTAAATGTAAAAACAAGCTTCACCTCACTAATATTTTTGTAATAAAAATTGAAACTAAGAAATAGTTTTTACACATATGACTAGAATTTAAGAGATTGAAAACATCCTGGGTAGACAAGAGAGTATGGAAATGGGCACTCATATATGCTGTTGGAAGTTTAAATTGCTACAGTAATTTTGAGAGGGTATTTTGCAATTTTTTATCAAAATTAAAAATGTGCATAACCTGTGTCCTTACAATTCCACTTAAATGATGTTATACTCTAGAAATGCACTTTATAGAGTGTCTTAAGATATATATATATGTAATAATTTTTATTGCAGCCATATGTATAATAACAAGAAGAGTGGAAACAACTTAAAGTACTGCCAGTGGAGTGGGGATCATTTAAATTAAATATAGCATTGTGAGCTGCTCTACGTCCATGAAAAATAATGAATAAGGCTAATAAGGAAGTACCGAAATGGAAAGATATCCACTGTAGAGAATAATGAGGCTGCTGGAGACTATTTACAGTATCTCAAACCTTAGTACCGAAAAGCACAGATTAAGGGAGAATTTTATTTCTTATTTATGTACCCCAAAATATAATTTCGTCATCATAATGGTAATTTATTTTTGTTCTTTTTTTTTTAATGTCTAAAACTCACCATATCATTCTCTCTCTGTAACTCTGAAAAAATTTATTTTCTTTCCAGGCTCATCATTGTTATTCCAGCCTTGTGCTCTAGGAATGGTAAAGGAGTTTCTATTCTCCCGAGTTGTTCTGCTTATTTGCAGAGCATTCTGTTCTTTCTTGATCTCAAGAGGAATTTGCCTTGTCTTAGCCTCTTCTTTTGGCTTTTGGTAGGCTTCTCGCTGTAGCTCGAATTCCCCCATGAGTCCTCAAGCCTCTGTTTCCCGCAGGCTAGTAGGGAGATGAGCATTGGGAGTTTATGAACTGTTCGCTCACTTGCACTGGCCCTCTAGGGCTGAGGTTTGCATTTATAATTTTCTAATTTGCAATGTGCTGCCGGAAATAGCAACAAAATATTTAAAAATAATAAAATGGGTAAAGAATATCAAAGGAAAATAATAATATTTATTATTTTAATATTAAATAAATATATTGAATATTAAATAAATATATTAAAATATATTTTAATATTAAATATTTTATTATTTGATATTAATATTTAATATAATAATTCAGGGCACCCAGAGTCTGTTTTCAGGGTCTGAAATGTAAATGCACAAAAATAAGTTACCAGGTGGCACACATTCTGTTCCCATCTTCTCACCCTTTGTGCCTGTCGCTCTCTCAGTTGTCTTTCTTCATCTCTTCTTGCGTCGTCTATTACCTTTCTCCTGTTCTTCATCCTCGTCTTCTTCATACACACTTGGGTTTTGTAAATTTAGGGATTCATTAAGAAAAGTGACTTCTTCTTTGTATCACAGACCAACAAGACATCATAGTCAGGCAAGGCTTGAACTCGAGAGGCTGCACAAAATACTCCGTCAGGCCTGTCATATAGAGTGATGTACAGTGGCCAGAACTGCAGATTTGGGAAGGGAAGAAGATGATCAGTTCCATTTTGGTCATATTCAATTTGAGCTGTCTGTGAGGCATTCCAGTGGGATACACAAGTCTGGGGTATAAGAGAGATCTAGACTGTAGGTACTGGGTAGAAAGTCACCACCGTACCTAAGATCACCCACTAGTAAGTGGCAGAGTTGGGATTCACAGCAAGGCTGTGTGACTCCCAAACCCTGAACACAACTAACATATAGTATTGCTGACTTCTTAGATGACCCCAAGGTTCCGAAGTTGAGGTTCTAAAGATGACATTATTTCCATTGGCTGAGGCCCCTGCCATGCCTCCACCTCCAGAGCCTCTTTCTCGCATCCCACGCCCTTAAAGGACCTCAGAGCCGTTCAGTCCTTTGCTCTGCTGTGGCAGTCTCTCTTTGGAGAAGTTGGCTCTAGCCTCCCGCAGCTTCAATCTGACAGCTTTTTGCAGGCACTAAGCTCATGTCAAATGTGAATAGTTTACCACATTCCAGGTCAATATGTTGGATTTTCATCAATCCAGGAGTCAGGTGGACTGAATAACAAATTAGGACCCCTCTCTTTGCAGCTCTTCCTTCATTCATACAGTAAGTGTGCAAGATAAGCAACCTGCTCTGGGTGTTGGGTTTCCTCAGTTATTTAATGGATTAAGCAGTTGGGTCCATCTTTTCAGACGTGGAAGTTCTGAGTCTTGGAGCAGTCATAAACTGTGGCCTTTGGGCATAGGTCAGAAAATCTGAGCTTCAGTTGGTGGGAGCTGGATGGGCCCTTAGGGATTATTTATTCCCAAGGTGTCACCTTGCAGTTGATGAGGAAAATGATGCCAGAAATGTGAAGCGATTTGTCCACAGTCACACGGGCACTGTATGGCAGTGGATCCTGGGCCAACTTTCCCCATCACTCCAAAATGTAGATTGATAGAGCCACAAAGGGAAGAAGAAATCATGGAGTAATTACAGAGTACTCTTAAAGTTAAAACAGTTCTACTTCATCTCTCCATTCACCCTTTAACCTCCTCTAAGATATACCTGATATCCTCAGCCCCAAACCTGCAGTGATAGCGTTTGTTAAATCTACCAGAGCAACCATTTGATGGTAGACCATAGCCCTTGCCTTGGGCAGAATGCAAAGAGTCAAAAAGTCCTTCCCTGCTTTTCTTGTTTTGCACAATTAACAGAATTGGCCGTCCTTTATGCAGGGCAACAGGAAGCTTACCACATGATAAAACTGACTTTATCATCTGTGAAATGTGGTCCATGCACACGATGCTGTGAACCTCTTGACATTACGGTGTAGCAGCTTTGCAATCATGCAGACCTTGGTTTAAAGTCCCACAACACCAGTTACTGGCTGTGGGATGTTTGTGCAATAACTTACCCCTCAGAACCTCAGTTTTCAAATTTGTAAAATGAGGATTAAAGATACCTAACACTTGAGGAACAATTGAGGGGATTTAGTAAGGTAATGCACAGGTAGCTCTTAGCTCAGTGCTCAGCAAAGAGAAAGAGCTCAATAAATGGTTTTCAGAAAATGCGGTGCCTGGAAAAACTTGCTGGGTTTCTGGGGAACATGTAAAGCTAAGAGAAGAAAGAAAAGCCACTTAAAGAAATTCCCAAGAATGACTAAACTGGATGAGATACTGGCTGATAAAGCTGAAGGAGAATTTTGATACTTCATTAGAATATATTTCTTCCCTTCCTGAAATCTACATAGATTAAGAAGGATCATTCCCTTTTCTTGCAGAGATTTGAAAACGTATCTTCCCTTGCTTATACTTTTTTTAATGACTTGAGTCACTATTTATATTTACCTATTAATTCAAAAACTATTATTTAGCACCACTGTATGCCAGGCATTGTCCTATAGCCATTTGCCCGCAAGTTTGTTTCCCTTCCTGCCCCAATGACAAGGAAACAAGGAAGGGAAATGGGATTTAGAATCCTACAATCCAAGACTTGGAGTCGACATTAGAGAGCATATAAGTCCCAGTGTAGAAACCCACTCTGCTGCCTTGGGCAAGTGGTCACCGTTCTTACTAGAACTCCTTTGACAAACACTTCAAAAGCAGCCATGTCCATTGCTGGACTGTTTTAATTTCTACTGTGTTTGTCTTTTATTAAACCAATGTTATCCCTGTAACCTGATTCCATTGGTTCCAGCCCAGCCTTAACTCTTAATTCTTTGTCTTTATATAACGGCAAAAATGTAAACAGTGGAGTCAGAAGAAACTGTGCAATCTTAAGCTGGTTCTGACACTTACAAACTGTGTGAGTTTGAGCAGGACATTGAAGTCCCTGAGTCTAGGTTTCCTTATCTAAGAATGGGAATGGAAATATCCACTGGGCAGTGTTTAAATGAGGATTAGATGATGTAGCTTAGGGGTTGGCACTCTGCAGGTGCTCAGTAATTGGTTACCCCCTTCCTACTTCTTCTTAATGATGGCCCTTCAGACACTTAACGAATCATATACTCCCCTTTAAATTCCTCCTCTCTCCTGGTTAAACATCCCTAATTGCTTTAACAATTCTTCAAAGGGGAGGAATTAAGTCTCTTGCCATTCTTTCTCTGACTTCAGTTTGTCAATATTCTTAAAATCTGGAATCCAGAACTGAACTCAATACTTCAGATTTCAACGAATTATCATAGGCCAAATTAAGATTAGCAATTCCATTTTATTGACATAGTATTTCTGTAAACTTCCTTGTTTTCTGTAAAATATGATTGCTGATAAAGCAGCTCGTTTTATTTTATCTTGTAAGGCTGAACCTCTCACTGTATTTAAGGTTTAATTCTTGAGATGGCTTAGCTCTTGCCCAAAGATCCTCAGTGCTAGAAAGAGAGCTTAATTATTGATATTTACGTGTGGAGGGACTAAATGCTGTGACCTGGATCTGTTGCTGCTCTGTATCTCCTTCAGCTTTTGGAAGACCACGTTGTTCCATTGGGCATTGAAAGCCACTGAATCATGTCATATATCTCTGGAGTATGGTACAGAGAAAGAGTTTTAAGCTTTATAAACTAGTAAATAAGAAATATAAGACTTTTTTTCCTTGAAAAGGTGATTAGGAAAGTGAATGTGGTGGCTTATTTTATGTGTCAACTTGACTGGGCCACGGGTGCTCTGATATTTGGTTGAACATTATTTCTGGGCATATCCGTGAGGGTGTCTCTGGATGAGACTAACATTTGCAGCAGGAGATGGAGTAAAGCAGACTGCCTTCCCTAATATCGACGGGCCTCATGCAATCCATTCAAGGTCTGAATAGAATAATTTTGAGTAAGGGAGGATTTGCTTTCTCTGTCTGTCTTCCAACTGGAACCCTCGTATTCTCCAACCTTCAGACTCAGGCTGGAACTACACATAAGCTCTTTTGATTCTCAGGTCTTTGGACTCAGACTAGAACTAAGCCGTTGTCTCTCGTGGGTCTCCAGCTTGCCTGCTGCTGAGCTTGGGACTTCTCAGACTCTGTAACCACATGAGCCAATTCCTTAAAATAAGTCTCTATCCCTATGTCTGTCTGTCTGTCTATCTGTTTATCCATCTAAGTATCTAGCTACCAATCCTTTATCTATCCTCTGTCTATCTCCAGTTGATTCTGTTTCTTTGGAGAACCCAGATGAATACAGCGAATAAACCCCATGTACTTCCCCACCATAAGAATCATCACCTTTTAGTGTTGTTTCTTTTTCCACTGACTGTAAGTTCTGCAAGTTTCGGGGAGAGGGCCCTTGTGTCTCCAGAATTTAGCGAAGGGATTGGCACATAGTGGTTGTTCAGTACATATTTAATAAATGAACGTATCTGTGTTCAAAACTCAGCAGTGAACTAATTGCTGCTTGATCTTGGCCGGTGACGTTACCTCTCTGAATCTCAGTTTCATCATCTGCATCATCTGTAAAGAAAGATAAGTATCTTATAGAATTGTAAAAATTGGAATAGTTAATATAGGTAAAACTTGGTATAGGTAAAAACTAGGTGATCGATAAATGTTGAACCTGTTGTTCTATCGGACTCTACATGGGAGGCGTTCTTTTGCAATATAGTATTTGAATAAAACAAAGCTTACTGGTATCACTGGGAAAACAGGTGTAAATGCTTATTATGACAAGTGTGTAGAGTAATTTGATAGTCAAAGAAGGCAGAGCAATCTGGGAGTGTATTTTATGCCTCAACACTACAACCTCCCAAACCTGACTCAATGCTTCCATATCCTGTCATCTGTCACCACTTTGTTGCCCTTCACTACTCCATCAATGTCCCCACTGGAACAGGGATTAAAGAGGGAAATGAGATGGAAGCAACATTAGTAGGAGATTAATCTTGTTTATTGTGCTTTTATCCTTTAGCCCAAGAGTTTTCTGTTTCTGTCTTCTTCTTGTAACTTCATGAGTTCACCATTAAGTACTGGCTTTCCTAATTGTATGGCGGCTTTGGCTGTGATAACGAAAAATCCGACTCAGATCAACTTAAAAAATAAAGGGAACCTCATTACTTGTGTTACCAAAAAGTCTTTTGGTAAAATTCCAGCTTCAGGCACAGCTTGATACAGACACAAATAAATGTCACCAAGCTCTACGTGCGCCTTATTTCCTTGGTCTGCCTTCATCTGGGTTGCTTTCAACCGGAATTTGATTTTCCTTATAGTCCAAATTGTTGCCAATAATTTCTTAGCACTGTATGCCTTCATTTTTATATCCAGCGGGAAAGAGAGCATCTTTGTTTCAACATTGGTAATATTCTCTAAGATTCACTGTGATTGAACTGGATTAGGTCACATATTCTTCTCTAGTTCATCTAAGTGGTCAGAGGGAAGGAAGACACTAATTGGCTTAGGTCAGTTTTCATATTCCAACCCTGGAAACGGAAAGGCAAAGAAATAGAGTGACTTTTCCAAGATCGTAAGGCCATTGATCTATTAGGACTTTAAATTCAGTGTTCTTCCTGATACACCACATGCTGCAAGATATCTGTGAATCAATGCCCTCTTTATTTGTGCACCAATAGAGGCGTTTAACTCTTTGCATCTGGTCTACACAGTTATCTCCCTAATTCCAGTCATGGTTCTTCCATTGGTCAATTCTGTGATCCCCAAGCAAGTCCTGCAACCTGTGCTAGCCTCAGTTTTCACATCTCTAAGGTAAGAAGGAGAAAATCTGTCCTGCATCAGGACAAATGCACTAATTCCCACAGAAACACTTGCAGATTTCAAAGGGTTACACAAATACATGATGTTGTTGTGACTAGTACTGGTGGTGTTAGTTTTACTGGACAGCTCCTCTGACTGTGATAGGCGCTGATAATCGCTGATTCTTTGGCTGCAATCTCTACGAAGTCAAGGATCAGGTCTGTCTTGGGTAACTGTTTCTGACCACAGAGCACAGTTCTGGGCACGTGATATAGTGCTCAAGAATAATTCACTGAATGAAGAATTTAGTCCACATTCATTAGCCTGAGATTTAGAAAGCTGGAGCCTTCATTACATGTAATGGGCTGGTCATTCAACCACAATGTCCCTCTCCTTTTTCATCTAGAAACTGGGGATAATAGTTATGAGGGTCAAATGAAGGAATATGCATAAAGCCCCTAGAACAGTGGATAACACACAGGAAGCACTCAAAAAAGTTGATTATGCTTATTTACGACATGCTGCTGATTTTACACCTTTAGAACAAGTCTAAGTCACAAAGGATAATCAAGCCAAGATTTGCTGAGTGCTTCCTGTGTTGCTGGTCCAGTGCTGGCCCAGGGTTAGGCATAGGTAAAAGACTCACATTCCACCTTGAGAAGTTCCTAATTGTTTGGCCACTGGGAGCCAAGCAGGCCTGAATTCTCCTCTGTCCTGTGAGCAGACATTTCAGATTCTACAAGAGGCTGGTTTTCTCTGTCTCAAAAGACAGCTGGGCTTTCAGGTATTGAGATGGGTTGAAACTCAAACATTTGGTGAGGGAATAGAGGGAGCCATTATAAATAGAAAATAAGTAGGAAGAGATCTTATTGCAGGAATAAAAAAAGCTCCTGGACATCCTTCAAAATAGTGCAGCTTCATAGAAATATACCATTTTGTAGTGCCTTGCTTAAAATGACTTGCCCCTGATTTAGAAAGTTTCATCCATTACAGTGAAGAGAATCTAAAGAACTCCAGTGGCCTCTTCTTTGCTTTTAATGGACCAAAGAGCTCAAAGTTTCTATTTTGTTTCCTGTTCAGAGCCAAAGGGGAGAAAACAGAGTATTGCAGTGAGGTCATGTAGGGAACATTATTTTAAGCAGATTTTTCTGGAAATAAAAGTTTCTTGGGGAGAAATGTATTAAAAATGTGAATAAGTGGTAGACCTAGAAGAAAGACAGTACAGAGCTTAGAGTTCATCTAAGTTCAGCTCCATAGCTCAGACACTTTCTAGTATCCTGGCTTAAATATATGAAATCTGGAGGAATTTGTTGAGCATCTATTTAGCTACCAGCACCTATGCAAGAGTAGCCAAGGAAGAGTAAATCAGTGATTTTCCCTAGAAGGCAATTCCAAGCTAGAAGTTGGCCCCAGTTACCAGTCTATGGAGAATGGTCTCTGCTGAACCCGTAAAGATGCCATTTCCCCCTCATTATGTTCTTTATTGCCTTGGTAAAAGAAGCATCCTTGGGCTTTTCTAAGGAATGCTGCTATGTGGTTGCAGATTGTGACTCTATTGTAATATCCCCACTTCCTTGATCATTCTGATTTTTTTCATCAGTACTATGACATCTTCACCTCATTTAATGTAAGTCATCACTGTTGAATTCAACAAGGTTGAAGGAGCCAACCAAGCAAATTACTGTCCTCTTCTTACCAGACCATAATTCTTGAGTTATGGATGAGTCCTCCAACTCAATGACTTCTGTAGTCACGTTTCCCCAGTCCCTGTGGTACATATTAGTCGAGTACTACAATTATTTTGTAGAGGTTATTTGCCCCAGAGTAGGGATTGTGTTTCTTCACTTAGAGGGGGCTGAGGCCTGAACCTTATTATTGGTTTGGATGCAAGGATGAGTAATGGTAAAAAAATCTTAAAGAAAAAACAATATGCCATCTTGTGAGGCATTTTTTGGCAAGGTCATTGAATGATTCCAGGCAAATGGAAAATGCTGTACTTTGGCAAGATAGACTGGAGACCCTGTGGGTATAGTCCAGCCATTATGCTGGTGTGCCAGTCTCTCTTTTCCAGGTGATGCTACATGTGTGGTTCCTTGTAGTGTTCACTGTGGCAGTTACAGTAAGCTGAACTGCATCCATGGGAGCATGGCAAACCATTGCTAGGACCTCTTTGGCCAGGAGGGCAGCAAGTGTGTTGGTCTGGGGTAGTGGAAAAGTCAAATCCAATAGAAATGCCTCATTTGATATTATGTCAAAGAAATGTTAGCACATCCACTTTTTTTTTTTTTACTGTAAGTCATCCTTAAATCCAGGCATTGAGGAGACATTCATATAAGAAAACTATCTGCAGTAGTCAGGATATTGAATTTCAGGTATTGTGTAAGTGCCCACATGCCAGTGAATTCTCCCCTATGCAGTGTTACATTCTTTTTACCTGGTTTATCATCTGCAAGACCCAGTCCCATCTGTGTTCCTCCAGTTTCTCTAGGACATATTAGCTAGATTCTGCAGGTCCTTTAGTGTGTAGCCTTTTCCTGTTAGGGCTCCACTGGACTTGACTCTAGTTATTAGACTAGAAGCAATGAGTGTGATAGGAGATCAAACATCATCTTGCAACCAGTTTCAAATGAATCCACTGCAAGAGAAAAAAGTTCTCACTTGGAAAGATTAAAAAGCTTGCCGGGAGAAGATTTCAGAGGATTAGGGAGTTCAAAGATTTTGAGGCTTGCCTATAGAAATATTCCTATTCCAGGTCTAAATTGTCCATTCTTTCTCCATTAGGGCCCTGGTTTTGACATAAGAGACTTGCTGAGACTGTTTATTTAACTTTCTTTGCAGTTATTACCCTTTAAAATTGGATTCACTGCATTTCTCGTCTTCTAGCTTCAAGGGATGAATGTCTCTTTTAATGCATCATAAAGGATTCTAGATTTTAGATCATGCTTTGAGTTGGCAATTAGAAGCCTTGGACTTCTTTTTTTTTTTTTGCAAGGTCTCTTGTGCCCACTTTCCCCCAAAAGCCACTCTACTCACATTTTTATACTTTCTTTGCTTTCAAACTGATTAAGTATCACAACGATTCAAAATCCCATAGCCTTGTCCTTATCCCATTAACTACAGATGTAAGTCCCAGTACTCATGATGTCACTGCATCCCACTTACTCCTGGTAATAGAGATTTTATTGCCTTCAGACCAGTGAGAAAGCCAGTTCCTGTCTGACAGTCTTCTTTGCAGAACCACTCTTGTTATGGATAATCTTAGTCAGTGTCTCCTAGATGCAGAAACTGAGGGAGAAATTTAGTCTTGATGCTTTATTTGGGAAGTACATTCCTAGGGTGGGGAGAGTGAGGGAAAAGTGAAGTGAGGCAGGGAGATGTAGGAAGCAATGCAAAAGAATGCATTAATCACACTAGACAATGCTTCTTCATGTTTGTCACTATGAAGGTGTCTCTATTTAGTCATGTGGGCATTTTTGTACATCTCTGGCTATACAGTAAAGTGCATGGAAACATTCTATTGGAAGGAGTAAAAGAAAATTGCCTGTGGGCTCCCTACTTTGGCCTGCCCCACAGTTCAAATTCTGCCCCACAGGAAGTTAATTCCCCTCTACATTCAGGTTGGCCCCTTTGGCAGCTGCTGGGGAATCTGTGTTGCGTGACTTACAGTGTGGTTTTTCATCTGAAACAGAAGAGGCAGGAAAAGAGACTCCAAGCATGCAGCTGGTCAACCTTGGGTCATGGATCTGCTAAAAACATGGAGTCAGTGGGCCATGTTGACAGCTGAGCGAGAGCTAGCTGGCGTAGGTCTAGCAGATAGCTGAGGGTGAGAGAGTCTGAACAGGCATGTAGATATGTATATCACATCAGGTTGTGTAATATCAAGACTGGGTCCCGTCCTGGAAGAACAGGGATGCAATGTAGGTACCCATGGGTTATCAGTGGTTTTTCCTGACTTACATTTGTTAGAAGTTGTACACAATATTAAAAATCCTAAAATGAATAATAATTGGAGTATATATTTACTGAACACGTTCAGTATCTCAAATACTTACATTGCCTCAAATACTTTTTTTTTTAATTAATTAATTTATTTTTGGCTGTGTTGGGTCTTCGTTTCTGTGCAAGGGCTTTCTCTAGTTGTGGCAAGCGGGGGCCACTCTTCATCGCGGTGCGCGGGCCTCTCACTATCTTGGCCTCTCTTGTTGCGGAGCACAGGCTCCAGACACGCAGGCTCAGTAGTTGTGGCTCACGGGCCCAGTTGCTCTGCGGCATGTGGGATCTTCCCAGACCAGGGCTCAAACCCGTGTCCCCTGCATTGGCAGGCAGATTCTCAACCACTGTGCCACCAGAGAAGCCCGCCTCAAATACTTTATATGCATATCTTCCTCTATCTGCATAACAGCCTATGATGTAAATGCTATTATTAACCCTATTTTCAGATTAGAAAAGTGAAGCTCAAAGATTTGAAGGAATCTTCTGAATCTTACATTGCTACTAAGTGGTAGAACCATGATTCAGACCCTCGATTATGTGATTCTGTAGCCTACCTCTTAAACAAAACATAAATTTGCTCAAATGTTTGAACCTAGTATAAGAAATTTCTCCAGGTGTTCTCTTCCTTATATGCAAATATCCTTCTTTCCCAGAGCACTTATTGTCCATAGGGGATCTGATAATTTAGCTTTGGACTGATGTAAGCTTAGCTCCCAAGCCACCCTCAAATAAAGTTACAAGAAGTTCAATTCCTGTCCAACCTAGGCCCCTGGGACACTACTTGCTTGGCCTGCAGTGCCCCAACTTCTCGTAGAAGAAGGATTGATATATACAGCAGAGACCTAGATATGGGATTAAGGCAGAAGCTCATCTTGTGGAACTCTGGTACACTCAAGAGGGAATGGGACCTTTCTTAGTGAGATGCTGGACCAATAGATTTGAGGATTAAGACCAGCTACCCTGTTCCTCTCCCTTCAAGGACACCAAAGGTACATTCTCTGGAACTCTAACCACTAAGACGTATAGAGGAGATATCTGTTAGAGTTAATTTAATCTCAGGACTGCGTGAGTTTGAAATTGATTGCTCTGCATCCATCACACTTCTGCTAGCCCTGGTGATGGATGAAATCATCTTGCCATCTTGTTTGGTAGATGTGTAGTTCACGTTTGACATTTACTGTCCTTGTTCCTGTTCTTGTATAAGATACACTCAGGTTCCAAATCCTTATAAGTGGAAAACACAGAGGGAAAAAGGGTATTATCTGATGATCATGTTCTGTCTTTCTTTCCCTTTTCTTTCTTTTTCCACCCTAAATAGGTTATTATTAATTTACATAGTTACAGGAAAGGACTTTTCCCTTCTCAGGGAACAATTGAGAAGAAAAACATAACTCAGCAGGAGAAATATCTTCATTGAACAAAAGGTAATAATGAATTGAATGTAGTAAAATTAGCATCAGATGAAGGTATTTTCTTCATTCATTGTTGACTCATTCATTCATTCTTACTAACTCATGGATTCGTGCGTGCATATACAAAGGCTAGGTACTGTGCTAGCAGCTGGGAACACAGTGGTAAACAAAATATCTATGGTCCATTTTCTCCAGAGCTTACACTATAGACATGAAGAAAAACATTATCGTATGCAATAACTATAAAATGTAAGAAATCTTATTATATCAAAGCAACAAGATGCCATAGTAACCTCTAAAAAGTCTACTGTGGTCAAAGAGAGACATATACCAATTTATGACTCATGGAGGTCCCCAATATTTAATCCTATTTTCTTTCTAATTAAAGGTTCAAGAATTCACTTGATTCAGAAGCTGAAGGGCAAATCCCATGTTGAAAATACCAGTCTACAGAAATAAGTCTCAAATATCAACTGAAAAACATTTTAAGTGTGCCTATTCCTGCCCCTCATCCCCAAGCCCAAGACCAGAGATTCTGATTCAGTGTGATTGGTGTGGGGTCCAAGAATCTGTATGATTATGGGACACTCTAGCTGATTCTAAGGTTGGTGAAGAGATGATAAGATTCACAGGAACATTTGGTTTAAAGTACCTGCTATTGAATATTTTTTAAAAGTATTCTTTTTTACTTGGAAAATGAATTCTGTATCTTTGCATCCTTTCAGCAGTTCAGCATTTTCTTCTCATCCTGCCCTAAAGGATAATTCTGCCAAGAAATGATAATATTACTGTAAAAATGTTGCCATTTCTATCTCACTTTATAATTTATAAATTAATTCATTTTTTATTATTCATTCATCAAACATTTATTGACTGCTTAGGCAGCACCAGGTTTTATGATAAGTACTGGAGGTTCAGAAAAGAACCGTATGTGCCACTGTCCTGACGCTCATACTGCCTGAGAATGATAGACGTACGTCAGGAAGCAGAGGTAGTGTTGTGTTCCTGGCACTGTGAATAGGAAGAAAGGTGGCATAAATGAGGGAAGGGCCATATTTTTCCTCAGGTATGAGGGGAGATATGCATGGTCAGGAACAACTTATTAACTTGTTTTATTAGTAGTAGTAGTAATACTTTTATTATCCTTTGGCAAAAGCGTGGTCAGTATGGGGGTCACCCTATGATGTATGAGGCCCTGTGTGAATATTTTTGGTGGGATATTTGTCCATACATGCAATTTGATTAAAACATATAATATAAAATGAATGGGCCCATGTGAAGCACAGTGTTTTATCAGTGAAGATTTGGAATAATGGATAGAGAAGTGGTACTTACGTATTTGTTTACTGTTTAATCCTTGCACATAAAGATTCTTCATAGTAGCTGGGCACCGTCTCTTTATGTTGATATTCAGAAGCCATCCCTTTACATTCTTTATTGTCAAATGTGCCATTATTGTCAAATTTCATATTAGCCACTGCAAGTAAAATGTAGCATACTCATAATGACATGGCGCTTTGGAACCTGTTTGTGTTGGAACATATAGATCCTCTTGCACCTGCAACTCCCTAACGTCATTTACAACCAGTTACCAGTTGTAACACTACTCATGATACACCATCCTCCTCCAAGGCAGTCACGGATCCTGGATTCCAGTGATTCCTATGGTGGTTGCTGATGATCATACATGTTCATCTTACTGAGAGTATGAAGGAAAGTTTGAATGATAATTTAGTTTATGATCACGTTATATTAACTGCTTAGAATTTTATAGCATAAAGGTGGAACCATACATCTTCCAACCATGCCTTCTCTGGAACTCTTAAGGCTATAATCACTACATTCCTAGAAGGTGCTATCTTTCAATGCTGAGCTCACTCCTGCCTCCCATATATGGCAATGAGCAAGGAAGAATGCAGGTGGGGCAAGAAGAGCAGTGCAACTTGTGCAATAAGCGTTTGTCTTTTATCCAGAATGACTTAAGACCAACCCTGGGGAGAGCACTGCACAGATTGGAGACAAAAGATGTAACAGTTGGAAGGGCTCCTTGACGTTGCAGAGCAATGATCTCCAGAGACCTTGCAGGACATAAGCATGTTGATACCTAACACATGACACAGAGCCTGTGAGGGGGATGGGTGACCACCCTGGGTGTCAGTGGTAGAGGGTGCATTGGGTAAAAAATGTATACCTCTACCCCAGCCACCCTTAGATGCTGTAGACAGGAGGTGGTACTATGGTTGATACATATATGAGTGAGAGCTGATACACGGGTTTACACACGTAGTTCAAGCCCAGGAATTGGGAGAACATTTGTGGTTAACCTTTTGTTAGCCTAGAGCCCTGAACTTGTCTGCGCTTCGCATGAGAGAGAGTCACGCCAAATCAGCACATCAGTATCATTCTTGAAGCTCAATCTTGCCCCATCCTATGAGAGAAAAACCACACTGGCCAGTGGGAATGATCTGTTCACCAGACAGTCCTCCTGGAACTGAGGCAGGTGCTACAAAGACCTCTTGGGTACAAATCCCAGAGCAACTTGGGACATCTGGTTGACCCCACACAAAGAAGATGGTCAGACAGTGCTCTGAAGGGGAGAAATGCTGACTGAGGTCCACACATGTCCTGGTCTTGGATTAAGTGTCATTTTGTCTGTGTGGCATTGCTGGCCTTAGCAGGTTCCAGGCACTGGTAGGGCTTAGAAAAGGGTGAGGAAACACTCCGAAGCCCTGAGCGCACTGAGGCACCGGGTTCAGGCAGGGGCTCGCTCGTCAGAGTCTAAGGGTGGTACCTGTTAATATCACTACTGTTACTTTACAAATAAAGAAACTGAGGTTTTAAAGGCCACCAACTTGCTCAGAATCATATAAATAATTAGAGAAATAATGAGCTGACACCTAGGTTTCAAAGCTCCAAGTTCATGCTTTTTCCAGCCACCAACCAAAATGAACTAATTTAACATCAGTTCAATCTTGCAAAACCTGAAGAATAACCTATCGCAAACAGAAAATTCTACTGCATGATATAAGCCAGCGACAAATTAAGATGGAATTTTATTTATTTACTTTCTCAGATATGTAAGACTATGTGCCCTTTTAAAGACAAGGATGTTAATGATTCTTCAAACGTATTTTATATCTGTGCAGCCCTTAACTCACAACATCGCTGAGAATTAAGGGTAAGGCAAGACTTAACACTTTTTACTTCTCAGCTGGGGAACATATAGTTCAGAGAGTTTCACTGCTTTGCCCCAGTCTTGTAACTTTCAATGGAAGGGTTATGATTCCAACCCAGTCTCTTGGATTCTTAGAGCTCAGGCTTTGCCTGCTAATTTTTTCTGAGGATTTTAACGTTCTCAAACAATTTGTTACTCAGCATTCTTCTGGTTTAACTACTACTGATTACCATTGTCATAGTTTCCTCTATTTGCAACTCACATCCTGTTCATAGTAAGTTACTATAGACACTTGACATATTATTGATCTCTCTGTAGGATAGTGACCTGGGATAGCTAACAATGTTCTGGGTTTCTTAGCAACTCAAACAACATTATCTGTCTTTGCCTCCACAATTTGTACTTTTGCTGCAGTAAATGAAACCTGGATCATGGGCTAGTTCCCAGGGATGGTAATAGAGTTTTTAGAAAGGGAGTGAGCATTAAACGTATCAAATATAGACTCTATCCCATCAAATGCCTGCCCCGTTTCTGTTAAAGCAGTTTTGAAAATGACTAGCAATGAAGAAATAGAAAACTGAAGGATTTAGAACCTCTTAAACTTCAATACCTATCACTTGCTTTACCATTCTAACTTTGAATGTCATTAAACACACCCCGAATCTCAGTTTCTTTATATCTAAAATAGAACTTAAGATTGTAACTACCTTACAGACATTAAAAAAAAAAAACAACAAAGTCAACTGTGTATGTGAAAATGCTCCGCACATGTTGAAGTCTTGAGTTGCTACTCTTAATGCTCGTTCAAGGACTTACTCCTTTATTCCTTTCTTATTTTTTCCAATTAAATACCTGTTTTGTGAAGAGCCCTGTGATAGACATCAAGGGGAGAAGGTGATGATGCAGTGCCCACCACTGGAGATCTCATCATCCAGTTGGGAGATGAGAGATGAGAGATGGACCAATCAAGTTATTTATTTCAAGGGCTGTGGTGAGTTCAAAGGCTACGGGCAGCTAATGTGTAGGAAAATGCCTAACCCTGCTACAGAAGAGGCGAGTATAACAATGAGTTGAGGTGGCCAGAGAAGGCACCTAGGGATGTCCAGACACATTAGAGGGACATAAGAGGTCCTCTGTGAGCTCCTTCCTTATGTGACTTCATCTCACTCTACTACTTCCCACACCTACTGTATTCTAGGTATACTATAGTGATTCAACGTCTAGACTTTTGAACCCAAAATTTATAGGTTCATATCCTAACTCCAGCTCTTCCTGGCTCTGTGACCCTTGGTTTCCATCTCCTTGTCTCTGTGATGGGCATAGTAATAAAATGTAATTCAAAGGATTATGGAACAAGTCACTAGGGCAGTGCCTGCAACTCGGTATGCACCCAATAAATTAGCGCTCATTCCAAGCGCTCCTCTAGGAGTATATTTTGCTTCCTGCCTTTGTGCCTTTACACATCTATTTCCTTCGGCCTTTGGCTTTGTCAGTGTGGTAACATTATTATTCCAGTTTGACACTTCTGGGAAGCTTTCCTTGATCTATCTTATCTTCTCTTTCAATCTTCTTGAGATTTAACTCTTTAATGTGTGTGTGTGTGTGTGTGTGTGTACGTACCTATTGTATCTTATACAGCCCTCTGTTATAAACTGATTACATTGCATTGTAAATTTCATTGTTCACATTGTGGAAATGAAAACCAACCGAATGAGAGAAGCAAAGACTATTTATTCTGAGCAAGGGGGTCAGCCACCATCACTCTGTTTTGGCAGAGACTCAAAGGCAGGCAGAGGAGTGGGAAAGCATTACAGTGGAGAAAAGGGAAGGCTTCAGGTTTGTCCTGAGCCGAGGCTATTAGCATGAGGAAGCTGTAGGTGGGCTAACTAGGGATGGGGCATCCTATGTGATTTGAAAGCGGTGCATATTTGGCCTTCTCTGCCTGGTCCTAAGTTAGAAGCAGGGACAAAAATTTGCAAAGCTTTCAGTCTTTAATCATGTCTTGGCCATTTTGGGCCAATTATAGAAGTTATTGTTTAGCTTCCTGGGATATCACTAGAGATAGCAATCTGATTTACAATAGACTGGCTTTCTTGATTGTTTAGTGTAGAAAAGAGGTTGGCTTCCTGGGAAGTTTGCTACAGGCTGTGGGTCAGAATTCTATTTTAACACATGGTCTGGCCATTGTTCATTTGTATATTCAGTCTCTCAATATATTTGTTTATTTAAACTTTTTGAAACCAAAGAACAAATCTTAGTTGTTAGGTACTGGTACCCTTAACTCCGAACAGTGTCAGATAAATGTTTGGGGGTTAGTAGGTGGATGGAAAGAAGTACAGAAAAAGGAAGGGGGAAAATGGAAAGGAGGAAAAGAAGAATGAAGCATAAGAAGGGAGCATTTCTACTGAGGGGATGACATGAGCAAAAGGATGGAAACTGACTTAACCCATATCTGGGGAAAACATTGAGTAAACTGGCTTGACAGGAAGCAATGATTCCTGTAGGTGAATAGTGTTGAACTAAGTCCATTTACAATAACTTTCTAGATGGGCTCCACCCAGCAGAGAATTTATCTTTAAGTGGTTGAGAATCAAGAAAGATGGAGAAATACAGTGAAGGGCAAAGGTGATCTGAAAAACCATGGCTGTGCTGGATCTCAAATATTTCAAAATACAATTGTAGTTATAAAACTAAATTTGTTTTAAAATATATTGTGACTTTATTGAGGTTCAGGGAAATAATCTAATATACTACACTGCCTCTCTTGAGATTTTCATTAGCTCTCTGAAATCCTTTGATGTTAAAACCTGGAAGGATGCTCCCTTTGCTGGATGGAATTTGTTGCCAGATTTCCCGGGGACAGCGTGTCTGAATGGAATCCTTTCCTGTACTTTTTGTCAAAAATATGTTGGAGGTGAGGGTGGGGGCTGGTTTATTAGCTAACTCGTGATCAGTAAGGTTCTCTGGTCAACTAAGTTTGGAGGATCTGCTCACTCTATCACCCCTCAGAGGTGTATGATAATGGCATTGCCATATTGAAGGCTCTGAAGATCTTGCAGTTAAAAAGATTAACTTTTTAAAAAATGCATTCTTTCCAAAATTTAACTAACCACAGAATTCTGTTTCTGTAAAATACCTAGCTTTGTGAAATCCACATGGATATTGCTACTTTAAATTTTAATTTTCATGTATGCCAAAATTCCATGGATAAAACAATGCCGAAATATGTCTCTACCTATCTGGAGACCTTTCTTACCATAGTGACTTTTTTTTTTTCTATTTTACTCTTTGAAAGCTGCCTTTATAACATTATCTCTTCTGATTCTCAACTTTCTAATGATAGAATGAGAGGAGAGATCATTATTCCCATTTTATAGTTGAGGCCCAGAGTGGTTCACATGATTGAAAATACATGAATGAAAAATAAATGAATGGATGTGTGACCGAGTGAGTCAGTGGGCTGGACACTTACATTTCTTTTGGAGATTCTCTAGTTTTACTATATCATTGGTTTGACCAGTGTCTTTTGTGTGCCTCCTTTGAACCAAGCACTTTGCTTGAGAGGACACAGAGATTAGTAAGGCAAAGTCCCCGACCTCAACAAACGCACAGGGTACTTGCAGAAATAGAAGACAAATACTAATCAGAGTCCCATGTGCTATAATCAAGGATAGCCCCAAGATGTTATAGAATCAAAAGGAAGGGCTGCTGCTGTTAAGTCTTTGTTTAAATTAGGTAAAAGGTCTCCTTCGGGGAAGACAAACCGTGTGAGTACAGGGTGTGGTGAGCATGCCCCTTTGGGCAAAGGAAAGCCCATGCCAGGGTAGAAGCTAGGGTGGAAAGCACTCGGTACAGTCTCTCTTTCTGCACAGCAGGAGGACCATACCTGTCAGCAGTGGGGTATCTCCAACCTGAGTGCTCAAGGGAAGTGTTGTTTGGAGCAGAATGAAAATCAATAGAGGCTCCTGGAAGATGTGAGCTGGTTCTTTTTTTTTTTTTTTTTTTTTAAGATTTATTTATTTATTTTATTTTTAATTTGTTTTAACATCTTGATTGGAGTATAATTGCTTTACAATGGTGTGTTAGTTTCTGCTTTATAACAAGGTGAATCAGCTGTACCTCTTGCGTCTCCCTCCCACCCTCCCTATCCCACTCCTCCAGGTGGACACAAAGCACCAAGCTGATCTCCTTGTGCTATGCAGCCGCTTCCCACTAGCTATCTATTTTACGTTAGGTAGGGTGTATATGTCCATGCCAGTCTCTCACTTCGTCCCAGCTTACCCTTCCCCCTCCCCGTGTCCTCGAGGGAAGACAGGAATAAAGATGCAGATGTATTTATTTATTTATTTGACTGCGTTGGGTCTTCGTTGCTGCACGTGGGCTTTCTCTAGCTGCGGTGAGTGGGGGCTACTCTTCGTTGTGGTGTGTGTGCTTCGCATTGTGGTGGCTTCTCTTGTTGTGGAGCACGGGCTCTAGGCACACGGGCTTCAGGAGTTGTGGCACGTGGGCTCAGTAGTTGTGGCTCGCAGGCTCTAGAGTGTGGGCTCAGTAGTTGTGGCTCATGGGCTCAGTAGCTGTGGCTCGCAGGCTCTAGAGTGTGGGCTCAGTAGTTGTGGCGCACAGGGTTAGTTGCTCTGCGGCATGTGGGATCTTCCAAGACCAGGGCTCGAACCCATTTACCCTGCGTTGGCAGGTGGATTCTTAACCACTGAGCCACCAGGGAAGACCTGTGAGCTGGTTCTTGAAGGTTGATTGCTTGTTTAAAAAGTAGACAAGGAGGGACTTCCCTGGTGGTCCAGTGGTTAAGACTTTGCCTTCCAATGCAGGGGGCGTGGGTTCAATCTCTGGTCGGGGAGCTAGGATCTCACATGCCTTGTGGCCCAAAACCCCCCCAAAAAAACAGAAGCAATATTGTAACAAATTCAATCAAGACTTTAAAAACGGTCCACATCAAAAAAAAAAAAATCTTGAAAAGTGGACAAGGAGATTGGAGTAGATGGAGGGAACATCACAGGGGAAGGCCCAGTGGGGAGTGGGTTTGTGGCACTTCTAGGATCTGGTAGGAAAGGCCAGTGTACAAGGAGCCAGCGTTGCTGAAGATGAGTGTCCAAGGGGCCAAGAAGCTGATTCAGGGGAGGAGTTAAAGGAACCCTGATTTTAAGAACAGGATGGTGAAGAATCCCCCTCAGCATCTCCAGAGACAGGCGCAGTATTAGGCACGGGATTGGCCCTCAAGAAAATGAGTTGAAGGACACTGAAAGGTGGCTGGAAGCCAGACTTGCTCTTGTTAGTCTCAGAAATGTCAGCCAGTGGCTGAAATTTCCCTTCAGCTACGTTCACAGTGACAATATTTATGGTGAAACTACGATAAGCCAAGCATTTGAGGTGACCACAGCCTGAAAAAACAGATGCGGTGATTACAACACTATGGGGTGAGTGAGGAATAGAGGTATTGCAGGGGGAGAGAGCAAGGGTGCCCAACTCAGAGAGCAGTGGCAACCAGCTGAGTGTTGGAGAATGCCTAAAATTGTACCCAAGTGAGGACAGGGACAAGGCTTCCTCCACTACAAACCCTCTTTGGGAACTAGAAAAATTGTTCTCCTTGAGTAGATGAATGCCCCAAAGCGGATACCCTCTGAGTATCCAATCAGGTAAATGTGTCCTTGCCTCCAAGTTCACACATCCCTGGCACAGGCTAGGTTTCATCAACCGGTCGTCACCCTTGCACAGGGAAGACCCAGCACCCAATCATGGTAGATATGAGTGAAGGGCTTTCCAGAGAGAGGGAAGACCAGGGAAAAAAGTACTTAGGCATGAATGAGGATGGGGAGAACTGAGGAACCTGGAAAGATTGGGTTTTGTCCGGGGGTATACAGGATAAGTAATGTAGAAGTGGGAGATGAGGCCAGGTTACAGACATGGTTAGATCATGTGGGTCCTCGCTCGCCATGCTAAGGAATTAGGGGCTTTAAGCTATAAGCTGTTGCAGCCTCCAAGACCATACAGCATCTAGGCCCATGTCATAGAATCCCCTGGGCTGCTAATTAAATAAAATAAATTTTACACTCCACCAAATATGCACTATGTTGGAATCACTGAATGTGGGCCTTACGTGTATGTATATAACAATTTCTCCAGGAGATTTCTATACCCGTGAAAGTTTGAGAACCATGCTGTGATAACTGAAAAAGTAGAGGCAGAGAAGCAACTTTGTTTGATTTGTGTTTTAGAAAGATTGCTCTGACAGTTGCATGAGTATGGTATTGGTGTGGTGAAGACTTGTAGCGGGGAGACCAAAGAGGAAGCTGATGAAGTTAACTGGACGAGGCATAAACAAGAACCTAAGCTTGTTCTGTGTGAAGCAAATGTCTTCATCCAGGAACCCTGAACCGCCTCCTCAGATGAAAGCAATTTATGACTAACGTGGACATCCAAGTCTTCTTTTGCATGGGTCCCATTATCATAATTCCATATGTGTATATGGTCCTCATTCCGTTTTTGTTGATAATAGTGGTGACTCAAAGGGTCCTCTCTTGGTATGCAGGTAATACCCATGACTCAAACATGAGTCAAAAATACTTAGAGGCTTTATTCATGCCTGTTTTCCTACTGTTAATAGATATTTCTCCTGTCCTTTTATTCATGCTCCAGTGGAACTATTTCTGAGCAATTCAAAACCGTATAATTGATTGCATTCAGTTTCAACTGCAACAGTTAATTTACCCAAGCCAATCAGCATCATACCTGGATGTAATTAGCCACCTAAATGGTAGTTGTGGGCAGATGGTTAGTCGTAGAGGAGCTGCAGGTTAGATGTGCTAACTAACTGGGCTAAAAAATCTTGTGCTAAAGATCCTTAGTGGATTGTACCGTAGGGCCAGAGCAGCATTTAATGTCCAGAGTAACATACTGGAAACGTGGATCCTAAACTGCTCCAATTTGACAGACCGGTGGGTCATTTTGCATAACTTAGACACATTCTATCCCATAGATCCACCTGCCAGCCCATGAGACTCGGTCATTTGTAGGATGTTTTAGTCAAGGATCACTCCCCTCTCAAATTTAAGGAAAAGAGATTTTGTCAGGATATGGGGGGCTCATTCAGAACTGGAAGGAAACAAATTAAGCAGCTTCAGGAGGACTACAGAATCATTAGACATCTGCTCAATGTCTTTGTCTGAGACAGTACATTTTCTCATCTAATTCCTTTTTCCCTGTAGACCAGCTTTCTTGATAAGGCATTTGGTTCTGATTCTCCACAGCTGTGGGTTAATGCGGTATCAACAGCAAGCCCAAATTCAGCTGCCCTACATGACCTTAGCGTGTTGCTTCACAAACACCAAGTTTTAGTGTTTATCAGTTCAAATTTTCAAGAGTGAGGCTCACCTGTAGGGCTCCAATTCTGTAATTCATCCAGTTATTTTTGTCACATATGAGGCATAATCTGATACGGACATATGGTTCTAGGCCCACTCCTTCAAAAGAGGCAGGGAACTTCCAAGAAGAGGAACTGCATTGGGTATATAAAAAAATTATAAAAACCAGTTAAGGTCATAAGAGCAACTGTCTTAGATGTCTCAAGTACCCACCATCCAACCCATGAAATTTATCCTTTAAGAGAATCACATCTCACCTTCCCTGAACAGTATAAAAAAAAAAAACCCTCTTCTTACGCCTGCCATGATCCCAAAGCTTGTTCATTGGAGACTGGAGAAACTCTAGTAACTTTATCTTGGGGAGGATAGAAATGTTTTCTAGATGTCTCCTTCAAGTTGGACCCTAGGAAGGAGTAGGGGAACCACACATATGTGTGTATGTATATATATTTATTTATTCGTGTATGTGTGTGCAGATATATGTATTTGTATGTACATACAGCTATGCATACATACATACATGTGCAATTCATGCCCCCATCCTGGCCTTGGGTCGTCCTGCTTCTGCAGGGCTCTGGGCCAGAACTAATCCCTCCACACCTGGCCTGGCCTCTGGGAATGGGAAGCCGCCATCGGGTAGCTGTAGATATTTGCAGAGGACCAATTTGGGCCCCAGAATCCACACCAGAAGCCCAGGTTGCTGTCCCTGGGCATTGGCCTCCTAGAAGGCATAGATGTGCGGCCTGCACATGCCCAGTTCACTCCCCCGTTTTGACCTCCCCAGGTCCCACTTCTGTGCATGGACTTTGGGTGGGAGCTGGTTCCCCAGCACCTTGCAGGACCCCTGGTATGTTCGGTTGACTGAAGAGGGTTTCTGAGCTGGAAAGCCATGCAGTAGAATTCTTAGCCTAAAGGAAAACCTCTAGTGATACTCAGTCTTTATTTGCCATTTGCCTAATAGTAAAGCCAAGCACACAGCAGAATCTCCAAGTGCTCTTCAGCTAGGATCCATCATGAGAAATTCTTGCGTTGGGTATGAAAGCAATTCTGCCCTCCTCCTCTTTGGGTACACACATTTTTCATGAATTTTTAATGGGCTAACTGTCATCTAGTTGGGGTGATGAATAATTCATAGACTATTGTAAAATAATGTGAATGTTCAGTGACAGAGGTATATCTGGAAAGTGTGGCTGAGCTGAGTCTTAAGGAATGCATGGGAGTATGTGTAGAGGAGAAAGGGGATTTCAGGCAAGTCTGGGAGGAGGTGGTAAGACGCTGGCCCGAGCAAAGGAATGGGTGGTGAAGAGCATGATGTGTTTTAAGGGTCCACAAACAATTTGGCGGCAGTGGACCATCATTGCCAAAGTAGGAAGAGATGGGATTTGAGACTGGAGAGATGATAGTCAAGGACAAAGTAATGGAAGGATATGAATGCCACGTTGACCTTTATCATGCAAATCAGTTTTCATACAGGACACCTGGGATCTCCTGCATCAGAAGCACCTGATATGGCCCCCAAATCCTATATAAGACTATAATAGATTTAAACCCAGAACAGACTCTCTCAGGATGGGGATTGAGACGTTCCTTAGGGGATTTCAATGCCGACTAATTTGGAGGACCATTGCTGTGAGATATGGAGGCTCTTGGAAGTGCTTTAGCACAGGAACAATATATTGGAAACAGTTGTCACACTTGCCGTCATAAAATGCCATGGTCTGTTGGATATAACTGAAACCTAGCAAACTTACATTTCCACCATCCTGAGCTAGTGCTTGCAGTCTTGCTGTTGGAGGAATTTAAAGATTCAGAACCGGATAAGCCTGAAATCTAAATTATCAGGCTGTCTTGTGAGCTCTGCTCTGGTCCAGTAGGTGTATCTCCTGTTGATAACAGATTCTGGAACGTGAGAGATGGCGCCAATAAGTATTGCAGAAGAAAAACCACGACATGCAGTGTCCAGGATGCTAGCTGCTCATTTTACTTCCAGATGTGTGAACTTGAGTCAATCACTTCACCTCTCTGAGGTAGAGATGATAAATAAAAATTAAATAATATATGTGCCTATTGCCTGTAAGCTTGTAAAATGCTATAAGATACCTGAGTTGGCTTTAGATGACTCCATTTCTTAAATGGATTTTACAGAGGAATCAAGATATTAACACCTACCCTCTATTCAAAACTTAATGTGTACCTAACGCTAAATTGTTTACTTTGTACAAATTAGTTTGTTTAATTTAATTTATTCATCACCGTGGAATGTAGGAATGGTATCCCCAAAGTATAGACAGTTAAAAAGTATTAAGTAACTTTCCCTAAACCCCACAGCTAATAAGTAGCAGCTTTAAATCTAAACCAAGGTCTTGCTAGCTCTAATTATGTGCCCTTACTGCTGAACTGTAGCCCCAAAGTAGCCAGCTAGCTTCGAAATATCTTCTCCTAGTGTTTGAAGTTTGTCTTCAAGATAGGTGTGTTTTCAATCAACTTTACCTTCTGTTTGTAAAAGATTTTCTGTATTATTATTATTACTACTACTTCTTGGGAGATTGTTTACTCATACCATGAGATACTGAATTGTTTCCTCTGACAGGAAAAAAGAAAGACAGGGGAGGCTGAAGATATTGAAAAATATATGAAACATGATGTGATATCCTAGTTAATTGATGTTGCACTGAAACAAAAGTCTCAGAGAACAGAACAAGCATCCATCATTTCAAAAGCAGTTAGGAGAAAAGTCGAAATAAATGAATTTTGTAAGCCTCTTTCCACATCCTTTAGAAATTTGGAAACATCAGTGCAGCTCAAAAGTGTTTCCCCAATCAATGGAAATTATTGGAAAACTCAGTAATTCACTGGCATTTCCCCATTTTCTAGCCACTCAGCCACCTGATCTCTATAGCCATCTACCTATCTCTCCACCCATCCATCATCCATGTAGTACCAACATCATACATCCAACATGAGTTTATCATATCCAAGATCAATTTAATAAGTATATAAAAATGTTAACTATGCACTTTAACTCAGCTATCCTTATTGAGTGCCTACTATATACCAATGCTATGGGAAGGACTTTTACATATGTCATAGCAGCCTTGTGTCAGGCACTCTGTAGTGACAAAAATAAATATGAACTATCTCTGAGAAAGCTTCCTGCTCTTACGGGTTTAAAAAGTGGAATAAGCCATGACCATAAAAAACAATGATCTGAGAATACATAGCAGTTACATTCCTTCAAAGATGAAACCATATTAGCTGTCATGCAAGAAAGAACATAACTGAGTTCTAAACAGATGGCTCTGAGAGCAAATGTCTAAGGGGGAAAATCAGAGCTCTTCATCCTCCAAGTTCTAGTTCAAATATTCCCTCCTCTGAGAAGTCTTTGGTGAAGTCTGATTCTCCAGGGCTGGACTTATTTGCCTCCTCTGCTGTGGTTCATAGCTATTTGCCCCAGCTTCTCTTACAGCACTTACTGTCTTCCACGTCATCATTTTACTTGACTGTGAGGTGAAGTGGAGGATGCAATGACTGTAGTGAAACACACTTTGGGTTAGAATACCAGCACCTTTTCTTATCATATGGAGTATCTAAGATAATAATTTTATGAGTTATCCCTTACTAATATGTTTCACCCATTTTGGTAAACACTTTACATAATAGGATTTAATCCTCAGCACACCTTACCCTGGCTTTTTATGCTATTGGTAATTCCATTTTACAAGTACATAGGGTGAAGCTGAAGCAAATTTCCCAAATTGCTCTCATAAGTGGCTGAGACTAGTTTCAAACGATTGTCTCCAAAATACATATTTGAAGAAAATATACGCAATAATGCTACCCAGTTCACTTAATTGCTTGGCACGTCAGTCTCCTCTCCAAGTTAGGACTGAAAATATCCCATAGTGCTCCGATTCAACACTGTAGGCTGCGAATATACTGTTCAGTACAGCGCTCAGTGCCAACATAAGGTAGTACAACCCTACTTCACTACAGCTTTCTTTCTGTTCCTTCAAGATGCCAAGATGCTTCTACCATTTTAGTTTTCTTCCTTCTGTGTCCAATGCTCTATCCCTAGATCTTTGCGGGTCTGGCTTCTACTTACCGATCAAATCTCCGCAAAACTGTCATCGCACTGTAAGATCTCTCCTGATGACTCAAAAACAAAAGCTCACACCCATCACTTTCTATAAACTCTAAGCTAATTCGCTTCTCTTAATATTTCTTAATATTATTTTCGCTGATGCTACTCACTTATTTCATTATTTGGTTGTTTTTACTTGGTTATTAACTTAGTATTAGTCCGGTAACCTATTTTTATTTTACCCACCTCCCTTAGCTAGTTATAGATTATTTTTCTTTTATTTTAGTGGTTATCTTAGAGACTAAAACACAAGTGCCTTATTAGACTATAATGCAAATGAGTAATTTTACTGCTTTCCTGATAAAACAAAGGCCTCAGAACAGTTCAATTCACTTATTCCCTCTCTCAGTTTGCATTATTGTTCTGTCAGTTTATATTCTACATATGGTTAAAACTCTATGTGCTATTGTTTCTTTGTGAAGTTACTTTTCATTTATGTTTGATCACTTATTCTCCATTTTCATTTGGGGGACAGACACAGCTCATTTGGCTTAGAGAAGGCAAAGTAGAAATCAACAGTTGAAGATATGAAAGGAAAGGAAAATGGAGGAGAAGCAAATCAATACGTATCAAGTACCTGCATATAGACATATATGGTGGGAATTATACTCAATATTTTGTAATAATCTATAAGGGAAAAGAATCTAAAAAGGATATATATATACATATATATATATATACACACACACACACACACACACACACACATATATCACTTGCTGTACACCTGAAACTAACACAACACTGTAAATAAACTATATGTCAATAATTTAAAAATTACATATGGTAGTACATATGTATATATAATGTAATGTATATGTATACATGTGTATGATATTATAATCAGAAAGATAAATAAATGTGGTCAATTAAAGAGCTAGAATTCATTCTTAGAACCTTCAAATTCCAAACACTGTACACTTGAATACAGAGCACTGCAACTCTGTTTTCTCATTTGACTGGTTTTCAAGGTTGTTGGCTTTTTCTAAAGTACTGGCTGTATTGGGGTGGAGTTAAGTGTTTCTTAGAATAGCTTTCTATTCTTGGAGTCCTTTCTGTCTGCCTAAGCTTTTCCGTACTTCTTAGGGGTCACCAAAATCATTACTTTAATTATACATCAATGGTCATTTCCACTTGAAAAAGAGTCCTTTTTAAGGGAAAGATCACTTGATCTCTTTAATGTTCTGAATTTGCCGGCTCTCCATCCAGTATCAGAAACCCCAAAGAGAGGTTATTTACAGCAAAGTAGGATTGAGGATATATACAGTAAGCCAAAAAATTGGAAGATAGTTTTGAAACGTAACTTTTTAACATCAAACAAAGAAAAGGTTGGCCTTCACTGGAGAGTGATTCAAATTCAAGCCCAACATAGAGTGAACATCTCTCATAATAACATAACTTGAATATCAAGATACATTCACCTGAAGCATCACATTTTGCAATTATACTTGTGACCTTCAGACTCATTCCTGGGACTGAACTAGCTGAGATTATTTTTCCATCCCACATTCCTCCTGCCTGGGAGCTCTATTCTCTTTGATGCTATCACATCAGGGCCACTGTTTCCCTTATGTACGTGCAGCTACTTGCACTCTGGCCTCCTCAGAGGAGTGATAGGAGGAATTGTAAACATCCTTATGCGGTTTAACTACCAATGATACCAAATCTTTTGTTTCAGACTTTATTGAAATTTAGGCCCAAACTATAGGGAATAACAATAAAGGGGGTTAAAGGAAACTTGAAACTTGCAAACTATTCTTCAAGATTATGGAAAAAACTAAAAAGAAACCCTTATTACTAAGAGTATTCTCTTGGATTATCTTAGCTCCTCCGCTTACTCTCTGAGGTTTCCCTCCCCTCTTCTCCCCCACCCCGCACCCTCCTCCAATAGAAAGCCCTCCTCTTCCACCCCTGTAGTTTGAATCTCTGTACATGCACATAAACACATGCACACATGTATGTGTGCACACACACACAGAGACACACACATAAACACATGTGACGCATTAAGCATACCCTATGTGCTATCTCTTTCTTAGTCGTAAGGCAATTTGCAAAGCACAGTAATTTTCTAGTCACACATTTCCCAATGTCAGAGTTATTGGGTCTAACTTCTCAGCAGGAGGGGTTTAGGAGTACAGATCCATGTGTAACTTGATGCTCAAGTCCAGTGGAAGAGTCCAAGCTGGGCTCTGACACTCCAGATTGTAAACTGTCCTCTAAGCCTTCTTAGTTTGTACAAAGCAAAAAATATATATCTTCATTCTTCTGGAAAAGTTCTGACAGTGCCTTGAGTAAATGATATACCCAGCTTCCAAGAACAACCAAAATATTTCAGACTAGTAAATTCTAAATCTGTATTAATGTAGAGAAACATTTTCCCAATGGAAATGGAATGGAATGGAATATAGTCTGAAACTATTTCCCATGCTTTCAACAAAGGTAAAAAAAATGTATGTGTAAGGGGAGAGAGAGAGAGAAGGAAAAAGAAAAACAAATAAAGGGGACAACTTAGACACAGATGGATGAACCAATTTAATGAAATTGAGAGGATGGAAGAGAAAAGGGAAGGTAGGAAGGGAACTAACATTTTTTAAGCAGTTATTATGTGCTCAGACCAGATGTATTTATCAATGTTTAATAACATATTTCATATACATTGAAATCCTTTGTGGTAGATACTATAATTCTCATTTTATATGAGACAAAAATTGTACTACAAAAAAATGTGGATCCTGAGATCAGTTTTGATGATAAATCACACCTTTCTGGAGTGTTTGTTTTCAGAGTGTATCACCTACTGTCTTCAGCCTTTTGTAAGTTGATTCATTGAATTCCCATTGTATACAGTTATTTAACTCCTTTAATTCAGGAATCTTTGGAAGATGAATTCAAATTTGATCATTACAGTAAACCACCAAGATGGGAAATGAATATTTTCTGGAAGCAAGTGGAGAATTCTGAATAAGATTGTTTTCCGATCACATGAGTGAAGACAATTTTTTTTTTTTTTTCTCCAAGAAATGTTTGCATTTTAGCTAACAGTTCCATTGAGGGATATGCTGATCATCTTTGAAAGGAGAAAAAATAATCACAGTCCAAGACACTCAGAAGTTATTTGCCATTTCCACCAGTGTGACTATTCCCAGGAGATGTCATTCCTTCATTGGTTCCTTTTTAAACTCTTCATTAATTAATGTCAGCTCCTCCTTCCTGGGCTCTGCTCCTCCCCTGGGTGTCATTAGATCTGTTCTACTAATTTTAAGGCTTCATCTTTTCCACTCTTTTCCCTATTTCCTCCATATTTCTGGTTCCATTCATTGGTTTCAGTTTTTATCTTTATCTATAAGGACAGGAAAATGTGACTGAGATATCTTTTCCCAGCCTAGTTATTGCCCCTGGCTATATCTAAGATTGCAGTTGGATCCAGTTATTTTTATTTTAAATCAATATTCAAAAGAAGCATTCCAGGAGTTCATACACTAGATATCGTAATCATTTTGCAGATATGTGTGGCACAATCTGATTTTCATTTTCACAAATAATTTTTGGATAAATTCATTAACATACGTCGAGCACCTGTTATTTCTCTGTACTGTGCTGGGCATCGTTACATAAGTGATCTTATTTAATTGCATCAAGAAACCTATATGCTGGGAATTGACATCTTGATTTTGTAACGAAGGTTCCTGAAGCTAATATTTGCCCAAGGTATGTCAGTGGCCAATGATGAGTATAGAATGCAAACCTAGATCTGCCTAACTCCTGAGTCTGTTTACTTTCTTTCTACTATAACCATATTGCTTCAAATTTACGCCATCTTACAAATTGAACCTCCAGCTAACATTTGGCCAAGCTTTCAATATCCTCAGTACATGGTGATCGTTAGAAAGAGTGAGTAATGTGTAAGAAACAAAGCTTAGTCTCAAGATGTTATGAGCATTTCCCCTTTTCAGATGGTCAGAATATAACACATAATAAGTGCTCAGTGAATATTAGTTGCGCTCCACCTCTTCTTGATTGTAGTTACGGTAGCACATTAACTTCTGTATCCAACCCAGTAACTGGCACAGGGCCGGACTCTGGAGAAATACTCAAGAGAGATGTGTCATTGGTTAATGTATTCATATTCCCTTCTAAGTGCAAGTTCTATACAGGACAAGCTCTGTAGCTCACATGCCTGTCTACCCCTTCGAAACTGGACATCTTCCCATTTGTTCAGCTTCATCCTTCAGACCTCCAACTTTTTCTCTTGAGTTTGTTATGCTCTTTCTTAACTCTGGGCTTTGCATATGCAAGTCTTTTGCTGGGAATGCCTTTATCCTCTTTACCCTTTATCCAACTGGTAAACTCTAACTCTTTTAAACTAGTCAACTTCACTCAGCTCAGGCCTCAAATTCTCAGGCAGGAAGTTTTTGCTCCTTGCAGAGTTCATAAATGGCTCCATGCCACTTTTTTTGAATCTATCGTGAACATTTGTTTTCTCATTCCCATCTCAACTCAACTATGAGCTTCCCACAGGCACACACCTTAGTATATTGATCATCCTATTCCCAGCACCTAGTATAACTCTGGAACAGGATGGGTGCTCAGTGACTGTTAGGCGAGTGGGCAGCCGTATCACCTGTCAGCCATTTCTCTGATATAGTTGAACCTCAATATGTTAGACGTTTTTATCACTTGGACTTATATATCTAATAGTCGAAATCATACCCACTCTTCTCTGACATAATCAATATATCAGTAAATACACAGGCAATTATATTAATAGCTACATTTATTGAGCACCTATTATATGACACAATTAAGAACTATTTTGCAGATAGCATTTAATGTATGTAAAGTTAATGGAGTAGTGCTTTTCGTGATAGAGTTATTGTGGCTACCTAAATTAAGAGGAAATATTTACTTGCAAAGTCATTTAAAGAAGGTGAAGTGCGGGCTTCCCTGGTGGCGCAGTGGCTGAGAGTCCGCCTGCCGATGCAGGGAACACGGGTTCGTGCCCCGGTCCGGGAGGATCCCACATGCCGTGGAGCGGCTGGGCCCGTGAGCCATGGCCGCTGAGTCTGCACGTCCGGAACCTGTGCTCCGCAACGGGAGAGGCCACAGCAGTGAGAGGCCCGCATACCGCAAAAAAAAAAAAAAAAAAAAGAAGGTGAAGTGCTACATGTGTGTACAGAGAATTCCTTTTTTGACACCTCCTCTTTTGTATTAGTCTGACAAAAAGAACATGTCTATCTATATCTATCTATAGATGTAGATAGATAAATAGATGGTAGATAGATATAGATAGATAGATTTAGGTTCTGTTTAGAGAAGGAGAGAGGGAAAGAGAGGGAGATTTATTATGAAGCATTGTCTCATGTTATTATGGAGGTTGAGAATCCCACGACCTGCCATATACAAGCTGGAGAAAAAGCTGGGGAGAGACTTAGGAAAGCTGGTAGCGTAGCTTCAGTCTGAGTCTGGAGGCCTGAGAGCCAGGAGCAATGATGGTTTAAGTCCCAGTTCCAGGGTAGAAGACCAAGACTGATAGTCTAGCTCAACGGTCAGGCAGAGAGAGAGAATTCTCCCTGCCTCTGCATTTTTGTTCTTTTCAGGCCCTTAATGGATTGTATGATGTCCACTGACATTGGGAAGGATAACCTTCTTTACTCAGCCTACTGTTTCAAGTGCTAATCTCTTCAGGAAACACCCTAACAGACACACTCAGAAATAGTATTTCACCAGATATCTAGGCACCTGGTGACCCAGTCAAGTTGACACATAAAATTAACCATCACAGCCTTATTTACAAAATTTCCACTATTCCCACCTCTGTCCCTAAGTAGAGAATAAGTCTCTGTTTATTTAGGTCATTGTTAAATCTTCCCAGAGCAACCTGAGCTGGAAACTTGACTCTATTACTTTGATTACTTGACCCCCTCGAGGCCTGAGTACTCTGTGTCTAAACCAGGAATAACACTTGATTAACAGTTTGCATAAGATAAATTCAGGTGAAACATCCAACACAACGTGTGGCATATGGCTGGATCACAGTAAGTCTTTTGTTTCCCCTATATTCATCCTTTTCATACTCCCTGTTACAATTATCTTGATTTATCCTCTGGATCCAATACAGATTTCTTCTTTCCACTTACAGGAAGCTTTGCTTTTATTTTTAACACAGAGTTGTGCACTAATGCATTTCCTCAGGAGAAGTGCTCTGGTTAATATTATCCTGAGTGGTAAGTGTAAGGGTAGAATTGGATTACACAGTAATAATGCATTCAAGTCTTCAATTATTAATAAGTGGCCGAGCAATTAACAAGTCAAGGTACATTTGCTGGGAAGTGGATGATGGTAATGTTTTTATTCACTGATCAGAGCAGCAATTTCTAAATTTCATCTGACCATCCACAAGTACAGAATATTCTGCTCCCAGTGGCATCTCATCGTGATCCATTTTTATACTCAGCGTGATATATTTTTATATATCCATTTTAACAAGTTATTTTGAAATCCCAGAGCTCTCAGATGGTATTTTATTTGCTTGTACTCACTCATTTTCCGGACAGCGTTAATAGCACCATACAACAGCAGGCTTGACACGGAGCAATACTGGCATAACGGGCCGGCAGGTATTCATTAACTCCACACACGTGGGCAGTTGAATCTATGGCATCTGGGAGCATGCATGTTAAAATTTTGTTTTGTTTTATATGATTAAAGAATCAAAGAGTAGATAATGGTTATCAAGGCTTCTTAACACTGAGTGCCTTCGGGACTAGGAAATTAGAATGAATGAGTGAAGCAGGCCAGGTGTAGAAGACGCTAGGAACTAAAAAGGTAGTGGGACAGTGGTTAACAGGAAAGTGTGTGACCCATCTGAAGGGATAACTAGTACTCAGCACTTAGGGGATATTGGACTTCTAAAAGAGAAACCAGACGTCTGAAATTTTATGCAGCATCTCTCACTTTTTCAATGTTGGCAGCTAATTTGTTTTTAGCAAAACTGTGCAGGGCAAACACAGTATATTTGCAGGCTTTTAAACTTTTGATTTTAAATGCATCAAAGATCAGATGGGTGTATCTGTTATTGTTTCTCCGTAGACTGTGAAGAGAAAAATTACAGAGCATTTTGTTTTCCTTCTTGGTCAATGATTTTATTCTTCTCTAGATGTTTGTGCTTGATGGTTCAAATAACTACCCAAGAGCAGGGGTTTCTGCTTTTCCACTTCTTATGGAGACTGCAAAAAACACAAACAAAACAAAACCACAAAAAGTACAAGACTTTCCCATTATTTTCCTCGCCTCTGGGCATCTTACTTAGGAGAGTACCCCTGCCTGAAATAGCATTCCACTCATCCTTCCATTCACCCCTTTGTTTTCGAATCAGCCAGTCATTATTTTCACAAGCCTTCCTTCCTCTCTTCCCCTACAGCTGTCGTCGGGGAGGTAGTGCAGGGTGTTGGATGAAGAGCCCAGGTTTTGGATTAGGCTGACCTGGGTTTGATTCGCAGATTAATCACTTAATAGGTATGAGGGTGGCTTCATTGTCATAAACTCTCTAAGTCTCGGTGTTATTGGCTGTCAAGTGGGGCTGAGTGTGCCCAAACCATGGGATTACTCTTTTAAAGGAGAGGATTGTACAGTACCATGCAGAGCTTCTAGCACAAAATTGCTTAGAAATGGTTGTTTTGTGTGCTTCTGCACATGTATGATATATGTACATGTATGATATATGTAATTTAGTGTGACAAGTACAATAATATATGTAATGTGTAATATATTATAGTACTTACACAAAATACTGATTATACCTCTTTTCCCTCTCAGTATCTCCTCTTGGGTATCTGAGAGTATGTCTTATTCAATTCTGTAACCTCAGTTCTCAACAAAGTACCTGGCCCAAACTAGGCATTCAGTGAAAAATGAGACATTTACTACCCTGCCTGGAATGCAAGTCTCTGGGGGCCACTAGGATAATGTCCAGTCTCCTTTCTTGGTACCTATTCATCATTAATTTTTGAAAGTTCTTTTTCTCTATTTTTCCTTTGGGTCTAATTGGGGAATAGACAGAGGAAGATAGGACCAAATCAGTAAAAGAAGAATCAAGAGAAAGAAGAAGAAATAAGAGAGTTTATAGGCTTTGGTAAGAAAAAAGTTGAGTAAGATCTGAAATGATGAGTTGGAAGAGGTTGAATAAAAAGAAAAAGAGACAAAGAAAATAAGAAGTGGGAGGAAAAACGGAGGGATAGAATGTTGGTTAGGATTAGCTAGGTAATAAACCACTTCAAAGCCTCAGGGGCTTATAGCAACGAAGGTTTATCTCTCACTGCATGTCCGTGTGGGTCACCTACAGCTCTGCTCTACACTTTCCTTCTTTCAAGACTGAGGCTGGTGGAGCATCACCTTCTGGAACATTGCCAGTCTTATGGGGGCAGGGGAGAAATGTTTTAAATAATTAATGGCTTTTAAAGGCCCAGACAACTTGGAAATACATTAGTCTTCTTAAGATTCATTGACCAAAGTGTGTCTTTGTCACTCCTGGCTTCAACATTGTGGAAGGTATAATGATCCCCAGGGAGCAGGGGTCTGAAAAATTTGAAGAGTTATATAATCTATACAGATGTAGAAAGAGGAAAACATGTTGAATGACAGAAGTTTTAGGAAAATCAAAGAAATATTTGGGAAGGGGTAGGAAGGTAGATGAAGAAAGATGAAAGTCAGGAGATGAAATAAAAGTTGAAGTGGAAGAGATATAAACCAGGAGAGAAGAGGATAAAGAATAGAGGCCTCCCAGGGTTGAGCTGATGGTAATATTCCTCTATTCTGTGATGCAGGGAATAAGCACAGGCGGACCTAGGCTAGTGTTGTGCTGAACTTCAAAGCCCAGGTTCCTTTACTTAATCCTCAGGGTCCTCCGTTTATCCACCTGCATTTATGGCTCCTATCTCGTAGTTGTTGAAAGAATTTAATAACATAAATAAATGTATAAATAGATGTGGATTGGGGCTTTTTCTGTTACCCTGGGAATTGTGGACTAGGGTTACCAGTTAAGGAAAAATGCTGCTAGGCACGCCACATCCATGCTGTTGAGGTGGGGGGAAAATCTGGCTACCGGTGGTCACCATTATAAACCACACCCTTCCCAGCATATGTAGTACAGTAGGGAGGGCGCAGGTAGAGCCAGACCAAGAATGTTTGTCCTTCCAGAAATACAGCTTTCATAGACAGAGGCCTTTTCTTTCCTAGGTGCATCTACCCCTTTCCCAAAGTGCCAAAGTTTTCAATGTGATTGAGGGTACCTTGCAAGAAAGGAGAATGCAGGCATTATGTGTCCTGGATAGATGCTTCCCAAGTTGCGGAATTATTATTTTCTTTTCACAGACGAAGAAACTGAGGCTCAGAGTAAAAAGATCACTTAGAGCGTAACAGGGGAAACACAATTCCAGCCAAAGTAGACAGATTTTATAGGCCTTCCCGTCACTGTGATGCTTTCTGGCCTTCCTAGCCAAAGGAGGAATGGTAATTGGATCCGTCTTCAAATGTATCTGGGTCCACCTTACTGAGGCCAGCCTGAGAAGGGCTCTGTCCGGTTTGAGAAGGATCCTGGTCTTGACTATGGCACCAATGCCTAGTTCTTCTTTTACATTCTATATATGATGATCTCAGAGTCGTTTTCATGCTTCTGCTCTTTCTAAAAGTTTCAGCTTACCCTGGAAAATAATATAGCCAACTACTAGTCAGCATGAATTTCTCTTTCTCTTTCTGTGTGTGTGTAGCTTATAATATATTAATATATATAGTAGAGTGTGTATAATTAATAATTCATACATATATGTCAGCACAAATTACACACTATATATATCCTAGTTTAAAATAATTAGTATGTGGACTTGGCCAAACAAAAGTGTACTTATTTCTTCAGTTGTAGAGAATGGTAATGTTTAACAATGAAAAGAAAAATCCTTTCTTTTAGAAAACAATTTTAAAATTGGATTAAACTGTACTTCTTGAGTGTTTTAATTTGGGAACAATAAGTGGTTACCCCCAAATTATCTTGTCAGTTTCTTTTCCTTCTCTATCGTTTGTTGTTTTAATCACAGGCTAGTTCATTCACTGGTGTGATGGAAATTTTGGGAGAAAGAGTTTGAGATCAGGCTCCCCGGAAATCTCTCCGACCTGGCTAGAAATCAGAAGTCCAAACACAGAAAAAAAATATAATCAATGAATCCAATTGTTAGAGACCACTTTCTGCTTTCCCCTAGTCATCTACATTACAGAGGATGAAATTAAATTTGAACCTGTTTTTAATTATTATTTTAAAAGTTTCTTGGCTAGCCAGGGAAAGCTACTTCTGTGAAGTTCTTGGAAAAACAAAATGGTGCTCAGCACCTGCATTGTAGAGATAAACAACAGGCTTTATGCAGGAATATATTGAATCGAACTATTCTTAGCTGCTTCAGGTTTGGTTTCTATCCCCACTCCTCAAAAAAAAAAAAAAAAAAAGAAACAAAGAAGAAAATAATTGTGGAGAGAAATGGAAACAACATAATCCCTGAATTCCTTTTTCTTACTAGGCAGGAATAGTTCCTTGAATGTCTGCAAGGTAGGAGAAAACACTCAAACCATATGGCTACTCTTGGTCAGAAATAAATGTTTCTAAAACTTGCAACAAAATGAATCATCTGTATGTTAATTGTGTGAGTAGCAGAGCTGCAAACTGACCGGCTAAGAGGGACAAAGCAGTAAAGTGAGTAATTGAGTGAAGAGACCCTGGATTAAGAAAATCCTTGCATTCTTTTTAATCACATTATCCCTGACTTTTACTACCTTATGATCCAGCAGTCCCACTCCTGGGTACATATTCAAAGGAAATGAAACTGCTACCTTGAAGAGATATCTGTACTCCCATGTACATTACAGCATTATTCACAATAGCCAAGACATGCATGCAACCAAGTATCTGTCAACAGATTAATGGTTAAAGAAGGTGTAGTATATGTCCATTCAAAGGAATACTATTCAGCCATGAAAAGAAGGAAATTCTGCTAGTTGCAACAGCAGGAATGGACTTTGAGGGTGTTAGGGTAAGCGAAATACGTCAGACAGAGAAAGACAAACACTGCCTGATCTCACTAAAATGTAAAGTCTAAAAAAGCCAAACTCACAGAAAAAGAGAGTAGAATGTTGGTGACTTCCCAAAGGCTGGAAGTGGACCAATATTGGTCAAAGGGTACAAAGATGAATAAGTCCTGGGAACTAATGTACAGCATGGTGACTATAGCTGACACTGTATTAAATACTTAAAGTTGTTAAGAGACTAGATCTTAAATGTTCTCACCACACACACACATGGTAATTATGTGAGGTTGGTGGGTGTGTTAATTAACCTTACTGTGGTAATTATTTCACAATATATACATGTATCAAACCGTCACGTTGTACTCCTTAAAGTTACACAATACTGTAAGGTCAATTATATCTCAGTAAAGCTGGAACACATCTCTGTTGACTTTTGGTAGACATAGTACTAACAGATAGTTCTGTACTCTAAAAATTAATGTAAGTATAGAAATTAACAGAATTTGACACTTGAATGCAGGGAGCGTAGGCAATAAGTAGGAGCACTGTATCAGCTGTTGCTATGTCCCAATCCATTCCCAAAATTAGTGACTCAGTGACTAAACAATCATCAAGTTAGTTTATAATTTTGTGGGTCAGTAATCTGGGCTGGTGTCAGCTGGACAGTTCTACATTTGGCTGAGTTTACTCTTAGATTTTCAGCCAGTTAATGTGTCGGCTGGGATGATGTTGAGAGGATGATATATGAGTGGAAAATGGCCAAGGCTGAGTTTGGGTCTCGTTGCTGCTGTTTATCACTTGTGTGAACTGCAGACACACTCGTTTTCTTACCCATAAAATGGAGATGAAAATATCTGCACAACTTTGTTGCTAAGATTAAAATGGGAGATGCAGGTGAAATAGCTTTATAAAATATATATTTTATAAATTTAAAAATATTTTATAAAAATATACTTAGTTATTTTTGCCCATGTACATGAAGTAAAAACTGACAGAAATAGAGAAGTAGATAATTCATTAATAGTTGGAGTCATCAATATTCCACTTTTAATAGTGGCCATAACCGTTAAATAGAGGATCAACAAAGAAATAGAAGACAAATTACACTATAAACCCAAAAGCCATACAACCATAAGCAAATGCTATGGACAGGTATATGCAAACAAATAGGACAACCTAGAAGAAATGGACCTATGCACCCCAATGTCATAGTGACATTATTCACAATTGCCAAAATGTGAAAGAAACCCGTGTCCATAGACAGATGAATGGATAAAGCAAAGTGGTATGTATATACAACGGAATATCAGCCATAAAAAAAAATGAATTTTTGCCATTTGCAACAACATGGATGGACTTGGAAGGTATTATGCTTAGTGAAATAAATCAGACAGAGAGAGACAAATACCGTATGGTTTCACTTATATGTGGAATCTGAAAAAAAAACAGATGAATGAATATAACAAAAGAGAAACAGACTGACACATACAGTGAGCAAACTAGTGGTTACCAGTGGGGAGGGGAGTGGAGGATTAAGAGGTACAAACTACTAGGTAAAGAATGAGTAAGATACAAGGAAGTAATGTACAGCCCAGGGAATATAGCCAATACTTTGTGATAAGTTTATATGAGTATAATCTATAAAAATATCAGATCACTCTTATACACCTGAAGTTAATATAAGTCAAATATACTTCAATAAAAAAAAGAAACCAATGAATAAGTCCAAAATATTGGCAGCAATCAGGTCTGATTTTGGACCAGAAATTCCTCCTAGATCACCAACATGCCAAATTCCTCAATGAAATTTGGAAATCTTTTTTAGTTTTGGTTTTTCCTTTTCATTCCTGCAAGGCAGATGTCTCTAGCCATCCTTATGACGCCTATCAGCTGTCAGCTTATGGTATTACATTCACCTCAATCCCCTGTTCCAGGTCATGCTCACTTCATGTCTGTATGCCCAGCCAGAGATGGACAGGAAGCCTGCTTCCCATGTCGGGAATGGCATTTATTAATTTACCCATTCTGATCTTAACATCTGCCTCCTTCTTTATGTATTAAGGAAATTGAACTTAACTGGATGTGCTGGTCAATCTTTTCAGATGCAGTCTAAACAGGATGGAAGCTGCCATAATTCCTCCTGGTCTGTTTCCAGACTTGTACAGAGTACATTGTCTGCAGCTGACATCTCTTAATTACCTGTGCTCCCACTGGCATTTACTATTATTCTTGTAAATCGTTATCACCTGCTCAGGATCTAGGCCCTCACATTCGTGTAGAAAGGGAGCCAAGAGGACGCCTCACAACTGTGTGGCAGTAATTATCCGTGGTACACAATAATGTCTTTGGACCCTGCTGTTTTTGTGCAGTAATTAACAGGTGGCGAGCTTTGACTGCAACATTTCCCCCAGCAGTTACTGGAGAAAACACTGGCTTCTGGGTAAGTAGATTAAATATTGAAACAACGGCTCTGAGAGGCCTCCTCATCTGACCCTTCCATTAGCTTGGGTTTGCCAGGTTTCAACACTGGCATGATATAGTGGATGATGTGGATGATACAGTTCAGTACAGGGACTGAGCGTATGCCTTTGGGACCAATCTACTTGCAGTCACACCTGGAATCTCCCCCTTTCTGATACATGATGAGACCTATACGAGGGTTAGTCCCATTACTATGGTATTGCTGGAGGCAATGTGACAGTGTCTTTGTTTCTATGCTGATCGGATCCCTTTATGGTCTTACACTAGCGATAAGGCTTTATCTCTAGACATTCTGTACTATTCACCACTCTCCAACTATGTCCTGCAAACCAATACATTTATTTTTTAAACGTCATTATTGGAGTATAATTGCTTTACAATGGTGTGTTAGTTGCTGCTTTATAACAAAGTGAATCAGCTATACATATATCTCCATATCTCCTCCCTCTTGCATCTCCCTCCCACCCCTCTAGGTGGACACAAAGCACCGAGCTGATCTCCCTGTGCTATGCGGCTGCTTCCCACTAGCTATCTATTTTACATTTGGTAGCGTATATGTGTCCATGCCACTCTCTCGCTTCGTCACAGCTTAACCTTCCCCCTCCCCATGTCCTCAAGTCCATTCTATACATCTGCGTCTTTATTCCTGTCCTGCCCCTAGGTTCTTCAGAACCTTTTTTTTTTTTAGATTCCATATATATGTGTTAGCATACGGTATTTGATTTTCTCTTTCTGACTTACTTCACTCTGTATGACAGTCTCTAGGTACATCCACCTCACTACAAATAACTCAATTATTACTATCCTGAAACTTCCCTGGTGGTCCAGTGGTTAAGATTTTGCCTTCCAATGCAAGGAGTGCGGGTTCAATTCCTGGTCGGGGAGCTAAGATCCCACGTGCCCCGTGGCCAAAAAACCAAAACATAAAACAGAAGCAATGTTGTAACAAATTCAAAAAAGACTTTAAAAAATGGTCCACATTGGGCTTCCCTGGTGGCGCAGTGGTTGAGAGTCCGCCTGCCGATGCAGGGGACACGGGTTCGTGCCCGGGTCCGGGAAGATCCCACATGCCGCGGAGCGGCTGGGCCCGTGAGCCATGGCCGCTGGGCCTGCGAGTCCGGAGCCTGTGCTCCGCAACGGGAGAGGCCACAGCAGTGGGAGGCCCGCGTACCGCAAAAAAAAAAAAAAAGGTCCACATCAAATTTAAAAAATCTGAAAAAAAATTATTATTATCCTAACTACACTTTTCTTATTGCTTGAAACACCCCATTCATTCTCTCTAGCTTCATAGTGGCTTTCACAGAGTCCAGGAGGTGCAGGAAAGTTAATTACCTGTGAGGCATATTTTGATTGAAGAATTGAAGAAAGAATATGAGAAGAACCTAACAGATAAATTCTTCTCTCTTCCTCCCTCCATTGGGCTGTGTCAAACATGATTTTCTGTCATACAGAAGGCAGACTGTGTGGCTAAGGAGGGACACTGGCAGAATGATGGGCTAGGTCTCCACTGAGGGTTGGGGAAAAGTGGCAGGCATGGCAATGTATCATTTTGCATTTGCTTCTCATTCTTGCTTGTCTCATTTCCTGTTTGCCTCACTCTTTTTGCTATGGGATTGTACTTTCCAATAAAGCAGTAGCACTTCATTGTAGCCAAAACAAAACAAACAAAAAAGAGGGCACCTAAGTGAGGCAAGTGGAGAAGGGTGTCATGCAAGGATTATCATAGAAGTGAAATCTAAGCTGAGACCTGAAAGAGGAATCTAAGTTACAGAGTTGATAGGAGAAGGTATGAGTAGGGACAAGCATTCCTGGCAGAGGGAATAGCATATGCAAAGGCACAGAGTACGATAGAGTATACCAAAATAAAGACCTACAAATTATTTCACATGGATAGAACATGTGTTTTGTAATAGACAGGACTGGTAAGAAATGAGGCTGAGGAGGTAATACAAATTCTTCTTTGAGTCCTTTTTTCCTTACCTATGAAATAAGTAATTGAGACTCAGTTTGTTTAATGTGCCTTCCCAGTTTTACAAGCCATGACACAGGGAACTGTGAAGAAAGTTGTGACCCCAGATGTGTGGATTAAGTTGTAAGGAATAGGTTTGATGTTTTACTTAATTCCGAGAGGTGACATTACCTTCCTTAACAGAAACAAACAGAAGCTTCAAAGTGAGAACAAGAGGGACTGTCATCTCACAATGACACTTCTTGAAACAAATGGAGGATTTTTTTAAACCTAATCTAAGTTTCTGATATGTTTTGAATTGACTTGATGCTATAATTTGGCCCATAGATTGAGTTCTATATAACAACTCAAGAGCTCCTACATATCAGTGATTTTGTTTTAATTTCCATGGGAGCACAAGAATTCTTCTTTCACACATTACCATAAAAGAGAGTGGGTCAAGAAAAAGAGTCCTTGAGATGACACTGGGACTCTCATAGATGGGGCCCATGTTGAGATCATTTTGGCACCATTATAATTGGAGCCCATAGTTTGGGGAGGTGAAAGTTTCCATGCAAAGGGGTAAGGGGACCAATGTTCCCTTTCCTTCTTGTGAAATATGCTTACTTTTCTCCCTTGCCCCTGTGTCAGCTATGGTAGCATAACCCATGGGGGTGCCTCCCGACTCAAATGTGTCCTATGCTTAGGTGAACAGGTGGGGCTAGGGAAGAGCCAGTGCAATGGAAACAGGGAAGGGCAGACTCTTCAGGGACAAAGGCAAAAGAAGTCTCAGGGGAAAGTAGTACATGTTCCAGCTGGGTTCACTAGAGTAGAAGAACTGATGGGGAGTTGAAAACCTCATTGGTTAGACAGAATGACTGTGGTTTCTGCTAGTGTGCCCCCTCTACCCATAACATACAGGAACTAAGTATTGACCAGTCAAAATTGGAATGCTATTCATTCTTTCAGAAGGAACAGAGCTCATGCTGTATATCATCCTATGTATCTTTCCAAGAATTATTTGGAAATTATCCAGGAGAGATTAATCTTATCTTGAAGCTGAGAGCACTAAGGCATAGTGCTTAATGTAATTGGAAATTATGTTATTTGATTCTCTCAGTTTTTATTGAAGGGCAGGGATGAACAATTCAACAGAGCAGTTTTAAAGGGTTGAAGTAAGAAAGCATGCAGTTTCTTTCTGCTTACGTCCTACCAAGTCTAACTTTTTACTAAATAACATAAACGTTGTTGATATGTTTTTTATTATCAACCAAGTCATTAGATAAATTGGGGTGAGTACCTATGGTCACATGTTACAACAGAAATAGAAAATTGATTAAAATCAGAATGTTGAGTATGGAATTCAAAGCCAGTCAATCTGGGGTCAAAAGTCAATGGGTGTGAATGACCCTTTCTTCTTCAAAGCCATGACTTCCTTCCCAAACAAGGGACGGTTGGCCATTGCTTCTCTGTAACCTTTATATCGTCCCATCCGTATACAAGCCTATTTCTGTATTTAACTGTAAGCTCCTCAAGGTCAGGGATCCAAGTTTGGCAATAACAAATATTTTAAAAAAGAATTTGAGACTCAGAGAGGTTAAGGCCATATTTTATGCTATCTCTCATCCCCTAGCCGTAAAACATGAGACTGAGGCTCAGGGAGTTTTAACTCACTTGTTCCAAGAGCTCTGGGTTAAAATACAAGCCTAGAACTTTTACAGCAAGTCCAGTGTACTTTCAGCATCACATAGGTTAAGAGCTTTGGCAATGCAGTCAGATACCGTGGGTCCAAATCTCGGCTTGACCGCTCACTATCTGTGTAAACTGGGGTATCTGTAAATCTCTTTAGTCTGTATTTTCCTTACATGAAACTGGAGAAAATAATGGTGACTGTCTCATGAGATTTTGTGACGATTTAAATAAAGTAATCTATTTTAAATGTTTAGTACAGTGGCTAGCACATGGATGGCAGTTAAATATTAACTGCTTTTATTATGAGTATTTCCTTTTACACCACAGCTGAATCGTGCTGTTGGGAAAGATCCCGCATGAAGGAAGTACTGGCCCTATCCACCACTCTCACAACACTGTGATGGAGGTCGGGACTTAGTGGCTTTGACTTTAGTCCAAAGTCAACATTTTCTGTTCTCTACAAATCCACCCTCATTCATTGCTTCTTCTAATGTTCGCCACTGTCCAACAGTAAAGAGAAGATATTTCAATATCCTTGGAGTCCTTGACCTTCAACAATTAACTCTAGTAAATATTGGCATCTCTGCTTGTTTAATCTCTCACTTTTATTCTTGCCTCGTTCTACGACTGAGATAGAGAATCAAATTATGTTCAAGGGTATCCATAATTACAAGAGTAGGAGTAGTGATAATGATGTGTATGATTAATCTCACACATGTAAGTGCCAGATGCTTTATACCCAATACCCATGCAATTAGTTGATACATTTTATGACTAGGAGTATAAATATTAATGTCATCTACTTCGGTTTTCCAGTCAGGCACTTGAAACTCCACTTGCTTTTATTAGCAGAAAATCTAGTCTCTACTACTTGACTGTCTTCCACACCCTGAATTTTCCAATTATCCTGGAACCCTGTTTAGTCCCCATATGCCAGATTTGTTCCAAACACAAAGCAGGGAGAAAACCAGAAAGTGTCATCATGGAATAACTTACTCATTGTCTTTGGTCGTGGCCACATGGGTCCTGCTTCGTCTGGGCTGCGGCTCTATTGATACCTGAGCTCACTTCATTCCTTCTAATTCTCACAATAGAGTGTCACAGTTGAGCCAGATTGTAGCCCTTTGCATCCTCACTTGCTTGTTTAGTGAGTACTCCCAAAGCACTACATCAAGACAGGGTCCGGAAGAGCTTCTAGCCCATCCTGCATGATGTGACGCTCCTTGCATTGGGGTTGAGTGTGTGTGGTCAGTTGATATGCTGTCTCAGTGGGGACCATAGAGTTCTTTCTTGCTGGTAGACCACATTTGGACCATTACAATTCAAGAGAGAAATTCTTATCATGTTGATTCTTAAAAGGGGATGGAGGTAGATGCTCGATTTCCTTTCTCCCAGGATATTTTTTTTAATCCCTAGGCCCCCCGCCATTTACTCCAGGGAATGGCTGAGAATGTGAAAATGCCATTGGGAAGGCACAGATTTTGTCAAGCACAAATAATTCACTTATATACTTTCCCCAGGGCCATGGGGATATTTCACCTTATGTTTGTTTAAAACAAGAGGTGTAATAGCTAAAGCTTCAGGCTCATTTTCCCTTCTAGGCCAGGAAGCAGCTCGAAGCTTCTTTCACTATTGCCTTTTGAGTACTGTCTCATCAGCATCCTCACCAGTACAAGGGTCAAGTCTAGGCAACCCTTCTTGATGGTTTCTATTATCTTCATTTTATACCTGATGAAGTAAGTTCAGAGAGCTTACCCATCCTCAGGCCACACTGCTAGTAAGCAATAGAAATGGGATTCTAATTCAGACTGACTTGACTCTAAGCCTGTGGCTTCTTTGCAGTGCTTATACCTGTCTTGGAGCCTAAGGGCAGCCACATCTGTACTCCTTTATATGTGGAATGCTAGAGCTTGGAGGACATTCCTTTCTCCCTCTCAATCTCTTTCTCTCTCTCTTTCTCTCTCTCATACACACACACACACACACACACACACACACACACACACACACTCCAAGTAAAAACTTTGAGAATTGGGTCCCACTAAAATGTCTAAGACTGATATTTCTTTATGCTCCTCATAGATAACAAATCTACCCTCTTCTGAGACCTGGGAGAAATCCATCCAGGGCTCACACCTCTTCCCCCACAATCCCAGTAGTCCATAGCTTTGGTAGAGCCGAAAGTTAATAGGGAAAGCTTCAGATTCCAGCTTCATCCATCCTCAAGGGGCCTTTTGCTATTAATTTTCCAAAAGGCTTCAGATTTCTAGCCACGACTGTCCACCCACAGGTCCACTAAAATAATCTGATGGATGAAGGCTGGTTCTGATGAAACCATAGGAATAACTCTTCATTCTTTTCATGGGAGGTTAAAAGGTAATTGTATTGACCTCTGAAAGCAAATGCCGCCTCCCGTTGGAAGGCAGGTCCGTGTCCTAATACAGGGTACCTGTTGCTCAGACTGCCGTGCAGGTTGCTGCCATGAATCAGAAATCTTTCACCAGCCTTCCTTGAAAGTTTGTCACTCCCCTGCCCTTTCCCTTGACGGATGTGCCTGGATCCCAGTGCTACACATGTTTTGGTAGGTTCTAATTGATTAGCTGTGGCCAGCAACTTTCATAAATGAGAATCATGGGGTGGATTTCCTGAGTGAGTTCTAATTTGCAAGTGCCCTTAAAAACAGAATTCAGGGGATAATGAATATTCAACAGTATCTTTAAACAGGAATACGCACTAATAGTAGTGGCCATTATTATTTATAGCATGTCTGCCCTATACGATAATTTTTTTAAGCCAATATATATATAGTCATCTCAATAACACTTCGTAATAGATACTAGCTATCATTCCCACTTACAGATAACAAAACTGAGACTCAACAGAAGTTGTTACAGAGAGGCATAGCTAAGGTTCAAACCAGTTTGAATAAGTGAATCCTGTGGTCTTTTCACAAACATACCTTTGCTTTATTCACACACAGTTTGTTTCAGCATTTTTGTTATCGCTTATAACTCACTAATTCATTCCTGTACCTTCAAAATCCTACTGTGTTATGAAGCTTAACTTTTCTATTCAGTTCAACAGTATTTATCAAGTATCTGCTATGTGGAAAATACAATGTGGGGTCTTCTGAGCATAAAAAATGATGGTGGACTACATCTTGCATCTTAGGTAGTTTAAATTTTATATCATGTCTTATTTTCTAAATATTCCATCTGTATTAGTTATAAGTTAAGGACACTAATGTGTATTTACCACTTACTATGTTCTAGAAAATTTCATATCGTGTTTTATTTAATCTTGGCGGCAACTCTGTAACACCCGTTTCATAAAAGGAAAACGACTTCCCCCCAAACCGCCAAGGTTGGTGCCTCAGGCACAGTTTTAATCTAGGTTTCCAGCTCCTCATTTCAGAGAACATAAACATATGTCACTATCTGGAGGGATTTTGGGTTGTCACAGCTTGGATGGGAGGTGCTATTGGCATCTAGTGGGTAGAGGCCAGGTATGCTGCTGGAATTCTACAGTGCACAAGACAGCCACCCACAGCCAAAAACATGAAGAGTAGAATTTGAGAAACCCTGCACTACACTGTAAGTGTTCCTGAGAACAAAGATCATAGTTTACAAAGGTCTAATGCCAGAAATGACCTTAAAGATTGTTGAGTCTTACTGCTAGTATTTTAATGAATATTTATTGAGCTTCTGTTATGTGTGTGCAAGGTTTTGCTTTACTTACTCATTCATTCAGTTATCCAGTGCTTATTGGAAACATAGCTTCTAATCATTGGGAATTACACACGTATACACAGTGTTCTAATAAGTCCAAAAGGAGTCTCTGAATTTGGCTGTTTGCAGAGATAATGTATAGGTGAAGCCGTGTGGTTCTTTTAGCATAAATTCAAAAGGATACTTGTTGTTGTTGTAGTAAAAGAATATTGTCTGAAAATACTGTTTGAATGTTTATTCCAGGAGCTTCAGGGAAAGGCAGGAAAGAGAAAGATAGGATGTAATGACATGGTGACTTCCTCCTGTGCAGCAGGTAGAACTGAGCATCTACAAAGTCTGGTGAAACTCAGGGCACAAGCAGTTGTGCTTCGCAGCAGAGAGTTTAAGTGTAGCCCTGAGCAAGGGAGAGAGAGTTACACTCCCTGCTCCAGAGCACTGCTCAGCTTGAGCACCATGAAGGCTCACCATGGTCACCAAGAAGACTCATGAGCTCAGAGAAGTAGGATCTCTAAACAGCTCTGGTGACTAACCACTGTGTCAGTGGTGGGGCCCTCGGCAGGGACTGAGGCAGAGAACTGAGGGGCTGACAGCTCCTGAAGCACTCAAGGAATTTCGGAAGTAAGTGAAGACCATCTTGAGAAGAGATGGTCAGGCTGGTGGCGCTGAAAGCCATTGTAATCTGATCAGAGATGATAAAGTGATGGTATTGAATTTCAAAGTTTCCTGGAACCTGGGGCGTTTGGATTTCCTAAGTAAAAGACATAGTCATCTCCTTAGAGGAGTCACAGTGTGATTGGAAAGATGTAATGTGCACATTCTCTTTCTTTTAGGGGAAAGTGTTGTTTACTCAGCAACTCTTCTACACAATCCCTCTGCTAGATCCCTTCACATAATGCATTATTCCACTCAATTCTCTCCAAAACAATTAAAGGTGATGCCAGTGTAGTCAGGTTATAGATGAGGAAACTGAAACTTAGATAACTCATTTCATAGACAAAGAAATTGAAACTCCAAGGTCTAATAGTTCCCCAAACTTATCAACTCTTTCTTATTTCTGGGCCTTCACATATTCTTTTTTTTCTTGTTGGAATATTTCTACCCACCACCATTACCTAGTTAACAGCTAACCTCAGCTTAAAGGCGTTTCTGACCCTCAAAGCCCAGATCAATTTTCTCTATCATAAGCTCATAGAGCTCTATTTTTTACTTTGTGTAACAGTCATAAACTTAATTATTACTCTTGATGCTTTGCATTTTGTTATATTTGCTTTCTCTGCTAAATTAAAAGCTTCTTAAGGGGAAAGGACCATGATTTCTCTGTTCCTCTCTACATTCACAGCCAGTGATACAGTGTCAGGTACAGAGTAGGTCTTCAATAAAATTCGAAGTCCACAATTTTTGGGGTCAGCATATTTGGCTGGGCTCAACTGGACAGTTCTTCTAATCTGGACCAGTCTTGGCTGATCTTGGTTGGATTGACTCACGTGTCTCAGGTTAGCTGGTGGGTAGGGTAGAGCTGATTAGTCTGAAACGATGTGGCAGCTAGTCGTGAAGATGGTGCCTGATGAACTATGTCTCCTGGTATCCATGCCTTCCTGCAGTCTCTTCTCACACTGAATCTGGGCTAATCTTGTGACTCACTTTACTAACAGAATGCAGAGAAAGTGACACAGTGCTAATCTGAGATCTAAGCCTTAAGAAAGCCTGAAAGCTTATACGTTTGCCCTTTTGAGTGCCCTGAGCTGCTGTGTAGGAAATCCAGCTCTCATGCGGTAAAGATTACTTGGAGTACAACAGAAAGGTAAACTGGCGAGGCCTTGAGATAAGAAACAGAGAGAGAGGGAAGGAGGGATGGAGGGAGAGAGAGAAGGAGAAGGAGAAGGGGAAAGATAAGAAAAGCATCAAGAAGAGGAAAGGGGATAGAGGAGAAGGAAGAAGGGAGGAGGGGAGAAGAGGAGAAGGGATGGAAGGGGGACTTAGCTCTCCTAGCATTTTGGTCTTCCTTATTGAGACATATAACATCCAGACCTGTGAGAGGGCCATCTAGGGTGTTCCAATCCAGCAGAGCTCCCAAATGACTGAAGCTCCAGTCAATGTCATGGGGAACAGAAGAAGAGCCCGGCTGAACCCAATCAACCCACAGACATGTAAGAGATCATTAATTTTTTTTAATGTCACTAAGTTTTAGGGTTGTTTGTTTGCAGCAACAGACAATGAAGACATATGGACTCACCCATAAATCTGTGAGATATCTCGCTGTCAGCTGGTGGAATGACGGGGGTGACCATCAACTGCTAGGGTGACAGGGACACTTGCTTCTCAACATCCAGCAGGGTAGCCCAGCTTTGTTCCCATAGTGGCATCAGAGTTCTAGGAGGGTAAGTAGAAATATGCAGGGTCTCTTGAGGTTTGGGCTTAGAAATGGCACAAAGTGTATCTCCCTGTGTTCTATTGGCCAAAGCCAGTCATAAGGCTACTCTGAATCCAAAGCCAAAGAGATAGACTCCACTTCTTAATTAGAAGTGCTAGAAAAGTCACATTAAAAAAAAAAAAGTATGAATACAGAGAGAGGTGGAAAACTGCAGTCATTTTTGCAACTGACCACATAAGACAATGATTATTATAGTCATGTTTGCAAATGATGAAATCAAGGTTTGGTTTGGAGGAGGCCGAGTGACCGGCCCAGGGTCCCACAAGAAGTGTGTGATAGAGATTCCCAGCTAAGCATTTATTCTCCTGAGTTCAAATTCTGCCTCTCACATATCATGCTGCTTCTATGGTATAGTGATTGTTTTTGGTTTATTTTAGCTCTAGTAATGTTGCCCAAATGAATCTTCAAGTGTAGTCCATGTATTTTGGTGATGCTCCATAATTTAAAAAATGAGGAAATTGGAGGACCTTCAACATGGCGGAGGAATAAGACATGGAGATCGCCTTCCTCCCCACATATACATAAAAAACACATCTACACGTGGAAAATAGATGACATTATTTTGTAAGCTACCGATGTGTTCTATGGTTGAGACATTACCCTCCTAGGTACACATCCATGAGGAACTCATGCATATACGCAGGACTATTTATAAGGACTCATTTACAAGGTCGAGAAGATATATTCTACATGGCCATTTTGGTTCAATAATAAAATGAAATATTATGAAGTCTAAATGAATCTACTACAAAGGTACATAATATGAATGCTTCCTAGTATAATATTGAGTAAAAACATATTATACTTCGAAATATAATATTGAGTACAACATAAACTGCAAAAATGGCAAACACTGTAATATTCTTTTCATGAACCAAATAAAGCAAAGCAATAAATTTTTAGAAATACAAATAAATATAATATGATAATTTTGTTTTCAAAAGCAAGGGAATGATCAGCACAAGATTTTGAATAGCGGTGTTTGCATTGGATGAGTTGATGCAGGGGTTTAGAGTGGGAGAGGATCAAATAAGTAGATGTAAAATGTTAATCAGTGTACTAGTTTCTGTGTCCATGGTAGGCCATAGTAAAACAATTAAACAAATACATATCTAAATAAAAGGGGACCAGATGGTACACATGGACCAAAAATGAGAGGGTGCCATGACCCAAGGATTATGATTAGTCCAAGACTGTGCACTCAAATCCAGACAAAGAAGAAGAAATTACTAAACTCTACCTCTAGTTTAACAAAGTAATCCCTTAAGTACTTATTATTCTCAGAAAACAAATATTCCAATTTAAATATTATTACTTACTGCAAGAGCTAAGACAACCAATTGAAATTTCAAACTTTTATGGGTTATAGGTTACATTTTATGGGAAATAACAACACTATGAAATTTGCAGTCTTACACAAATTCTTTGTACAAGAGACCCTTACAAAGACAGATTTTTTTTGAATTAATTGGTTTATTGAGGCATAATGTACATACAATAAAATTCATCAATTTTAAAAGCTCTAATAGGTGAGTTTTGACAGATATATATATATGAGTGTAACTGCCACCACAATTATGATATAGAATATTTTCTTTCCCCCCCGCCCCACAAATTTTCATGCTCTTTTCCAATGAATTCCCCTTCTTTACACTTGACCCCTGGCAAGTACTAATCTGCTTTCTACGAGTATAGTTTTACCTTTTCTAGAATTTCATATAAATGGAATATGTAACACATAATACTTTGTGTCTGGCTACAGTCACTTAGCATAATACTTTGGGATTAATTCATGCTGTGAAGTATATTAGTAATCTGTTACTTTATGTTGTTGAGTAGTATTCCATTTTACGATATACTGCATTTTGCTTATCTGTTCACTACTTGATAGTCATTTGTGCTGTTTCCAGTTTTTCACTGTTTTGAATAAAGTTACTATGAGCATTTGAGTAAAAATCTCTATGTGAATTTGTTTTCATTTCTCTGGGGAAATAAATTAGTCATGGGATCTCCAGGTTTTATGATAAATATATACTTAACTTTATAGGAAATTGCTGGCCTGTTTTCCAAAGTGACTGCACACGTTTGCACTTTCACTAGCAACGATGAAAGTTCCAAATACTCCACATCTTCACCAATGCTTGATTATTGTTAGTTCTTTTTTTAAATTCTAGCCATTCAATTGGGTAGGTAGTGGTATTTCACTATAGTTTTAATTTGCGTGTCTTAAGGATGGATAATATTGACCATTTTTTCATGTGCTTATCTGTCATCCATATATCTTTATTGGTTCATTTGTTTTCTTATTGTTGAGTTTTGTGAGATCTTTGTATATTCTGGAAACAAGTCCTTTGCCAGATATATGTTTGGCAAGTATGTTCTCCCAGTCTGATATTTTCATTATTTTACCAGTTTCTTCTGAAGAGCAAAAGTGCTTCATTTTTTAAAAAAAATTAATTAATTAATTAATTAATTTATTTATTTTTGGCTGCGTTGGGTCTTCGTTGCTGCACGTGGGCTTTCTCTAGTTGCGGTGAGTGGAGGCTACTCTTCATTGCGGTGCATGGGCTTCTCATTGTGGTGGCTTCTCTTGTTATGGAGCACAGGCTCTAGGCATGTGGGCTTCAGTAGTTGTGGCTTGTGAGCTCAGTAGTTGTGGCTCACGGGCTAGAGCGCAGGCTCAGTAGTTGTGGCACACGGGTTTAGTTGCTCCGCAGCATGTGGGATCTTCCTGGACCAGGGCTTGAACCCGTGTTCCCTGAATTGGCAGGCAGATTCTTAACACTGAGCCACCAGGGAAGTCCAAAAGTGCTTCATTTTTATGAAGTCTAATTTATCAAATTTTTCTTTTATGGCCCATGCTTTTCCTATCCTGACTAAGAAGTGTTTGCCTAATCGAGGGTTACAAAGATTTTCTCCTGTGTTTTCTTCTAGAACTTATATAGTGTTAGCTCGTACATCTAGACCTCTGGATCTACTGTGAATTAATTTTTGCATATGGCATGAGGTAAGCTCAGGGTTCAGTTTCTTTTGGCAAGTGCATACTCAGGCCTACTAGCAGCATTTATTAACTTGAATATCCTCTCTCCAAAGACTTACCATGGAAAATCTGTCAACAGTCAACTGACCATATATGCATGGGCCTACACCTGGAATCTACATTTTATTCATTTTCCTATCCTTTTGCCAATGCTGTGTTGCTAAGGTCATTTTTAGTACCAGAGAGAACAAGATTTTACGTATAAGTCTCCACAATGGACTGAAGTGCCATACTTATATGTTGCAAATATTTCAAACCACCACTTTTTCACAGCTAGTGCAGAGTAATGTCTTTTGTTTTTCTATAATTGTAGAGGAAGTTAGAATATTCTCTCTTTATGAATCTTCTAATATTTCTCACAGATTTCATATTGGAATACCATTGGAGAGCATTGCAAAGGGAAACAGAACAAGCCTAAGGAAATTGGAAGTGCAGAAGAGAACACTTAAAAGTACAACATAAATATCTTTTGTATGTATAGTATTAAGATAGTTACTTTTTCCATCTCTTGTTGATGTCCTGTCTTTCTTTCTCTGATACCTCTGTTTGGTCAAGACATGATACACATATAGATTTTTCTGTACAACTTACTCAGTGAAATTAAAGGATGAATAACTGATGAAGTGAATGATTTATTGCACTGCTTATGTTCTCAGCATAAGTGCTACTTTTTCTGATGCTGCTAGCTAATTAAACCTCAACATTTTCCCCCCAAATAGTGGCAGTAGTTTAGATGGGTAGATTTTTTGAAAACTCCAAAAAGGAAATCATAGGCCATATCTCAGAGTATGCTTAAAATGTGCTCTTCAAATCAGCTGCTGTTTGACTACTGAAATATGAGGGAATGTCAAAACTAAAATGGTAATTAGAAATCATGTGGGACAACCCCCTCATTTTATAGAAATTATCAGTAATGAAAATAATAGCTGTTGAGATACTCTAATCACTTAAATGTATAAAAATAATAATAAGGGAAGTGATAACACTTTAAATTCACTTAGCACCTTAAAGTTTAAAAAGGAATTCAGTATTCACAACTTTGCTCGATCCTAGTGAAAATAATGTGAAGCTGTATTATTATTTCCATTTTACTGGCAATTATAACAGCTCACATTATTGGGTGTTTACTACGTGCAGGGCACTTTCCTAGTGACTCTATATGAATCAACTTATCTTCACAGCAATTCTCTGAGTTAAGCATTGTTAATATTCTCATTTTTAAAGGTGAAGAAAATAAAAAATATTAAATAGCTTGACATAGTTGCCTAGTTAATAACTGGCAGATTTAATATTCAAACTCATGCAATCTTACTTTGGAGCCTATATTATTAACAGCACTCCCAGGTGAAAAGAAAACCACAGACTTACTAGCCTAAAAATTAGCTTCATTCTCCTGGCTAGGAAGTAACTGACCTAAGATTTTCAACCTCAATTGGCTGACAGCAAGGGGTTGGCTAAAAAGTGCTTTTCGTTTTTAAGTGAAAATAAAAGATACATTTTTCACCAAGAACATTATTGCACAACGTATTCCCCCTTTTGTTCCACTACCTTCTGCCATTTTTCAGGCAACTTCGTAATTCCATCTTCCCCAAACTTTTTGTCTTTTTGAGCAAAGAACTGTTCCAGGTGCCTTTTACAGTCTTCCAGGGAATTAAAATTTTTTCCATTAAATTTTGTAAAGACCAAAATAAATGGAAATACGGTGGATGAGTCAGAGCTTCCCAGCCAAGCTGTAACAGTTTTTGCCTAGTCATCAATGAAACATGCGGTCTTGAGTTATCCTGATGGAAGGTTGTGCATTTCCTGTTGACTAATTCTGGATGCTTTTCGTCAAGTGCTGCTTTCAGCTGGTCTAATTGGGAGCAGTACTAGTTGGAATTAATCGTTTGGTTTTCCGGAAAGAGCTCATAATAGAGGACTCCCCTCCAATTCCACCATATACACAACATCACCTTCTTTGGATGAAGACTGGACTTTGATGTGGTTGGTGGTGGTTCATTTAGCTTGCCCCACGATCTTTCCCGTTCCACATTATTGTACAGTATCAGCTTTTCATCACCCATCACAATTTGTTTTAAAACCGGAACGTTTTCGTTATGTTTAAGTAGAGAATCACACGCGGAAATACGGTCAAGAAGGTTTTTTCCGCTTAACTTATGTGGAACCCAAACATTAAAGCGATTCACATAACCAAGCTGGTGCAAATATTTTCAACTCTTGATTTGGATATTTTGAGTATGTCATCTATCTCCCTTGTTGTATAATGTTGATCGTTCTTATAATGTCTCGATTTAATCGCTATCAACTTCAACTTGTCTACCCCACCGTGGAGCATCGTCCAGCGAGAAATCTCCAGCACAAAACTTCGCAAACCACTTTTGACACGTTCGATCAGTCGCAGCACCTTCTCCATACACCACACAAATCTTTTTTTGTGTTTCAGGTGCATTTTTACCTTTCTTGAAATAATAAAGCATAATATGCCAAAAATGTTGCTTTTTTCTTCCATCTTCAATATTAAAATGGCCACACAAAAATTCACCTATTTTGATGTCTTTTTTTTAAAACGCACGCTGACATGACAGCTCTCACATGCAATCTAACAAAATTGTTTCCAATGAAGTTAAAGACGGCTAAGTGCTACTAGAGCCATCTTACAGAAGAAACGGAACGAACTTTTTGGCCAACCCAATACCTATTTCTTCTACATTTTCAGGGAGAGAATAATTTCTGTGGTGTAATAAAGTGACTCATCACATTGTATTTATATACAAAAACTTAGCAATTTAAGCCAATAAATTTATAGTCCAGTCTTTGATTTCTAAGTTACTATGTGTTTTTTTTTAGGATATCCATTTAACCTGTCTATGTCATGCTGTGCTACACGTTGGAATCAACAGGTGAGTTTGTTAAGCACAGCAGGTTTACCACTTGGTTTGTAGTGTTCTTCTTGGCTGAACTTTGGCCTTGGCCTCTAAAAGTGCTGAGGTGCCATTGAAAGGTTTCCATCCTAAGTTTCATGGGGCATCTCTATTTTGCTTCCTCCCCCCACCATGAACAAGGACCCCATCATGGCAATAGAAAGGTTTTGCCTGTAACTAAGAGAAAAGGAATTCATGCTGTTCTGCACAGAGAAGGGAATTTACCTCAAGAAACATCTTGATGCTAAAAACTAGATCACTCTTTTAGAGACTCCTACTTATCTATAGTCAAAATTGCTATTTGATTCTGGTTTTCCAGATAAGTCCAAAGAAAAGAAAAAGAAAATAAACAAACAACAAAACAAGACAAATGAAAACTCACCATATCTCTGTCCAAGGATTATTTGCTATTCTCAGGGACAAAAGTATGCCTTATATTCATCTGTGGGAAACCAGCTTCTAGGAGTGTACCTGGTACATATAAATCCTCAATCAACATTTGGTGATGGATGAGGAAGATGACTTAAGATACCACAAGCTAAGTGCTTGGCATACATTTGGTTATTTAACGCTTACCTCTTGGGCTGGATGGCATTATCCCCATTTTATAGATGAAGAAACCTCCAAAGCCATACAACTCCTCTAGAAAAAAAAACAAAACAAAAGAGTGGGTCAAAAAAGAATGGAGAAAGAAAGGGTTAAAGGAAGGGGAAGTGGAAAAGTTTGTAGACATTTGTTTTTCAGTAAATAACTATAGATAAATACGAATTGCTGTAGTCATTGTTCTGAATTACTGCAAAGACACATTAGTTATATTCTTTAGGCTATTAGAGTAAAGCGACTAATTAGGTGGGAAAATGGTTTCTTCTTGGCTTCCACCACAATTTCACCTCTGTGATACTAAACTGCGGAGATTTGGCCCCAATTATAACACTCAGAATTATCTACATACAAATATACACCTTCACACACACACACACACACTCGCACACGCACACACTCACACGGGAAAATGAACAAACGTACGTTTACCTCTCAAGCAGACAGTTCACGCCATCTGTAATCGTCACTAAAAGTAGAATGGTATTCGAGTGGGTTTGCTAGTTAAAGCACCGGTTTTGGAATTGCATAGATATGAATCTATTTGCACACTTCTTTGTTCATTCAGTATTTGTTGTTCAATGCCATGTGCCAGGCACAAGAATTGCAGGAGTGAACGAAATGTTTATAGTTCCTGCCTTCAAGAAAGCACAGACAGGTAGTGAGACAGTTAAACCTGCAATTGTCATAAAGGCTGTGTATGCTGTGATCATGAATTTTTAGAGAGTGCAGAGATACCCAAGGAAATGAGAACTGAAATGAAACCTGAAGGAGAAGTAGAAGTGAGCCAAACTGGGACTGAGAAATGGAAAAATGTAAATCCTGGGTCCACAAAGAGAGTTAAACTCTGTAACCTCAGTTTTTATGTCTATAAAATGGGGCTAATGGAAGCTATCCCAGAAGGACCTGTTAGGATTAAAAATAATATGAATTTGCTGATCACCGAGCCTGACCCAGTGTGCAGACTTACTGGTTGTTTTCACTGCTCAGTGTGCTGTAGAGGCAAGTCCCATTCTGCTGGCTGTGCTCACGTGATGTTAGATGTTACCGGTAAACCCTGACTTATTATTCCACTTAATCCACAGCTTTGTGAAATTAGCAAAATTCAATAACTGACAAGCTGTAACAAGGGAAATTTTGCAGAAGACTTTGGACAATAACAGCTGGGCATCCATAATAAACATGTGTGTCCCCAGTACATAGGACCATGCCTGACACGCAGGAGATACATCATAAATGTGTGCTAAATAAATTTATACTCCTGTATCAGGAGCCCTGATCTGTTACCAAAGAAGAACTCGTTTTAAATTTTTAATGCTCATCAGTTTTTGTTAAACAATAGACAATGTACACAACTATTTCTAGCCCATCAATTGGGAAAAAATGTAAAGCCTAAGTCTTCTCTGGAATATGCAAATTTTAAAATTATCCAGTTAAATGAATATAATTATTTCCAGAATGGATTGAATTTTCAAAACTGAGAGTTAATATTTGTAGAGAAAAATTAAGCATTGGAAAATGCTACCTAGCATTTTTTTTCCTGCAATTTACTTTTCTTTTAATCCATTTTTGCTTTTTATCGGGTTTGCTTTGCAGAGCACACCATTATGATTAAATTTTGATTTAAATAACAGAATTAGTTCTACCATTGTGTCAGGTCTGAGGGAGGAGTGAATCTACCATATTGATGTTTATGATTTTCTTCGTAGCTGGAATCACTAGTAATAAAAGTTTATCCCTCAAATGCAAAATGTTGGTTTACTATGCTGTACCAGGGGAAAGACTAGGGAGTTTTGCTTCTTCTTGACTGTTAACGAAGAATCTAAAGGTATTGCAGCTTGATTTGTGAAATGTTACACATATATAAATGTACACACAAAACTCGTTATTTATAGATAGAATTCAGTGTCACTCAATTGGATTTACTTAAAATACCTACAATTAGTCAGCTCTAGTTTCCAAATATGCCAGATATTAAAAGATGTAATTGTGGCATGGCCTTTTGTGTCCATATTAGGGGAAATATTTTATATTTGGGCAAGGTGTTTTGTTTTAATGAATTTATAAAGAGATCACTCCTGTCCCTGGTTTAAATAAGCAAGCAGTCCTAAAATTTCCCTGTTAATCTGTCAATCCTGGTTTATCTCCTTCAACACTACATCTTCAACAATTACTGTGTTCCCTAGTATTTATCTATATACTTCTAAATAATATGCTGAAATTTCTTTTAGAAAATAGTTCTTGGCTCTCTGCTATGAGAAAGGAAAACTAAGCTTTTCTATAGATACAACCTCTTATTTCCCCTCGCCAGTACCTCCCGGTAGATAGCTATATCACAATTAGTCGTTAACTTAACCTTCAGAATTTACATAATAATGACTGAACAAATGTTATTCTTTGCTGAGCTGAGTAATGCCATATGATTATATCTCCTCTCTTGACAACCCTTCTTTTACCTGGGAGCTAATGCTCCATCACATCTTCTACACACCTAGTGATATTCCACAGGAAATATTAATAATTTCCACAGGCTAAAAGATTAGCCCTCTCTTGCCCTCAGAACAATCTCTAAGCCATCATTTACCATAGGGTCTAATTACTCTGCTGCCTTGTGTCATCTGTCAATTTCTCTGGACCGTCATCATTGGACTTCCCTACACTGCCTTCTAGCCTAGAGCCAAAATTATATGCCTTTTTCTTTCTTTGCGTACTTCCTTAGATTGCTGATTGTTTTCTCTGATATATTCCTACAGACAGGTTATAGTAAATAAAGTTTTATATCTTTGCACGCTTGAAATTTTCTTTTTGCTCCTTTCACATTTGATTGTTAGGATGACTGTGTAGAGAATCCTAGATTGAACTTATTTTTATTCAAAATATTGAAAACATTGCTATTCTCTTCCTAACTTACAGTATTATTGTCAAGAAGATGGCTGCTTTGTGAATTTTTGACCCTTTATATGTGACTTGTCTTACTTGTTTGGGAGATTTAAGTATCTCTTTATCTTTGCTATTCTGAAAATCTTTAATGATACGCTTGATGTTTGCTTCTCTTTTTCCCATTCGGTGCTAGTCACACACTGTACCAGAGACTTGTGTTTTCAAAACTGGGAAATTAAAATGTATTTTTTTGGTTATTGTTAATTTTCTCTTTCCTGTTTTCTCGGTTCGCTGTCTCACTCGTTTGTCTTTTTAAACTCTTATTCATTGAATGCTGTACCTCATGGAGTGATGCTCTGAGAATGATGCTCTGATTTTCATGTACTTCCTGTGTCTTATCCCTTGGCTTATTTTCTGGGAAATTTTCTCAATCTTATTTTTCAGTGTTTCTAATGATCTTTTAATTTTGGCTATTGGATTTTTATATCTCCAGTGCTTTTAAAAAAGTATTTGATTGTTTCTTTTTTTCCCTAACATTCTGTTCTTTTTTCATGAAGCAACATCATCTTTTAGCTCTCAGGTTATTGATTCTAGTTGGGGGTGTTGTGTGTGTAGAGGGGATAGTTTACTTTTTCCTAGGATATGATTTCCATTTCTTTCAGTTTCCTTTTTGTTTGATTATTTTGGTCTTTGGCATATGTTGGAGATTTTGAAAAGCGGATTAGAATCTCTGTGTTTATAAGATGGGCTTGTCTACTGTCAGGCTTCACTGTATAGTGATCAAAATCAGTATCAGTTTTCTGCCTATAGAATTTCAGGAGTCTGACAGACTTTCATTTTGTCTAGTCTCTGTCCCTTTGGGTCCAGGCTAGCAGCGTTTCTGCTCACACAACATTCTCAAAAGCCGTATGGATCTCCTGTGTATGTCACCCAGATTCACACCGTTAGATGAGAGGGTCCTCCACAGATCCTTCCTGAATGATCCCTATTCCTATTCATCTCTATTCCTGGCTTCTGCTGGGAAGATTTATTGGATTCATCATTCACATACCTAATCTCTTTGGAAAGAGATTCCCTAGCCACACTGGTCATTTCTCCAGGGTATTCTTTTCCAACAGTGAATTTCCTAATTTTAGCATCCTTTGCCATTTAAATGGGAAGGGAGCCTCTCAAATCATCAAGCTCTGGTTCCTTTTTGCTTAACAGTTTCTTCTGTAGTTTATCCCTTTCCTCTCACGTTTTACTATAAGCAGCACAGAGAAACCAGGCTGCACCTTCAACAATTCCAAAGCATCTTTTTTTTTTAACATCTTTATTGGAGTATAATTGCTTTACAATGGTGTGTTAGATTCTGCTTTATAACAAAGTGAATCAGCTATACATAAACATATATCCCCATATCCCCTCCCTCTTGTGTCTGCCTCCCACCCTCCCTATCCCACCCCTCTAGGTGGTCACAAAGCACAGAGCTGATCTCCCTGTGCTATGCAGCTGCTTCCCACTAGCTATCTATTTTACGTTTGGTAGTGTATATATGTCCATGTCACTCACTCACTTCGTCCGAGCTTACCCTTCCCCCTCCCCGTGTCCTCAAGTCCATTCTCTACGTCTGCGTCTTTATTCCCATCTTCTACATTTTTGAGTATTTGTTACAGCAAATTCCCTCTTTTTGGTGCCAAAATCACTGAAACTGTCCCCACTTATAGCAACCTCTAGCTTTTTTTTTTTTTCCTCTATAAAGTAATCCACTGATATTACTTACCTTAGAGGAGTAAGAAAAGAAAAACTGTATTGTCATCATTTTGGTGGCAGGGGCAGACTTTTCCCAAATCTCACTTTTTTCAGTCCTGTGCCTCCTCTTTCCCCTTTGCCTGATCTCACTGAAACTCAAACTTCTCATGTCCAGTTTCTCCAGAAAACAAATCTGCAGTCTCCTTCAGGGCCAGTGGGTGTAGGATATGACTGGCTTTGTATATACATTCAAGTTCCTTTCATCGGGTCCCATACCTCTGTCTTTGGGTGTGATTTGTACTGTCAGATTCTCATCCTTATGAGGCTTTTGGAGATGAGACGGGGTATCCTTACTTAGTACCCCATTGAGGAGCCACTGGTAGAGTTTGTACTCCTCGGCTCCCGCAGTCACTGCTTCTCTAATCACTATTTTCTTAAATATACAGAGGTTTCTCTTCTACTATTCCCAATCTTCTCTGTCTTTTTGGTACTTTACATTAAAAAAAAATAACTTACATTTAAGGAGCTTCGAGGAGAAGTGGTAATAGATGTATTGATATGATTAATCTTGCATATTGAACTAGAAGTCTATACTTTTTAAAAGATGGCCATGAATATACCCTTAGCCTAATAGCACAAAATATTTAAAGAAAAAAATTTATATTTCGCAATTTATCAATCTCTGTCTTATATTGTAATGTGCTTATGTGTGACAATTCTTGTAGCATATCTTATTAACATCCCCACGGATGAATATCTTTACAGATGAGAAGATAAAAGCTATAGAGATATTTTTTCAATAATTAAATTTTATTTTTTTCTGGGCTACCTGTAGGGATTCGATTACACTCGAGCTCATGCATCCGGGATTCAAAGCTAGGTATGATAGAGGTGACCATTTTTACCTTCTATCGTATCGATGTCTGGTTACCTACAAAGGCAAACAAAATAAGTGCTCAGGGCACCAATGAATCTGGAGCACACACACATACATACATATGCATGTATTAATCTGGGTCCTTTGGGAACAGGTGTGATTAGATGCAAAAGAAATTTATTGGGGAAAAGAGCAGTGACGGCTAAAGAGGAGAGAGGTGGAGAAGGTGGGAGAGCATTCAGACTGGAATGCAGGTCTGATAGCTTAGAAGGAGGGGTGAAGGAAGGGGTAAAGAGGAATCCCAGTCAACAGCGCAGTTCCAAGAAGTGTTCTGTCAAATTGCCGTGAGTCCTCAGACCAAACCTCAGGTCACCCACTAGGAGTCCCAATGGGCCTAGGTTAGTATCTCTTTTATTTTCAGTCATTGGCTAAACTTGGTTTTAATGCAGATCGAGTGGTGGATCTGTACTAATTAATTAATATAGACACAGTGGGGAAAACAGCTTGGATCATCAGCTATATTTGCTTCCTGTAGCAGGACATCTGAGAGGCATATATTCATGACCACTTGACACAATAATTTAAAAAATGAGATATTTTATTTGTTATGTAAAATTTCAATAATTGCCATAAAAATCAGGGATACTTTTGTCTTTCTTACATTTATTCGACAGAATAATAGCTTTAAAAATTTATGTAAAGTTGGGGTGGATCCTGTAATCTATTCAGCCTTTAGGGGTTTTATTAGTCTCTGAAGAATCACTTTGTTTTCTCTCTTTCTTGATGTATTTTGTCTTACTTGGCAATATTTCTTATCTCACTTATCTCACCTGGCAATATTTCTTTGCCGACAGCAATGCCCAGGACTGGGCTGTGTACCTATGTCACCTTAACAGATGCTGCCAATGTCTGTAAGATGAGGTGCGGAGGACTGACTTGCTGTTCTTATAGCTGATGTTGCTTCTTTCAGAAACTGGAGGGGAAAGTGACTGCTCTTGATTAAAGGAAGAGAGAAAAATGACAGCTTATTCAGGCTGAGAAAACAAAGTGAATAAACTGTTCTATCACAAAGTGACATCTTGCCCTGGACCTCTAAACCCTTCTGAGTCTTCATGTCCTTGTCAATAAGAAGAAAAAGTAGGGGTGTGTATAATCTCTTACATGCCTCCCAGCTTGAATGGTGTGGGACTCCAGTTAAGGCTTGGTTACTCTAAGGGTGAGCTGTTTTTCTCACTGATTGCTTCTATTCTCTGCCTCGACCATACTGTATTTTTTACGTAGTGGTTCCAGTGAGGAGGAACATCTGGCATACTGCTTAACAGCACTTATTTTTAGCCAGTGATAAGCTTCAGATGTTGGATTTAAAAAAAAAAATCTCTGCTTCATGCAGTATAAGAATTTGTTCACTTCCCTGTTCTTTCCAGTGCCTGATCCCCTTCCCCCAGCGAAACACTATTTGTAAGCTCATATTTGGAAAAGTTTCTCTTTTTTCAATTTTCTCTTGATGGACAATTCGGGCAACACTGTTAGAATTGAAGCCCTGGGAGAAACATCCAGATTGATGGGCTAATTTAGTTGGTCTAAATCTGCACTTTTTTTAAAAAAATTAATTTATTTATTTTTGGCTGTGTTGGGTCTGTCGTTTCTGTGCAAAGGCTTTCTCTAGTGGTGGCAAGCGGGGGCCACTCTTCATCGCGGTGCGCAGGGGCCTCTCACTGTCGTGGGCCTCTCTTTGTTGCGGAGCACGGGCTCCAGACGCGCAGGCTCAGTAGTTGTGGCTCAATGGGACCAGTTGCTCCGCGGCATGTAGGATCCTCCTAGGACCAGGGCTCGAACCCGTGTCCCCTGAGGTGGCAGGCAGATTCTCACCACTGTGCCACCAGGGAAGCCTGCACTTTTATTATACAGTGCTGGAGGGGACAGGATGGGGAACAGCGGGGCAAAGCGTCCTCTTCAATAATTTGAAGAGAATCTGTCATTCCTCCTTTGGTGTTGATCACTTTGTATTACATGTATTTGTTTACTTGTCTATCTTCCTAACTAGACTATTAGTGCCTTGAGGTCAAGAACTATGTCTTATTCATCATGCCATTCACATCACTAAGCACAGTGCCTGTCAGATAACAGGTAGTTGGTTATGTTTGCTGAGTAACGACTGAATGGATGAATAAATGAATTTAATGAATAAATGGTTACAGACTTTGTGGCATTACAGTCTTACAAAGATCCCCAAGAGATCATTCAAGATCTTCCCTATACTCAGGCTTGATTTTTTCAATGGGAACTGTTTTGTGATTTTCAAAAGCTTTTTAATCTAGTCTGTTCCAAGTACTCTTAAAGATGCTAAGGATGCAGCAGTGAATTTGAAAGATTGAGTCCTTGCCTGCCTGACGTTTAGGTTCTAGCAGGGAATTAGAGAATAACCTCGTTAAAAATGAACAAATATTATACTTATTAGTATAAATAAGTAAAATGAATAAATATGAGAAAAAAGATGGAGAGGTAATGATTGGGGAATAAGAAGTTAATTATTAATAAACAAGTCTAGCTATATCTGGTTAATTTTTTTTTTTTTTTTTTTGCGGTACGCGGGCCTCTCACTGCTGTGGCCTCTCCCGTTGCGGAGCACAGGCTCCGGACGCGCAGGCTCAGCGGCCATGGCTCACGGGCCCAGCCGCTCCGCGGCACGTGGGATCCTCCCGGACCGGGGCACGAACCCGCGTCCCCTGCATCGGCAGGCGGACTCTCAACCACTGCGCCACCCGCGAAGCCCTTGGATAATTATTAAAGCTGGTTGATGGGTACATGGAGTCTATAATTTAAAAGTTGAAGTATTCCAAGAAAGCTCCCCAAAATGTAAGTTCAAACAAAAGAGAAAGAATGTAAATGAATCTAGAAATTTTCAAATAAAAAGGATACACACTTTGTCTAAAAAAAAGTACACAGAAGTATGGAAAAATCCAGATGTGAAGATATTTTATCACCTAAAATCTTGCGTGGCATCCTATGATTTTCCAAAGTGATGGCCACATCCCACGTGTCTAAAAGACCAAAGAAAGGATTGAATGAATCCAGCCAGATGAAAGGTGGAAGATGGCAACTGGCGCAGAGTCAACAGAACACAACAAGGCTTTGAGGAAACAGATGGGAAAAACCACCCCCTCTATTTAATAGAGGCAATTGTTACATTGCAAAAATATATGCCCATTGTAATCACATCTTCTGATTTGCCAAGGAAATTTCAAAATCTAGATCTTATGTAAATTATCCAACACTTCAAATGTTGGTAAAAATTTACTGTGTGCATAATTATAAAAGAAACCTTATGGTAAACAGTCTTGACTCTGGTCTACACTCTAAAAGGGGTCTGGGAATGATGATATGGTTTACTGTGAGAGTTTTGAGAGTTTATTCTGATGGATTTTGCATAGCACATTGTCTGAAAGTTACTCTTTTGGCTATAGGAAAATGTTTCGGTTCAATTAAAATAGAAATATCAGGTCCTTTGGGGTTTCCAAAGTAAATATAGTTAATGATTGTGTGTGTGTGTGTGTGTGTGTGTGTGTGTGTGTGTGTGTGTGTGTGTGTGGAGAGAAGAGAGGAAAAAATAGTGTGTCGATGATGCACAGCTCTCTTGTAAATGCTTAATTGGGTGATTTCTGGTGACATATGTAGGATTCTGTTTTTCTTCTACAAGTCAGTCAATAATAGACAAGAAATATCAATAAACAATACAATATTGCCTGTTCTCATGAAACAGGGCAGAACTGTGCTTAAAGCAGGTGACTGGGGACAAGTTGATGATTCGATCTTTTGACTTCTTGGGAATAATATTCTAGAAAACTTTATTCTATTGGGAAAAACAACAAAATATAATTTACAAAAGAGAAGTATATTGTGTTCTTCATGACCTGTGAAAGTCAAACATGGTTGAACTGCCACCGTGTGTAATCATTCAGAGGTTTGCCCTGTACCAAGTCAGTAGTTGAATGAAGGCGTTTGCACAAAGGATAGGCGCGCGTGGTAGATGGTGCTTACTAAAGTTGAAGCGCCATTAAAGACAAATAAATATAATTGCAGGCAGTAGGAAGTGCTGTTAAGAAGACTGTCGTAGTTATTAATGCTGTTTGTCAAATACTTCCAGTTTTCCCTCTGGGCATAAGTTAGAATGGCACCTTCATACTCTCTAGATGTCATATATGCATATATGATTCATTTTGACTGATTAAGTGTGAACGGAAATGACAGGCATAGCTTCTGGATGGAAGTTTAAGAGCCAACGCTTGATTCTTCCATGTTCCTGACACAGTGACTAGTGATGTTTAAATGGTGGATAATCTACCAGCCTGATTTCTAGAGTGAGAGAGCAGGGAGCAGAGCCCACCGACAGCCTGTGATGGATACGAGCGGGAACAAGAACTAAACCGTGGATGAGATTAAGCCCCTGGCTTTTGAAGGTTGTTTTTTGTCTGCAGCATAACCTGGCCAACCCTGACCAATTCACAGGGTGATAGGATTGATGACAGGGGCTAAGGTAAATGGGGTGATTGGGGGAGGAGCAAGAAAAGCAAGGCGTTTCTGAGGAAATAACATCCGAGCATAATCTGAGTGATGAGAAGGAGTGAGACTTTTGAAGATCTGGGGGAGAGCTTTCCAGACAGAGAGAAGATCATATACCAAGTCTGGGAGGAAGATACAGACTTGGCTTGTTCGGGGAAAAGAAGAAGGTCAGCCTGCCTGGGTACAAGTAGGAACAAGGAAGAAGATGAATGTAGCCAGGGTCATGATCATGTGGGGCTTTAAATGTCGTGTTCAGGAGTGTGGATGAGAAGCCAGTGACCTGCTTTGCATCTGTAAGAGCTCACCATGACATTAGGTGGAGAATGGGTTACAGTAGGTCCCCTACATACGAACCTTCAAGCTGCGAACTTTCAAAGGTGCGAACGTGTGTTCCATCAGCGTCAGGCGTGAGTGAAATTGAAATTGCAGCTTGCCCTCCATCTCCTATTGCTGTCGATCCTTCAGCTCTACCATCTCCCACCTCCTCTCCCTCCTCCAGTCAGTAACTCTTCTTGCCTGTCCACGCTGTTGGACGGTACCACTGTACTTTTCAAGGTACTGTACTGTGAGATTAAAGATGTTTTCTTTAGTTTCTGTGTTTGTTTTTTTATGTGTTATTTGTGTGAAAACCTATTACAGTACAGGACTATGTAGCCGATTGTGCAGTTGGGTACCTAGGCTAAATTTGTTGGACTTATGAATACACTGGACTTACAAACATGCTCTCGGAACAGAACTCATTCGCATGTACGGGACTTATTATATTTAGGTGCAAAAGGGTAAGCAGGGTGTCCAATGAGGAGACCGTTGTAGTCATCTAGGGAAGGGAGGATGGGGGCCTCAAGTAAGGTGGTAGTGGGAGAGCTGGTGAGATGAGGTGATTGTCGGGATATTATTTGCAGATGTCACGTAAGTCTGAGATACACCGTTAGAAACTGGTCTGCACTTTGCTCTACAAACATGACATGATATTGAGGTTTTCTGAGAAAACACTGAAGTCCATTTTCACAAGCAAATATCTTTTAAGTGGATGGGGTCTGCTCTCAGCTCAAATGCATCACCCAGTGAATCTCCACAATATATATATAAAGGGAATATAAAAAGGAAAACAAAGCAGTACCTTGAACTTTTATGTTCTAAAGATATTCATCTTATTTTATTTAGCAGGGCACATTTGTGAAATCCATAGGAATTTTTTGTTCTTTCTCTTTTACTTCTTCGTAAACATCATGCTTGAGTGGAGAAAACAAAAATATGAAACTCGAAGTTGGAAACCTGGGTTTTCCAGTTTTAGTTCTGCTCCTTACCAGCTCTTTGATCTTGAGACTCAGTTTCTTTTTTTTTTTTTTTTTTTTTTTTTGCGGTACGCGGGCCTTTCACTGCCGTGGCCTCTCCCGCCGCGGAGCACAGGCTCCGGACGCGCAGGCTCAGCGGCCATGGCTCACGGGCCCAGCCGCTCCGCGGCATGTGGGATCTTCCCGGACCCGGGCACGAACCCGCGTCCCCTGCATCGGCCACCAGGGAAGCCCCGAGACTCAGTTTCTTTACCAATAAGTAAACCTAAGATGCCTGATGGGGCTTGTGTGATGCTGGCTCTTAAGACACATTCCTGATGCACAGGTGGTCACACATTTTTTAGAAGACCACAAAAATATCTAAATGTTCCAGAACAACCAGTACTATCTTTAGTGACTGGCCTCATTTATGATGACTGAGTTAGGGTCTTTATTTTTAAATTGTCCTGTATCCTGCCCACAATAGCATCTGAGGTAAGTGTAGTTAGCTCCATCTTACACTTCAAGAAACTAAAATCTTTTCTGGAATCTGCTGTCTGTCAGAAGCTTTGGGTAACAAAATGTCAAGTGCCAACTAGGTGTCAGGTGATATGCTAGGTTCTGGGATACAAAAATAAATTTGTGGCCATAATTCTCAGATAATAATGAGAATAATTCTTACCAGATGCCGACATTTATTAAGTATTTAACTATGTGCCGGGGACTGTGTCAACTGTTTTACCTTCATTATCTCATTTCGTCTTCTTAATGATGATGTAGGGCATGCACTATCATCTTTATTTCATCAGTGAAGAAATAAGACATAGAGACGTTAGCTTGATCGAGGTCACATAGCCAGTAACTGAGGAGCTGGGACTTGGATCCCAGCTTGCCTAGTTACCTCCCAACTCAGGGACCTCTCAGTAAGTACTTGTGTTGTTGGGTGAATTCCCAAAACCTGCTGGCTCTCTGCCCTGGGAGACTTGGGAAACTTGGAGCTTTATGGGCTCCAAAGCAGGGTTCACGTTTCTCTGCTACTAGAAAGCCCTGTAGTTGATCTGAGTCTGCCTCCAGAGTAAAGAAATGAATGAAAGTGTCAGTCAGATAGGGCAGCTAGATAGACTGGCAGCTGATTTCTGCCAAGCATGAGGGTCGGGTCCCGATTTTTAAGTTTGGGCAGTAGTTTGCTATCTGGTTAGGTCAGTCTCTTCCTCCCAGAAGCCAGTCCAGCGGCAGGTCTATCTGGACACCAGATTGATAGCAAATGACGCTTTGTGTCTAGTCTTTCAGGGAATAAGAATGAAGTACCATAGAATTCGGAATGTCATGAGAGGGCCCGCATTGGACAGTTAGGTGTTTGGGGTTAGGGCATTGATCGAGCTGATTCTGCCACTTACCAAACTGCTCTCTTAAGAAGTAAATGTGTGTTTCCGTCTCTTCTTCTGTATGTCCATTTCTAGCTCTCAAAATGTTCGCTTCCTTCTAAAACAGCATCATCATTTGATTAAAAACTTTCCTAGGTCCCTCATCAAGAATTCCCCCGATAGATGGGAAACCTCTTAATATGGAATTCAAGTATGGAGGGACATACTTTGCACCAAACATGTCTAGATGTAACATCTAGATACTCAGTACAGATTTTCAAAAAGTCCCCTCTGGCTGTCGCGATTTCCTCTGCCCACCTTCTTCTCAGATTACTTGGCTGTCCCCAAATGTGTCACACACGTTCATACATTTGTGGCTTTAAACATTTTCTCCCCCTCTGCTTTGAACAGATGCCTTTTCAGTTTTCCAGGACCCTGGAAAGACTCTGAATTACCCCCTTTCTTGGCATCTCTCATGACCCCCTAGTTTTCTTCCTCTGGCATTCACTTGTGTGTGCCTTCGACACATGGGCCACATCTTTTTATGTCTCTATCTGAAGTACCTAGTACGGTGTCTGGATGAGAAACTGCTAAATAAACATCAGAGAATAGGCTTGGTCTCCTTGCTAGTTTGAGTCTCTCTCTCTGTTTTGACATCCCTCGTCCCTACCACTGCTCCCAGTAAACTTAGTATCACCGCAGCCAGTGCTGTCCAGCCACACCTCATATTTGGAAGATGGATCTGTCTGAGATGTGTCAGCTGAAATGACTCATGTCAAGAAATGATTGGTGCATTATCCTCATTTTGCAAATACATAGATAAGAGGAAGTAAGGCTTGTGAGAAGCCATAAAACTTTGAAGGAGTATGGATCTTGGACTATGTAAGCATGCAACTCCAATTAAAGATGCCATAATTCATTCATCCGTGAAAACTACATTATAAATATTCTGTGTCAAGCACTGTACCAGGTACTGTGGAAACACTGATGAATAACATCCTGTTCTGGCCGTCATGGCTGGAGTTCTGTTCTGGAGTTCACTGCTCAGTTGGCGAGCTCGTCAGGGAAACCAAGCAATTATAACAGTGTGATAAGGTCCACCACAGAAGCTGTTCCAAAGAGGGACATACTTTGCACCAAACATGTCTAGATGTAACATCTAGATACTCAGTACAGATTTTCAAAAAGTCCCCTCTGGCTGTCGTCTTCAAGGGAAACTGTCAGACGGCATAGTCTCCCTGCCCAGATGTCCTGCAAATCCCTGAAATCGAGGATAAGTCCTTTCTCCATGAAGTTATTTTGAGAATTTAACAAGCAGAAAATACTTTGGGCTACTCTATTAAGCACTAACCCTGCAGATCCTCTGGAGACACTGACAATTTGGGGGTGATTTCAGCCTGCACATCTGCGCTTTATCCTTCCTCCCTAGTGGTCCCAGATATTTGGGCTGTGTTGCCTTGGTGTGCAGAGTCCCATGACTCCCCTCAGAGCACAAAATATTTTACATCACCTGCAATTCTCGCTTCCACTCCATTTCAACCAAAATATCTTCTTTCTTCTCCATCAGTCAGGGCTGGTCTCCATGCCCTGCTTCCTGGGTTGCTCTTCAGTGTGACCAGAGGGGAGAAAATGTAACTGTTTATTACTCTGCCCCCTCTTTTTTGCTCCCCCGTTGCTGGAGAGGGATTCTATGTGCCCATTGAGTTTCTAAGACCCACACAGTCCAAGCTCTTGTTCACACATGACTGCTTCACAGTCTTGTCACATTACTTTGTGCTTTGCCACTAACACTGACACTGCCAGGGGCCGAGTGATTCCAGGGTGCACTGCTGGAAGCTGATCAGTGGAGCTTGAGTTGATTGAAATCAAGTACCGCGTACCACAAGCCCTGCCTTATTGAATATTTAGTTTTTAAGTGTATAGACTTGGATGCTGGTCCATGAAATTTTTAAAGTATAGAAAAGGATGTAGAAGCACAGTAATGTATATTCTCAGCAGCCAGAGTAACTAATATTCACATTTGGCCCATTGGCTTCCAGTCATTTTTTTCTATGCTTATAATTACTTTTTAAATTATGCAACTAATACAGGTGCAGGTTGTATTAACCCTTCTCAAAAACATTTGGGGTATCTTTTTTTTTTTTTTTTGCGGTACGCGAGCCTCACACTGTTGTGGCCTCTACCGTCACGGAGCAAAGGCTCCGGACGCGCAGGCTCAGCGGCCATGGCTCACGGGCCCAGCCGCTCCGCGGCATGTGGGATCTTCCCGGACAGGGGCACAAACACGCGTCCCCTGCATCGTCAGGCGGACTCTCAGCCACTGAGCCACCAGGGAAGCCCTGGAGTATCTTTATTAGAGCTTGAAGTCCCAGTTGACCTCTGTCTCCATACACTGCTTCTCCCAAACCCACATGTACTCCTTGAGGGATAACACTATTTTGAGTCTGAGTGATTCCTTTCAGTCTTTCCTATACTATACATACATAACAAGAGAAAATATGTAGTATAATTTTTCAGTTCCCATATACGCTTTGTAATGCGTGTAGCATTCTGCCACTTGTTTTTTTTTTAAACTGAAGTGCGATTTGAAGATCTTTCACTTATTTGAACCTCTATGCCATCATATATACCTATTACGTTAAATCTCTTTTCTTTTGTTAAACATGTAGGGTTTAGTCCAATTTTTCCTCAGTATCAACAACGTTACCAGGAGTAGCCCTATGTTCTTTTTTCTCTAGAAGAGGTATCCCAGAGTACAACTACCAGGCCATAGGGTAATTTTATATTTTTATCTATAATCTGTGAGAAGGTTCTCTGCTGGGAAATTCAACAGTGGACTTGAATAACCTCAAACGTTATAATTCCTTAGGCTATATATTGGACCTTTCATGTTCACCAGAACAGACAGTTAATATGAACCTCGTGAGAGGCTAAATTTCAGAGCAATTTGGAAATTTTGTGTGGAAACCTTAAAGAACATCAACATTTTCAGTGACGATGTTTAGAACACTTTGACAAGTTGAACTCAGCTCAGACTCCTAGGAGAACCTAAAATTTGGATGCCACTTTCGCTGAAAATTAACATGGCTCTTAGCGACTGTTGAGTGTGATCATTTCCAAAGATGTTTAAAGCAGGCAGTCTTTTTATTCAAGTGAAATCTTACTGGGAGCCCCACAATACAACACAAAGGAGAGTGGAGCTATTTGGTGAAGTTGGGATAGACTACCTTAGCCCCTTGGTCTTTTTGGCCCTGCCTCCATACACCTCCCACCCCCAATCTCCACCAAAGTATCACTGGGGAGCTCCAGTGAGGTCCCATTGGAAAACCAGTGGGTTAGACCAATCTCACAATTTTTCTGATGAAGATGATGAAATTCGGAGAAGTGCAGTGACTTCCTTAAATGTTTTAGAAGTTTCCAAAACTTTGGGCTGGTGCCCCTTTCTCAGCCATGCTTTTCTTTAATTCAGGACATTAGGTGAGAGCAATAATGCTCTCAATAATGCATTCCTTATCCAAGACAAAGCAAAGCAGCATTCAGGAGCTATCTGCACTGCTCTGAGCCTTCCACCAAAGGTGGTAGGTTTTTTCATATTCCCATTTGGTTGTGGACCTCAAGCTGACAGAGCTGACTCAGTGAACCTCACGCTGAGGTTCATCTGAAACTCATGAGTTTCAAAGGGACAGGTATTCCGATCCCTTTCATTATCTCCTTCTGGCACACATGATGAGCTGAGGTGATGTCCAGACATATGTTCATGACCTCACTGGAGCATGGTCAATTACTTAGTCCCTTTTTGTCCATCATACAGGGAATAAATATACCTTTCAGAGAGAGGAAAGGTTTCCCTCACAATGTTTCAAACGTTAAATGATTTTATCCTTTGTTGAAATACAGTATCATAGCTTCTCTTTTGAGAAGATCTGTGTGGAGCTTAGTGAGATTTAATTAGGAACAATTGGCCAAACCTACCCTGGAGAATTTGACGCAGGATCTCTGGGACACTGTGGTCGTGCAGTTTTCAGGAACAGCAGCTCTTACTGATTCCCGGCCTCCTTAGTAGTGTATTATTCTGCCATTTTTGAGGCACAATTTCCTTTCCCTCAGAAGTGCTATGTAGCAGCCGACATACTGATAGGAAAAAGCAAAGGCACGTGGACAGTCTATGTAAAGGGAGGCGTCTATTCCTTATAAACTAAAAACTACCTGCTTATTTCCAAATGAAACTCCCTTGACTCTAAATCCTGTATGACAGTGTTTCCCAACTGGGGTCCCATGGCCCAAGTATGCGGCATGAATGGTTGATAGGTGGCCAAGTCTGCAGGGGCAGAGCTAGCGGGGGTGGGGTCTGCCAGCTGGAGGTTCTCAGGGCGCGATCAACCACGCCCAGTGTGCCACACGGATGTTACCATTTTCTGCACACGTGTGAGAGAGATTGGAAACTGGAGGAATCACTTAAGAAATCAGTGAGGCAGTGGGTTGTACCCCTGCTGGCCACTCTGCCTTGGCTTTCCTGCCCAAGCCCCGGCCCGGCCTCTGTGGATTAGCTATCTTGTCCTACAACTCTCAGTTCAGACCCCTTCCTTCTTCCCTCATTCCAAAGGCCTGCTTTCCTTCTATGTTTTCAACTTCACTTACAGGAAGTTACCATCTTATAAAGCCGATTTTCAAATTTCAAACTTCTGGATTTATTCCTCTCCCTCAGCCTCTAAAGCCAGGGCATAGGGGTTGGACCCTCAACTGTGATGCAGCTTCCTCCTCAACCTTTCCTCACCGTCTCCTCCCTAGTTCAAGTCTTCATCCTCTATTCCTAGATACGTGTAACCATCTCCTGCTCTTACATCTTTCACCGCTCACTCACCCTCCATAGTCTGCCAGTTATCTCCCTCAAAGACCCTCCTTCCATAAAAACCTCCCCAAACTTTACATAAGTTACAGAGTAAAGTCCAAATTGTTTAGCGTGATGATCAAGACCCTTCACGATCTTGTCTCAACCCACTATTTTGATGTCTCTTTTCTTTCCATGAAACTCTAAGATGATGACTGTTCTTCTTTACATCCTTCAGTCTCTCCCCCACCCAACTCTGGCTATACTTTCTGCTTATTACTCCTACCCCTCTTCCCACAGAATGAAGATTCTTTTCGTGTTAGAGCCTAAATAAATACTGACTTCACTGTTGACTCTTCCATGACCCCCAATTCTTAAAGAAAAAGTTCTCCTTTTTAGGCATTTCACAGCATACAATTTTTGCCTTCAATTAATGTTTACCCTTTCAACTTATTCTATGATTTTCTAGATTGTTTATATCCTATTCACCCTTTTAAATTGTCGATTCTTTGGATGCAGAGACTGTCTTACATGGTTTTGTGTCCCTACAGTGATACTCCTGGTACCGTGTAACTGGCAAGTGTTCTATGCATGTGACAGCAGTGAACACATGCATAATGAACCAGAGTTCTTGTGTATGAGACTGTCCACTGTTGCACTGTGGACTCCTTGAGGGCAGGAGCTGGGTTATGTATCCCTGTATCCTCCAAGGTGGCATGGTGGCTAAGAAGATAGGCTCCAGGTAGGAATCCTCTTGCCTTTGGATTCCAGCTCTATCACTTTCTACCTTTGCACCTGAAGGTATTTCATGAACTTCTCTGCATCTTAACTTATTCAACTGTAAAATGGAGACAATTCATTCATTTATTTAACAAGTGTGTGTCTACCAGGGGCTGGTGATATGGAATAGCGGTCAACGAGGTACGCAAAATTCCTGCGTTAATGAAGCTTCCATTATTTTGAGAAAGGCAGAAAATAGGGGAACAGATAGAATAATTCCAGGTGTTTTTATATGTTCTAAAGGAAAACTATAACAGGAAAAGGGGAGAGAGGGTATGATGGAGTTTGTTGTTTCAGATATGGTGTTTGGAGAAAGCCTCTCAGAGACTTGCATGGTATGGAAGTGAGCCATATGGGTACCTGAGAGGGGAGAGCATTTCCAGTAAAGGGAATTGCAAGGAAAGAAACCCCTAATAATATCAACACTGATGTCAGGGGTGCTGTGAATTATAAGAACGAAATGAGTTAGTACAGAAAAAAACCATTAACTGTTATCACCTGGCATGATTTCAGGCACATAGTAGCACTTTCGTAAATGTTTATCAAGTAAACAAATGACTGATTAGGAAGAAAGCGAACATGCCAATACTGGTTGTGTTTCTAGTATGAACCAGTGTGTCGGGTACCTTCCAAGGTTCCCCTACAGCATCAGAACTGCCATGTGCTTGGTTAGTACTCTAGAGCTCCACTTCCAGAGCTCACAGCTCCACTGCTTGTCAAGATCCACTGTATGATCACGAGCGAGTTACTTATCCCTCTGTGACTCGACTTCCTCATTTGTAAAACAGAGCTAAAATACCTTCTTCTAGGGCTGCTTGTAAGAATTAAGAGTAATGTCTGTGAATCACTTACAACAGTACCCTGGCACATGTAGCCCTCTCAACGTGTTTTTTGCAATCATTATCTTATAGATGAGGATTACCTGAGAGAAAATGGGTTGAGAAAACTTACCCAAGGCAACCCAGATAAGGAAGAGGGGCAAAGCCCTATAAAATCAGGTCTTCTGACTGCAACGTCCGTGTTCTTCCTAAGCAGGACCATGGTAGTGGGATCTCATGCATGATCATTGCTTCTCAGTCCATCCCCCCCGGAAGACGACCCTGATTACAGAATCTGAAGAATAACAATCGCTCGCAGCATTTTTCTCAGTGGCTTTTCTGAATTGGCCCTGATCTTCTTTAATTATGCAACACATGCATCCTCTGAATGGAGACTTTTAGGCTTCAGTGGAAGCTGTCTATGTTTAGTCTCATAAAATCTCCAAATGCTTCAGGGCAAGTGTTGTTGATTCCACTCTATCTCCTCCTCAGTCATGTGTGATCTCCCCTGAAAGCCTTCTATTTACTGCCCCTCACATTTATTTTTCTGGTTGTCAAAGGATTTAGCTTTCACTCTCTGAACCACACACACCACAGAGAGGGCACCCCAGAATCTTAGCGAAGGGTTTTGTACCAAATCCCTTAATTCTGACATACGTATTGAACTCTATTCCTGATGACTTTCGCCTTTAAATTGAGCAGTTTCGCTGTGCCGTTTTGTCTCTGCAGATGGTAAACAGACCATTCTCTCTCCATCTCGATACTGGTATGCAGATATTTTTTGGCTTGAAAGTCAACGAGGGGGAAAAGGAAGAGGAATTCAATTATGTCGGTCATTGTCTTTTCTTGCCTTTTCTCCTGTATTTTCTTCCTCCTTGATTCCTTTTCCTCTCTGATTTTGGTCCAATGCATCAACTTTCTATCTCCATAAGTCTGAAATCTGTGTTAGTCCTGAGTTGCAGCTTTCTAGTCATTATTCAGAAACAACAGACCAAAACACAGTGGCAGGGAGAAAGAGAGACAGAGAGGCTTTGTGAGTACAGTCGTTTGAGAAAACAAATATCTCATGATAACGTATTTTGCTTGTTCCAAATTGGTTTGGAGTTAGTTTACTCATCAGAAATGCTAAAAGACAAATGGGGCCTCAAAAGATGAATGTGGAGTTTGCATGTTTACAAACAGGCTTGTACGTGTTCTGGCTGTGAGGGTACACACTTCCCCCCTATTCATTACAACGTAACTTGTCCCAGAAAACTGTCCTTTCTTAAGAGTATTGTCAAATAAGCTGCTAATAGATGGGGAGAGGATTGGTTAGAAAGGCTTGAATTCTATAATAAGGAATGTATCAGGGGACTTAGAGATACTCTAACCTGAGACCCTCATTTTACAGATGAAAACACAGAGCACGATTGACTTGACCAAATTCCCACCAGCTAATGAGTGGCATAGCATTTGCTAAAACCCAGCCAACGATCCAGTTAATTGCTCTGTGTTGGTGGACTGAAATACAAGTAAATGATACCTAGAATTTTTATTTGATTTTTCAAGTGTTGGGACCTAATATGTAATTTAAGAGAAGACAAAGATTCAAGTGACTTTAGGCCAAAATAGATGTAAGGCACTGTCTTATCTACTGCTTGACGAGTTACAGTCCAAAAAGCATTCAGCATGCTGAGAAGGTGCCTGAGACCACAGGCAGGAACGGGAGACTGTGAAGTGGCTGGAACTCTTGCAGATTCTCCCCTACTCCTGCCCCCACCCCCGCCGGCACCCTCTGTTAAATTACAGCAGCTTAGCTTTTAATCATTTTATACTTTCCATTTTAGACTTAGTTTTAAAAATGCATTCAGCAACCAAAGAACATTAAGAATTGCTGACTGAGTTCCCCCAGCCCATTTGCAGATGAGCAGAGAAAAGAAGTAATTTTCTCAAAGTCATTAATTGAGCCAGTGGCAAAGCATGAGTGAGGTCACAGATCTCTGAACTCCTCATCCGGTGGATTTTCACTTAATCATGCTGCTGCAGAGGAATGATTTGATGAGGGCTTAAGAGCACGGGAAGAGATGTAAACTCAGCATCTAGGAGGTTGCCCTCTCTGGCCTGATGCCAGTTGCAAGATAAATCAGGAGTGCCAATCAAATGAAAAAAACCAAGTTTTAACCAACTCATATGGGGATGGATTTAAAAGTTAACAAAAACCTATAGGGATGAGTTTTCCTTGACTCACACCAAGAGGGGAAAACAAGTCCTAAAGGAGAAGAGCAGACTCAAATTCAACCTAGAATGCATCACATCACAAAGTGATGGGTATCTGATGCCATGGAGGGGGTGGAATGCAGAAATAGGGGTACCTGACAGCATTGGTCAAGCAAGTGTCAGCTGATGGCAAGGGAGCTGATAAAGATGGCTGATGAAAGCCGAGAGAGGGTGAAAGGGAGAGAACTTGACTGGCACAGGGCTGGTTTCCTGAATGGTCAGCTTTGGGCCAATTTCCTTAAGCCTATGCACGTACAGAAAACCTATTCCCTAGGAACCATCTAAACAACCACTGCCACTAGAGCTGGTCAGTTCACAAATTTTTCTTGTCGGGGGGCATTACTTCTCACTTTTGAATGTCAGTCTCATATGGGACAGCCTGTTATTCTTAACTTCGGCACCTACTTAGATATTCTAATTCTGTCCAGTCCTGTACAATTGCCACCATAATCGCAGAGCCTTTGGCTTTTTTATTGAACTTCAAGATAACACTGTCTAGATCATCCTCAGGGCAAGAGGCTCCTCATCCCAGAGCAGGACCAAAATGAATCAGGAGAATGAATGTGCTTCTTCAGCTTGAGGTGAGGGGTTTGGGTGAACACTTGTTTTGCCTCCTTAAAAGAAAAATGAGGGCCTTGGAAGAAGTGCAGGACTTTTTTTTTAAAAAACTTAATTTATTTTATTTTTGGCTGCATTGGGTCTTCATTGCTGTGCTCGGGCTTTCTCTAGTTGTGGCGAGCGGGAGCTACTCTTCATTGCGGTGCACGGGCTTCTCATCGTGGTGGCTTCTCTTGTGTGGAACACGGACTCTAGGCACACGGCTTCAGTAGTTGTGGCTCACGGGCTCAGTAGTTGTGGCACACAGGCTTTTTTGCTCCACAGCATGTGGGATCTTCCCGGTGACCAAGCTCGAACTCCTGTCCCCTGTGTTGACAGGTAGATCTTAACCACTGTGCCACCAGGGAAGTCCTGCAATGCTTTTTAATCTCACCTAAGACATTGCCGAAGTGTGTATTGTGGTTTTCATTCTTCACTCCTCTCTTTATTAGAATTACATATCAGCACCCTGTGCCACGTGAGCTTGTGGTATCTGTGACTAGAGTACGTAAAACCATGGATGCTAGGCTTGGCCATGTGACTTGCCTTGGATCAGACCTTAAATGTGTTTGTATTAAATACATTGTGTTAAACACTTTGGTTCATTGTGTTTCTGCCATTTGTGCTAAGAACAAGCTCTGAGTAGCCACTTGTTCGAGGAGAATGGAGAGCGAAGTGACCTGAACCCAAACTGCAGTCCAGTGCAAGCCCAGCTGAACCTAAATGAGAACAGCAGAATCCCTGCCAACCCACAGATCTGGCAGCAAGAAAAATCAGTTTTCGGTGCTGTAAAAGCCCCTGAGATTCTATGTTTCTTTGTTGCACCTCATTAGTGTTGATTGATATGGGTACCAGTCAATCAAAAGTACCGTATCAGCAGAGACAGCACAGTGGTTAAGAGCTTGGCACGGGATTCAGAATGTTGGAGTTTAGATTCTGACTCTTACTTATGAACAATACAACCTTGAGAAAATTAGTCGACTGCTCTTTGAGTGTTTCTTTCCCTGGAAAAGGTGGAGATGAGCACTATTGCACAATTGATCCTCATATTCTGCATTTGCAAAGTCAACTTCTCGCTCAAATTGATTTATAACCTCCAAATCCATACTTGCGGTGCCTTCGCCATGATTCACAGACACGTGCAGAGTGGTGACAAATTTGAGTCCCCTGATGTGCGTGTTCCCAGCTGAGGTTGATCAAGGGATTGCTTCCTCTTTTGTTTTAGCGCTTATACGCTAAACAAATGTCATTTTGTGGTCTATTTTGAGCCACTTTTTTTTTTTTTCACATTTTCATGCTTCTGTTGGTGCTTGCACAGTTTAAAAGGCCCCTGGAGTATAGTCTTGCAACCCCAGCTCTTGTTCTGAGTTCAAGAATGCTGTGATGTGCCTTCTGAGGAAATCAAGTATGTTAGATGAGCCTCATTCAAGGCTTAAGTCATAGGGCTACTGACCATGAGTTCAATGTTAATGAACCAACAACATACATTAAATGAGGTCTCTCTGAACAGAAACGCACATACAACAAGGTTAGGTATTGATCAGATGACAAAAATGTAACCAGAGACTCAGAGGAACTGGGTCCTGTATTTCCCCTAGAAACAGCAGTTGAGGATACGCTAAATCAGGGAATAGCAACTGCCAGAGATAATGAGAATCGACTTTCTAGAACTTAACTACCATCAGTAATAACAATAGACTATACTTACCTCATAAGTTTCTTTCAAAGGTTAAATAAGATAAAGTAAGCTATGTAAGGTTCTTAGAAAGGTAGCTAGAGCCTAGGAAACGCTCATAAATATTACCCGTTATTTAGTCATCCTCAAGACTCCATGTGGTAGTTATAAGAAACTAAAAATTATGTAAGTGGAAATATAGTGAAGTGGGTACTGTTGTTCAAATGTTTATGGATAGAGCTTTCATGGATTCTGCAACAGGGACAGATTAAGACTACAGGTAACCAACAGGTAAGGCCTATACAGGGATGAGAAGAGAATGTCATCCTGAGACTTTTATCCAGGGATCTAAAAAGGCCAGCAGATATTTGGAAAGGTATTTAGACCCTGTGACCATTATCATGGATAATCTGAAACCTGAAAGGACTTGGTCCACTGGCTTATTCCTTACACACTCTGCCACATTGGTTGAGGGATTTTTTTTTAAGTTTTTATTTTATATTGGAATATAGTTGATTTGTATTGGAATATAGTTGATTATTTTATATTGGAATATAGCTGATTAATATAGTTGATGTTGTGTTAGTTTCGGGTGAGGTTTCTTAACCATTGGGTTTTTCTAAGAAGCCACATTGACTGGAGAGAGCTATGAGTCTTTATTTCTGGTATTTTCTGCACAACATGGAGCTAGACTTGTTGCTACAGTCTGCTTCTGGCAGTTCCACAGAGATTGAGGGTAACAACCACAATTAACATCCCCTCAAAGATGACTATACAAGCATCACCTTGTAAGTTTTCAGAAGCAGTGGATTGAGGGATTCTGGGGAGCCCCAACAAAGACATCCTTTTCTTAAATTGAAATATAGTTGACATATATTATTATGTTAGTTTCAGGTGTACTACATAGTGATTTAACATTTGCGTGCATTATGTAATGATCATCATTATAAGTGTAAAAACTATCTGTCCTTGACAGACATTTTTGCAAAAATCTTTTTAAAAAAACTTTACTGAGGTATGACTGTGGTGTAATTTTCTTCGTTTCTTGTGCTTAAGCTTCACTGAGACTCTTGCATCTGTGGGTTTAGAGTTTTCATCAAATTTGGAAAAACTCCAACCATTGATTGATAAAGTTTTTTTTTTTTTTTTTTTCTGTCTCTTGCTTTCTTTTCTCCTTCAGGGATACAAACTAAATGTTTATTAGGATGCTTGCGGTTGTCCAACTGCTCAGAGATGCTTTGTTCATTTATTTTTCTCTTTTTCTGTCTGTGTTAGATTTTAAAATAGTGTCTACAGCCCTGTCTTTAAGTTTACTAATCTTTCCCTCTGCAATGTCCAATCTGTCATTGATCCCATCCAATGTGTTTTCTTCTCACTCATTGAAACTTTTACCTCTAGTAGTTAAATTTGGAATTAAAAAAGTCCTTCTATATCTCTGCTTAACTTTCTGAATATAGTCATAATAACATTTTTATTTTATTTTATTTTATTTTGCGATACGCGGGCCTCTCACTGCTGTGGCCTCTCCCGTGGCGGAGCACAGGCTCGGGACGCACAGGCTCAGCGGCCATGGCTCACGGGCCCAGCCGCTCCGCGCCATGTGGGATCCTCCCGGACCGGAGCACGAACCAGTGTCCCCTGCATCAGCACCACCAGGGAAGCCCTTATAATAACATTTTTAATGTCATTTTTAATGTCATTTTTAATAACATTTTTAATAACATTTTTAATGTATGCTATCTATAACATCTGTACTAATTCCGGATCAATTTAGATTGAGTGATTTTTCTCTTCATTATGCCTTGTATTTTCTTATTTATTTATTTGCATGGTAGGTAATGTTTAATTAAAGCCCTGGCCTTCGGAATTTTACCTTGTTCGACCCAGCACATTTTTTGTTTTCCTATAAATATAAACACATAAATAAACACATAAATAATAAGTGTTCTGGGACACAGTAAACATATTGGAAACAGTTTAATTCTTTTGTTTCTTGCTTATAAGTTGTGTTAGGTGGCATCAGAGGTGCTAATTACTCTCCACGGCTCAGGCAAGAGCCTTCTGTGTACTCTAACCAATGCCTCTAAATCATGAGATTTTCCAGGCTGGCTGGGGAGTCTACGTAATATTCCCAGACCTGTGTGGGCAGTGGCCACTGTTACCTTTAATCCTTTCAGCTGGTTCTTTTTCTGGCCTCCAGTAATTCCCTCCCACACATGCACTGACAAGTACCTAGCTGAATACTTGATGGGGATCCTCTGCAGATCTCTGGAGCTTTCTCTCTAGTCAGCCTCTCTTCTTTCTGGTACTTTCTCTTGAAAATTCAAGCCACCTTCATCTCTCCTGACTCTCAGCTCTGCCTCCTGAACCCAGGAAGCCTGTATGAACTTACGTTCCCTCTGTTCTTCCAAGAACTGGAAACTCTCTCAAGATAGTAACCTGGGGCATTCATAGACCTATTCATGTATGCCTTCTCTCAGGGATCACTTCCTTCTGTTAGATGTCTTGAAAACTGGGGTGGGGGGCGGGGTTTCCCATACATTTCTGCCCATATTTTTGGTTGTTTCATGCAGAAGGGTAATTCCCATCTTTGTTATATCATCTTGACTGGGAGTGAAATTTTTACAGAAATCTTTTGAAAGCCTGTTCCATGGTTTCCCACAAAGCAGATACAGAGGTTGAAGATTCACAGGCTTTGCAAACACAAATCTGCATTTAACTTTTAGTTCTACTGTTATGAGGTTTGGGGAGGTAACTACAACTTTGGAGCCTCCGTTTCCTTTTCTGTAAAATAGGGGTAATTACAGTGTCTCTTCCATGGAGATGAACGGAAGATTAACTGTGATAATGTATGTGAAACATCTAGAATAATGGCTGTCAGAATAGATGCGAAAACACTGATATACTCTCCCTTTCCTACAGCCATCACCCCCCCTTCGCTTTCCTTCATTCTGCCATTACTACCACCTCAACTTGTTTTATATTCTGCATGTGTCAGGCACTGTGCTAATCAACGTTTACTTATTAACTCATTAAACTTCACGACAACCTTATGGCACAGGCGTTAGCTCAGCTCAGCTGCAGCTACCATTTACACACAACTGAATGAAAGATCCCAAGCAAGAACCATCCCAACGAAGCCCAGACAACCCACAGAAATGTGAGACATAATAAATCGATATTTGTAGCCACTACTTTTGGGGGCGATTCGTTAGTAGGCAACCAACAGCTCCTTTTTGCCTGGAGTTGAAGGTTTTTGTAGGGCTTGGGACTTACGGTGCTTAAAAACTGGAAGGTTTCGGCTAATCTCAGATGGTTTGTTGGCAATAAATAACTAGAACAGACCCAGAAATTTACGGAATTGTCTCACTGATCATCTCTGTTGCATGGTGATTAAGTAAGTAGTAGAGACTGGGTATAAACCCCTGCTGCTTTGACTGCAGTACTCATTATGCTGTACAGCCTTAAGAATCGAATCAGCTCCACAATTCTGTGTCTCATTGTCCTTGAGTGGGAGAACAAGATCAAAGTGCTTTCTGCTAATTCCTCTGTTCTCAGCTGAAAAGGCACATCTTCAGGGAAGGCTTCCAGTAGCCATGTTCCTCCTCTGGACCACTTAGGTGATTGTAACACTGTGCACACACTTTGTGATGATCATTTTTACAGTTATATTATTAACATCTATTTTGCCTGTTAGACTGTGAGTTTCACTGTTGAATAGGCAGTGTCCAGCATAGTGTTCACTACATAGAAAATGTTATTTAAATATTGGTTAAAAAATTAATTCCTTAAAACTCTATAAACTGATTTTAAATTTTCTTTCAAATGTGAAAGAATTGATGCTGGTTCAGTGTCAACACTGTATCTCAGGATTGATGTAGTTTGATTTTATATCTTCCATTGTAGGCAAGATAGATAGGAAAGAATAAACTGGTCAATTTCCACTCCATCTTTGGAGTATAGACTCGAAAGGAAGGTAATACAAATTTTCATGATATTTGAGTATGTCAAGGAAAAATTGTATATTAAAACATATTTCAAGTCGAACATTTGAAATAACCATACCTAAGAAAGCCTTTCTGTTTCTGTTACGTTTTGCAATTTAAACAAAATTGTTATTTTAAAACTCTAATGCGTTTACTTTAAATTATGTGACATATTTGTGGTGACCTTTTCCAGACAGAAGTATTGAACTCTGTTTGGAATATATCCAATTATCTCAAATCTTGTTTGTAACACCAACATCTCAGTTTTCATGCCAAAAAAAAAAAGACGTCTTGGTACCTTGACATCGAGAAAATCCACTGGCTTTTTGTCTCACTAAGAATCAAGAATCCAATTAAACTAAGCAATTTCAAATGACTTAATTAAAGAACATTTTAAAATTGAGTAACAAAATAGGCTGATAGACCTGAATAGTTTACAAAATTGAGTTGGGAAGATAATAGTGTGACAGTCTCTTATCTCCCATGGATTTTCTGAGGTTTAACAAACCCTGCTTTTGTCTTTCTGTGTAATAGTTTACCAAAAGTAATAGTTTACCAAAATAGGGGATCTCGTGTTCGGATTACATCGATTTTTGAAATGAAATCATATTGCTCTGGGGCCCTTAGGTGTCATGTAGAATCCGTCTCCTTATTTGACAGATGGGACATTAAGCCCAAGCATGGACAGGTCTGAAAGGATCCCTTTCCACATAGATCCAGATAGTTGATAGCACTGCTGAAACTCAAAGCCAGGTGGGCTACTTTACAGTTTGTTCATTTGTCTGTGTTTTTAGTTTCGAGGATGCCAATAAAAGAAGGGAGACAAGAAAGAGGGTTGAAAAGTTACATTTCTTTTCAGGGTGATTCCCTTGCAGCCTTATTTACACACCTGAGACCATGTTTTATTTGTAATATTCCAGCCCACTTTTTAACTTAATGTGATGATAAAAGCGCTTTTCATGTTGTTTATAAAATCTTTGTACACATCATTTTTAATAGCTATATACTGTTCTATTGAGTGCATGTGCCACTATACTCGCTTAAACCATATGGCACTGCCTTTTTTGTAGCTTAAAAGTGATCAGTAGTGGCTGAGAGGGTGGAGTGGAAAGACCCTGAGCTCACCTCCTGCCAAGGGCACAGCAAAATTACACTATTTACAGAGCACTTATGTATGATAACAGCCTGAAGACTAGCAGAAAAGATTTTCCAAAACTTAAGATATAAAGAAGGAACCACAATGAGATGGGTAGGAGGGGCGGAGACATGGTATAGTCAAGACCTACACCCCCAGGGTAGGGGATCAACAAATGGGACGATAATCACAATTGCAGAGATTCGCCCAAAGAAGCAAAAGGTCCAAGCCCTACTTCTGGGTATTTTTCCGAAGAAAACAAAAACTCTAATTTGAAAATATATATGTACTCCAATGTTCATTGCGGCATTATTTAAAATAGCCAAGATATGGAAGCTACGTAGTTGTCCATCAATAGACAAACGGATAAAGAGTGTTGGATGTGCGTACAATGGAATAATAGTCATAAAAATTAAAACCTTGGAACTTCCCTGGTGGTGCAGTGGTTAAAGAATCCGCCTGCCAAAGCAGGGGACACCGATTCGAGCCCTGGTCCGGGAAGATCCCATGTGCCGCGGAGCAACTAAACCCGTGCGCCACAACTACTGAGCCTGCGCTCTAGAGCCCGTGAGCCACAACTACTGAACCCACGTGCCACAACTACTGAAGCTCACGTGCCTAGAGCCTGTGCTCCACAACAAGAGAAGCCACAGCAATAGAAGCCCGCGCACTGCAGTGAAGAGTAGCCCCTGCTCGCCGCAACTAGAGAAAGCCCACGTGCAGCAAAGAAGACCCAACGCAGTCAAAAATAAATAAATTCATTAAAAATAAATAAAACCTTGCCATCTGCAACAACATGGAATGGATCTAGAGGGTATTATGCTAAATGATATAAGTCAGACAGAGAAGGACAGGAACTGCATGATCTCACTTATATGTGGAATCTAACAAACAAAACAAAATGAGAACAGACTCCTAGATACAGGTGGTTGCCAGAATGGAAGGGTGTTGGAGAGTGGGCAAAATAGGAGAAGGGGGTTAAGAAATGTAAGCCTCCAGTTATCAAATAAATCATTAGGGTGTAATACGCAGTATAAGGAATACGGTTAATAATATTGTAGTAACTATGTGGGGACAGATGGTTACTAGACTTATTGTGGTAATCATTTCATAATGTATGCAAATATCTAATCGTCATGTAGTCCACCTGAAACTAACATAATATTGTACATAAACTATATTTTAAAAAAAATAATCAGTATTAGCAATGTCATATCTTTCAATCTGTAGTTATCCATTCCATGTTACAGAACCTGTTTAGGTTTATAAATTAGGTGTAGTGGATGTTTTGAGGGAATATCTGTGTTTAGTTCACTCAGTTCTGCTACAAACATCACAAGCCTGTGTCAGGGTGTTACCAGCCACTTCCTCTTGGGGGACAGAAAGCCTGTAGCCAGAGTCTCTAGGATGGTTGGTAGGAATGCATCATACTTCCTCCTCCACACTTAGTCCTTGGAGGAGTGCAGAGGGATTATTCCAAAGAGCCGTCCACTGTTCTCACCCACGGTTTGTGGGTAAGCAGCTTTGGGGGGCATTGGCAAGGCTCTTCTGGTTTGGAAGCTGCTGCACCTGTGCTCTGCACACTAGTGTTGTCATCAGCTGTGTCTCTTACCTGCATTAAAAGTATCCATCGTCTTCGTCCTTGTCTGTGACCACCTGTCCATCAAGCACAATACCAATACCTGTGACAACCGCACATCCAGCTTTTGCTGTTTGGAATTAATTTCCTTAAGAGGGATCTCTGAAAGGAATTTCTGCGCTAACAGATAAAAGCATTTTGAAGACTCTTTGTGTGTGTTGTCAAATGGATTTCCAAAAGGGCATCCCCAGTGTTCAACCCATCAATAATTGATCAAAGAGCTCATTTCACCACATTATCACCAGTATTAGGTGGTATTGTTAAAAAAATAAATATCTGTGTTAGTTCTCCTTGCAACCTAGCTCGATGCCTTGATGTCCTCTCTATTGCATCAAACAGTTCAAGCACAGGGACTTCCCTGGTTGTCCAGTCGTTAAAATTTCGCCTTCCAATGCAGGGGGTACTGGTTCGATCCCTGGTCGGGGAGTTAAGATCCCATATACCTCGTGGCCAAAAAAACCAAAACATAAAACAGAAGCAATATTGTAACAAATTCAATAAAGACTTTAAAAATGGTCCACATCAAAAAAATCTTTAAAAAAAACTATTCAAGCACAAATGGTAAATCCATTTCCCTTTCCTTCTCCTCTGAGTCTTCACTTCGCTGGGGGCTAAAATTTGGGGGCAAACACTTGGGAGGGATCAGGAAAAAACAGCTTGCCTTCTGTACTGCTGCCTTAGGATCTTCAGATGGCCAGATTTTTTTTCCCTAAGCATTGAAGTTGATGTTCCAAAGCAAAATAACATCTTGGCTTCTTACCATTTCGTACATTTGAATTCAGAAATGCTTGTGAGATTTAAAAATTTCCTTGTCTGTAAACTGGGGATGATAGTGATGGTTTTAGAGTTGGAGAAAAAGTGTGGTGTCCTTACATGATTGTGAGTCATTATTGAGACTCTTAGTACTATCACTATCAGTGAGACATAAGTATTATAACTGATGTAACCATAATCATTCATGTACCTGTATGTTTCTGTATCAAACAAATTATGGAATAGAAAGAGACCATAGATTGAATTCACAAGGCTGAACTAGCTGCATTGTTTGGCAGCCTAGGCGGCAACTTAAGAGTCCTGGAAAGAATGAGGGATTTGGAATGAGATTGCTTGAGGCTGTATTGGCCTCTATCAATGACTAGTTCCACAGTTTAGAAAAAAACCTCTTTTCTTAACTGAGTCCCAGCATTCTCCTCACTGAGCACCGTGTGGCTGAGAAGACTCCTGAGATCATGAATGTAAAGTGCCTGGCACACTGGAGAGACACTATAAATGCTAGTGAGGGGGCATACCATATAGTGGCTTAAAATCGCGTACTCTAAGCACACATACCTGAATTCAAATACTGTGTCCATTGGATTAATTTTTAAGACTCTGGGATTCAGTTTCTTGATCTAGTAAGGTAATGATGCTTACACTTAAGGACGTTGTGAAAGATCAAAGGAGATAACATCTATGTAGTGTTTAACCTGGTGCCTGATATATGGTAAATACAAACTGCTTGATTTATATTATTAGTTTATAATATTGAATTTCCCCCACTCTTCTTTTGTCAAGCACTTAGAATGCAGCCACAGGTTCCTTTTTCAACGCAGATATTAACATGTGCTCCAATGTGCTTTCCAAACCCTGGTTGCTTGTCAAAAAATGAATACTGTGTGTCACTTTGATCTACCGTTATTTTCCTAGTGCCTTCATGGTGGCAGGTTGTTTTTCTGTACGTGTCACAGACATACTTAATGATAGATGCTAATCCTTAAGGCAGTCTTTCGATGAACAGTGTTTAACTGCCTGTATTCTAAAGCTGTAGTTCCTTTTAGATGCCTTAAACACTATTAGGTAAATCCCCCTGTTCACCAGCTGAGTGTTTGACCTTGAAAATGAAAGGTTAACCAAAAGAAAGACTGTATATATGTATGTATGTGTGTGCACAAAAACTGATATGTATAAAGATAAGTGATAAATGGATAGTTAGATAAACAGATATAGATAGATAGATAGGTAGATAGACAGACATGGAGGTTCACATTTAATTATCCAGAACATGAAATGATTATGCCATAAAGCCTTACTTCTTTTCTCTCTGTTTTTTTTTTTACAATTAGGTCTCTATGCAAAAGCATGAACTTTCTCTGCCAACTCCTGCCTAGCTACTAAGAAATTTGGACAAGTCTTAATAATTAACCTGATCATGTCATCGCACTTCTATAGATTAGCAAAAACCAAATAACAGTCTCAAACATTTGTCACTTAAATAAGAACTATATGACTATAACTAAAAGGACACTAGTTAGAATAAGAATTTTATTAAACACCAATCAAAACCAGAGATTTGCCTAGGGTCAGCCCTGACCTTGTTATTCAGTCAAAATCTGTTCTTCATCTTCAGATTTAGCCTTTAGAAGCCTGTATGACTGAGTTTCTTCTTTATTTCTTCTGTCCTTGAACTTATCGATTGTATGAAAAAATAATGGCATGAAACACATTAGGAATAAAACTATGAGTAAGGGGCAATCAGCTTAGATCTGCTTCACTCCCAGGATGAGCACTGGCCTCCTGGATGGACTTCATCACAAACATCATGTCCGGAACCACAGCAGCTATAGCACTGGGGTCCTTTGGATATGACCGTGGAGACCCTGGGTGCTTCTACCCCTCTCATCTTGTGTGAAATGCCATAATATGGAGCACGAGATGTGATTTTCTGAGCAGCTGCCCAAAAGAGCCAGGTGATGAAAATGCAGAAAAGTGCAGTGGGGGTCATTGTCTCACTCAGTGCAATTGACCAACTGGAAAGAGAGAATGGGAGACAAGCCAACATGTCCAATATTCTATTCCTCTCCCAGAAAGCCAAACTGGATACCTCCTACATGACAACAAATGGCTGTGTCTCGGGCTTCCCTGGTGGCGCAGGGGTTGAGAGTCTGCCTGCCGATGCAGGGGACACGGGTTCGTCGTGCCCCGGTCCGGGAAGATCCCACATGCCGTGGAGCGGCTGGGCCCGTGAGCCATGGCCGCTGAGCCTGCGCGTCCGGAGCCTGTGCTCTGCAACAGGAGAGGCCACAGCAGTGAGAGGCCCACGTATCGCAAAAAAACAAAAACAGAATTACTATAGTTGGCTAATATATTTATTTTTAGATTTTGACCTCACTCAGTCTCAACAGATCCTTTGCTGGAATTATTATGCCTTCGATTAAAGAGTTCTTCCAAATTTTTATGTAGAAGGATACCTAGAGCAAGCTCCCCCACATTGGGGTCCCAGGTAGCTAAACTGTCCCTCTAGAGAAAATGGTTTCATAGCAAGAAGATTTTTCAGCCCGAGTGTTCTACATTTCACATATACACTGGTGGAACGGTCCTGATGCTCTCCTAGAGAACAAAGACCATGGAAAAAAATCGTATTTCTTAGCAGATAAGACAGAGCTAGCTTTGGGCACTATAGACTGCATAAAAGGAAGACAGCTTCAGGCTGTACCTTTTCTTTGTCAAAGTTCCTGCATCCCTTATAAAAATAAGCACTGTGCAGCCCTCATTTTCTCAGAACCGCTGTTGGATCACTGTGGAAGACAGGAGGTGACTAAAAATATAAGTTCAGTCCAGCTGATTTAGCTATCTTATTAACCTTTGCAATATTTGAAAAGGTCCTCAATTTAAGGTTTTTATAAATTACTAAGGGAGGTATTTATATAACAATAAATATCCCTGAGGTAAAAGCATCCTTAGATTTTTTTACATGAACGTATAGGAATGCCATACAACAAAAACATTGGAAATACAGTGGCCATGTGATTCTAGTGTTAATTAACAATGCATCCTCACTGTTCCATACCCGTTAGGATGGGCTCATATGAGTGTCTGCAACCCACACACTGCTAACTCCATACAGAGTTGAGTTCTTTACTAGTTCAAAGGCCATGATTATGTATATTCACATTTATTTATTTACTTAATAAATCTCACATTTATTAAGATTTATTCCATAAAAATCTTAGGGAATGATGTTTAATAAGGTTTTACCCCATTTTTAAACTAAGGTATAATTTCATGCAGTAAAATTCCCCTTTTTCAGTGTTAGGCAAGTTTTGAGAAATGCATACAGTCTTGTAAGCACCATACAAATCAGGATATAAAAATATAAAACATGTCTATCACCTCCAGAAACATGTCCTCAGCACTCCTCTGTAGTCAATTCCTGCACTCTAACCCAGGGATCATATAAATAGAATATACAGTATATAGATTTCTGAGTCCAGTTTCTTTCACTTAGCACAATGCATTTAAGAATCCTGCACCTTGTATTGCTTGTGGTTCTTTCCTTCTGTTTGGTGAATAGCATTCCACTGTATGGATGTACCAAAGTTTCTTTATGCACCGGTTGAAGGCCATTTGGGTGTTTCCAATTTTGGGTTATTAATAACAAAGCCATAACAAATACTGACATAAAAGTTTTTGTGTGAATACTCCAGAGTGGAATGAAGTTGTGTGGTCCATGTATATTTTATAAGACGCTGCTAAACTTTTCCCAAGAATTCGTACAATTTTGCATTCCCATGAATGCTATATGAAAATTCCAGTTGCTGTGCATCCTCGTCAGCATATGGTATTATCAGTTGCTTTGTTTTAGCCACTCTAATAGGTGTGTAGCAAAATCTTATTGTGGCTTAAGTTGCATTTCATTAATAACTAATAATGAGCATCTTTTAATGTACAGTGTCTCTTTATATCCTATATTATATATGTATACATATATATATATATATATATATATATTAGATTGGATCATTTGCTTTATTATAGAGTGTTGAGAGTCTTTATATTTGCAAATATTTCCTCACAGTTTGTGACTTATGTTTTCATTCTCTTAATAGCATTTCTCAATAAGTCCAATCCATTAATATTTTCATTATGGATTGTACTTTTGGTATTATATTGAAGAACTTTTGCTTAATCCAAGATGAAAACTTTTCTCCTGTGTTTTCTTCTAAAGGTTTTATTGTTTTAGGTTTTATATTTAAGTATATTATCTAATTTGTATATAGTGCTAGGTCTCCTTGATTGAGACCTTTCTTCTTTTTTAACACTAATATTTAATGCTAAAAATCTCCCTCTAAACACTGTGTTAGCTACATTCCACAAGTTTTGGTAAGTTGTGTTTTATTTTTATTCAGTTAAAGTATTTTCTAATTTTACTTTTGACTTCCTCTTTGACATATATATTATCTAGAAGTCTGTTGTTTAATCTCCAAATATTTGAGGAATTTCTAGATATTTCTCCATTGTTTATTTCTAGTACAACTTATATGATTTTAAGCCTTTTAAATTTTGTAACTTTTGTTATGTCTCACAACATGGTTTTTCTTGGTGAACGTTCCACGTGAACTTGAAATGAATGTGTGTTCTGTTTTTCTTGGGTGGAGTTGTCGATTGGGTTAAGTTGGTTGACAGTCTTGTCCAGGGCTTCTGTATTCTTAATAAATAATTGTTTGTCTGTTTTGTCAGTGATTGAGCTTGGAGTGTTGAAGTCTCTAATTATAATTGTGAATAGTCTATGTTTCCTTTTAGTATTATCATTTTCACATAATTTTATTTTGAAGCACTTATATTAACTGCAAAGACATTTTAAATTGTTATTTCTACTTGGTGAAATGTTCCCTTTATCATTATGTAATGTCCCTCTGTATCTGTTGTGATATTCCTTGTTCTGGGGTCTAGTTTGTGTGAGATTAATGTAGCCACACCAGCTTTGATTAGAGTTTGTATGTATACATTTCTCCATTCTTTCACTTTTAATCTATCCATGTCTATTCTGTTTTTTTGAGACATCTGTCTTTCATTAGATTTGAACACAGTTATTTTCACTGTAACTTCAGGTCTATGATAGATTATAAAAATCTAATTTGTAGAGTGTTGGATTTTTTTATTGCTATAGAGGTGCTTGGAACACTCTACAGTTTTCTGAATTCTAAATAGAATAAATAAACTTTCAATTTTTACTAAGCTGTACCTTTTTTTGGAAAGAGATTGGAATTGTGATGCTCCTCCAGGTGTGTAGATGCCTGCTGTAGCTCTCTGGCAATATTCACACACACACACACACACACACGCACGCACGCACGCACGCATACACATACACATACACACACACACTGACACTGTATATTGAGAGAGCTTATAAATCTCCCTGACACTTAGAAAGAAAAAAATACCAGGATGAATGCCATTTGGGAAAACCTTGCTTATTCACCAGAAGCCCTTGGGTCTTTTGTGGCGAGAATTGCTAGTTTCCCATTACAACTTTGTTTTTAGTAAGGGAACTCCAACTTTAATTTGGACACATCAGTAGGGATAAAAGACCACCTTTTCTTAACTTTTCTAGTAGTTATTCATGTGATGACATTATGAACATAAAGATATAAGAATAATTATTATGTAGGTTTTCCTGAAATCCTGATTAAAGGGAACTGCCTCATCTGGGAGATGCACATTTATATCCTTCAACCTTTCTTTCTCCAGTGGAAATTATGGCAGGAGCCCCAGCAGGCATCTTAGGTGATGAAGTGATTCTAAGGATGGAAGCCGTGTTCTAAATAGCATTATGGAGCAAAACCAAAGGAGTCCTTCCCTCCCTTCTTTCCTTCCTTCCTTCCTTCCTGCCTTCCTTCCTTCCTTCCCTCCTTCCATCTTATACTTTACAAATATGTATTCATTTTTCTATGTGCCAGGGATTTTTCTAACTACTAAATAAGAGTGAATTTAAAAAAAAGAAAATCATTGACTGACTTCATGGACCTTTCCAAGGCTAGAGATAAGCAATAAACAAATAAAATATGTATTTATGTGGATGATAAGCGTTATTAATAAAATAATCAGTCAAGTGTGTTAGAGAATACTAGCCCAGAGAGAGGTGGCCGTAGAAGGCCCTACTTTCAAGTAAAAGGGAGTAAACAAACACTTGCAGGAGGTGAGGAGAGGACATTTCTTGGTGAGAGATGATGGAGGGATTAACAAGATAAGCTACTCTGAGGGGGAAGTGCCTGCATATTCGAAGAATGGCGAGGCTTACCGTATGGCTGCAGTGACGTGGTAGAGAGGTGGCTGGGGAGTGGAAGGAGTAACAGGGATCGGTGACAACAGTGCAAGAGGAAACTTTAGGGATTGATGGATATACTCACCATTCTGATTAAGATGGTAGTTTCATGGGTATATACATAGTCAAAATTTTAAATTGTATACTTTAATTATGTACAGATTATTTTATGTCAGTTATGCTTCAATAAATTCTTTTCTAAAGAATTCTTTTCTTGTGTGTGTTCTTTTTTAATTTATTTGTTTTATTATTTATTTATTTATTTTATTTTTGGGTGCATTGGGTTTTCGTTGCTGCGCGCGGGCTTTCTCTAGTTGCGGTGAGCGGGCTCGGTAGTTGTGGCTCATGGGCTCTAGAGCACAGGTTCAGTAGTTGTGGTGCACGGGCTTAGTTGCTCCGCAGCATGTGGGATCTTCCCGGACCAGGGCTCAAACCCATGTTCCCTGCATTGGCAGGTGGATTCTCAACCACTGTGCCACTAGGGAAGCCCCAATAATTTTTTTTTTTAAGAGAGAAAATAATAAGGATAAAACAAGGAAAATACAATATAAATTTACAAGATGGAAAAAAAAATATTCACTATGTATGGATCTGACAGAGGAATTTTGTCCAGGATACAGGCAGTCTCTGTCAGCTCTACAAAGATTAAAGAATCACATTTTAAAAATTGGAAGAAGATTTGAACAGGCACTTCAAAAAGAAGATGTATAAATGGTCAATAAAAAACAAAAAGATATTCAATAGCAAGAGTCAACAGGAAAATGCAAATTAAAATGACAGAACACTACATGCCCTCTATAAAGGGTAAACTTAAAAAGCTGATCATTCCAATTTTTGATGAAAAATAGTCTCTATGTGTGCAGTTGACTGTCATAGAGAGATGCTCTGAATCAAATACTCTGATGGTGAGAATTAAAAATGAGAGGGCTAGGGAGGAAGGAAGGAGAATGGTCTGAAAGCGTCATTGTGAATCAAGAAGGACCTGAGGCCAAGAAGTACTAGGGAGAAAAATTTGTATACTTAATAGTGTTGGAGGCCAAAGTGTTTTCAGGGAAGAGACAGATTTCTGTAGAGCCAGGAGGTAAAGGGGACATTCAGAAAATTGAGTGTGGGTCTGAGGAATTTGTATGATGACTGGCTCTAAGTTCCAGCGGGCTCATGGAAGCGTTTCTGGGTTGGAGGAGAGATGAAAGAGGGATACAAAAAGGAAATAGACAGAGTCGTACAGAGCCAAGGAGTCTTGGTATGAAGGGATGAAGCCATCCTGGCAGCCTTGTCTTCTTGTGGGGCTGATAGAAAGAGGTGGGCAGTGCACAATGAGATTCACTCTGATTGTCTCCAGATTAATAGTGAGGGTAAAGTTGTGAGTGTTGGGGAAGACTGAGGTGGAGAGTTCTGCCTGAATCTTGTAGCAGTGCCAGTGACCCTAACCTGTGAGCTCTGGACTTTCATATGAAACATAAACTCTTTTGTTTAAACCTTTGTTATTTTGGACTTTTCTTTTATGTGCAACCAAACCAAACCGCACTTGATACCATTTGCTTTCTGTCACACACTCTGAGGTGAATTTCATCTCCTACGCTATGTCATCAGATGCTGAGCTCTGACAGTGAAATAAATCAGCATAAGACAATTCATAGATCCAGAACGAATTTACCTTAGCTTAGTCCCAAGAGCTGAGAATTCCCTTCATAAAAAGTCTTGGACATTTTTCAAAGAAAGTGGTAAATCTGAACCTTCATAAGATGACCCTGATACCACAGACCACTGGAGAAATTGTTTTGGCTTCTGTTGGGTTCAGGAATATCAAGAAGAGATTCATTCTCTGGTATCTCTGAGGCCAGTCATCCTACTTTCATCATCAGCGTTCCTAGGAAAGAGATTATATCCAATAGGTAATTAAGCTGAAGCTTAGTTCCTGAGTTGTTATGTTCAGATAAAGCCGCTCCGCGGGGGTAACAAACGCACACACAAGACGGGAGGAGGAGTGCTTCTCAGCAGTGCTGGGCAGTTGATAGATGAAGGCAGTGGTCCTAGTATCTCAGCACATCTGCTGCCTCTCAACAGGAGTCATCCATCAGTGCATGACTGAAAGGGGCCAAGCACAATCCTGCTGCATGTCTTTGCTTCCAGCTGCCTTGTTAAACATGGCAATCATTATCATGCCTGAGCGGCCAGCCCTCCCGCATCCCAAGCGGGCCTGAATGCTTGATGGATGCTTTCATCTCGGCCTTGGTGAAGAGCAGCATACAGTTCGGTTAAGATGTGGCCAAAAATCCCCCCTGAACAATACCTTGGAGGCAGTGAGTATAGAGGACTTATAATTAGATGACTTGACTTCAAATTCTAATTTATTCCTCTACTGATTGTGTGAGCCTGGATGAGTCACTTAGCTGTTAGGAGTCTCTGTTTCTTTTTTTTTTTTTCCCACGTGGCATGCAGGATCTTAGTTCCATGACCCGGGATCGTACCCAGGCCCCCTGCAGTGGAAGAACAGAGTCTTAACCACTGGACCGCCAGGGAAGTCCCAAGTCTCTGTTTCTTATACTACAAATTACCTAGATTCACTTAATAGTTAATGAATGCCTACTAAGATCTAGAGATTTTGCTAGGAGGAAGAGGTCCAAGAAAGATGAGATGCATTTCCTGCCTTCAAGGAGCTCATGGATTAGTGAAGAAGACACAGTCTATAATAGATACTTTCTTCCTCATGCCTTGTCGAGGCTGTTCAATGTGTATAAAGGGACTTGAAAGCCTAAAATACTCAATAAATGTAAGCTGATGCCATCTTGAAGATAATGATCTTACAAATACTTAGGGGCACCTGAATACAGTCCTCAACTTTTCCCTTTCTCTGTGTTCCCCGAACTCAGGTAACATGAAAACAATTCAATGTAATTCCTTATGACTTCCTAAAGTCTTTGTGTCTTCAACAAATTGAATGGAGATAATAAAATCTATCTTGCAAATCTACTGTGTGTATCCAGTGAGTTAACTCATGTGAAAGTGCTTCATAAACTACACAGAGCTATAGAGATCAGGACTTTCTAATAAAGTTGTTGCAGGTGTTACTCCTGGGATCATCATCTTCTCGTGGTTGAGAAAGTGAGGAGAGCACAGGGGAGAGGGAAAAGAAGCTAGTTTGAATCTGTATCATGATGGCTCTGACATGAGCCTTCCTCCAGCTTACTTCCACCTGGAGGAAGTGGGCATGATGCAAAGAACCCAGAACCTTCCTTGAAGAATATAGAAGCTGCTCGTTTATCTACAGGAAAAAGGGAGCCCTGACTGGAAAGAGGAATCAGGGCTCTCAATGACACAATTGTCTTCTTTTAGTTTTCCTTTCTTCTTGTCCATTCCTGCTTACCCTATACTTCTGAAATGATTATCTTTATCAGGTAATACGCAAAGAACATATCGTGGTCTCCTTGGTGTGGCCCTCAAATGGGCTTCAAAATTCAATCCAATTCCACTACAGTTTTAAAACCTATTAGATACTCACCTCCATTCACCCCAAGTGTTTTACATGTGTGCAGAATGGCAGGAAAGAGATGGCTTCAGTTATGTGAAGGACCCTTAGTGGAAAAAAAAAACAAACCATCAGGCTTGTTGTGTGTAGCCCTCAAGGGCTGGAAAGGAATCAGTGAGTAAAAGTTCAGTGAGACAAGACCAGATCAATACTGGATTACTGTGGGCTACAAGGTACTAGGACTACAAAGATAAAGCAACCTATTCCCAGTTCTCAAGGAGCTCGGAATAAAGTAGGAGAGGTAAACATGTAAACAAATACATAGATAATAATATGATGATTACGACTCTACAGTGCTATGTAAAGTTCCTGTGCACATCTCAGTAAAAATAATAATGATGTGAAATAACACTGAAACTACCTTCAAAACACTATGGGCATATTCTGGATTTCCAGGCCACAACTCTTTTCATCATCTCCATTGCTACCAACTCTGGTCGAAGACACTATAATAGTATCTTCTGGGTTTTTGAAGTATTGGGATTGGCCAAAAAGGTCGTTCTGTATTTTCCATAAGATGTAACATCTTATCGGATGTTTATTTGCAGGAAAAAAACAATAGCTAACTGATTTCCAAAGTCTTACCCAAACAGTCTGTTCTCTACAAGGCAGCCAAAGGGATCCTGTTAAAACATAAAGGAGGAATTTCAAATTTAGCTACAGTGGAGGATCCAATACAGATCAAAACCTCTTGCTGGGTAAAATATATGAAATAACTATTTTCCGATGTCACTCCTTTGCTCAAAATCCTGAAATTGGTTTCACACTAATTGAAATTAGTGTGAAAGTAAAAGTTCTTACAATGGTCCATGACTTCGCAGATTTTGACCCCTTCTTATTTCTGTATCCCCTCTTTTTTTTTTTTTTTTTTGCGGTGTGCGGGCCTCTCACTGTTGTGGCCTCTCCTGTTGTGGAGCACAGGCTCCGGACGCGCAGCCTCAGCGGCCATGGCTCACGGGCCCAGCCGCTCCGCGGCATGTGGGATCTTCCCAGACCGGGGCACGAACCCGCATCCCCTGCGTCGGCAGGCGGACTCTCAACCACTGCGCCACCAGGAAAGCCCTCCGTCCCCTCCTTTTCTGTTCTACCTTTTCCTCTCTCTGACCAGCCGCACCGTCCTCTTGGCTATTCTCCAAACGTTAAAAGTATATTCCACCTTGGGAAATTTGCAGTTCCTGTTTCTCTGGCACAGAATGCTCTTCCAAAATATATCCACCTCAGGTGTTTATTCTCAGTGAAGTATTTCCTGATTTCTTATTTTAAGTTGATTGTTCCATCTACTGGCACCCCACACATTATTTCTACTTTATTTTTCTCTGTGGGGCTTATAGTAACATCACATTCTGTATACTTTGTTTATGGACCTCACTTTTGGATTTTCCCTACTAGAATGTAGGTCCTATGAGAGCAGGAAATAGCTCTACTCTTATCACAAAGAACAGTTCCTGGCAAGTAGAAGGTGCTTGTCTTATTTATTTATGTATAAATAAATGATGTATTTCATTTTAGAAAACCAGTTTCTCCCTAGTGGGAAGTATGATTCATTTATACTTACCATTCCCCGAGGGAACCAACACAGATTTCAGAAGATACATGCTTTAATATTTAGCATTTCTACTCACATGTCACCTCCAAAAGGAGGTCTTCCCTTAATGTCATATCGAAAATAACAACCTCATCACTCTTTGTTCCTTTACCTGCCTTAACTTTGTTCACAGCACTTATAATTACTTTATATTTTGTCACATGTTGGCTTGCTTATTTATATTCTGTCTTCTGTACTAGAGCGTCATATTTACGAAGATAGGAAACATGTCTATTTTGCTCATTGTTACCCCAGTACTGGTATTCATATCTTGCACCATTTAGAAAAAAAAAAAGGCTAAATGAATGCTTTTGTTTTTAAAGTGATCACTAAAAGAAAGAGCTTTTAAATTAATAGCAGAGGAGTGAAGTGATGGCATGAAATTTTCCATGAATCATATTTATAAAAACTGTTTAAAGAAAAAACTAGTTAATAACATCAGAAAGAATCCAAAAAGCTCTGGAAGTCTCTGGGGAGTTTAATTTTGGAAAAGTGCAATTGGAAAAGGTAAATATTGTGAGCTGATGGCTTTCTGACATGAAAGAATTGTCCAACCACTCTGATTACAGCTTCGGAAATATAGCTTAATTGGTTAGAGTGTCAGAGATAAAATTTTAGGGCTATAAATAAAGCAACTGGAAATTTAAAAGGGAATCCTTGCAGAGAGAGAACAACAGAAGGAATAAGAAGCAAAATCTGACTATAAATGCCCCCTGAATCCCTTGATGTTAGTTAAATTATGATTGTACAGAACATATCCCAGGGAACCAATACAAATGCAGACAAAAACCAAGGAGAAATCTAATCTAGAATGATAGGGCTATATGGGAGTCTAACCTATGAATTATCTGGATTTTCTTTTTTTTTTTTTTTTTTTTTGCAGTACACAGGCCTCTTACTGCTGTGGCCTCTCCCGCTGCGGAGCACAGGCTCCGGACGCACAGGCTCAGCGGCCATGACTCATGGGCCCAGCCGCTCCGCGGCATGTGGGATCTTCCCGGACCGGGGCACGAACCCATGTCCCCTACATCGTCAGGCGGGCTCCCAACCACTGCGCCACCAGGGAAGCCCTACCATTTTCTTAATTGTTTTGGGTTTGATATTGTAGGTCTTTTCCTTCTCTTGTGTTTCCTGCCTATAGAAATTCCTTTAGCATTTATTGTAAAGCTGGTTTGATGGTGCTGAATTCTCTTAGCTTTTGCTTGTCTGCAAAGGTTTTAATTTCTCTGTGGAACCTTAATGAGATCCCTGCTGGATAGAGTAATCTTAGTTGTAAATTTTCCCCTTTCATCACTTTAAATATGTCCTGCCACTCCCTTCTGGCTTGCAGAGTTTCTGCTGAAAGATCAGCTGTTAACCTTATGGGGATTCCCTTTTATGTTATTTGTTGTTTTTCCCTTGCTGCTTTTAATATGTTTTCTTTGTATTTAATTTTTGATAGTTTGATTAATATGTGTCTTGGCGTTTTTCTCCTTGGATTTATCCTGTATGGGACTCTCTGCACTTCCTGGAATTGATTGACTATTTCCTTTCCCATATTAGGGAAGTTTTCAACTATAATCTCTTCAAATATTTTCTCAGTCCCTTTCTTTTTCTCTTCTTCTTCTGGGACCCCTATAATTCACATGTTGGTGTGTTTAATGTTGTCCCAAAGGTCTCAGACTGTCCTCAATTCTTTTCATTCTTTTTCCTTTATTCCGCTCTGTGGTAGTTATTTCCACGATCTTATCTTCCAAGTCACTTACCCGTTCTTCTGCCTCTGTTATTCTGCTATTGATTCCTTCCAGAGAATTTTTAATTTCATTTATTTTGTTATCCATTGTTGTTTATTTGCTCTTTAGTTCTTTTAGGTCCTTGTTGAACATTTTTTTGTATTTTCTCCATTCTATTTCCCAGATTTTGGATCATCTTTACTATCATTACTCTGAATTCTTTTTCAGGTAGACTGTCTATTTCCTCTTCATCTGTTTGGTGTGGTGTGTTTTTACCTTGCTCCTTTGTCTGCTGCGTATTTCTCTGTCTTTCATTTTGCCTAAGTTACCTGTTTGGGGTCTCCTTTTGCAGGCTGCAGGTTCATATTTCCAGTTGTTTTTGGTGTCTGACCCCAGTGGGTAAGGTTGGTTCAGTGGGTTGTGTAGGCTTCCTGGTGGAGGGGACTGGTGCCTGTGTTCTGGTGGATGAGGCTGGATCTTGTCTTTCTGGTGAGTAGGACTACGTCTGGTAGTGTGTTTTGGGATATCTGTGAACTTATTATGATTTTAGGCAGCCTCTCTGCTAATGGGTGGGGTTGGGTTCCTGTCTTGCTAGTTGTTTGGCATAGGGTGTCCAGCACTGTAGCTTGCTGGTCGTTGAGTGGAGCCGGGTCTCAGTGTTGTGATGGAGATCTCTGGGAGAGCTTTCGCCATTTGATATTACATGGGGCCGGGAGGTCTTTGGTGGACCAATGTCCTGAACTCAGCTCTCCCACCTCAGAAGCTCAGGCCTGACACCTGGCTGGAGCAACATGCCCCTGTCAGCCACATGGCTCAGAAGAAAAGGGAGAAAGGAAAGAATGAAAGAAGAAAGAAAGAAAGAAGGAAGGAAAGAAAGAAAGAAAGGAAGGAAGGAAGGAAGAAAGGAAAAAAGGAAGGGAGGGAGGAAAAGAAAAGAAAAGAAATAAAGTTATTAAAATAAAAAATAGAAAAAAATTATTAAAAATAAAAAAGTAATAAAAAAAAGGAGAGCAACCAAAACAAAAAAACAAATCTACCAATGATAACAAGTGCTAAAACTATACTAAAAAAAAAAGGACAGACAGAAACCTAGGACAAATGGCACAAACAAAGCTATACAAACAAAATCACACAAAGAAGCATACACATACACACTCACAAAAAGAGAAAAAGGAAAAAAAAAAAAAATATATATATATACAAAGGAAGAGAGCAACCAAATCTATAAACAAATCTACCAATGATGTTAAGTTCTAAATACTAAACTAAGATAAACATAAAACCAGAAACAAATTAGAAGCAGAAAGCAAACCCTAAGTCTACAGTTGCTCCCATAGTCCACTGCCTCAATTTTGGGGTGATTTGTTGTCTATTCAGGTATTCCACAGATGCAGCGTGCATCAAGTTGATTGTGGAGATTTAATCCGCTGCTCCTGAGGCTGCACAGAGATATTTCCCTTTCTCTTGTTTGTTCGCACAGCTCCTGGGGTTCGGCTCTGGATTTGGCCCTGCCTCTGCTTCTAGGTCACCTGAGGACATCTGTTCCCCACCCAGAAAGGACAAGGTTAAAGTATCTGCTGATTAGGGGGCTCTGGCTCACCAAGGCCGGGGGGAGAGAGGGGTACGGAATGCAGGGCGGCAGCATGACATTGCACCAGCCTGAGGTGCGCCATGTGTTCTCCCGGGGAAGTTGTCCCTGGATCCCGGGGCCCTGGCAGTGGCGGGCTGCACAGGCTCCCGGGAGGGGAGGTGTGGAGAGTGACCTGTGCTCGCACACAGGCTTGGTGGCTGCAGCCGTAGTGTTAGCATTCCATGTCTGTCTCTGGTGTCCGCAATGATAGCCACAGCTCGCTTCCGTCTCTGGAGCTCGATTAGGCGATGCTCTGAATCCCCTCTCCTTGCACACCCCGCGATAATGGTCTCTTGCCTCTTAGACACGTCCAGACTTTTTCCCGGACTCCCTCCCGGCTAGCTGTGGTGCACTAACCCCATTTAGGCTGTGTTCATGTAGCCAACCCCTGTCCGCTCCCTGGGATCTGATCTCTGAAGCCTGAGACTCAGCTCCCAGCCCCCGCCCGCCCCAGTGGATCAAAAATACATCTTTTATACCTATCTTTTGAAATCTTGTACATTTTTAAAATCTCCTCTAAATTGTGAGCTACATGAAAGTAGGGACTGTATCTATTATGTTCACTGTTGATGCTCTAGTTCTTCTCAGAAGCCTTGCACGTGATGTTGATGCAGAGGAGAAGGAGGTGGAGGGTGACAATGACAGTATATGCTCAATAGATATTTGTTGAAAAAATGATGTATTGAGAGACTACCCATAATGGCCCTCTTACAGTGGGATTATGGTGGAGACTGTTTATAAACCTCAGTACCAGAGACCCGTAATGAGGGGAATGTAGCCCAAATGGTATAAGAACACTGGTTTTAAATAAAGAGTACGTTGGAGAAGGTGTGCCTGGAGCAACTCCTCAGCCATGTGTGGATGGGATGGGGACCTTGAGTAACTCTTCAGTGACGTACTGGGTTTAAGAAAATAATGCAAGAGAGTGTGGAGGCTAAGACCCATTCCTGTAAGAGGGAGTAAGGCCTGGACGTCTGCAGAGCAGTGACTGTGATATCAAAAACCTGGTATGCCACAGTCAATTGTCATGTGTTCTACAAGTAATTTGTCATTTATAACAGTACAGGCTAGATGGATGAGAATGATGCGCTTTGGATGTTTTTAAAGTGGACTCAAGGTTAATTCAGTAACAAAGCTGCTCTCAGTCGATTGCCTTCTGATATATTTTCTTAAATGGGTCAGAAGTGTTGGGGTTAACGTTGATGCATACTTTGGGTCTACGTGGACTCTGGAGTGCATAGCACAGGAAAATACATTTTGTCCTGTGGTTTGAAACAGAATATAGGTAGAGAAGTGCTGCTCTCGATTCTAGGTGAGTGTTTGAGAAGAGTGGAAGGCCTGAGCTTGGGGTCTCTCAAGGTGACAATGAAGTCGAGATTTCAGGGCTGATAAAGCTTACACTGATGTTGCAATAACCAGTGTGTTCTCCAACTGACCCCAACTGTCTCATAGTGAGTGGCAATTCCTAAGGAGGCAAAGATGAACTAGAAATAAATCCTGTCTCTGAAAGAATTTGAAATATTTCAGAGGATCTATACCTCTTCCTCAGGCTTGACTTTCATGCCCCCTCCTCAAAGTGTGACTCCCTGAAGGGCTTTATGTAGTACTTCTTCCTCATTTCCCCTTCCACTCTCTTCCCCACCATTTGTATTTTGTGTAAGGATAGATCTTGATACTTGTTTATCTAACATGCTCCCTGTCCTGAAAGCTCTAGAAGAGCAGGAACCCCTTCTCTTTGCTCACAAGGCATGAACTGGACTTGATACAGTCCCCAGCACAAATTATTATTATTATATCTGCAAATATTTATTGAACAAATGGAGGTAAGGGTAAATGAATAAAGAGTGAGCAAGTAAATAAACATCTATCTTTTGTAAAGCTCTGTTTGGAGGGGAGAGGTTACTTTCAAAAGCTGTTCTTAGAGGCCCAGGGGAAGTGTTGAGAAGTCTTTTCTGATCAGTATGCATTTGTCCAGCAGCACCAGCTGTGACTAATTCACTCTCGCTTCCCAGGGATTGACTTCAGAGCTTCGGTAATGAATGGCTACAGTGACTTTAATGACAGCACTGCCTGGACACGATGAATGCCCAGCAGGAAGCTCTCAAACACAGCAAGGGGCAAATACTAGATGGCCAATCATTCAAAGCCCAGAATCACTTTGCATCAATCTCACCACAAACTGCCCATTATTTAGACTGAAACCATCATCAATGTCCTACAAATGCCAAAGGACGCACTAATAACAGGATTCCTGATTCTAGGGTATTTACGTGTATATCAGGTGACTTGGGAAAAGAGATGATGTGTGGTTAGTGACCATGGGGTCACGGGAGAGGTCCTTGGCTGGAGAAAGGTCAACCTACCAACATATGACTTTGGAAGTTCACTTGTCTACCTTAAATGTCAGTTTGCTCATCTATCCAATGGTGAATACATGCTTTTCCAACAAACAGTAAAAGATAAAATGAAGACACACTCCACCTGTTGGTGTTAATACGTATGTACACATGCAAGTGCGTGGATACATACTTTATGTTTACTTGTTTTTTAAAATAATATTTAAGTATTCTATTTTTAATTAAAATGTTGAAAAATTATTTGACATGCAAGAGGATATAAAATGATTTAAGAAGATGTACAATAGAATTTTGTATATATATTTTAGAAAATTGGCATATATTGGCAGTCTAATTGGGAATTTTTAAGGAGACATGCTTGTTGAATAATAGTTTTTGGTCTACTTTTGCACCTGGACTCTAAGGTTGATGATAAACGAACTCCTCTGGTCTAATTTATTGCTGGGAATCACAGATCCATTGTGAAATGCAGCTCAGAGTCTTCAGCACCAAGTGGGTGCCACGCACTGCACTGGGTGCTCTCAGAGTTTTGGAGACAAGTCCAAAAGAGTCCTTGCTATCTAGTAAATGGAAAAGAATCCATTATTTTCCTGTGTCCTCAGTCCCCCAGAATTAAAAAAGACCCTCTCCCCAGTTTCTTCTTCTTCTTCTTTTTTTTTTTTTTTTTTTTGTGGTACATGGGCCTCTCACTGCTGTGGCCTCTCCCGTTGCGGAGCACAGGCTCCGGACACACAGGCTCAGCAGCCATGGCTCACGGGCCTAGCCGCTCCATGGCATATGGGATCTTCCCAGACCGGGGCACAAACCTGTGTCCCCTGCATCGGCAGGCAGACTCTCAATCACTGCACCACCAGGGAAGCCCTCTTCATATATTTTATGATAATATTTTACTTCTATATAAGGATTCCAGCTGCTTTGAACAAGAAAGTGAGGAAGAAGGGCTTGAAGAAATACAATTTCTATGCACTGAATGTTTGTGTCCCCCCCAAATTCATACCTTGAAACCTAATCCTCAATAAGGTGGGGCCTTTTAGAGGTGATTAGGTCATGAGGGTGGAGCCCTCATGAATGAGATTAGTGCCCTTACAAAAGAGACAGAGAGATCCCTCACCCCTTCTGCTGTGTGAGGACACAGTGAGACCAAAGAGAGACCTTGCCAAGCATTGAATCTGCAGGTGCCTGAATCTTGGACTTCTTAGCTTCCAGAACTGTGAGAAACACACTTCTGTTGTTTATAAGCCATCCAGACTATGGTATTTTGTTACAGCAGACGAAGAAAAGTAATTTTAGCCTTAGCATAAACAAGTTAGAAAAGATCTAGAAAGTGGTAATGAGAAGCAGAATGAGCACTTCATTTGTAGAAGCTGCAAAATGAAGTATGTTGCAAAGGTAATCTCTGCAAATGAATCTACCTCAACACTTAGGCTGAGAAAGTGGGACAGGGAAGGTGCGCCAGCATGTGAACAGGAGAAAAACGGTTAGGAAAATCATTTATAGCCAGATTTCTGCCTCTCTGCCCTGAGCCTGACTGGCATGGATACAGCCTCGTTCCACAAGCTGGCAATAGGTATGGAACAAACCACTATCAATGCAGAGAGCTTTTATGCATTCACATTTAACTTTCTGGAACCTCTCAGCATATTGGGGTTTTTAATTGTATTCATGCCTCTGCTGAAATATCATCTTTATAATGACTTTCCTGACCAATCTATTTAAAATAACACCGCCCCCCCAATCAATCTCTGTCTTTTTCATCCTCTGTATTTTTCATCTTAGGACTTATTCTCACCTGACAAATGTGTCTATGCTTTTCATCACTGTACCATACCTAGCGTCTATAAAAGCACTTCCCAGGCCGTTTTGTGCCTAAAATTGAACTAAAATGTCAACTTTTTTGTCATTGGGCCTAAATTTTCTTGAAGGTCTGTCTTAGACTCATTCTGAACTCTATTTTCTTTGTCAAAGTTTGAGCTATTTTCTGAAAGTCTCTAAAATGATATCTCTTCTGCAGGTGTATTGTAAACTGACTAGTACTCTCCACTATCCAATAGACAGCAGAAGAGTAAAAGGCCATTTTCTGAGGCCAGCTCAGAACCCTGGCATTACCCACCCAGTGACTACTCTAAATAAACCCCCCCACAAAATAGCTAACTGACGCTTTTCTGACAATTATTTTTCAAGAAATATTTTATATTTTTATTTTTCTCTTTGCAATCTGATCCAATTAAGCAGATGGAAATGGGGGGGGGAATCACATTTAATTTTGGTTAAGATTACAGTTAAATTTGCAAGGAAGACCTGAACACTAGCAAAAATGCACAGAAACATGCAAATGAGGTACCCAAAGGCTGGTGCTCATAATAAATCAATTAACAGGCTTTGAAACTTGTCTACCTGCAGTATTCAGATGGAGTGAAGAAACACATCTTGAAAGCTGCAGAAATGGGCAGATTGGGTGAGGCCATGTCAGACTCCCCTGCTTAAGCTGAGAAGCCTATTTTGTAGCCTAGAAAAATACAAAAGGCACAATGCAGACAAAAATAAATTGTATGATTTTGGATTCAGCAGCTGCTTTTGAAAATGATGAATGATTCATAAAAAATTAAAATTAAAAAATTGATCAAAAATCTCAACAAACACTGAAGAAAATATCTTTTGGGCAACATTCTCTACCGTAATAAAATATATTGCCAGAAAACAACAGAAAGCTACAAACAACAAAAACAACAAAAAACACTTGAAAATAATTTCTTGCTACATAAAAAACAATACTCTACTGGAAAATACAAATATTTACAAGTAATTAGAAATAAGTGACCTGGGACTCCCCTGGTGGCACAGTGGTTAAGAACCTGCCTGCCAACGCAGGGCACATGGGTTTGAGTCCTGGTCCAGGAAGATCCCACATGCTGCGGAGCAACTAAGCCCATGCGCCACAACTACTGAGCCTGTGCTCTAGAGCCTGTGAGCCACAACTACTGAGCCCATGTGCCGCAACTACTGATGCCCGTGTGCCTAGAGCCCATGCTCCACAACAAGAGTAGCCACCGCAATGAGAAGCCTGTGCACTGCAACGAAGAGTAACCTCCACTTGCTGCAACTAGAGAAAGCCCGTGCACAGCAACAAAGACCTAACACAGCCAAAAAAAAAAAAAAAAAAGAAGTGGAATCAACATTTGTGGGATAAGCCAAAGTACAGAGAAAATGTGTAGTCTCAATGCATATATTGGAAAATAAAGAAGGTTGAATATTAGTAAGCTAAGCATTGTACAAAAAAAGTTAAAATGAAAACCAACGAAAGTAACAAAATAAGGCCAAAGAAAGTACAAGAAAGGAAATAATAAAACAACGGACAGAAAGTAATCATAGTGAAAACAGTCATAAGAGGTGATCAACTAAACCAAAAGCTAGATCTTTAGAAGGGTTATTAAAATAGGCAGTTTGGCAAAATTGAATAAGCAAAAAAAGAGAGAAGTGGCAAATGATATAAAAAATCAAAGTAGGGGAGATGAAGTATAGCTACCTTTGCTATACATCATTAGACCAGGTAGCGAACAATAGATTATAATTTGCAATGAAATGAGAAAAGTTTTGAGGAAAGAGCTTAAAAAGGTTGATCATTGTCTCTTAGAGATGGAATTGGATTGGTGATATCTGGAGAACGAGATGGATTGACAAAAGAGCAAGTTCATTGCCAGCACCCACTGTCCAGGGCTCACACATCCTATATAAGATGCTTTCTTCGTTGACATCCAGGAAATGCAGAAATCAGGATTTGAAATATATATATCATCTAATCAGCCCCTTGGTCTTTGGCTAAAGTCTCAAGTCTAAAAAATCTCTTCAAGGGTCTGTAGATCTCAGTCTGGCTGATCTGTCTACACACTTTACACCAGTTTCCCTAAGACTCTCTTCATCCCAGCCAGGTGGAGTTGATTCAGTTCTTTGCCCGAGCCAGGTCCTCTCCTGCCTCAGGGCTTTGGTACAACTTTTCCCTCTTTCTGGAAGATTCTATTTGCTTCACCACATAGTTCACAGCTCCTCATCCTTCAACAGCACTTATTCAGAGAGGTTTACCCTGAAGTTTAAAATTAGATTAGAGTCCCCTGCCATAGGGACCCAGGGCGTAAGAGTAGGTATATCAGACAGCTCCTATTTAAGTGCCAACACAGATCCTCTGGCCTCCTCTCTCTCCAGAGCCCTTGACCACTTGTTCCGAATCCTGCACCTCCGTGGCCACAAGCTCCGAATGCCCTTCCAGCTCTCATACTTGGTGGATTCCAAGCAGCCAGTGCAGAGGCAGCCTAATTTCATGGGCTGACCTGGCCCACCGCCTACCATTGGAGCCTGGGGTGTCTGGGTCCATGACAGGACCCAAATAAGCCTCACCTGGAGGGTGACTCCTTGGGCTTCTCCAGAAGCTCCTGAAAAGGCCAGATGATAATCTAGAAGTTCAAGGGCAGCAGCTCCTCTGGGATGAAAGTTGGCCGGTAGGAAGCAGGAGGGAACAATATTAAAAACTCCCTCCCCAGCTCCTCCATTCCACCAAGGCAAGACTGTTGCAATGAACTGTAGCCTCTTACTCTCTGAATTTGTCTTGAGAAAACAGCAAGCAGCTTATCAGGAAACGGTACACAGCTCCTCTGTGTTTTAAACAATCAGGTCAAAACAGCGGGTGTTTAGTAGGGGCTAAGTGCTCAATTTTGTTGCATTTAGAAACCACCTGGATACTGGAACCCATAGTTTAGAAGGCCCCTGTCTGGACCCACTCTAGCCACACCCCAACTCACAAGCGTGATGACTTCAGTGACAAAGGATTTTCTCACCTGGGTTTTTATCAGAGAGACCCTCTGTAGGTACCCTAGCTGATACTCTCTTTCCCTGACTTTATTTATTCCTATTTCTTGAACTGTATTTACATATAGATTAATTATATATTTGCCTATGTTTACTCCCAGATTTTAAACTCCAGGAGTTCATGACCTTTCTCCTCCTTTGTACATTATGTATTATACATGTAATATTTCCTTTAATTCGCCAAATAAATTTGTAAAGAATGCACAATTTTGGGCTTCCCTGGTGGCGCAGTGGTTGAGAGTCTGCCTGCTAGTGTGGGAGACACGGGTTCGAGCCCTGTCTGGGAGGATCCCACATGCTGTGGAGCAACTAGGCCCGTGAGCCACAACTACTGAGCCTGCACGTCTGGAGCCTGTGCTCTGCAACAAGAGAGGCCGCGATAGTGAGAGGCCCGCGCACCGCAATGAAGAGTGGCCCCCACTTGCCACAACTAGAGAAAGCCCTCGCACAGAAACGAAGACCCAACACAGCAAAAATAAATTAAAAAAATTAATAAACACCTACCCCCAACATCTTCTTAAAAAAAAAAAGAATGCACAATTTTCACCTCTATTTTACAAATGAGGAAACTGGAGCATAGAGGAGTCCAAAAATTTTGCCTCAAGTTCACATAGCTAAGCAATAGTATACTGAAGGCAATAACCACTCCTGGGTCCAAGAGTAGCATCACAAGAGGTTGTTTAAGCCATTGGAGAGGATAAGGTCACTGGGAAGGTACATTAGTGGGAACCCACTAGTCCTGGGATTAAACCTGGGAAACGCCAACCTTACAGAGGTGAGCCCAGATCAGGCGGTGATCAGATGATCAGAGGTGACTGAATGGGTTTCCCTTTCAATGACTGAAAACAGAACCAGAAGTCTTGACCCTCTTAGCTTTCCCTGGGCTAATGCTGAGTGTCCGCATTGTGATATCCATGGATGACGTGAGGTTCAGCTTTCAAAACGGGACCAAGGAGGGCACAGAGTCACTAGCACTGGAAGTTGATGGCCTCCTCTCCAGTCATCTTGGCCTAAACTGCAACCAGATCCATGCACATGTTGCAAGGGTCCCTCCCTCTATGGATTTCCAAGGATGAATAAATAGATCACACAGAGTTGATTTTCATAAACCCTATACACTTATGTATTCGTTTTCTAGGGCTAACATAACAAAGTACCACAAAATGAGTGATCTAAACAACATGACATTGTTGTTTAACAGTTCTGGAGGCTAGAAGTCCAAGATCAAGTTGTCTGCAGAGGTATGCTCCCTCTAACAGTTTTGTTCCAGGGATCTCGCTCAGCTTCTGGTAGTTCCTTGGCTTGTAGCAGCATAACTGTAATTTTCAATCAGTGTTCTTTCTTTGCACGGTTTTATCTCCAAATTTCCCTTTGGTAAGGACATCAGCCAGATTGGTTTAGGGGCCCATGCTACTCTAGTATGACCTCATCTTAACCAATTATATCTACAATTACCTTATTTCCAAATGAGGTCACATTCCGAGGTATTGGTGGTTAGGACTTCCACGTGAATTTTAGAAGGACACACTTCAATCCATAATAACAAATATATTTTTCCTCGCATGTCTAAAGGGTCATTCCTATTTAAGCATCCCTGCCTTTCTTTCGATCACTGATGTCAGCATTGGGAGCCATGTAACATAATAGCTAAGAAGATGGGCTCTGGGTCCAGACTGCCTGGGTTCAAGACCAAGCTCCACCACTTATCAGCTGTGCAATTTTAGGCAAGCTGCTTTCCCCCTTTATTCTCAAGTTCCTCATTTACAAACTTGGAATGATAACTTCACAGGGTTATTGTGAGGAATAAAGGAGTTACTGTGAGGAATAATGCAATGAAGCATTAAAGCACCTGCCACATAGCTCTGGATAAGTTTTCTCTTGTTACTATAAATCCACCACCTTGCTTTCTGGCACAGTTTTAATTTACAAGCATGTTTCCGTATCTAACATCATTTTATCAACACAGAATCCTCTGAGTTACACGAGGATTTTAAATTCTCATTTCCAAACGCATGAAGGCACAGAGGCGCAGGAAAACAAAGCGCCTTGTTCGAGAAAACCAAGTAGACAATGGCAACACAATTCTAGACCCCAGGTGATATGATTCCCAAACATGTTGTCTTTAACTGACACCAGTCTACATGGTTAAGCAGATTAAATTTAATTATTAAGACAAATATCATGTGATATCATTTATATATGGAATCTACAAAAAGGGTACAAATGAACTTATTTACAAAACAGAAGTAGAGACACAGATGTAGAATACAAACTTATGGTTACCGGGGGTAAGGACGGGCAGGGATAAATTGGGAAATTGGGATCGACATATACACACAACTATATATATATAAAATAGATAATTGATAAGGACCTACTGTATAGCACAGGAAACTCTACTCAATACTCTGTAATAGGCAAAGAATCTAAAAAAGAGTGGATGCACGTATATGTATAACTGATTCACTTTGCTGTATACCTGAAACTAACAGCATTGTAAATCAACTATACTCCAATAAAAATTTAAATTAAAAAAAAATATCCCATGAGAAACTTGTCAACTGACCATGACATGAAGCATACACTTAAGTCCAGTCAAACTCTGAGACAAGTGAATCTCATGGCAGTATCACGACTTATAGACGGTGCCCATCTCATCTTTTCTTTGGAAATCCAATCCTCTTTTTAGACTCTGTGGCAGTTCTATTAAATTTGTCTGTAATATGTTATTCCTGAAACCTTTTGAAGGAGAATGACTGCAAATTGCATGAGTTGCTCAGGCCTTCTGGAAATTACGAGAGAATAGAGTGATGGCATTATGTTAGCTTTTGAAATTCACCCAGAAATAAAATGACTCCTTTTTTTTTCTCCTTTAAGGCTTTCAACGTGGACAACACGAGTGGCTGAGATTGAAATTGCTCTGCATTTGCAATTGGAACTCCTGTGGTGCCCCAGGAATACAAATGGTGGGGAAATCATATAACAGTATGGGAAGCTGTCCTGATCAAAACAGTATTTTACTAAGTTCACTGAAGATTAAGATTGAATAACGCTGAAGTGTGAAATCCTCCATTATGCACTCAGTTCCAAAGAAAGAGGTGCCTCTTTGCCAAATACTTGCAAATTTCTCTCACCCTGGAAATGTTGAATATAACCCTCTGAGGTTCCTGGGAAATGCAGTTCTAAACATGAATAAACAAGATGCAATGATTCTACTATGAGTTCTCTGCCAAGATAATCTTTTTGTCATTTTAAAAGTGTGAGGAGGTGGGCTTCCCTGGTGGTGCAGTGGTTGAGAGTCCGCCTGCCGATGCAGGGGACACGGGTTTGTGCCCCGGTCTGGGAAGATCCCACATGCCGCGGAGCGGCTGGGCCCGTGAGCCATGGCTGCTGGGCCTGTGCGTCCAGAGTCTGTGCTCCGCAACGGGAGGGGCCGCAACAGTGAGAGGCCCACGTACCAAAAAAAAAAAAAAGTGTGAGGAGGTGATGTGGGCAGTGGGCAAGAGTGACTGAGCCAGGATACGTGGGTTCAAGTCCTCACTCGGCATCTCTTTTCTTACCACCTAGCTCTGAGCATGGGTCCAGTTGCCTCCCTGTTAATGGTGTGAGAGCACTGATGGATGACGAACAGCACACCTTCTGCACTGTGATTTAACAGTTCTCTGGTTCTTGGACTAAAATAATAATATTATTAGTAAGCATAGTAAGTAAGAGTAATCTTATTTTGGGATTTCTAAACCAATACAATTTAAACCAACTAACAAAAAGGCTGATATACAACTACCAGATTTCATTTTTTCCAAGTAAAGACATTTTTAAAAAAAAAATACTCCCATCTACAGAAAACTTAATTACATTACATAAAAAAATGACAGTTTAGGACCCAAACTTAAAAAGCAGGGAAGATAATCTTCAATAAAGAAAAGACCATTGACAAGTTTGTGACAACACATACATGCACACACATATTCTTCTCATCTTGCATGGTCCAGTGAGAATTTTATCATGCTCTAAAATTTGTGAACCTTTGGGGAGTAAAATGAGTAGAAGTAAAATTGACAAATATATTAGAACAATTAAATTCAAATCGTATTTTTGAAAAATGTTAACCCATGTCCCTTGCACATACGCCAAAAAAAAAAAAAAAAATCTAAATACATGGGAAAGAATGAATTAGATGAATCAGTTTAACATCAGTTGGTGTCTATATGATAAAACACAAAGCGATATCAGCACATGTATGTGTGTGGTGTGTGTGTGTGTGTAAACATATATAATTTTAATTACACAAAAATTATAGTTTGGGAATATTTTGGGAGAAAATCAACTAGGAAGGAAAAAGTTAGCAGGTGCAAAGAGAAACAAATGGTCCAGGATGTTCAGCCCCCACACTCCTCCAATATGGTCTTGTAATACAAAGAGGTACCCATACATCTAATCTGGGCACGAACTTACATGGAGTGAAACCAGGTAACAGTGTAAGGGGAAGGGTTTGGGGGCTTTTGTTTTTGTTTTTGTCTTTGCGGGAATATATAAATCCAAGTGTGTTTGAGAACTTTGGGAGAAATTCCAATCTGTGGCTTCTGGCACTAATTTCAGTTAAGATTTGTGAAGCTAATAAATCTCGTACTTGTAAAAGTTCGTGGCCTCATTTCCTCTGCCATTCTTCCATCATTGTCTACAGGAAAAGGTGGAATTTACATTTCTGATGCCTGGTTTGAGCCAGGGTCCTCCAGGCCACCAGTAAGGGAAGTGGCTTTCTCTGCATCTCCATTCTCAGAGGATGACATCTGCCCAGATAGGGAAATAGAACCAGGAGTCAATAGAAAAGACTGCCATACACCTTTCAGAAAGTCCATTTGCTCTTGACCTTGTTCATTTAGTCAACATTATTCCCTCGGTAATTACTGTGTGGCAGGCATTATTCCATGCACCGGAATAGATACAATGATGAATAAATCAGAGTCCTACCTTTCTGAAGCTTCTAGTGACTCACTGAGAGCACCAATTAACCCAAATTACAAGGCAGAGTGAGAAGTTATCATATCAAAAAGGAAATTAACTTTGGAGTGTATAATCCACACTGTATTTTTGCTGGTGGTGGTGACAGTGGAATGGAGGTAGTGCTCCAGGCAGAGGGAAGATTATGTGTAAAGTTGTTGACATTTGGAAGCATGCATGGAATAGTCCAAGAATGACAAGCACTGCAGCTGGACAGATGCACTGAGTATCATTCTCAGAGGGCAAGTCAGAAGTCAGTCTAGGAATACAGAGATCTAAAAGGAAGAAATGGCATTTTTTATGAGTTGCTAATGTGGTGTGGTTTAGGGGTAGGACAAGTGGGTTTCCTGAAAAGTTACTGCACCTTCTGCTACAGATTCAGAAATTTCCACCAACAGAGAGCCCCCGCTTTGTGTGCTGTCAGAACTACCCACCCTGGTGAACCCATTCCACCAACTCTGAGGTTTTCAGAAGCTGATTCACCTCAGATTGGCAGGCTCCACTTAGCCCAAGCTCTGATCTTCCATTCTAACCATGGTGGAGTTGATTTTGGCTCTCCCTCATTCCCTTTTAGAGTTCCTGGTAAATTCTAAACTATGTGTAATTTTCTTTTTGTTCATGTGTTTTGTTTTTCTCATGTGCTAGAATCTGGGATCTAAGTAGTCCTCAGTACACTTAACCTCTATGAGATTTTGAGTAGAGTCTTAGTACGTTACATCCCATCCCATCACTACTGGACCCAGAAGAATTACGAGGGGGATGTACCGAAGTAGAGACCTCCTTGCCATTGAATGTTTCAATATGAACTGGACATCCTATGGATGACCTTTAAAAGCATTCCTCCTGTCTCCCGCCATCCATCCCAGCAGACAAGAATCACCCACCAGGAGAAGTACGTGGGTATTAAAACGAAACACGGAATTTTGCCAGAGCTTGATACGGAAGTTCTCTTGTATTTGTTTGAACAAGCCTCTTTGATCACAGAATCTGGATTTGCTACTTTAAATTCAAATTCAGTGCACAGGTCACTTTGACAACATCCCTGATGGAGTTTCGTACCTTGTTTGAACACCTTAACAAAATGTGAGCTCACCACTTCAGAAAATAACTTGTTTCCCACAAGTTAGAGCTAATTAGGAAAAGCTACTTGCTTATATTCAAATAAAACCTGCTTTCTGATAACTCTCGTCCTCTTCTTAAGCAGCACAGAAAAGTTTTATGCCCCCCCTTCCACATGGTATCACTTTATTTGAAATTTAACCATGAAGAAAGCAGTTATGCCTGGAGAAGTTAAAAGGCACACACAAGGATATACAAAATGTCCAAATTCTCAGAAGAGCCAATACCCTTATTTTTAAATAGAGGCAAATTATTTTAAAAATTAGTGTATTGTTTTATAATTAGTTCCTAAAGCCCTATTGAATCATATAGTTACCTCTACATGCCAGGATTTCAGAACACCACTCTCTGTTTAAAGTTGCACTATTTCTTTTTTTGCTGGGAATTTCCACCTTTCCTGAGTCTAATGTGCTTTTCTGGGACAACTTCCTCACTTATTTCACCATCTTTAATTTATCGTGACCTATATGTAAAGTAAGCAAAATGAGCAAATTAAGAGTTGTTATGCTTTGAGTGAGGCTGGTCAATAGAAATGGAAAGACAGCTTGCAAAAGGCTGCACATTTTAACTTTTAAAAGCTGCCTCTTGGGCTTCCCTGGTGGCGCAGTGGTTGAGAGTCCGCCTGCCGGTGCAGGGGACGCGGGTTCGTGCCTCGGTCCGGGAGGATCCCGTGGGCCATGGCCGCTGGGCCTGTGCGTCCGGAGCCTGTGCTCTGCAACGGGCGGGAGAGGCCACAGCAGTGAGAGGCCCACATACCGCAAAAATATATATATATATATAAATAAATAAATAAATAAAAAGCTGCCTCTCCATTCTAACATTCTATTAATTATGCTCTGCCCTCACTCACATGGCCTTTCATTCATTTAATAGCAATTATGTTCTGAGTGATTGGAGTGTTCAAGGTGATGTATCCAATGAGATGGGCAGTTGCAAATGCTTTGACAGTCCCAGAGGGCCTGTTTCAGTTATTAGGCCAAGTAATTGTCCCTCTTAAAGGATTCTGAGTGTCTTTCAGCAGCTCCTTACTTTCCCTCTGCTTGTTTGCAGCCGGCAATATCTTACAAGCTCACTAAATACAGTGTTAAATTTCACAATATCCCATTGAATCTGACTCTGTGCCAATCAGTTTCTATTTTAATGCGTGAAGGATATCCTCTAGTTCAAGCATTTGGTTTTACTTGTTGGGAGCATTGAACTCTCTTGAGGATATCATCCCTCATACAAGTAGCAAACTCTTTTTCAGAAGAACTGTTTTTGTGTTGCTATATATGGATTCATAGATCTCTGAAGCCCAATCTGGACTCAGATTAAGTACACTGACTTGAAAGAATCCTGTAATCTTCACATCAGCAATCCAACTCCATACCAGAAAAGACCTTTTCACTGACACCTGGGGTCCCCCCAGGTGAGTAGCTAGCTCTGGCCAGGTGCCTTCCCCAAGGACATCATTTCAATTGGAATTTGAGGTCCCGCTCCCAGTACTCTGATTCCTGAAACCCTTGAGGCTACTCTGTTCAACTAAATATCTTATGTATCACAGAAGATATATATATCTTCTGTGCCAGATATCCTGGACAGATCTGTCTACCAAAAACACAGTAACGTCAACTTCTGATCCCCTTAATAATAGTCTCCAGGACAACACAAATTCCTCAGCTGTAATGGGAATGGCTACTGTCCTGGCTCAGCCTCAGTTAAGAAGGTGAGATAAATATTCACTCTCCATAGGGGAGGGAGGAAATGGAAATGACAACAAAACCCAGCAAGGAAATACAAGGGGAAGAGCAGGAAAGGGCAAGGAAGATCTTCATATCCCCAGTAGTCCCTAGATTCATATCTCTTTGGATTGGGTCACTGAAATGGATCGCAGACTTCCAGGAGATACCTGGAAAAGCTGTGTCTGTCCTACAAGCTCCAGCTGGCCACAGAACCACAGTCATACCCACCAATAGTCAAGCTGATGTAGATAACCATATCCCGGCGGCACCAGACTACAGTGAAAAGAAAGAATTTGGAGAGCACAGAAGGCCCTAGAGAACCCCTGAGCAGCTAGTTAAATGGGCCTGTCTTGCTCCTTTCTTTAAGCTCCTCGAAATAAAATAAAGCATCAAATTTAAATTTTGAAATCCGTATTTTGTATTGTGATGAGGTTTCTCTGTATTACTACTACTGATAGATATCCCGCTGACCACCATAACCGTGTGGCATGTGCCAGACCCTTAATTCGTTCTTCCATTTAACTCAAGCCTCTTGATCCTCATTTCTTGGTCTAATTTAGATCAAGAAGCTGAGACTCTGAAGGTCAGGTGGCTTTTCCAAGGCCACACAGTCAGGCCGTACCAGACCCGTGATTTGAATGCAGGTCTGTCTGGTTTCCAAAGACCACGGAGCTCTTCTCTTCACCTATTATGTTCATTATGCCAACTATGTTTTTTGTCAGGATAAGGAATGATTCCTTCTCTGAGTCCTCAATCTTGCTCTTGTAGTAAGTGCTCAGTAAACACTGGTGGAACTGAATCTGAGTTGCAGAATGAGGCTACCAATTTCTTATCTGGGCTGGTGGTAAAAACCCACAGCTGGCAATGGCAGCACGTATACAGGTCCCTGCTCTCCTAGTATAAACCTCAGCGTGTGCTTTCCAGAGTCTCCGGAAGCCTGGTCTCAGGAAGAGCCTGGAGCACAGACACTTTTAAAAGAGCTCTACAGCCTGCTAAATTCTAGGGAAAAAGAAGTTCAGAGCTAAATTTTGCTATTGAAAGACGCAATCTTGAGCTCTGAGGGTTTAATTACTTATGCCAAAACAAAAGAGCCAGTTTAATAGGATAATTGCCCATGAAAGGGAATTAAATAGAATCAAAAGAAAATTGGAAGCCACAATATTCTCTTGCCTGCTGGGGGGAGCAAAGCTAATTGTTTTCCGTCTGAAGTTCCCTCTCGGTTGTTTCATCGCAGCTGATTTTCCAAATTATTTGAATTACGCTGCAGATACTCATTTTAACTACTTAGGAAGTAAGGTTCCTCTCATTCTGGCTTTTGGAGTTGATTTCTTTAACTTGCTTTGGGTTGAAGCTATTGACATCAGAAGGTATAGGATAGAAAAAAGGGAACAATGAATGATTATAAGTGACCTCAGTTCTCACAGGATAAATTGCTTTGTTGGTCCTGCCAAAACCCACTTTTGTAATCATATATATTTTAAGGGAGACTGGATTTAGAACGAGGAGAGCTTAATTCTCCTTTATTCTAATTCTACTTTATTCCACGGTAGTCAAAGCACACTTAGAATATCACAGCTAGTTACTAACAGCCGAAATTGTGAGGAGCGCTGGCAAGTTGGAGTGGTTCCCCAGAAGAAGTAGGCGACAGAGTATGAACTGTTTCAAAAGATAAAAGGCTAATATCCAGTGTTAGCATATCTGGGGGGGAACAGCCCCTCTCAAGTTCTGCTGGAACGAACGTGGACTGCTGCTGTGTTTCTGAAGGACACCTTGGTAACACACACACAAGCGCCTGAAGTACTGCACGTGCCCTGTGACACTACTCTCACCCTCCTCCAAGTGTATTCCAAGAAGAGAATTGTCCAAGGGCAGCAAAGATGCTATTGCTATAATACGTTGTATTATTCTGAGCTTTTGGAGATTATACACACTGTAAAAATGGAGATTAGTTAAATATACTAAGGTGTTCCCAAGAGTATACTATGTAGCTGTAAATAAAATTTTAGATCAGTAGTTATTGACATGTCTCCTCCATATGGTTATTGAGCTGTTTTGTGAGAGAAATTAAGTGGAGATTATGGAAATTTGGCTTGTAAAATCGTTGCATAAGCATTTTTTTCTACATTGTGCTTGGGCCAGATGTTGCTGAACTCCCTTTACATATGTGCTAAGAAACTTCTGTTAAGATTCTGCTGGTCAGTCTCCAAATTATTCTAAGATAAGCTGTGGCCAAAAGGGCTCCAACTGCTGAGGGACTAGGTGATAGTAATGTCAACAAATTTTACGTGTTTATTTTAGGAGACCGTAGGCCTTTCAAGTGGAGGCAGCCTCTGGAATGTTTGCTAGATTGGCCCGAAACTCAAGGGAGAGTTTTGGGCTACAGGAATAGGTGATAAAATAAAGCCATGCCTTTGAATGAGATTGCATATGAGACTGTAGAGTGAGAAAGTGAGCAAGCCTGGAACAGAAGCCCAAGGATGCTCTACATACGAGGGATAGACATTGGAATACACGCCGGCAAAGCCAACTGGATAGAACCAACTGGTGACGTCCTCAGTGTTGTGGTGATAACACAAAGCTATAACTAAGGAGAGATGTTTTCCAAGTAGGAAGAGAGGATCCAATCTGAATGTCAGGTAAGCTGAGGACTGAAAAGTCCCTAACCATCAGGTACTACAGGTGACCAAGCTAAGGTAGGAAGGAGGAAGTCAGATTGAGGTGGGTTCATGAGGTCAACAAGGGGAACCAGCGAATGCAGAAAATTTCTTCAAGTTTGGTCATACACGGAAAGGGATGGATAAAGAATTAGCTGAAGAGGAAGGAGAGATTGCTGGAGGTTCTATTCCCACTCTCCCTTTTTCCCCTTATTTGTTTAACAGAGAGAGAGGATTTTAAGATGTTTGAATGCTGTTGGAAGGAGCCAGTTTATAAAGATAAGATGAGATAATGGGGTGCATCCCCAGCAGGGGGGGATGGGGGCATGGGTCATGGTGCACAGGTGGAAGGGTCACCCTTAGAAGAGACAAAAGACTTCCTTTCCACCATATGCAGATGTGGGGTGAGGAAAGAGCATACAACCGCAGGAGTGCGAAGGTACTGTATCCAGAGGCCGATGAGACCCTTGAACTAGGGAGACAGACTGGCTGAGGGCACGAGGGAGACCACCGACCTTGCATGTCTAGAGGCACCAGCCTGTGAGGCTGTGTCATATTCTCTGCCATCATCCAATAGCCCACAGCAAGAACAGACTCTGCTCAGTGAAGTTAAACAGCTAAGCCAGTATCACGCAGTAAGTCCCTTCATTCAAAAAATATTTAGTGCCCATCCATTATGAGCCAGGCAATGTATTTTAAGCACCTGTGAAAAAATAGATTCCATAAAATGTCTACACTTACAGAGTTTACGTTTTAGCGGACACAGTTTTAGAATCAGAGTCATACCTGTATAAATTCAAATCATTTCAATCTCCCAGCGATAAATCTCTCTTCCTACGTTTGGGGAAAAAATAAAGCCCTAAACTTTTTAAGTGAACCCATAACTTATCAGTGGAATTAAAGTTTATACTGTGTCTTTACAGCATATATGCCACACAGGAGACAATATAGTCTTAGACTCTAAGGAACAGATTTTTAATGCAATAATGCTGACAACTTTTGACACGACAGTTTCTTCCCCTAGACTCTGTGCTCTTTTAATTAAGGGAATGTTTCTTTTTCATGTTTATGTTCCCAGTGTCTAGCACAATATCTGGCACATATTGTATTATACGCCCAATAAAAGTTTGTTGTTTAATGAATGAACTAGTTCAAACGTGACAATTCTATAAATGGAAATAGTGATCTGTAATAAGAAGTTGAATGTCACATCAGAGGAAAATATGATGTCTCAGGATTGCCTTTCATCACATTCAACACCAGACATATATAGAACTCATTAACAGTGACACAGGCATCCATCATTACCATGCAATATAAAACACAACAACAACATAAAAGCTCTAAGTGGGGACCATAACTCATATGGAAAATCTGGAAGGTGAGTTATAACCTTAACAATGTTAATTTCAGCAATTTTCATTCAAGCTGCCAGTTTCGGGGATTTTATCGCTAGACTTTTACAACCTTCAAACTCTTGCCCCAAAGTTCCATAAATTTTGAGTGGAAGATCCACTTAGTTGTGAAACACAGTTATAGTTTGATGTAGGCTGAGTAATTTGGGGCTATAAAACTATGCGAAACAGAAGAAACAAGGTTGTTTGTGGTGGTTGTTTTTCTGAAAATAAAAATTGGTGAGATAAAAGAATCTTCATCTTCATAAATTTCTTGTTTAACCCATGCAACTGCTCTGTTCACTAATTCACTGATGTTCTGTTTATCTATAACCTGAGCATTATATTAGTAATGACCATAATCGTTGCTTGATAAGTCAGTTTGGCCAGGTGTTCTGCAAAGAGCACAGTTTTTGGAGACTGGAGACCTGAGTTCAAATCCTGACTGTGCCACTGATGTGTGTGTGTGATTTATTTAACTTCACTTAGTTTCAGTTTTCTTAGGATAATGACTGCTAGGCAAGGCCACTGCGCCATTCACCACTCACTTGTGTGGTTCCTCCTTGATGATCATTTTTCAAGAAGTCTTTTCACATGAGTTGCTATGTTCTGTGTCATGTGGCCTAACTCTTTAGACCCACAGATGAGTAAACCAGCGGGGAAAAGTTAACTCCATTAACTACCTGTCCCCAGATGGGCAATAGTGATGATCTAATCCAATCAGATCTTCCTTGGCAAATATTTTAATTTTTATAAGGTACTTAAGATGTAGTAAACACCTTACAAACAGTAACTCATTTAATACCCATAACACATTTATAAAACAAGCACTATCATTACTCTACAGATAAAGACACAGGTACAAAGAGATTAAATAACTTTCCCAAGAGCTAGGAATTGACAAAGCCAGGATTTGATTCCAAGTCTGTGTTTTTAACTACTAGGCCATGCTAGACATAAATGTGAGCCATAGGAAAAAGATAATTTGCATCAGGTGAAGAATTAAAATGTATTATCAAATGAATTAATTCACATGGAATAAATTACTGAGACCCAGCTGTGGGCCTGGCACCCTGCCAAGTGCTGGGGGCTCTGGCCGTGATCACTAGTTGAAACAGACCTGGTTTCTGGCCTCACAGAGCTAACAATACATGGAGAGAAGACTAACAGTAATATGCCATCACAAAAATAAATGTAGATGGAAAGGCTTCAAAATGAAGATGTGTTTGCCTGCGGCCTCTCTCTTCTAATCTGATCTCCCAAAGCAGCCACTGAGTATAGGGCCGATTCTTTTTATACAATACAGGCTCGATACACATCTCTTGTATGAAATTCATACAGAGGTTAAGAAGCTAAATCACGTTGGGAAAAAGAAAAACCTCTTGGTTTTGAGAAAGCAGGAAATATATATTTCAAAATTAACATTAGAGAGATATCAACTAGAAGTGATTAGACGAAAGCTTGAAAATAAAAAAATAATAAGCTTCAGTTTCATATAATATTCACTTATATGGAAAGTCTTATTTCCTCACAATTTAAGATAAGTGAATTGTACAGGCTATTCTCCTCCATTTTAAATGTCTCTGTGATAAATAATATAAAATAAATAAGTGGTAGTATTTGCAGACAAATGATAAAAAATGTATGTTTTTATTATGAATATAAATAGACAAAGGTTCAAAGCTTTGAAACTTGTACCATAAATAAAGCAAGCATAATGCCCTCTCTAGAAGGTAAGACTGAAAGCCTGTTTTTAGGGGTCCATGAGTTTGACGTCATTACTATCCTTGTTTTACTGTCTTATCCATGCTGTAAGGCTGAACACAAGCTCTGCCTCTTTTTGGGTTGCTTCTGTTTTGGAAATTCATTAATTCACTGATTCCTTAGTTTTGTTTTGTTTGTGTGTACGTGTGCGTGTGTGTGTTTAAAATATGCTTTGCCTGAAGATTCTCATTGCATCCTTCTACGTATCCAGTACATATTCACTATATAGAATGATAACTTGTGAATGATGGCAACGCCCTTTGGCCTATAATATGGAGTAAGCCTTTGTACAACTAAAATGTTGTTATATGTTAAATGATGTGGCAGCTGAATGTACCAGCCACATGAGAAAAGACTGCATTTTCTACCTCCATCACGATAAGGTTGGGCCTTGGGACCGAATTATGGTCAGAGTAATGCAGATTAAAGATATTGCTTTCTGCGCTTTCCTTGCAGCAGGAAGGAAAGGATTCCAAGTGGGCAGAGCCACATGAAAGAAAGAACCTGGATTCCTCAGCCATTGTTCTTCTGGTGGAGGATAGCTACCAGGAGAGCCACCAGACTTTTATAGGACCATGACACGTGGGAGAAATAAAATGTGACAGTACTAAGCCACTAAGACCTTAGGGCCATTGGCTAGTGTGAATTTTTATGGCTAACTCAAACCGCATAAGACAGGCGAGGTTGTATCATCGTCATTGTCGTCATCGTCATCGTCATTATTATTGTAATCGTATAATTAAATATAGCACATTATTTTAATTATTTATTTAATGATTGTTATTTAATTCCCGACATTGAGAATTTACTACAGCCTAGATTTTATGCTAAGTACTTTCGTATATTAACTAATTTGATTCTCCAAAGTATATAACCTAAGTGGATTTTACGAATAAAGGAATTCTTTCAGGCTGGTTGCTGGTTGCCGTTCAGGTGGTCATATCAGGATTCTGACCCAATATTCCACCTCTGTAATCTATTTGCCCAGCCCATAGGCTCTCAACTGCTAGAAGAGGAAGATCAGAAATGTACTGAACAACTACTATATTCCAGTAACTGTGCTAGAAATTGGTAGAATGAAGATGGTGTATCAGTCAAAATGGGCGATATACACAGGGTAACATGATCCCCATAAAACATTTCTGAGTTGTGAACAAGAGTTTTTTAAAAAAACACAGAGATCTCCCATCCAGTTACAGACAAGGCAAGCTTTTCTGAAACATGTCACTGAGTGGGGACACCATCCTAGAGAAACATGCAACCAGCCACTCTGTTCTTTTCAATGAATCAGTTTTCTGTTACTTGAAATTACGATAGAGGTGTCAACACCTCCGATGATATGCATGCAAAGTTCAAAGAAAAAAAGACTGGCTCAAATCCAAAATGTTACAATCTTTTCTTCCATAAATAGTACGTTGCCAACTGAAATGAGGCATCATCTAAGCTATGACTCACGAATGTGCGGAGTAGAGCTAAGTGCTGAGAATAAAAGCAGAAATTATTCTACAGGAGGTAACTAATTTGTCAAAAGAGACGTAAATGAATTCAATTTCTCCTTGTCAACCATAAATATTTAGTATTTCTGAATACAACCCATTTGCACTGGTGAGTAATAACTATTCGATTTTTTTATCAAAATAAACTTGACTCTCATCTCTGAGCGACTGGAGCATTTGAGAAATGCAATCACCTGCAAGTGGCCGTGTGAGCTTGGGCAAGTCCCTTCTTTCTGGGCATCATACATCAAGATGAGGAAAAGTTAGATGAGGTATAAGTCTCTGCCACCCCAAGCTGGGTTACTTCTCTCCATGGAAAAGCAGACAGTACCCAGTGTAGAGTCAGAGGCTTGGGCTCAAGATCTATTCTAGTTTTTACTAACATTGAATTAAAGGAAGGATTTTTATTCCCTATGCTTCAGGGTTTTTTTCACATGTAAAGTGAAGGTAATAATGCCTATCACTTCAAAGGTATGTGATAATCAAGATAAATATTTGAAAAATGATTAGTGAGATGGGAAGTTTTCCACATACCATGTATTATGCTAATCTCTACAAATATGAGGATGGTGATAAGAGGCTTCTGGCCTCTGGGCGTTTGTCATAGTGAGAGGAACGAATGGATGATGCACTACTAATGGATAACCTTTCTGAGCACTTGCTAAGTGCAGGCTCTGAGTCAGTCTCTTTCTTTTATTCATTCATTTAACAAATATTTACTGGGAATCAGTACCTGACTAGTACCAGGCACTTCTTCATCACTTGCATTATTTCTCATTTCGTCTTCTTGTATTAACCTTCATAATAAGTCATGAGACATTATTTTGCAATGCTCCTTTAAAAAGGAAGGATATTGAATCTCAGAAAGGTTCGGGAGCTTTTGTCAATTCAAAAAAAGCTAATAATTAGCAAAGTTGGGCTAGGATCTTAAGCCTTTCTGAATTTTAGATCTGAATCTTTACCTAAAAATGAACTGGCCTGGAAAGGAGGGCCATCAAGGAGGGATTACGGGGGTGGATATGGGAGATGCAGTCTTGATGCAGGAGATCTCCAGGGAGACAGAAGATTTAGGAGCCCTTTTTTAAGACAAAGGGTCCAGCAAATGTAAAGATGTAGAAAGCGGCAACAGTATGGCACCTGAATCTCAAATGTCACTAAATAAGTAGGTCTTTAGTGTGTATCATGCAGTTATTATTTTATGCAAAACTGTCACACAATTGGCCCGGCTCGTATGTGACTTTCCTCCTTTCCCCTTTCCCCCATCACTCTAATTACTCTGCCCGTGCCTCTTCCTTTCTCTCTCTCCCAATTCATTCTCCTGAATTGAGGTTTGAAAGAAAAATGAGTGAGCCATTCTCAGAGCTGACTGAAGTGATTTTTCAGAGGATCTGGAGAGCAGCCTGCGTTGGTTTCAGCTCAGAAAATACATACTACCAAAAATAGATTCATCTCTTTCTACAGCTTTGCAGCTGGAGGAAACCAAGCAGATGGCAATGAAGCCAAGAGCAGCCTCCATAGAACACCTTGAAAGAGTACAGAAGGGCCAGCCCCAGGAGCCCCAAAGGGAAAGTGTGTCGTGTGTGTGTGTGTGTGTGTGTGTGTGTGTGTGTGTCTAGGTGTACATACGAAGCCTTCAAACTATCCACAGGGAAAACAGATCACAAAGTTTGTGCTGGAAAATATACCCAGATATACCCAGCCAACTTCCCAGTCTCCTGTACATGACATAGACAGTGTTTAGGAAGGTGATACAGTGTGGCAGTCAAGGGTAAGGGCTCTGGAGCCAGGCTACCTGGACTTTTATCCTAGCTCTGCCACTCTGCCTTTAAGACTTTGGGCAACTTATTTTAATACTATGTGCTAGTTTTCTCTTCTTTAAAAGGAGGATGATAATTTTGCTTCTCTCCTAGGATTATTATAAGGAATAAATGTGATAATTCATGTATCTAGCACATGGTAGACGCTCAACAAATGACAGCTTTTGGTTTGTTGCTTTCAATGTTAATATTATTATTCTATGGAGCACCTTCTTCACAAATTCTAATCTTGGAAACAGCAAAACATAACATTATTCCTTCTTTGTTACCAAGGAAAGGGAGGCCTACAAAGTTTAAATGATTTGTCCAAGGTCACACAGCAGGCAAAAGAAATAGAATTTGAATCCAAGTTTATCCGACGCTAAAGTTCATGTTCTTCCTGAAAATGCTGGTTATGTCTCAGAGAATACAAATACACTCAGGGTGACAGCACAGGGACCAGAGGTCTGGGAAAAGGGGGTCCTAGGGTGTCACCCGTGGTTTTAGGGAGGAGGATACAGTGTAGAATTAGACAATCCTGGCTTTGAATACGTGCTCGGCTACTTACTGTCTGGGACTGGTAAATTCTTTTAATTTCACTGAGCCTCAGTTTCCTTATACTTTAAAAGGGGCTTTACAGGAGTTTAAAACTGACTTCACAGGGCTTTTGTTGAGATGATGTCAGTTCAATTTTTAATACCCTGAGGAAGCCCTTGGACCCCTGACAAAATCCACTGTCTTGTAGATGCTCATCACAGTAGGTAACTCTCACTGTAGCCTAGATTCCATTGGCAATTCTATATTCACCCTTTTGGATATTGGTTTATGTTTTTCTCCCACGCTTGAGTGTATCCTCCCTAAGGAACAAGGAGCACAGGGCTTGCAGGCACACAGGATGAGTGAGTTCCCAAATGGTAGGGGTCTTATTTCTTCACATTCTGGCTCTGAAGCCAATGTTTAATCAACCGCTGCTTAGTGAGAATCGCTGTACCCCAAAAGCCCAAGTGGAGAGTTCACCAACCAGAATGGGAAGACAGCACAACACTGATTTTCCAGGCTGACTTAAGCTGTATTTTCCCACACTCAAATTGACCAAATGTTAGATGGTGGCTGCTTGCCTTCTCTAGTTCTTGGTTATTTTCCACCAAAGCTGAGAAAGGACAGAGGCCAATGGTGCCATTCCTTCTAAAACATCACTCACGTTGGGTGTCACAAGGACACTAGCAAAGCTCTGTGGTCCTGCCCTTCATGTAAGTGTTCGCATCACCCTGGCTTGGGGACATCAGCACTGTGGACCTTCCGCCTCCTCAGCTGCAGGATAGAGTCCCCGGGATGGGCTACCCACTGTCTTGGTGAGTGAGCTCAGTAAGTGAGAGCATCTGAGTGAAAAGACCATGCATGCTCGGTTCTTAGCTTACCTCATCCACCAACAAGCCTCTGATATCAGGCAGCCCGGTTTCTCTCCTGACCCTCCTTTTCTCTGCAAAGTAAGAGATTTAGCTGAGAAGATGTCTGATGGCTTTTTTAGGAGTAAGAACTCACAATAACATCTTGGTCATAAAAGCAAAGGCCAGACCTACTAGAGAATGGACTTGAGGATATGGGGAGGGGGAAGGGTGAGCTGTGACAAAGCAAGAGAGTGGCATGGACATATATACACTACCAAATGTAAAATAGATAGCTAGTGGGAAGCAGCCACATAGCACAGGGAGATCAGCTCGGGGCTTTGTGACCACCTAGAGGGGTGGGATAGGGAGGGTGGGAGGGAGACGCAAGAGGGAGGAGATATGGGAACATATGTATATGTATAACTGATTCACTTTGTTATAAAGCAGAAACTAACACACCATTGTAAAGCAATTATACTCCAATAAAGATGTTAAAGTAAATTTTAAAAATAAATAAATAGAAGCAAAGGTCACGAAAGTCAGAAAGAGCCCTAGAAGTCCTTTAGTGAAACCCTCGTTGGGTGTATGGGTTGCTGTCCTCTGCAACAGGGCGAACAAATGATTCCTGCTGTGCTTGACATTGTTCTGAAAGTTACGGTTCCTTCTCGTAACCACAAATACACTGCTGAAGATATGGTGAATATTCAATCCCTGCTCCATTATCAATTAAAATGCAATCTTCAGAGGTGTTTTTTCTCATATTTTTTCCAGTTTTGTTGAGAAGTCATTGACATCCATCACTGTATACGTTTAAGGAATACAGCATGACGGTTTGATTCACATAATTGTGAAATGATTATCGCAGTAGATTTAGTTAACATCCATCATATGGTATAGCTACAATAAAAAAAGAAAAACTTCTCCTTGTGATGAGAACTCTTAAGATCTCTTCTCTTAGCAATTTTCCTGTATACCACATACCGATGTCAGCTATAGTCATCATGCTGTATGTTATACCCCTAGTACTTACGCGTCTTGTGACCGGAAGTTTATACCTTTTGACCACCTTCCTCCAGTCTCCCGCCACTTCCCCCACCACCCAGCTCTGGCAAAACCACAAATCTGATCTCTTTTTCCATGAGTTTGGTAGGATTTGTTGTTGTTGTTTAGATTCCACATACACATGAGGTCATGTGGCACTTGTCGTTCTCTGTCTGACTGTATTTCACTTAGCATAATGCCTTCAGAGGTGGTTTACGACACAAGATGACATATAGAGTTTGCATTTCACAGTGTTTGCAGACGTGTTTCCTACATTCCCTTTTCAAGGCAGGATAGCATGTTCTTAGCATGTGCTTGAGTTTTGAGGATCAGAGAGACCCAAGTTCAAATCCTCACTCTGCCATTTACCATGTGGGTGACCATTAGGCCCTAAAAATCTCCTTTTATCGTGTGTACAATGAGAGTAACTGTATTTTGGAGTTTGTCATCATCATCATTGTCACCATCATCATTATTAATTGTGATTGTCAACACTTGAAAGTTGGGAGGAAAAGAGGGAAACTGGTTTCAACCTCTTCTGTTCAGTGACCTTTTTTTCTCTTTAGAAAAAATTAAAACAGAGCAAGTCTATCTTACTGTTCAAGTTTCACAGCATGTGTATATTTTTATTTAAATTGTTTCTTCAGTAACACATACCCTTGTAATAGTCAATAAGACTCAGGGCGACTTATTTGTTTGTGTTTATTAAATTTGTCCCTCTAGGTAATATAAAGTTTTCACCTCCAGGGCAAAATAAATTGTGTCCCAAATCCTTTGTGTGACTTGATGAGGAAACAAGCCAAAAGACATAAATATTACTTCCTACCCCATCTCCTGATCTAACCAACATGAGGGAGAAAGACCAATGAGAAGCAGAACCAAAAATGGTCTGCTTCTGCTCTGATGGGAACGGTTTCCAGTAGAAACAATAGCTCCCCCGGTCACAGACAAGGGGAGTCCTTGAGACCCAGCCCTACTCTCACTGGGTAGTAAAGATGGGGTATCACACAGAGGTACTGTGACCCAGAAGGAACCATTGCCCTGGATCTACAGTGAGCTAGATCTACCCTGGGGATCTGTGCAGACATCTCAACATCTCTGCATTGGTCTGCTAGGGCTGTCATAACAAAGTGTCATAGACCAGGTAGCTAAACAATTAACGATTATTTTTTCTCAGTTCCAGAGGCTAGAAGTTCAAGATCAAGATGTTGGCAGGGTTGGTTTCTTCTGATGCTTCTCTCCTTGGCTCGTAGGTGGCCATCTTCTCCCTGAGGTTTCACATAATATTCACTCTGTGTCCAAATTTCCTTTTCTTACAAGGATGTCAGTCATTTTGGATTAAGGTCCACCCTAATGACCTCACTTTAACTTAACTACCTCTGTAAAGATCTATCTCCAGATACAGTCACATTCTGCGGTCCTGGGGGTTAGGGCTTCCACATATGAACTTTGGCCAGATACAACTCAGCCCATAACAACTTTCAACCCTCAGCCCATGGCTAGGAGAATAGGGCTATGTGACTGCTGTCATTTATCTTTTCCTTTTGATTCACACACACAATCACTGGAGTTTCCTAAGTGTCCTGTGTTAATGAGTATCTGAGTCAATCGAATGAAGCTGACAGACTTGAAAGAGTTGAAATAGGTTCTAAATTATAAAGTTAGCTCCTGCAAATATCTATATATGGCTCATTTTATTTGATGCTGCCTAAGTCTCAGGCATTCTTTTTATGCTGGAATCAAAGAGTTAAAGGGAAAGGCCCTCAGCCTTGTGAAATATAAGGTATGAAGCAAACATGAACATGCAAAAAACAAGCAACTGTAATGGGAGTCAATGCTACTCAGGAGGACAGGTGGTACAGGAGTGTCTGATAATCCTAAACGGTGGGTTTGCGTTACTCAGATGTAAGGATTGCGTAGAGAAGGGAGTGCTATTTTAGAACCAGAAAAGTCTTAGAGAAAATATCTAATGTGACTCATTTGGAGAACCCTACCATGCTAACCTGGTTGGAATCTAAAGTACAAGGAGGCAAGGGTGAAAGAGGAAACAAGAGTCCCACACAGACTTCGAATGGCAACCAAGGAGTTTGGACTTCAGCCTGCGAGGATTGAGGAGGCTTTGCAGCATCAGTAGCTGGAGAGTAGCCTGTGAGAAAAGCCCCCGGGGGAGAAATAACTGGAGACAGAGACCCAGCTACTGAGAGTTCAGGTTTCAAACAGGTGAGAAAAATCCCCCAGGGAGTCTTGCTGAATCAAAACTCAACACAGGGCTTTCCTGGTGGCGCAGTGGTTGAGAGTCCGCCTGCCGATGCAGGGGACACGGGTTCGTGCCCCGGTCCGGGAGGATCCCACATGCCGCGGAGCGGCTATGCCCGTGAGCAATGGCCGCTGAACCTGCGCGTCCGGAGCCTGTGCTCCGTAGCGGGAGAGGCCACAACAGTGAGAGGCCCGCATACCCCCCAAAAAAACTCAACACAGTCTACCTGCCAATTTTACCACCTCCTTCATTTTATGCTGGTGCAAGAGGTGGAATTCAGGCTAAGGTTCCTTTTTGAACACTGTTTACAATATTCTCTTTCATGTTTCTTTTCCTGGGAAGAACGGGAGGATGTGTCAGACCCTTTTCAAAACTTTGCAGTGAGCATCCTCAGCTTCTTCTGTAACTTCATCCAGCCCTCCCATCCTCTCAGCACCCTCAGATCCTTTGGTTGTTGTTTGCCTCTAGAAGATGAGAGCAGATGGGAAAGAATGGACTAGCCTAGCGCTTTGTCCTAATGTTAGAGATTCCGACTCATGCTGCCTTGGAAGGACTGATGCTGGAGCTGTCAGAGGCTACGAGGAACCTCAACAGGGGTACCAGGGGATCAGTACCTTCAACCAAACTCAAATCAATACACCTCGGTCTAGGTTAATAGCACACACAGTGGGCTCACACATGTGTACTAGACATAAGGCATGGCTTAGAATATACTGCAATATATAATCATTACCTATTTTCATAAATATTCTCTACTTTACTTCTATCAGACCCTGAGTATCATTCTAGCTTTCTTTCCCCCTCCTACACCTCAGCATTCTTCATTCTTCATGCAAGAAGTATCAAACCTCTCTCAAGCCCTCAGAACATCCCCTATTTAAAAAATAGTTTCCTATATTTCATTCATTCACTTGTTCATTTATTTATGTGACAAGATCTATTATATGCAAGCACTTTTCAGGGAGATAGAGAAGTGAACAAGTCATGTTCCTTAACATCGGCTTCCTTCCGGCATCACATACTAGGGTTACCTATACAGCATTGTCAAGAAGTCAACACCTTCATTGACCTCATTTTTTTCCTAGGATGTAACAGACTGCAAATTAGAAGGGAACCACCTCCTGGAAGTTAAAACTGAATGACGACTGACAATAGGGAAAAGACAAAGAAATGTTCAACCAGAAAAGTACAGATCGTACAACTTATAACTTCCGGAGATATCTCCATTATACAGCTAATATAATTTATTGATATGCATAAAGGTTGAAGGTTTGCAACCTGCTCATTTTTTCTCATTGCTTCCTTTAATTTATGACCAAGTTCTATCAATGACACCTCATCATTTTCTGTGTTGATTACCTTCCTCTCCATTTCCCCTGCTGCCACCTCGATCACACCCATATCATCTTAATTTCTTACGTGTCATATCTTTTTCCAACAGCTCATGACTCCAATCTATCCTCCTCAAAGCTGCCGAGCTGATCTCTCCAAGATGGAACTGTCACTGAGGACCATTTTTTTTTTAACCTAAAACTCTTTAGTGACACCCTACTGCCAATGGTGTGTGTTTCAAACCGGCATACAAAGTCCTTCATGATTTGGCCCCTGAAGTCCTGTCCAGTCTCATCTCTAGAGAAAGCATCCTTCACTTCTTTAAGTCACACGGATCAACCTGTGGTTTAGGCCTCTAGGCCTTAGGTCACTCTTCCCACTGCTCAAGATTCCTTCCTTCCACCTTACATCTGGCAAAATCCTAGTGACTTTTCAAGATTCCATGAAGTTGTTACTTTGATTTGCTTTCTCAGACTACCCTTTGCCCAAATATATCAACCACTTAACCTTTGTGCCTTCTTTCACCCCTGTACTCTGTGCAGATTTCACCAGAGTTACTGTATATATACATATATATGCTTATCTTTATATATACGTATTATATATTTTCCATTTCTGACGTGTCTGTTCTCTGCAGCCCCAGATGTTGACTAGAGCCAGGTCCCATTCGTCTCTATGTCCCTAAACTTTGAACAGTGCCTGCTGCATAGTATTTGTCCAATAAATTTGTGTCAGTGAATGAAATATATAGATGAATAATGAATAAATGCTCAGTTTCCTCAATGCAGTTAAACAGGGAAATGGATAATGGTTTAGAAAGGTTTCTATCATGAGTTGTTAATCACCTTTAAAACATTCTGGGTGTTTCAACAGAAAATTGTCAATATTTGGGAGGATTCATTGATTCGGAATATCTCTAATTAGAGCTGTTAGGATTCTGTACTATGTTTGGTTGTTTATACATCTACTGTTCCAAATAGGTAGATGGTTGGCTTCTTGAGATAATGGGCTATGCCTTCTCCGTCACTGCATCATTCACCATCAATAAAACTAATATGCTTTATGAATATTGATTTTTAACATTGCTTTTAAAATTGTGGAAAATATACGTAATATAAAATTGATGGTTTTAACCATTTTTAAGTGTACAAACCAGTGACATTAAATACATTCCCATTGTTGTGCAACCTTCACCACCATCCATCTCAAAAACATTTTTATCACACTAAACTTAAATTTTGTCCCCAGTAAACAAGAACTCCTCTCTACCTCCTTTCCCTAGCCTCTGCTAACCTGTTAAGTAGAATGGTGGTCACTATTCTACTTTGTGTTTCTATGAATTTGACTATTCTAGGTACCTCGTATAAGTGGAATCGTACAATATTTGTCCTTTTGTGACTAGCCTATTTCATTGAGCGTAATGTCTTTAAATTTCATCCATGTCACAGCATATATCAGAATCCCATTCCTTTTTAAGGTAGAGTAATATTCCATTGTATGTATACCATGTTTTGTTTATTTATTATTTGTTACTCATTCATCCATTGATGGACAACCAAAAAGTTGTCTCCACATTTTGGTCATTGTGAAAAACGTTGCTATGATCATTGGTGTACAAATACGTGTTTGAGTCTCTGCTTTCAGTCCTTTCGAGTATATACCTAGAAGTGGAAGTGCTAGTTCATATGGTAATTCTATGTTTAAAATTTTGAGCAAACTCCATATTGTCTTCCACAGTGGCCATACCATTTAACACCAGAAATGCACAAGGGTTTCAATTTCTCCACATCTTCACCAACACTTATTTTCCATTTTTTTTTTTTTGGATAATGGCCATCCTGATGGTTGTGACATTATAAATACTTATAAATAAATGAAAAAGCAAGCATGATCTACTGGGGTTTATAGATAATGAAGACACCACAGACAGGTTGGTAAAATAAATGTAACTGCAGGGTGGTGGTGCCTTGTTAAAGCACAGACTTTGGGGTTAAATTTCTAACTCTTTCAATAAACAGCTAAGCAGACCAGAGTGAAACCAGAATTTTCCTGTTTCCCCATCTGTAAAGTGGGGTTAATGATGTCAAGCTTACAATGTTATTTTGACAAACAAAAGAAAATGTCAATAAAGGTATTCCTGAAAGCTTTTCTCCAAAGAGCCCTAGTAACAGTGTGATGATCCCGGTTTCAACCAATCAGGTGCCATAAAGGCTGCCCTTCAACACCACTCCCCCGACCTGAACCTCAGGCAAGAACAACACTCTGTATTTTCATTTCCACGGGAATAAGGGAGGAGACCGGCTGGAGTCAGAAGTCTGGGATCTACATTCTGAATCCTCTTATTTGGAGCAGGTGACCTTGCACAGGGCACTTCACCGACATGTGCTTTTGTTTATTTCATCTGAAAAACAGGGTACAAGATAAGCACTTGTAAGCACGGTGGTGACCAGTAAATGACATAATGTCTGGACAAAAGTATCAGAGTCCTGAAATATGTAATAGCCATATTTGACTCTAAATTTCTTCTCTCTGCAGGGTGAAAATGAGTGTCAACTGTTCAATTGGAGAAGCTAATCCAGGCTTTCAGACAAACCATCCACTGTGTTCCCTCTTTCCCTATCTGCCTTGGGGGATCAATGAGATAATGCATGTGTATAATTCCCTTGAAACTGCTTTGGAAAATATAAAGCACTGTCAAATGTAGGTTGTCATTACAATTCTTATTAGGGGTCTGATTCAACACTATTAAAATTTGACAGCAGGTAGGATGGGAAAGGCAGGCAGATTTCCAAACAGATAATAACTTTTAATCAGCATCAGACTGTATCCAAAGCATGTGTGTCCTTCTGATCAGCAATGAAAATAGCTGCAATTAATTTGACAGCCAAGCAAAGCCATGAATTAATGCGAAGTCATTCTCTGAGGAACATTTTTCCTCATGAATGGGAAAAAATGACTGAAATAATCAAGCAGATATGTTAGTCATGCTGATTTGGAAACTGGTTTCAGGGCAAGCTTCACCTGTGAGTATACCATGGTCACCTCCTCACATATGGGCAGATCCAAAGTGTGACCAGACACAGTGAGTCAACAATGCTGGGCAGTAATCAGAGGACACCCAATCAGTCATTGTGCAGGTGGGGAAACTGAAGACCAGAGGTGAAGCGATATGTTTTAAGTCACCCAGCAGGTAAGAAGTGAAACCAGGCCTAGAGTTCATGTTTCCTGAGTATGTCACCAAAAAAAACAATGAACCTAAATTCAAATGACCTTGATTTGATCTAGACTTTGCTACTTTTAAGAGTAATACCTCAGTAAAAGGTTGTTATTTCTAGGTTCCATTCAAGCCTTATCATTTTAAAAGTGTAGAACAAGCATTCCAGTTCCTTTTTAGCACATTCAGTCTGAAATAGCTTTGTCAAAACCTTAACTGGGGCTTCCCTGGTGACGCAGTGGTTGAGAGTCCACCTGCCGATGCAGGGGACACGGGTTTGTGCCCTGGTCCGGGAGGATCCCACAGGCCGTGAGCCATGGCCGCTGAGCCTGCACGTCCAGAGCCTGTGCTCCGCAACGGGAGAGGCCACAACAGTGAGAGGCCCGCGTACCGCAAAACCATAAAAGCAAAACAAACAAACAAACAAAAGAAACCCTTAACTGGTTACCACGGGTGGGTTATATCCTCATCGGCTGGCCATATCTGGAATTCACACTTGACATAGAACAGGGCTTCATTAAACTGGAATTTGCCATCCAATCACCTGGGGAGCTGGTAGAGACTCACAGTCTAGTTCAGACAGCTGGGGATGGTTCCTGGGGCTTTGCATGTGAGGCCGATGCTGCTGGTCCGTGGGCTGCCTTCAAGGCTCAAGGACAGAGAGAATGCAGAGACCGTCTCCTACACAGACCTTTGGGTGGGATATTTTGTTATCTGAATGATGTCTACCAGCATCATGGAAATATGCTGTGCTGTGTTTTAAACCCACATCTAAGGAATCAAAGATGACAAATGTTGACCTAAGTTAAGACGGTGTCTTCATTGCAGATGCTTTCACAATGCTTTCCCAGCTTAGCCACTTTTGTATCACCATAACAATTGCCACTACACAATAAATACCAGGGTCATTGTGAGGAAAAATAACCTGAACAAATCTGCCACTTAAACTTTGCTCCTAATTAGAGGTGATTGTCTTCGCACAGTGACCTCATCATTCTTCAGGAGGCCTGTATCTCCTCATTAGCAGAGAAAAATCTCCTAACTAGCCAGGGATGTTCTGATCTCTTAATGGCAAAGAAAATACTGGGTTGGCCCAAAAAGTTCGTTCTGGTTTTTCCATAAGATCTTACGGACAATCCCGAAGGAACGTTTTGGCCAACCCAATATTTAGATCCATCCATCTATGTCTTCCGCGTAGTTCATTCCAGCTGCATTTCAGAATCTCCCTTGATCTCAGACTTCAAGATGAGGGATGCCATTGAGTTTATAATGATGATGATGATGATAGCAGCCATTTTTTAAAAATAAATTTATTTATTTTTGGCTGTGTTGGGTCTTCGTTTCTGTGCAAGGGCTTTCTCTAGTGGCGGCAAGCGGGGGCCACTCTTTATTGCGGTACGCGGGCCTCTCACTGTTGTGGCCTCTCCGGTTGCGGAGCACAGGCTCCAGACGCGCAGGCTCAGCGGCCATGGTTCACGGGCCCAGTTGCTCCGCGGCATGTGGGATCTTCCCAGACCAGGGCTCGAACCCATGACCCTTGCACTGGCAGGCAGATTCTCAAGCCCTGTGCCACCAGGGAAGCCCACAACCATTTATTAAGTACTTTCAACGCACAGTGCATTGTTGTCGTCATTTTACTGTGCTACTTTGTTCACCCTTTGCAACAACACTGAAATAAATACTATTATTAGTTGCTATTATTAACCAACCTGCCCAAGGTTGGCACATCTAATAAGTGGGAAGTCAAGATTCAAGTCCGAACGATCCGAGTCCAAAGTCCACTCTCCTACCACCCGCACTGTGAAAATAAAGTTCAAATTCCTACTGTAAAGGTCTGCCAGGACACTGCTCCATAGAACCTTCAAGGTATAAACCCAGCCCTCTCTCCCCTATCCTTCACCCTACCTGTCAAAACCCTACTCATGTCTCAACTCTCTACTCAAGTGGCATTTCCAGAATATCCTCTTTGTAACTCTCAGGTTGGTGAAAATGCTTCTTTTTGCCCTAATGAAACCTCATGCAAGTCTCTGAATATTTTCTCATTCAGGATCACCTTAACAATACCCCAACTAACTCCCAGTTTACAATCATGATGAAGCTGAATCAGGCTTCTGTACCCTGACACAGAATTAAATCTCAGATGCAGAGTTTTGGGTGAAGTAGAAAAGAATACCTTTATTGTTTTGCCAGGCAAAGGGGGCCACAGCAGGCCAATGCCCTCAGAACTGTGTGTCCCATCCTGGAGGGAGTAGTGAGTAAGTTTTATAGTAATGGGTCAAAGAGGGCGTGATCAGCTTGTGGACACTCTTCTGATTGGTTGGTGGGGAGGTAGTGGGAGTCGGCATCATCAGCCTTCCGGTTCCTCCCGGTCTGGGGTGTGCGTGCTTGTGGGCAGTGCATAGTTAACTTCTCCCACCTGGTGAGGGTTTCAGTGTCTGCAAAACAGCTCAAAGATGTTGTTGTGTGTATCCTTGAGGGGGAACCAGGACCCTGCCTCAAGGCTGCACTATGGTTTCTTGACTGTTCCTCCCCTGTCTCTGCATCCCCTGCCTTCCCTATTTAGCAACGGTTTGAACCTGCTAGTTGGAACTCAGGGAAGGTCATGGAGGCTGAATGAAGCCTATTTCCTGTAATCAAGAAATGGGGGACACGGAAAAGCTTTTGTGCCCAGGAACCCCACAGGGTCCTGCTCACTATCGATCACACTTGAATAAGATATGTTTTATTGTCTTGTCAAAATGCAGTTATTTTCCCCAAACACTCCGCTTTCATTCTCTAGTACTTAACACATCTTTCTGTTTGCATATCTACCTCCCCATTGATCTAGCAGCACTTTGAGGGTGTGAGTCAGATCTGCTTTATCTCTGTATTCTTAAGGCCTGGCACTTACTAGTTGCTCAACAAATACCTTTGTGCAGTTTACAGATGGGAAAACAGAGGTTCATATCACTCAGCGAGTTAGGTGTGGATCCAGGGCTTAAACTCATGAACCACCGACTGTCTCCCGCATTTCACATAAATCTACCATGCACACATTTAAAACAACTCATACTGAGAGAACTGAAGAATACTAATCCACATATCATGAATGGGAAAGTTACAATTCTAGAGAAGCCAAAGGGGAGTATTTGAGATAAATTCCATTATGATAACATATTTTAAAAGCCCTCTGACCTTATACAAGTGGAATGATTAGGAGGCGCTGTACCAGAAGAAAAGCCGGTGCCCAATTTCTTGGGAACAGGTCCTCTGAGTCTTCTCAGCACAGTCTTTTAGTAGCATTTTACATGCCAGTGGGAAGACTCTGAAAAGCCTTTACACCTTTCAGAGAGGACAGCGGTAGTTCTGATTGTTCTGCGCGTTTGTTTGTTTTTTTAATCATCACAGTTGCTGTGGTTGAGTTGATGGGATTGTGGACATTCAGACACTGACCTTGGGAGAAGGATGTGGGAGGCCATGGGGAGAAGGAGAGTTAGCAGCTTTTATTTAGGAATTTTTACTAGATCATTCATTCACTCACTTAGCACATATTTTTTTGTCCTCTTCGAGGGATACTTAATATAGAAGTTAAGAGTAGGAGCTCTAAGGCCACATGGCTTGTGTTTGAATCTTAGTTCTACCACTAATAGCTTTGTGATTATGGGAAAATAATTGCATCTTGGCAAGTCTCACCTTTCCATCCATAAAATAAGATGAATAATTGTACACATTTCAAGGTTATAGCAAAGGTAAAGTAAGATAATATATGTGAAGCACTTAGCACAGTACCCAGCACATAATAAGTGCTCAATATATTTTAGTTGCTATGTGCTATGCACTAAAAAAACAGTAGAACTTAGAAAATGTAGCTGGAACTGTGGATAAAAGTGGATGGGTTAAAGTTACCCCCACTCTTTTGGGGTGAAAATCCCAAACCAAAACATTCAGTGGAGTAATTGATATGAAATTAGAAAAACCCTAGAGTTCTGGTAGATGCAAACGTGAGAGGGTGGAGGTACCTCTATAACTCAAAGCACATGTTGCTTTCACCAAAACAAACAAACAAATAAAAACAAAAAACACACAAGAGGAAATAAAACCACTAATAGTAAAAATAAGTAAACTAACCCAATGAAAAGGAAAATTAGCAAAGCAAGAATTAGGAATAACAGGACCATTTGAAAGGGATTTTAAAATAATATTTAAAGAGAGTTTTAAAAAGTAATTTAAATTCAAGAACAGAAGAAGATATTTTAAAAATTTGAAAATGAATGACATTTTAAAAATGAGAATTACATAAACATATTAAAATTTAGCCCATAAGTTAAAAAATAGATTAGAACATCTCAAGAGAGGACTCATGTAGGGAAGATAATCTATATTGGGAGATAATTCTCTATCCAGAAATGAACAATCCATGTGTTCCAGGACTATCTTTTCAGGAATGTTTATACAAGCAGGCAGCCCCAGAAAGATAGAGAAACTCCCTCTAGAGAGAATTTATTAATATTCTGGGTAAGTAAAGATAAAGATGGTCACTCCTTCTGGAGAGATTTTGAGATTTCTCTCCCTGGAGATATTGCAGGTAATAAACCTAGAGATATTTCCTTTCCTCCTGAGAGACAATTGCTTTCCTGCAAGGGTGATAAAACTCATGTCTCTCTCTCTGGAGAAGAGGAAAGCCAGTTTGGCCAGCAGGCTTTATGTAAGATCAGAGTCTACTCAACTCAGGGTTTCTGTTCTATAACACATCACCGCTTGCTGTGTATGTAGGTATTACTTGGCCTTCACCGTCACACTTCATGGGAGTTGAGGCTTGTCCATCCAAAGCTACAATGTAACTCTTGCTGTTGCTTTTGCTGTGAAGAGGAACCTCTTTGTCTCTGACCCATAGGACTTCTGTTTCCCTACTAGTGTCTGTAAAATTGTGACAAGGTAACTTGATTGCAAAAAGTGTAAAATCTCAAATTCATCACAGCTCTTCAAGTGGAAACCTCAGGACATTGTGCAGAAAACAGCTCTGAGATGTAAAGAAAGGAAAGTTATTACAAAGATATAAAGAGACTGTGAGAAACATTGAGGAGATCCAAATACGTCTTAAAGAAATTCTAGGTCAAATAAATGAAAGAATGGGAAAGAGACGACATTCAAAGATATAATGCTTGAGAACTTCCATATGCATGAGTCCTTAGATTCCATGAGTTCACCAAGTCCTGAGAAAGATTTAAAAACAAAACAGAAACAAAAAACAAACAAACAAAACCCCTACTAATTTCTGTGAAACTGCAGACCATCAACACAGTGGTGGAAGTGTATGCCATTATTTCTGGTAAAATTCTAACTGTATTTAGGCTAAGATTCAGAACTTAGTGGAATTGAGGTGGCTCTGAATTCAGCTTTTCCCTTGGCTCGTGGTTACCTACAGCACACACAAGGCGTATGGCTCTCTCCATGTGCGGAAAGTCCTGCTGGACCTGAGAAAGAAGGAAAAATGGTACCCCTTTGTACTTTTACACTCTTCATCTTATACCATGAGTGAATGTTAGAATTATAAACTCTACTAACAATTTCTGCACTTGTGTTCAATGTTTACAAACATTAAACTCTCGCTAGGCTACAGTCCAACATCCAGGCAAAGAAAGCTGAGTCAGTGCCCAGATATCACTTAAAAGTCATCTGCCTCCAGAATGTTTCCACTTATAGAGCAATGACTCCACTCCTAGGCTAATTTGATTCATCTGTCCCTGAATGCTTCTGATACTACTTTGGTCCAAGGACCAAATTAATAGAGGTATAGACTGTGTTTATAGGGAGGAAGAATGAACTATCATTAAGGTGTCATTTTATACCAAGGTAATCAATGCACAAAATGAAATTTCAAACAAAATCACAAGAGATTCAATATGTTGTGTTACTGTAACTTAAATAACAAATTCTATAATGTATATGGAAGAGTTAAGAGCCAAGAATGGCCAAGCAGTTTTGCAGATGCAGAAGGAGAAAAAGGAGGAGGGTGGAGGACTATTTAATCAGATATCAAGATATTTTAAAGACGTTGGCATTAAAATATTCAGTATGTTATAGAAATAAGCAAATTAATATGTGGGGCGGAATAAACAGCCCAGAAACATCCCACTCACACAAGGAAACTTGGCGTGTGGCAGAGCTGGGATTGCAGGTCAGAGATGAAAGATGAGCAATTCAATAAACGTCATTGGAGAAAAACTGGATGCTTCTAAGTAAGAACAAACATAAATAGATTCCTACCTCACACCACACAGAAAAAAAAATTAAATGGATTAAAGATTACTATTAAAATGTCTAATAATTTAAAGTATAATAATCTATTTTAGATAATTCAGATAAAATAGAATATTTTTTACTAACCTGGGATAAGAAATGAATACCTAAGAAAAAAATGTTAAAAACGAAAACCATAAATAAAATAACTAATAAATATAACTACATTAACATTAAAATGTTCTGTGTGAAAAATTCCCTATAACAAAATTGAAAGACAATCAAAGAATGGAAAAATTTACTTGCAACCCATATACCCCAAAAATATTAGAGTTCATAAAATATTTTTTTAAATGCTGCCAATTTAGGTTTTTATTTTAAATCAAACAACTCAATAGAAAAACGGGAAAAAAGCATACAAATATTCAAGTTACAATAAAGGCAACTAGAACATTGATAGATATTTTTTTTAATTCTTCAACTTTTCTTGTATTCACAAAAATCACATTTTACAATAAAATTAGAAACAATTTCACTCCTCTTTGAACTGGCGAAAGTATAAATCTACAAAAGCAATTTTTTTTTAAAGTATGGAGTCAGGAATTCATATGATACTGGAGGAAATATAAATAGTTTCAAATACTTTGGAGAAGAGTTTGGAACTATCTAGTAAAATTAAATATGCACCTAACTGTACAACCCAGCAATCCCACTTCCAGTTAAATAGAATGGAAACTTTCATTAACACAAGGAAATACGTCCAAGATGTTCATTGCTACTCTATTTCTAAAAGAAAAAAGCGGGGACCATAGATTTAATGTTAAGTAGAGTGGGGAATGATAAATGTAATTTGAAATACTCAAACAATGGAATACAGTATTCCAAGCAAAATGACTGAATTATATCTATCCATGTACCTATTCAAATTATCACGAATATTTCTCTAAAACCTACCATATGAGACAGATAATTGCAGAATGATATGTCAGCATGATTCCATTCAAAGAAAAATTTAAATCACATGAGAATATACTACATCCTGCTTATGAGTGCGTGAATACAGGGTTAGGGCATAGGACTGTGCCCATGTGGAGTGACAGGCTGAAAGAATGAGCAGGGGACAAAATCTAACTCCCAGCCTTCTTGCCGAGCCTTGTCCCTCTCTGGTTTTCACTTGCTTGAAGGATGCAGCACCATGTTACTTGTACGAAGGTGCTATTGATCATAAAGCCATTCACTCATGGAGACGCATCCCCCTAGAGGAGCAGCTTTTTGCCCATTTGCACAAAGACACCATGATAGACTAGGGGAGGGGGTGGTCTCCAGACACGGCGTCGTATATGTGGTCATCAAAGGCAGATTTGCTATGACACTAATGGAAACTTCAGAAGCAGGCTTCTCCCTTATGGACCCCTTCCAAAGTCTTGGGAGGCATCCTAGTCTGCTGTTCTCATAGTCATAAGTTTTCGTAAATCTTGCAAAATTCAGATATTTTAACAGTAATCAGTTAAGACCAAGTCTTTCCACTCTACTTTTCCCTTTGCATTTCTTCTGGTGCCAGTGACATTGGAATGGCCATGAAGAGTTTTAGGAGCTGCTAAGGGAAAGTTGAATCGGAGATATATTTCATCTGGGGAATATGTTTTCGTACTTCAGTCACTTCCCTTCTACGCACATCCCCAAGCAGGAATGGCTTCCGGGAGCACTCCTACCACCCTCTGTGCTAAATCACCTAGCATCAGCACATACAGGTGTAGGGCCAGAGGTCATATGTGAACATGAATGTCGCCTAAAGGTATCCAGCACCAGAAGACATGGGTAGATTAGTCAGTGTCATCAACTCAAAGGGTAATTAAGTCACTGCACAAGAAAACTTGATTTACCTTGAAATATGACAGCTCATATATGAAGAAAACTTAAATTTTCCCCAAATGGACAACTATCCCCGAAGTTTACAAGACATTCCCAAGATGAATTAAAACTTAAACAAGTTATTCTAGACTATCAGTAATAAAGAAACAACTTGTAAACCACTGTGTTGGAGAAAAGATTGAATTATCTTTCTCTTCTCTCTATAGAAAATGATATTCTAAAGCATTCCAATTTGAAGTGTCAGTCAAAGAATATTCAGCCAAGACTGTAGGGAAAAAGTATTATAGAGGTGAGTCAAGCCTTTAGTTAATAAAACGTTATGTTACTTTTCTGGATTTTGTCATTTATGTAACATTTGTCAGTTTAACTTTTTTTCAATTATGTTTCACTTTTTAAATAAATATAAACTTTTGTGCCTAACTTTAAATTCTTAATATTGTATTTTTTTCTATATAAAAATTGCATAAGTTTTAAGTCCCACAAAATATGAATTTTCTCATGGTTCCAATATTGGAAATAGTAGCTCAGATGGCTGCACAGCTTCTATAAGGTAGTGTTTACTTCCGTGAGGGAAGGAAGGAAATAAAAACTGTGATATGGGGATTTTAATATTTATTTTGGGACTTTACATATAAAGAAATTATTGATATATATATTACTTTCAAAGCTATCTGAAGCAAATGACAAAGTTCTCATTTGTTAATTCTGAAAGGAGCAGCATATATTTTGTATTACTTTCTGATTTTCCTACATGTTTGAAATATTTCACATTTTTTAAAGGACTAAAAAAATTCCAACATACTTGTTGCATGGACTGAACATTGGGAAACTAATGAAGAAGTATTGGTCCAGATAAAGATGCTAGTGCCCTGGGCTTGGACAAAAACAATGACACTAGAAAGCAATGGATGAATCTGAGAAATATAGGGAATAGAATCCATGGGGCTTAGTGACTGATATAGGGTAGATACTTAGGTAGAAGTCTTGTGTAGACAATCGGGTGAATGGTGGTACCACTGGGAAGTCCTTTGAGTTCAGAGTGACAGATGATACAGATGGGAAGGAAAATACGTACCATTTGATCCCAGTCCCTTCTTCCCACGTTATAGATGGAAAAACTGAAAACCAGAGGAGTGTAGTCACTTGCTCACTTAGGAGATGCTATTTACTCTTTGATCTCCCTTTCTCAGACGGACTTTTAAAGCATCTTAAAACACGGTGTCTCCATATAAACCAACTAAGACTTTAGTGTTACATGAAACTGTAATTCAAAACCCAAATGAGAAGCAAATAGCTGTATACCTTGCACACATGGCTTAACCTCTCTGAGCCTAATTTCTTATCTCTATCATGGGGTTATGATGCTTACTTATCCAAATTACAGGGAAAATTATATGAGAACAGAGTAAAGGGCTCAATAATTGGATATATCTTCAGGTCTCCCACTTTCTTCCCCATGCTCAGCAAAATATTTCCACTGGACCTAATGATTAAAGAATTAATTAGCAGGGAATATTGCAAATACGTAATACCCACAATTAGATGACAAGCAGTAGATTGTGAACTTCTTCAGACATCATTTCTTCACTAAAAAGACCCCAAATCTGATGTTATCATCATTAAAAATGAATGTAGACTATCAAATTTTTTGCTAAATAAGTAGCAATCAATCCCTTCCCCATTTATTTCTACCCACATATTTACCACTTCCAGTGCTCTTAATACCTTTGGTAGATTTGAGTTTTCATCTACTTTCACTTTCCTTCCAGCTTGAAAAACTTCCTTCAATATTTCTTTCAGTGAAGATCTGTGGTGACAAATTCTTTAAGCCTTTTACTGTAAATATTTTTTTAGCCTATAGTTTTGAAGGATGCTTTATCTGATTATAGAATTCTAGGATGATGATTTTACTTTTATTTTAAAATAGCACTTTAAAAACATCAGTCACTTCCATCATCGCCTAGCTTGCATTATTTCTGATAAGTCAGTGGACTTCTGAATTTTGTCCCCCTGGGCGTAACATCTTATTTCTCTAACTGCTTTAGGTTTTCTCTTCCGATTGTTTTTCAAGAATTCTGTTATACAGTGTGCAATGGGGTTGGGACTGTGGTAAGTCTGGAAATAGTATCCATTTGAGACAATAAGGATTGTGGAACTGCAAATTCTGTAACACCCAGCATGGTCTACGGCCATACCACCCTGAACACGCCCGATATCTGTAATACCCAGCATGGCAGAAGTTATCTGGGGAAAAAAGAAGGGGATCCAGATAAGCAAATATTCTGATGAGCAGGATAATGTAGACCACACTCAGATTATTGTCTTTCAAGGAATGGAAGACTCCAGGTTTCTTATCCAAGATGATTTTCTTTTTTGTCTGCAGCACCATAGTGGTACAGAGTTGCTTAGAGATCATCTAACAAATTCCTCATGTCATACGGACAAGAAAATTGAGGCTTGGGGTGACTAACCAGCCAAGTCAGTGTAGCCAATCCGCAATAGAGCTGAAACTCAGTTCTTATTTTCTGGCTTCTTCATTACCAATGTCTCCAATCTCAAGTCATTCGCATGCCAACACTTTTGTTGTTTTTTTTTTTTTTTTTGCGGTACGCGGGCCTCTCACCGTTGTGGCCTCTCCCGTTGCGGAGCACAGGCTCCGGACGCGCAGGCTCAGCGGCCATTGCTCACGGGCATAGCCGCTCCGCGGCATGTGGGATCCTCCCGGACCGGGGCACGAACCCGTGTCCCCTGCATCGGCAGGCGAACTCTCAACCACTGCGCCACCAGGGAAGCCCTGCTGTTGCACCTTTGACTCTGCTGCAATCTTCATACCAGTGCCATGAGATGTCTGGGTTGCTCCCAGCTCCCAGACAATGACCCAGCATGATGGGATTGCTAGAGCTGGGCCATTCCTGCCCAACACAGCACTCCTCTAATGGTCAGTCTTTGCTAGAGATCTTTCCATTGGCCTGACCAAGACTCTCAGAATGGCCCTGCAGATTGAGGCCACTCCTACCTGATCATCCTTATCTCCCTCTCTCCTTTTACAGGTGTCACACCTACCTCTGAAGGGCCTCTCTGCCTATTCCTGCTCTCTTTCCCATTTGCCCTTCACAGGCATTTCCCTCAATATGTATCTTGCTCATCTAATTCCATTTTGGTGCACATTTCTCAGAGACCTGAAACTGACACAAAGTATATCATTCAAAAGTCACAACCAGTACATCAAAGCTGGGGAAAATATTCTTTCTGTTTCTTATGTATCTGGAATATTTGGTTTCATATTCCAAGGGAGTGGAATAAGGTCATAAAGATATGAGGTCAAATTCTGTCTTTGTCTTTTGGGCTGTGTGATTTGGGGAACTATAATGGATCTCGGAACATTAAATTATTCATCAAATGCGGATGGGAGTAAAAGGGTCCTAAATCAACAGTTGATTGGGAGAATGATTAGGAAATATAGGAGTATTAGGAAGTATTAGGAAGTAGGGAAAGTATCTGGAGTATAGTAGATAACAAATCAATATTGGTTCTCGCCTAAGTTTTATCACCACCAACTCAGAGTTAATGCTGAATGAAACTGCAAAGAATGCAAAATGTGTGGGTCATGGTCCCTGGAGCCAGACTGCCTGAGCTCAAGCCCTGGGCGGAGCAACTTCTAGCTGTGTGGTCTTAGGCAAGATACCTATCTTTCCTGTACCTTTATTTCTAATCTGTAAAATGGATAATAATAGTACACACCTCCTAGAATTGTTTTGAGGATTAAATGAATTTGCATATGGAAACACTTAGAGCAGCTGGCGGCACCTGGTAAGCAGATGTTAGTGTTTGCTGCTACAACTTACAGGCCCTTTGCCCTTCTAATTTGCTCTCTCATTTTACCATGCCTCCCCTCCCCCTTTCCTACCGACAACTGCAGGCTGGTAACTGATCTTAGCTGGATGCCAGCAAACAACCCCCAACCAGCATACAAACACACACACTTTTTTTTTTTTTTAACCTTTTGGCCCTGTGGATTGTAAATGATAATCCTCATTATCAAGGTCAGGAAGAAACACAAAGATATTTTGGATGCAATTGAATTAGTATTGCCCCAGGGTATTTTTCTTAGACTTTTTTTTAATGAGTGCTAGATGTCAGCTCATTTTCTTGTGATTTTCCTCTTTCTCTGCAAATTAGAAGCATACTATCCCGCTAATTAAGGAAACTGGTTAGCTTGGTTTCAGTCTATTGAAGATTTTATTAAACATTGCTCTCACACATTAGGTACTAGGTAAAACAGGCTCACTTCCTAATATTTATAGACAATGTTAAAATGTATGCAGTCCCTTTAACTACACTGTCTCATTTAAAACTCACAATGTCCTCAAGAGGTAGGGGGTTTTATTTCCATCCCATAGATAATGCAACAGAGATGCAATGAGTGACCTTGCTCAATTAGTAAGAGGTAAAACAAGAGTCATCCTCAGAGATTAAAGGCTTGGTCTATTTATCCCTGGGCTCAAATTCCACTTTCAATACTTCCCAGCTGTGTGACTGTGAGCAAATTCCTTAACCTCTCTGATCCTGTCAAACAATGCCTCCTTTGGCAATTGTTGAAATTTCAGGAAGACACTTCATGCTAGAGGGGACCTAAATGTATAAATTAGTAAAGTCCTTTTTTATCTTCCATGGATTAACCTCCTCTAAGGGACAGCCCATATTTTAGACATTCATGTTTTCTCTCATCAGTGTCTCCAATCAGAGTCAATCACTGACTTTACAGGAAATCATATAAATGGAAATAAGGGAGAAGGATTGCATATGTTATCAAAAATGCCTGTCACCCCAACGTACACAAAGATGCCTCTTACACATTATGCTTTATTTTCACCTGGCAACTGGAGTGTGGGGAGGAGTCTGGGAAAGCCCTTTGTGCTGCTCTTCTTAGCCACTGTCACCTTCTCCTCTGCCTCACCCAATCCCTGACCTCTGGTGAACGAATATGCTATGTAATTTTAAATTTCATTTTAAGAATGTTATATAAATGGAGTCATATAGGTTTGTGACCTTTGGGATTGGCTTTTTTTCACTCAGCAAAATCCCCTAGAATTCTCCGAGTTGTGGCATTAATACAGTCCTCCCTTGGTACCCCAGGGAGTTGGTTCTAGGGCCCCCAGGACACCAAAATCTGCAGATGCTCAAGTTTCTTATGTAAAACAGTTGGCCCTCCATATAGGGGAGTGATCCTTGTGACAACTGCACTCTTTGGTTTGATCACGTGTACTCACTACCACTTTTGTTCCAACGCTGGTAGATGAAATAGTATATTTCCAGTTAACATTTCCCTTACAATTATTTATTCTTTGTGTCAACTGAACATGATATGTTCACCCACTGTCCCCAACCCTGACAGAAGTAATACAAAGCCTTATCATTTAACTTGGATTTAATTGCTTTCAATGATGAAAACACATCATTTCCTGTGGTCAAGATGCACGATATGTCACAGTGCTACCAACAAAGCTGGGAGGGGTCAGCGCTCAGGTGATGGCAATGTCACGTTGACCACATTGCTGCCGGTGTCTGGACTCAGGGCCAGCGAAACAGGCAGGTTGAACAACAGAAGCTTCTGGAGGCAGAAAGAAATTTAAAACCGTATAAAGAAAAGATTTACAAGTAACGAAAAGAGAGCTGGAAGAAACCTTAAAGAACATTCAACTTGGTAATCTTACAAATGTGGAAACTGCGATGCAAAGAGGGAAAGAGACATACTCAAGGTCAAAGAGCCAGTTTCTAGAAGAAATACTTGGGCAGTTACCCAAGCCACGAACCCTGAAGTCATCAAAGTTTCATCTTTTTAAAAGCATATTACATATCTTTGCCAATTCCATTTTCTTAATGATTCAAAGGCTAGCTCACCAATTCATCAATGTTTATCTCAATTTCCTTTAACTATAGATACTTGAAATAAATCAGGGTCAATAATGTGTGCTCATCTGAAAAACACCTTATCGTGTTTCTCTTATTTAATATTGTTTTTTATTTTTTTATTCAGTCTATATTACTTCCTTCTCCTCTAGCTAGTTAGTTTTCAGGAGGAAATGTATTTCTGTGACACCAAGGAACCCACTGTGATTATCTATGTAATCATATGTGTATGTGTGACTGTTTTCATATTCTAGTCAAGTGGGTTTAATTAAGCAAACGATGAAAAAAAAATTTTGCTATTTACCATGATGCCCCACGTATGTTTTACCCTAAATACATATACACTGAATTTGTTAAACAATTGACTTATAAATAAATGTCTATAGGGTTCAGGTTGTAAAAAAGTAGCTCAGTAAAGCAACTCTTTTCAGCGTAAATTATTCTTTGACCAAAAGGTGAGGGACAGGGGCAGAGGAAGGACTGAAGGAGAGACCAGCTTGTTTACCAGCCTAGAAATTGACCTCTTCACTCAGACAGGAAACATGTACTGAGCTTATATTATTGCTCCCAATTATCCTACTCCACCCCCTCTTCCTTGGAAAAGTATGACACATCTGCTCTTGTTGCCATGTGACTTCCAATGTCCACCCTCACCATGGGAGGACTATTTATCCGGACCCCCTGGCGTTGGGCTTGGCCTTGTGACCTGCTTTGGACAATAGATGGGACCTTTGTTAGTCCAACCTGAAGGTTAGTGTCATTTCCTATTAGGCTTTTGTTTCCTGCTCCCGGGATAATGGTACTCTTCAAAGAGGGACTTCTCTTTCAGCCTGGGCCCCCCAAGTGAGAAGGTAATAGAGAAGGGCAGTAGCAGCCACCCTGCAGGTGTTGACGTGTAATCTGAGTGAGAAATGAAGGCTCCTTGTTAGAAGCTCCTGAGATTATGGACTGTGTATTGCTCTAGCAAAGATGAGTAGTACATGTATGAGATTTAAACTCTTTCACTCATCAGTGGTCACAAATGATCTGTTTCTAAAGCAAAATGTGTTATCTAAGGAAGACTCTTTTGTTTGAAATTATAGTTACTAAAATTCAGTCCTTATTTACCCCTGATTTTCTATAAAATAATTTTTCCCTGTATCGTTTTTCTGTAAGCTATCTATTCTATCAGTCATGGGACATATGATTAAGTGTTGACTAACCTTTCAGGTATCTTCAATAATTCTAATATTTAAATATGTTTTTCCCTTTACAAAAGCATACAAGTTTATTATAGGGAAATTATAGACTCATTACCTAAAACTCATCAATGAGTATATTAATTTAGAAATATCTGATATTATGTCACTAATGAGTCTTTCCTTTCAATGATATAGCTTTTTCATGGCATTTACTCAAGCTATATTTCCCCTTTGAAAATTTCTGCGTATATATAAGTCCTGAATATTTTTTAAGTATATTACCACGCAGTCCTTTAAATCAATGTTAGTGTTATGTGGTTTTAGTCGTAGAAATTTCTCTCTGGCTGTAGCTGTAGTGTAGGAAAACATCGGGCATTTCTATTCTTCATAAAGCCACTGCCTTGAATGTTTCATTGGTTCTAATAGTTTTCAGATGACTTGAGTTCGCTCATCTCATTGCCTATAAATAATAATAATAATAATTTAGTTATCATGCTTTCAAATAGGTATAACTCTATGTCTATTTCATGTATCTGGCAGAAAATTTCCAGGACCTATTTACCAAAAGGGGTAATCCATTTATCCTTGTCTTTTTTTTTTCTTATTTTTGATTATAATATTAAAATAAGGGAAATGTAACGTGGTGAAGCCACTATAGAAAACAATATGGAGGTTTCTCAAAAAATGGAAAATAGAAATACCACGTGATCCAGAAATTCTGGGTATTTAGCCAAAGGGGAAAAAAAACACTGATTAGAAAAAAATAATAAATAAATAAATAAATAAATATACACACCTTTATATTCATTGCATTATTTACAATAGTCACAATATGGAAGTAACTTAAGTGTTTCTCCATAGATGGATAAAAAAGATATATAGATATATGTATACACAATGGAATATATATATATATACTATTATATATATTAAAGAAGTGAAATAAGTCAAACAGAGAAAGACAAATACATGTGGAATCTAAAAACAAAAGAAAACAAACAAAACAGAAACAGACTCATAGATATGAGAACGTTTGTGTGTTTGTCAGAGGGGAGGAAGGTAGGAGGTTGGACAAGGTGAGTGAAGAGGATTAAGGGGTATAAACTTCCAGTTATGAAATAAATAAATCACAAGGATGTATGTGCAGCATAAGAAATATGGTTTTGATACCGTACTAATTATGTATGATGACACAGTTACTAGCCTTCCCATGGTGCTTACTTCTTAATGTATTTAAATGTTGAATCACTATGCTGTGCACAGAGATGTGACCTGAAAGAGGGGTCCAGGTAATGACGGGCCACTTAATCCACAGTTAGGGCTTCGGTTATTAGTCTGAGTGTGGTGGGTAGCCACTGGAGCATTTTGAGCAGAGGAGTGATTTAGGCTGCTATGTGGAGAGTAGATTGGAGTGAAGCAAAAGGAGATGCAGAAAAACCAGTTGGGAGGTTGCTGCAATAATTCAGATGAAACAGGATGGTGGTTTCAGAGTGGCAATGGTAGAGATGGAGAGAGGTGTTTGGATTCCACGTATATTCTGAAGTTAGAGCCAAGAAAATTTGATGATGGATTGAATGTGGAGAATGAAGAGATGAGAGTAGTTAATTACTAAAAGTGTTTTACCTGAGCAAGTGTTTTCCTGAGATGGGGGGAGGGTCACAGGAGGAACAGATTTGAGTTGTACGCATGGGGGATGCAGACAGGGACATGCACAGAGTTTATTTTAAACATGTTAAGGCTATGATGCTAGTTGGACGTCACTGTAGGAATATCAGGGAAATAATCTGATATCAGTGTAAATTAAAGGGAGAGGTCAGAGAGGAGTATATGTGATAGCTTGTTTTCAGCTTTCTTTTTTTCCTCCAGTTTTATTTAGATATAATTGACAGACAGCACTGTAAAAGTTTAAGGTGCACAGTATAAAGCTTTGACTTACATACATCATGAAATAACTACCGCAATAGGTTTAGTGAACATCCGTCATCTCATATAGATACAAAATAAAAGAAATAGAAAAAAAATTTTTCCTTGTGATGAGAACACTTAGGATTTACCCTCTTAACATCTTTCATATATAACACACAGCAGTCTTAGTACCTTTGGACTAGTTTCATCCAATTATCCCTCCTCCACCCCACGCAACCCCCACCTCTGGTATTCACAAATCTGATCTCTTTTTCTGTGAGTTTGTTCGTTCGTTTTGAACTATAATTGACCTACAACACTATGTTAGTTCCTGGTACACAACATAGTGATTTGATATTTCTATAATTTCAAAATGATCACAATAAGTCTGGTTACCATCTGTCACCATACAAAGATGTTTCATAATGATTGACTATGTTCACCACACTGTACATTGCATATGCATGACATTTATTCTGTAACTAGAAGTGTGTACCACTTAATCTCCCTCGCCTATATCTCTCCTCCCCTGACACCCTCCTGTCTGGCAACCACCTGTTTGTTCTCTGCATCTGATTCTGTTTCTGTTATATTTGGTCATTTGGTTTTATGGATTCCGCATATAACTGAAATCATGCAGTATTTATCTTTCTTTGTCTAATTTATTTCACTTTGCAGCATACCCTCTAGGTCCATCCACGCTTTCACAAATGGCAAGATTTCATTCTTTTGTGTGGATGAGTATTTTTTTATATATACACTATATCTTTTTATCCATTCATCTATTGATGGGCACTTAGGTTGCTTCCATATCTTGGCTATTGTAAATAATGCTTCAATGAACATAGGGGTGCATATATATTTTCTAAGCAGTGTTTTCATTTTCTTCAGATAAATACCCAAAGTAGAATTGCTGGATCATACGGTAGTACTATTTTTAATTATTTGAGGAATCTCAATACTGTTTTCCATAATGGCTGCACCAATTTACATTCCCACCAACAGTGCATGTGGATTCCCTTTTCTCCACACCCTCTCCAGCATTAATTGTTTGTTGTCTTTTTGATAATAACCATTCTGACATGTGTGAAGTGATATCTCATTGTGGTTTTGATTTGCATTTCCCTGGTGATTAGTGACGTTGAGTTTCCCTATATGTCTTCTTTGAAAAAATATCTATTCAGGCCCTCTGCCCATTTTTAAATTGGGTTGTTTGGTTTTCTTGATGACGTGTTGTATGAATTCTTTCTATACTTTCGATACTAACCCCTTATCAGGAATTATCATTTGCAAATTACTTCTCCCATTCAGTAGGCAGTTTTTTCTTTTTGTTGATAGTTTCCTCCACTCTACAAAAGATGTTCAGTTTGATATAGCCCCATTTATTTTTGCTTTTGTTTCCCTTGCCTGAGAGGATGTATACAAAAAAATATTGCTAAGACTGAGGTCAAAGAGATTACTGCCTCTGTTTTCTCCTAGAAGTTTTATGGTTTCAGGTCTTACATTTAAGTCTTTAATCCATTTTTTGTTTATTTTTTGCCTATGGTGTTAAAAAGTGGTCCAGATTGATTCCTTTGCATGTAGTTGTCCAGTTTTCCCAATACCGTTAATGAAGAAGCTCTCTTTTCCCCATTGAGTAGTCTTGCCTCCATTTTTGTAGATTAATCACTCATATAAGTGTGGGTTCATTTCTGGGCTCTCTATTCTGTGCCATTGATCTATGTTTCTGTTTTTGTGCCGGCGCTGTGTTTGGATTACTGTGGCTTTGTAGTACAGTTTGAAATCAGGGAGCACGATATCTCCACCTTTGTTCTTCTTTCTCAAGATTTCTTCAGCCATTCGGGATGTTTTGTGTTTCTGTACAAATTTTAGAATTATTTGGTCTAGCTCTGTGAAAAATGCCATTAGTCTTTTGATAGGGATTGCATTGAATCTGTAGATTGCCTTGGGTAGTATGATCATTTTAACAATATTAATTTTTCCAGTCAATGAGCACAAAACATCTTTTCATTTGTTTCTGTTACCTTCAGTTTCTTTCATCAATGTCCCATATTTTTCTGAGTATGGGTCTTTTACTTGTTGGTTCCCAGGTATTTAATTATTTGGGACTCAATTGTAAATGGGATTGCTTTCTTAATTTCTCTTTCTGAGAGTTTGCTATGGTAGCCAGCCTGCTGGTGGGTAGGGCTGTTTCCCTGTCTGGTTAGCTGCTTGGCCTGGGGCATCCTGTGACAGATGCCAACAGGCTGATGGGTAGGGCCAGGTCCCAGTGCTAATAAGCTAAAGGGATGGTGGTTTCTAGCACCAATGTCCTCATGGTAGAACAAGCTCTTAAAAATGGCTTCTGCCAGTGTTTATATCTGCAGGGTGAGTCCCGGTTGCCTCCTGCCTCTCTGGGCAGCTCTCCATGATCAGCAAGTGGGTCTGACCAAGGCTCCTTTCAAATTACTCTTTCTGCCCTGGGTCTTGGAGTGTGTGAGATTTTGTGTGCACCCTTTAAGAGTGGAGTCTCTATTTCCTACAGTCCTCTGGCTCTCCTGAAAGTAAGCTGCACTGGCCTTCAAAGCCAAGTGTTCTGGGAGCTCATCTTCCCAGTGCAGGGCCCTCCAGGCTGGGGAGCCCAATGTGGGGCTTGGATCCCTCGCTTCTTGGGGAGAACCTATGCAATTTTAATTATCCTCCCTTTTGTAGATCACCACTCAGGAGTATTTGTCTTGACTATACTGCATCTCTGCCCCTCTGGGCCATCTCATTGTGATTCCTACTTTATATCTATAGTTTTGGAAAATCTTTTCTGCTAGTCTTCAGGTCATTCTCATGCATAGTTGCTCTGTAAACTGTTGTAATTTTGGTATGCCTATGGGAGAGGTGAGATCAGGGTCTTCTTATTCTGCCATCTTGGCCATTTCCCCTGAAGGGACAGTGTCAACTTGACCTGGTCAAGGAATGCCAAGATATTTGACTAAATATATTTCTAGGTGTGTCTGTGAGGGTGTTTCTAGATGAGATTAGCATTTGACTCTGTAGATTGACTGAAGGAAATCACCCTCCCCAATGTGAGTGAACATCATTCATTTATCCACTGAGAGCCTGAACCATTTAAAACAGGTGGAGAATGGAGAATTCTGTTTCTGATTACCTGATCTGGACATTTGTCTTGGTCTTCTGCTCTCAGACTAGAACTTACACCATCAACTCTCTAGTTAAAAGGCCTTTGGACTTGGACTGGAACCACATCGCTGGCTTTCCTGGGTCTCCAGTTTGCAAACAGTAGAGCATGCAACTTCTTGGTCTCTAAAATTTTGTGAGCCAATTCCTTATAATAACTCCTTTTATCTATCTGTCTATGCCCCATTGATCCCGGTTCTCTATATAACCCTGACAATTAAAATATATAAATTTAGGAAACACCTGAATATTGATGATTAAAGATGCTGCTTGGATGGGTATATTTAGAGTGTGTATAGAGATGACAAAGAGGGTCAGAGGGCTGAGCCTAGAAAAAAAAATCTAGAGGTCAGAAAGTTAGAGAAGATAAAGCACAGGTAACAGAGAAGGGACAGGCAGAAGGTAAGAGGTGAATCCAGAGTTGGACCTAAAGGCCAAAGAAACTAAATGTTTCAAATAGATAAAACAGCCATGAAGTCATTTTCAGAAGGAGCACCTTGGAGAGGTCTATTTATTTATTTATTTATTTTAGTGCTTAATATGGTCAAGAAAATAAAATCTTTCATAAAGTAATTCACAAGTCACATTAAAAAAAAATAAAGTGGAGTGTAATTAAAAACATATTCACTGGGGCATTGGAAAACCAGGTTGTAGTTCTAGGTTTGGACAAACCAGCTTGTCAGATTGTTCATACCACTTCACGTCTGGGTAAGAACGAAGAAGTAGGAATAGATGCTATCAAAGCTCCTAGCCGGCGCATAATGACTGGTCTCTGATGATAAGTACTCAGTAACGACTGAATAAATGAATAAATCAATGAGCAAACACATGTTCTTTCCAACTCCAAGACTTTATAACTGGCACCCCAACTCCCTTTCCCTTTAAGGAATACGGGCAAAACTGAGTTGAAAGGGCATCAGCAGTTTGCAACTCTTTTTCCTATATTCCTAGTGGTTTGCCTGTAGAGATGCTTAATTATTTATACTGCCTTTAGGAAGTGACACTGTGCTCTGCTGCTTCGGATGCCATTTCTATTATTATTAGCCTCAGAGCTACTTCTTATTTCCTTCAGCACAATGAAGGTGGTGAAATAAGTAACCACACTATCCTTTTCCAAAGCAGTAGCCAGACTCCTTGAGCATTTAATGAAAATTGTGGAAGACCTAATTTCCTTTGTTGTCCTTGGTTCCCTCAACCTCAGATCATCAGATAAGGAGCGGCACAGGAGGACCAGTGTGTCATTTTCATAGTCTCTCTCCATCACTTTTCTGTTCATGTGAATTCCAACATACCTATGTTTTTTTGTGAGCCTTTTCTCAAAACTGAATATGCTCTAACATTCCCTTTCTTTGCTGCAGAAAATACCTGAAATTGCTAGATATTTTCTTACTAGATAGGCCTAGAAGTCTTCATTTTTCGTTATTCCTTCTTTCTTTCCTTTTCCTCAATCTTTCGGTTTTTTCTTTTGAGCAGAATACTAATTTAAATTAAAGAATATTCTAAGGCCCCCAAACTGATTAATAAATGTTTATTGTATAGCCCAGTATTACGCACAGTGTTTACAAAGGTTAGAAGCACTTAGCTTCTATCACGGAGGTGAATGCACTCCAGTTTAAAAGGAACTGTCAGCATATCTGGTAGTCACGTGCAGTTATCATGATTTGGTAATGAATTTAATTAATCTAATATATGTTGAGAGCCTGCTATTTGCAAAATTCTACATCTGCACTAGTAGTAAATGGTTGGCACTCTCTGGATTCATGGTTTATTAGGAGAGGTTTACATAAAAGTGTTATTAATTTTGCAAAGCTGGAAAACACCAGTGTAGATAGGTTAAAAAAAATATATATATATGGATACTGAGAATGTTTTCTTACAGTTGGATCTTGAGTTAGGATGTGAGGCAAGCACAGAGCTTCAACAGGTAGATACGAGCTTGTGAACATTCCAAGAACTAATGAGATTAGGGATTTTTTAAAATCCTAGCATGACAGGTACAAGGGGAAAGTTTTCAAAAAGGTGCTGTAGGTCAAGAATACATGGGATTTACCTGCATTATTTCTTTCAACTGCATGCAAATCAACAATTTTCTCAAAATAAGATGTTTAATTTAAAAAATGAGAGAGGGGCTTCCCTGGTGGCACAGTGGTTGAGAATCTGCCTGCTAATGCAGGGCACACGGGTTCGAGCCCTGGTCTGGGAGGATCCCACATGCCGCGGAGCAACTAGGCCCGCGAGCCACAACTACTGAGCATGCGCGTCTGGAGCCTGTGCTCCGCAACAAGAGAGGCCGCGACAGTGAGAGGCCCGCGCACCGCGATGAAGAGTGGCCCCCGCTTGCCACAACTAGAGAGAGCCCTCGCACAGAAACGAAGATCCAACACAGCAAAAATAAATTAATTAAAATAATAATAATAATAAAAAACCAGAGAGGAATGGTGATACACAATGGCAAAGTAAAAATGTCTCCTGTGGAGGAGGAGTTGGTCCTTCCACCAAATCAGCCATAGAGCTGAAAAGAGTCATTGGAATCAGCTGTATTAGAACTCTGGAACCTGATCTGACGCTTATCACAACCAAGACAGTGCTCAGTAAAGGAAGAGGCTGCTGATCTTTCATGAGGAGTGACACCCTAGAACCAACTACATTTCTCATTCCTCAGTGTGGGAATAGCATTTCATATGCTGGAGTGGCAGGCAGTGGAACTTTGTCCTCCACAATTGTAGGGCTGTGTGTTTAGGTTGGTCTGGCAGTACCCAAAAAGACCTGTGAGGATGCTTACCTTGGTTTTGGCTTTTCAGCATATGTAACATCCCTCAGCAGCAACTATCAGAAGACCTGAAGAGACAGGACCTCTTCTTATTTTCTTTCCCTTTGTAGAGCCAGACAACTAAGGAAATATTTTTCAGGTCACTGGCTGATAACAGAGATGATGAGGCAGAGACTTCAGTGACGACACACAGCAAGGAATACACACCTTGCGAAAATAGTTTGGAAGAGTCACACACCTAAATTTAAAGCTGAAACTATAATACTCTTAGAAGGAAATATAGGAAATAAAAGAAATAAAATATTCATGACCTTAGATTTGGAATGGTCTCTTAACTATTGACACAAAACTACACACAATAAAAATTCAATATATTGGATTCATCAAAATTCAAAAAAAATTTGAGCATCAAAAGACACTATCATGACAAAGAAGACAAGCTACAAAATGGGAAAAAATATTTGTAAATATTATCTAAAAAGAGATTAATATCCAGAATACATAAAAAATCCCTACAACTCAATAGCAAAAAGATAACCAAACTTAAAAGTGGGCAAAGGACTTGAACAGACATTTCTCCAACGATACACAAATGGTCAATAAATACATAAAAAGATGCATTAGTCATTAAGAAAATGCAAATCAAAACTGCAAGATACCACTTCACACTCACAGGATGGCTATTATTTAAAAAAAAAACGGAAAATAAGAAATATGACAAAGATGTAGAGAAATAAGAACTTTTGTGAATTTCTGGTGAGAATGTCAAATGGTGTAACCACTATGAAAAGCAGTTTGGTAGTTCCTCAAAATGTTAAACATAGAATTACCATTTGACTCAGCAATTCTACTTTTCGGTATATACCCAAAAGAGTTGAACACAGGCACTCTGCCACGTACTTATACGCCAGTGTTCATAGCAACATTATTCACAATAGCCAAAAGGTGGAAACAACCTAAGTGTCCATCAACAAATGAATAGATAGGGCTTCCCTGGTGACGCAGTGGTTGAGAGTCCGCCTGCCGATGCAGGGGATGCGGGTTCGTGCCCCGGTCCGGGAGGATCCCACATGCCGTGGAGCGGCTGGGCCCGTGAGCCATGGCCGCTGAGCCTGCGCGTCCGGAGCCTGTGCTCTGCAATGGGAGAGGCCACAGCAGTGAGAGACCCGCGTACCGCAAAAAAACAAATAAAACACAAATGAATAGATAAACAAAATGTATGTATATGAACACTTATTATTCAGCTAAAAAAAGGAATGAAGTTTCAATACTTGTTACATGGGTGAATCTTGGAAACATTACGCTAAGCGAAATAAGCTGGAAGCAAAAGGCCAAATATTGCATGATTACACTTATATAAAGTATCTAAAGGAGGCAAATTCATAGAAACAGAGGAAAAGAGATTACCAAGGCTAGGTAGGGGTAGAGAGAATCAGGAGTTATTGCTTAATAGGTATAGAGTTTCTGTTTGAGATGAAAATTTCTGGAAATAACTGTGAACATTGCATAACATTGTGAATATACTTAATGCCACTGAATTTTACAGTTAAAAAGGTAAAATTTTACATTATGTATATTTTACCACAATAAGAAAAAATAGTCCTACTCCCATTAGAAAAATTAGAATGAAACAAAATGGAAGTCATATAAATAAATGATGATTACAAAACATTGTTCATGGGTCTGCTGGTTGTTAACTCCTCTATTTGGCTGGGCTGGCTCATTCATCTGTGGTCAACTGGCATTAGTTGGGCATCTCTGCCTCTGAATATTAGCTGGCTGTCAGCTGGGGGAATCCGGGAACTGGGCCCATGTTTCTCATGATTTCCATGTAACTGTCATCAGAAGCTTATCCCAGGCTTGTCAGGGTTCCAAGGAAAGGAGTGGAAGGTGGCAAACCCTCTGGGTATGCAGGCTCAGAGAGAACACACACTTCCACTACGTTCTATTGGTCAAAGCAAGACATTGAGACCTATGGGGAAACGGATTTCACCTGTTTTTTTTTTTTTTTTTTGCGGTACTGGGGCCTCTCACTGTTGTGGCCTCTCCCTCTGCGAGGCACAGCCTCCGGATGCGCAGGCTCAGCGGCCATGGCCCACAGGCCCAGCCGCTCCGCGGCATGTGGGATCTTCCCGGACCGGGGCACAATCCCGTGTCCCTGGCATCGGCAGGCAGACTCTCAACCACTGCACCACCAGGGAAGCCCAGATTTCACCTTTTTATTGAAGGACTTTCAAAGTAGCATTGCAGGGTTACAGAGAAGTGTTGCCATTTTTTGCAATCAGTACATAAGTGCTCTACAATAAGGGATTGAATAAGTGAATGATCCAACTATTGAAATAATAAACAGCTATTGAAATTTTAAAGAATAATTAAATGGCAGAAAATACCACGTGTAAAATTAAATACACAAAATATTAATGTACACATATATACACATATAAGTATATGGTGATATGTACATATAGAAAGATACGTATATTTATTAGCCATGTTTTCTAAATTCATATTTTCTAAATTCTAAATTTATTATTGTGACAATTAGCAAAAATTAACTTTCTCAATGTATAGTTTTCTAAAATGTGTTCAGATTTTTGTATTCATACATTCTTGAACTTACTTGAACCTTGGGAGCTAGTTTATAAAGATAAAAAATTTTACTATGGCCTTTGATTTGTCTCTCATATGATTTACCATGAAATATTAGTAATCCAGGATTAATTTAGATCCTACTATACTGACATTGTTCAAAAGACAATAACAGATATTTTTAGCCTACTACAATCTACCTTTATCTCAACCTTTATCTTTTAATCTAGATATTCTCTGCCAGAAGCAAGAAGCTTAAATAACTAGGACAACAAGTCAGAACAAATATACTGTCTTGAATTCAACTGATAGTAAGAGAAGAAAAGCGTTACATTCTACCTTAAGTTCACTTGCTAGTGTTTACTCTTGGTTAAATTTCACTTCCCAAATCATGCTTTATTTCATTCATTCCATAACTGTTCAATGAATGGTTTGCACAGTCCCTATTTTTGAGGAGTTGAGAATCCAGTGAGAAGACAAGCAAATGAACAAACATAGTATCTTTTATTATAGCATCTGCATATTTCCTAGGATAGAAGGTAGTAGGTATTGCTATATGACAACCTCTGACTCAGGCATATTTTTTATTTTTGTGAGAGAGGGAGGGCTGGAGGAACTTAAGAAAGTTGACCTTTAAGAATATGAATTTGCATTTATTCTTTCCCCTAATATGTATAGTCTGCCTACTTTCTGCTAGTAAAATGTGACCACACTGTATTAGGTGCTTTAAGTAAAGCGATGAACTAAACAAAGCTCTTTTCCTCATTCCAGGCACATGGTAAATGAGGAAACAGACAGTAAACAAATAAATATATAAAAGCTAAAAGAAGATCTGGAAGAGTGTTACAGAAAGAGAGTCAGTGCAGGGAATGGTCCTTGGGACATCTTTGTGCCTGCCTCACTCTTTCCTCCAGTGCTTTGAAGATGCAGACTTGCCTGCAGGTGTGTTCAACCCATCAGGTTATCTGGAGCTAGAGTGGTCACATTACCCTTCTTTTGGAATCAAAGCTGATTAAGCCAATATAGTCTTTCTCACACATACTTGCCAACTCACTATAAGCCCAGGGTCTCAATTTAAATATCTACATGGACCAAACAGTTACCACTAATGAGTGAGTTGGATGAAGTATAAGACATGAGAGGTGTTGTGAGGTCTGACATCTGCTTCAAATAAACAAAGTCAAGTATGATTATTCATAAATCACTCCTGTTTGGGACAACAATTTTGATCCCTTCTGTAAGAAGTCTTTGATGCTTAAGTGAATTACTTGAGATGTGTGTTAAATTGCTAGGGATGAAAGAAATTTTTAGAGCAGCCGTTACAAATTACGTTTGCTGGAGCCAGACAAATCATTCTTTTGTTATACAGATGAGAATTTGAGAGATTAATAGTTTGTGGATATAGAGAATTCATGTCCCTTCAGATACCTCTGCAGTGAACATCATTTGCTTCAGCTTCCTATACCCCCTCCTGAGTTTTCTTCGGGGCAATAATCCTTCCCCAATGTGGCAGTCCAAATGGGGTCCACAGTCAGGCTGTACTTTGCTCCCCTGCCCTAATCCCCACCCTGCAACACCTATCCCCAGCCAAGGAGTGGGCGTAGCATCCGACGGTAGGCTAATAATAGCATTTTTCTCCTAAGGTATTTTCTCCCCCTTTTTTTTTATTGTGGTAAAATATATATAGCATAATATTTATCACTTTAACCATTTGTAAGTGTATGGTTTAGTAATATTAAGTACATTCACAATATTGTAAAATCATCACCACTACCCACACCCAAAGGTTTTCATCATCCCAAACTTAAACTCTGTTCTCATTAAATAATAACTCCACATTCTTCACTCCTTCCAGCCCCTGGTAACCTCTATTCTACTTTTCTGTCTCTCTGGGTTTGCCTATTCTAGGCACCTCATATAAGCGGAGTCCTATAGTATTTGACCTTTTGTGTCTGGCTTATTTCACCTAGCATATGTTCTCAAGGTTCATCTGTGTTGCAGCCTATATAAAATTTCCATTCCGGTTTATGAATGAATAATATTCCATAGTCTGCATGTAACACAATTTGTTTGCCCATTAATTCGTTGATCATCACTTGGGTTTTTCCACCTTTGCCTTTGTGAATAATGGTGCTATGAACATTGGTGTACAGATACCTGTTTGAATCCCTCCTCTCAATTCTTTTGAATATATACACGTATATAGTTGACCCTGGACAACAGAGGTTTGAACTGCATGATCCACTTATACGTGAATTCTTTTTTTTTATAAAAAAAAGTATGAAGTACCTATCAGAGTAGGTACTGCATGATCCTTGGCTAGTTGAATTCACAGATGCAGAACTGTGGATACAAAGGGTTGACTGTAAAGTTATATTTTCAACTGCGTGGAGGGTCAGCACCCCTAACCTCTTCATTGTTCAAGGGTCAACTGTCTATGTATTTCTAGGTTCTATGGTAGTTCTTTAACCTTTTAAGGAGCCTTAGTTGATGTAACACTCCACCCTTACTTCTTTCAAAAGAACAGAATTATTTGAAGGAAAACATAAAAGAAGAAGGGAAATATGGCCTAAAATCGGATGAATTATCATCAGATTCAATTCCCTTCACCAAGAGTTCTCAGATTTTAGACTACATCAGAATTTCCCTGTTAAATTATTTAAAATACACATTTCTGAATAGTATCACCAGATGTTTTAATTATTACTTTTTTACAAACACCCTAGGTGATTCTCAAGTCTATGAACCAGGGATCACACTTTGAGAACCACCGAATGACCTCTATGATCTATTTGCCAAATAATGATCTAGTTTATGATTGAACACCTCTAGGAATGCTAGAATCTCTACCCCACATGGTGAATCCATTTCATTTGGCAACAACTCTTCTAAAAAATGGATTTCTATATTTTGACTACAAATATGCCCAGTATAAAATGGAATCATTGAGTCATAGAATATTATGTTTACAGAATTATAAAGTGTTTTCCATTCCCTTTCACTATATCCAATCTCCTGGGATAAATCATAATGGAAAAGACTATAAAAAAGAATGTGTGTGTGTGTATACTTATATATATATATATATATATACACATAATGGAGTCACTTTGCTGTACAGCAAAAATTAGCACACACCATTGTAAATCAACTATACTTCAATGTAAAAAAATGAGAAAAAAGGAATAATTTTAAAAATCAAATGAGCCTAATGAGAAGTATATCTTTACATAAATGTTTTCCCCTGGGGAAAAACAATTTCCTTTTGTCTTAAATAATTTAATTACACATAAGCATTTGTATATGTAACTCCAATGAGCTCATATCCACAATTTTTTTTAAAAGGTGACTTGGGGCTTGCTGGGCAGAACCTCAACTCCCAAAACAGCAATCCTTTTGTTCCCATCAGAGGTTGATTTCCTTTAGGTGGTGACAACTTTTCTGTCTTGAAGAGTGAAGTAATGCTCACCCTCGGTGGGGTGCTTAGCTTTACCAGCTAATGACTTGCATACCAGTGACACCAGGAGAAGGGTGCTAAGAGGGAGATGAAAGTGCTGTCACTGTGAGAACTGTGTCAGATTGTTCTCCATTTCTTAATTTCTTCTTATTCCTGATTTTCATTCCCCCATCTGTTTCTCCATAGTGATCGGTATTTAAACATTTCAAAGAAAAGAGACATGTGCTGCTGAAATAAGGGGTTTCATTTAAATAAAAGAATGTCTGATAATTTACTTGTGAGATGCCCCAAAGTTATTAGCATTAAAGCGATCAAAGCCTTAAACTCACAGGATGAAATTATGACATCATGGTAGAATTGCTGATATAAGCAAGTGTTTGAAATGGGCTTCCTGGTGGGAGCAACTGGGGCAAATGAGAGATTTTCTGTGTGCAGTTTAAAGTCCCTCAAATTGGGAACTTCCCTGGCAGTCCAGTGGTTAGGACTCTGCATTTCCAATGCAGCGGGCATGGGTTCGATCCCTGGTAGGGGAACTAAGATCCCACATGCCACGTGCCCCCCAAAATAAAAATAAATAAATAAATAAACTCCTTCAAATTCACTAACTTGGCTACACTAAATAATAACCTTACAAGAGAAAATGGTTTAGTGGAATGAAAGCAGACTAGAATCAGGAACTTTTAGCTTCAGATCCTAACTGCGTCTCTTTCTAATAATTGATTCTCACTCTCTTTATTTGTAAATGGCAAACTCCAAGAATCCCTGAAGACGTTGATTTAATTCAACTTCATCTAATTGAACAGTTATTGAGCACAGGTACTGTAAACTGACCGGACACTGAAGATACAGCGGTGTCTGAGAGATTCCCTACCTTTGTTCATCTTAAAGTTTAATAAGAGAGACAAACAAGAAGAACAAAAGCAACACACAAAGATTGCTCACAATAAAATGCATGCATTATACAACAGGGTAAAAATTTTGATAGACGTGCCACAGGTTAAATAAGAAATCATGTTAGTTTTCCTTCTATCTTTTTACTTGGTTGAATACAACAATGGCACAACAATTTAATAAAATCTGTGCTCGAGTTCTGACATATTTATTGTCAGAAGGTATTATTTCCAAACCCTTCAGGGGCATGTTTGTGCGTGTGTGTGTGTGTGTGTGTGTGTGTGTGTGTGTATTCACTTTAGTCACCATTTTTCCTCATGTGTTAAACTACACGGTTGAATTAACAGTTTGTTAACAGTTAACAAACTCGTCCTCTGCAATTGATTCTTATTTGAGATACAAAAAATTAGCTTCATGAGTAGAAAACAAAACAAACCAAAAACTAGACATGTCAATAGACTGGTACTAGGTAGGTGTGAACTGGAAGTCACCAGGTCTACCCCCATGATCCTACTGAAATAATCTCAGCTCAGGAAAGAGGAGTGACTTACCAAGGTCAGTGAATGGTAAGCTGTTTAGCCATGGATAGATCTCTAGTCTCTCAATTTCCAGTCCAGTGCCAATGCCAAAGCCATGTTGTCAAAAAGGTCGTCTACCTGAAGAGTTAACCCCTTGAAAGAGAAGCATGACTTTATCTGCAAATACAAAAGAGATGAACAGCTTATCTTCAGCCTAATTGCCAGATGAAACCAACTGACTCTTTCCAAGAGGCTATCTGTCGGATAAGACTGTCTTACTCCAGAGAGAGCATGCGTGAAGTCATTGCCCAAAGCAGAGGTGCATGGAGATCTTTGAAAACAGCATCTTTACTAAACAGAAGAACCTCAAACTCTCTTTGCCATGCTTACTTGGATAAGATGCTACCTAAGAGTTGATTGATCCTGAAGGGAGAGAATTCCAGCACTTCCTGTCCATTTATCTGAGACCTTGGAGTGCTCTCTTCCAAACCAATGAACTCCCTTAATAGCTCCATGTCTATTTGTGGTTCACATCCGGCAGGAGGAAGTCCCAAAGTCCCCAGCTGCCAAAGTAGTTAAGTCTTGCTGAAGGAGGAAACATTGAGATAAGGTCTTTAGGAGTGAAGTAATCTCCTACAACCAGTTCACATATTGTCAAAGCTTTTCCTTTCATTTTACACAGTCACTAAGTGGGGAAATCAAGAAAGGCAGAGACTTGAGAAAGTCTGGGTACTTCTGAGTCTTATTCCATAATATAAGAAGCATCTGGAGGCAAGTAGAAAATAACGATAACAGATAAAGAAGCCAAGGAAAATCAGAAAGAATCACATGTGAAAACACACCGTGATTTGGAGCTCAAGCTCTGAAAACAAGCAGTTGAAAGGAGAGTAGAGAATGTTCTCACTGGTTCTCCTTTACCTACACCCAAAGCTCAAGGCCCTTAGCAGAGACCACAAGGTACCTTCCTCCCAACCACTGTCCATCACTATTCTATTGTGTGTATTGCAAACTTCAAACTTGATGAGTATTATGATATGGACATCAGGACTTCCTTTTTTCTCCTAACTTTATATGATGAGAATTTACAACCACATACAAAGTTAGAGTAACACAAGGATTGGCAAACTACGTCTGAGGGCTAAATCCAACCATGCCCACTTCTCTTCGTGTTGTCTACAGTTGCTTTGGCACTACAAGGGCAGCTCTCAGGAGCTGAGGCAGAGATCTATGGACCCCCAAAGCAGAAAGATATCTATTATTTACTGTATTCACTCTTTCATGTAAAGGGTAGTATTTACCTTTAAATACTACCTACAAGGTAGTATTTACCTTTTACAGAGAAAGCTTGCCAACACCAGGACTGGCACAATGAACACTTGTATATCTTCTAACAATTGCCAACAGTTGTTAAGATTTCATCATGGTTCTTCTCTCTCTCTGTTTTCACGTATATGTATATTTTCCTGATCCGTATGTAAGTATGCAGCAGATATCATGACCTTTCCTCTCAGAGCACTTCAGCTTGCCTCTAATAAGAATAAAAGGCACTCTTCTATAAAGCCATATGCTACCACACAAATAAGCTATTATTTCATAATCGCCATCTAATAGACAGCTCTTATTCATAATTGCTCAATTGTCCTCAGAATCTTTCTATAGCTTTTTAATTTATTTTCATCAATACTCTATCAGATTGTATGTGTCTCTACTGGTTATTACATTTCTTCCATCTCTTTGATCTAAAACAAACCTACCAACCTTCTTTTTTTCTATTTTTTTCCCAATTAATATTGCCTTATGGAAGAGTCCATGCCAGTGATCTTGGAGAATATTACACATCTGTGTTTATCAAAGTGTTTCTGTCCAGCATCACTAAACATTGTTTTTTCTGCCTCCTACATTTTCTGTAAATTGAGCATTAGTTATAAAGGGCTTGATGAGATTCAAGATAAACATTTTTGACAAGGATATTTATATCACAAAAGGAGAAAAATAATGTTGGGTTTTCTTGCTGTTAGTGAGGCAAAGTGTGACCATTTGGTTAAGATGGTGGTCAACGTTTAAGATGGTAAACATTTCCTTCTGCTCTTGGGAAGACTCTGAAAGCAGGAGTCTTTTGGCATCTTGGAATATCTGGTTTCCCTCCAACTTTCCATGTAATGGTTTTGGCTTCTGTTGGTGAATTCTGATTCAGTGTCTAAATCAATGAAAATGACTGTTTTTTCCTAATTCTGCAATTCCTTCTACATATTCAAACTGATATCCTTCCATATAGAAGAGTTCTTTCCCTTTTGTTTTCCTCTCTCTCTCTCTTTGTCGTCATTATAGATTTATGGGTTTTAAAAAAATTTAATGACTACAATCAGTTATAGTCATTATTCTTTTTGATGCTTAAACTTCCAAAAATTGGCCAGTGGGAGCCTCTTCCCTCTGTCCCTGTGTTCTCTGGACACGGTCCTCTGATCTTTGAGTTCTTTCTTGCTTTCTGACGCAAGATATCACAGGCTTGCCTTGTACTTTTCCTGTCTCAGACCTGGAATAAGCCATTTCTGCAAGGACCTCTGGCTCTTCCTTAAATGATGGTATTTAGAAATCAAGGTCTTGGCAATACAGTGCTCTACCATGCAGTACAATTTTGGGGGCTTCTTCAATATACACAGTATGGATATCTACTTACATAAAATCATGAGTCTATACTAGGCACTAGGACTCTTCTGATTCCAAATGAAGGACAACTAACCCCAAAGGCTTAAGTCATAAAAGAAGTTAGGGGTATTGAGGAGCCCTTGTAAGATGAAGGATGCCTTTAGGAATGGCTGGATCTAGGACCTCAAATAATGCTGTAAGTCTTGCTTGATTTTTGCTCCAACTTTCCTCTGTATTAGATTCATTCTCAGGTTCTGTCACCCCCCACATCAAACAAGTGATGGCAAAGTTGTAAAGTGGTGGTTCCAGTCTATTATAAACTGAAAAATACAGCACCTCCAAACCTGAAGTTCTATCACCATTACTGGGATGGAGGTTCAGCAAAGACCACGAGGGTTTCCCCTAAGTCTCGTAACTGATAACTCCAGGTGAACGAAGGTCTCCACCTGATTTTAGTGTTCTCTAGCATTGCTTCATTGTACTGATGTGGCCCTCTTCCACTATTTTTCTTGCACAGTAATTGCTCTAGAGTAGTTCTCCATCTTCTAGGATCTGGCACAGTTTCTCTTACCTATAAACCTTTAGGGAGGTCCCTTAGAGGCTCTAGGAGCATCCACTGCTTTTTTTGCTGACATCCTTTTAGAAGAACTTTAACCTGCTTCTGGTCTACTTACAGTGTCTCAAAGGATCTGCCAGTATTCTTCTATTCATGGCCCACTCCATGATGCTCAGCTGATTTCTTAATTCCCTCAAATCTCCTGTCATAAAGCTCTTTGCCATCCAAAGCTGTAGACTCTTTCTCAGCAAACTATATTTACTCAGCTAAACTTAGAATGTAATATTAGTTCTGAAAGGCACTGTGGGAATTGTTCAGTCTATTCCCCAAAGCACACCAGGAAAGGAGGGAAGGGGGACCTAAGACCAAACAGTGAATGATTAGAAATCATAGCCCCTAGTTCATGACTCCTAAGTCTTAGCCAGCTTATGTCTTTTTTCCTTTTTTTTTTTTTTTTGAATGAACAGACCAGCAATCCAAGTGGCTGTGTGACGCAGACATATCCTTCTGAGAGGAAAGCTGTAGAAGAAGGTCTAAGGATGCAAGGAGAGATTTGAGTTCTAGCATGATCTCTACCTCCGCTGGTTTTATGACTTCTGACTGTGTAACTTGACTTTCTTGTCTATGGAAGGAAGCTGAAAACAACCTGCTCATTTTCTCTGAGACCCTGTCTGCATGAAGAGCCGTATTACCAGAGAGGTAACGTGATTTTCCCTGCCATCGCCATCATCAGCTCCATGATCAATACTATTTAGAGAACCCCTGCTCTGAAGCCAAACAGTCCTGGATTATGTCCCATCTCTATCACTTACAGCAGAAGTTGGTTCATGAGTTTTAAGGAAAGAAGCCGTCTCCATAACATAAAACTGCAAGGTGAAGCAGCAAGGGCCGATGTAGAAGCTGCAGTGAGTTATCCAGAAGGTCTAGTGAAGGTAATTGATGAAGATGGCTGCGCTAAGCAACAGATTTTCAGTGTAGATGAAGCAGCCTCACATTGGATGAAGATGTCATCTAGAACTTTCATAGCTAGAGAGGAAAAGTCAATGTATGCCTTCATATGTTCAAAGAGGCTTTTCCTCTTGTTAGGGGCTAAAGCAGCTGGTGACTAAGTTCAATCCAATGCTCATTTACATTCTGAAAAGTCTATTCTACAGCCCATAGATCAATGAGTTATTTTGACTTTCAAGTCTTATTATTGAAGAAATACATTTCATAAGGCAATGGCTACAAAGATTCCTCTGGTGGATTTGGACAGAGTAAATTGAAACCTTCTGGAAAGGATTCACCATCTTAGATGCCATTAAGAACATTTGTGATTCTTGGGAAGAGGGAGTCAAAACACTAATATTGACAGGAGTTTAGAAGAAGTTGATTCCAACCCTCATAGATGATTTTGAGGGGTTTAAGACTTCAGGGGAGGAAGGAGCTGCAGATGTGGTGGAAACAGCAAGAGAACTAGAATTAGAAGTGGAGCTCGAAGATGTAACTGAATTGCTGCAATCTCAGGATAAAACTTGAGCGGATGAGGAGTTATTTCTTATGAGTAGGCAAAGAAAGTGGTTTCTTGAGATGAAATCTATTCCTGGTGAAAATGCTGTGAAGAGTGTTGAAATGACAACAAAGGATTTAGAATATTACATGAACTTAGTTAGTAAAGCAGTAGCAAGGTTTGAGAGGATCGACTTTAATTTTGAAAGAAGATCTACCATAGGTAAAATCCTATCAAAGAGCACTGTATACTACAGAGAAATCATTCGTGAACAGAGCCAAGTTCGTGAAGAGATGTGGCAAATTTCATTGTTGTCTTATCTTAAAAAACTGCCACCGCCATCCCAACTTCAGCAACCCCCATCCTGAGCAATTAGTAGCCATCAACACTGAGGCAAAACCCTCCACCAGCAAAAGGATTACAACCTGCACTTTTTAGCAATAAAGTATTTTCAATTAAGTATATATATGTTTAGCCATAATGCTATTTCATACTTAATAGACTATGTGTGGTGTATATGCATTGGGAAAACAAAAAATTGTGTGGCTTGCTTTATTGTGGTATTTGCTTTATTATGGTGGTTTGGAATCAAACTCATAATATCTCTGAAGTATAGCCTGCACTTCTTTTTCATAATTGCTTTTGCATTGAAGGCCTCCAGGATACAAGACATATATTAATTCAATAAACATTTGTTGAGAACTTGCTGCATGCCAGATATCGAGATAAGCACTATGGAATTGAAATGCTGTCTTCCCTCAAGAAGACACATGTAAACAAATGCTATATTAGGTTGACAGGTATGTGCAATATTTATTAGAGGAGGGAGTATATAATTCTACTGGGGGGAAGTCTGAGAAAATAAAACAAATTACAAAGACAGTAGTTATGAGCCTTTACTGACCCTCTCTCAACGCTCCTCAGCACTCCATCATTCGCCTTAGTGTGTGACTTGACAAGTCACTTAACCTCTCTGAATCTCACTTCTTTGACCTAAATATGGAAACAAAACAAACAATTCCTGGCCTTCTTCCTTATACAGAGGTGTTTGTGTTGAAAGAAGAGATAAGGAAAAGGACCTTGTAAACTGAAGAAGCTGTACACATGAAACACTGTTGTAACAGAGACCAAGGTCAATCAGAAATCACACCTGGACACAGGTAGACATGAACACTGATTTAATAAACTGGGGTTTTTGAGAACCTCATTCAGCATTTGTTTCATTTCAAGTAGCTTTTCTAGTTGTACCTAATCTCCAGGCTCCTATAACACTGAAATCCCAATTCACAAAGGACCAAATACGTATAGGAGATTTTTCTTTCTGAAATGGAAATAACTTTATTGTTTTATCTGTTTGTATAAGTGAAACATTGGAGTTGTTCCAAAAAGAAGCAGATTCAGAACAGAATCTTCACGTGGGATCTTTCCGGACCGGGGCACGAGCCCGCGTCCCCCGCATCAGCAGGCGGACTCTCAACCATTGCGCCACCAGGGAAGCCCCCTCCTCCTTCTTATCCTTCTTATTCCCTCTCTCCCTCACCCGGCCTCACTCTGTCTCTCTCTCTGTCTCTCTCTCTCTCTCTCATTCATTCTTATAATATCAAGGTACTCTGGACGATGCTCTCAAACTTTCTAGAAGCTCCTTTTTCTACCTAAAAAGATCTACTGAACATTACATCAATCCCTTCAGAGGACTTAATAAAACATGTTACAGCCACACCATTGACTTGCTTTTTGTAGAGCATAACACAGTGGCAGGACTCTTTGTTCTAAGGCCATATTTGGTAAGAAACCATTTTAATTTCTAACCACGCAATTCCTGGTACTTCTATTTTCCCTTTAAATTATGTTTGTAATCTAGCTTATACTTTTCAGAAATCATCTCTTTTTATAATATCTGATAAAATGCAGCTAGCAAGAGTCAATTTACAGCATCAACATTGTTTTCTGAAATGTATTTGCCTGGTGCTAAAATAAATTAGGTACATCTTCCTATCTTCCACTTACCACGAGCAACAGTTTTACCTAATGGTCCCCCCTATATAACATAAATTGACATTTTTCCAGCCTCCTTCCTACAAATCAGTTCCAAAGCCAATTTCACATAGCTTAGGTTTTTGTCACGGCAGTGCTACACAGTTTGCTGTCAATTTTCTTCTCAGTTTACTATATCCACAAAAATGCTGTCTAACCAACCAACCCCGAACTCAGTGACATACAACAAGAAGAATGTAGTTATCTTCATGTGTCTGTAGGTCAGATGGAAGATAGCTGATCTAGGCTGTCTTTGATGGGGGTCAGCTTCAAGTTATTGATAAAGCGTAGACCCACTCTATATCCTTCTCTTCCTCCTTGGAGCTAATGATTACCTAAGCCACGTTTTTCTCATAAAAGGCAGGAATGCAAGATAAGAGCCAGATCACACAAACACATTTCTAGTCTTTGCTTGTGCCATGCCAACTAACATCCAATGTAAGTTGTATTGCCAAACCTACTGTTACTGAGGCAAGAAAATACATTTCCTCCCTGAGGGTGAGAGAGGTGGGAGTGGAAATTGACTGAACAGTATAGACTTATTTGTCACATTTGTCAAATAGTACTAATGACTACTACATTCATCTCTGTACATGGTTTTTATTGAGTTCATTTTAAGCGCCAGGTACAGTACTAAATGCTGACGCTATAGAGACAAAGAAGTAATTACAATTTATTTGCGTGAAAGGTTAAGTAACAGATTCATTAAAATCCAGAAAAAAAAAAGTGTACTGACAGATATACATAGGCAGCTACAAAAACAAAAAGAGACTTTTTTGCCAAGCCTTAGAGGAATGTGGATCAGAGAAACTTGGCCAGAGGAGGTGAATCGTAATCTATCTCTGAGCTAAATCTTGAGGGAACATTAGAAGAGAGAATGGTGAAGAAGACCAAAAAAAAAAAAAAAAAAAGGAAGAGAAAAAAAAGCTTTCCAGGAAAGAGAAACTATATGTGGAAAAAATATGGAAGTATAAGAGAACTGAAAAATCTAGGAAAATGACAGAAAAAAATGATAGAAGAAAATGATAGAAAAGAAGTTCTAGAGATGCTAGTAGGACTCAGGTCATGCTTACATTCTAAATTAGGAAATAATTTAATTTTGATAGATTGGGGCATTACTACGGGATTTTAAGCACCCACTGTGTTTATCGTTTTCCCTAGAGGCCATAATATGGAAATGGGTTTCAGAAGATGCATTCATTCTTACAGGCATTAATGTACTATTTACTGCTCTTTCAAGCCACATGGGCCCCTACTGTATTCCTCATTTATACAATCTAAAGTTTGTATAGATACTTACACACACCTAAACCCATCTAATTATACTACCCTCTCCATTGTCACTGTCATCACCATCATCAATAAGTATTTCATTTTATCTTTGCAACCTTATGAAGTAGGAACTATTATTAACGCCACTTTATAGGTGAGAAAATGGAGGCTTAGGAAGGTTATATGTCTTTCTCAGGGAGGTATAGCTAATGAATGGAGGAGAGCATAGGATTCACAGCAGGTCATTCTGACTTTAACGCTATTCATTATAATGCTATATTATAGGTGGGAGGAAAGACTTAAACTATGAGATCAAATGTTTCAGAAGCATCACTAACATTGATTAACATTGGCACCAATAGATCAACCTAATAAGGCCGTCAGAGAAGTACAAATCAAGGTCTGTACAGCGCAGCAAGGTGGTAAGTTATTTCTCATCAGGTCTTTGAAGAAGACCTGGGAGGACAGAGAATGGAACATTTCCACTGGCCCTTGAAGATGGTAAACTCTTACCAAGCAATGTAGGAATGGAAGAGGGTACAACTTAATCGAAGGTTTAGAAAATGAAAAGCAAAGAACATTCTTAAAGAGGCTTGAATAACCCTATTTGGGTGTAAGGAATAGAATAACAAGATGTCAGACCCCAGAGACTTTCAAATGTTAAGCCCAGAGAATATTTCAATGACACTTTCACAGACTCACACAGCGTTGCTCCCTTCTTCTCAGGCTTTTGCTAGTTTTTGACGAGCAGGGCAGATATCCATTGTATATATGTATATTCGTCTGCACAGAGGTAAAAGAATATGAATAGCTTAAAAAATGACATAGCTACAGCTTTGGAAGTAATTCTTTACGAAGTGAAAGTACTTAAAAAAAAACCTCCCTCATTGCTCTAGAGGGTATATCAGAGACCCTAATTCATGGAGCACATCACTGTTGTTATATATTACATATGTAATACATTAAAAGTAAACCTGTACCACCTAATGAGCCACTATTTTAATATCCCACTTGATCTTTGAGAGCAATATGTTGCCATGGAAACCTGAGGCTGTCTAGTCATTAGCACCTTTTTTTTTTTCACACAGGAATTTGAGTGTAATGTTATTCTCCCAGCAAGAATTAAATTAGCAATTATTCACCCGAAAATAACATCAAGGAGATCTAAGCAAACACACGGCACTAATGATTTGTTAAGTTCACATAAATTATTTTTGAACCATGCAGTGGTCCTGGTAATCTAGTATAACTTGTATTGGATGCTTGAAAAGGAGAGACCAGAAAGGCAGACTTTGTTATCTTGGATCAGGAGGGTGCATTTGGTCAACAAAAACCAACTTCTTCATGAACTTTTCCATGATTTCCCCCTACTGGATAAAAATCTTTAACCCTACGGACCTCCCTAAGCACTTTTCTTCTGAACCTCTCTTATCCATTGATTATCTCCCCTGTAGTGTGTATCTGTTAATCTTGTCCGCTCAGAATCTATTCTGCCTTATTTTGGTAACAGCATTTTAATTTTATTCTGGAGAACTAGCCCTGGTTAATTCATGTAGTCTTAGTGGGATTTTTTTTTTTTTTTTTTTTTTTTTTTGCGGTACACGGGCCTCTCACTGCTGTGGCCTCTCCCGCTGTGGAGCACAGGCTCCGGACGCACAGGCTCAGCGGCCATGGCTCACGGGCCCAGCCGCTCCCCGGCATGTGGGATCCTCCTGGACTGGGGCATGAACCCGCGTCCCCTGCATCGGCAGGCGGACTCTCAACCACTGCGCCACCAGGGAAGCCCTACTGGGATTCTTGAAAAGAGACATGCTAAGCTCTCAAAGCGGATTCTACAGATGTTCCTGCTCAATGCCCCCATGACCCTTGTGGTTTTCCTACCGTGGAAACTCATTTGTTTGCAAACCAGAGCAATCCAGAAGTACGGGATATTAACGCACTTGGGAAAATCTCAAATGGGGCCTCTGGCAGCCTGGGAATAAATTGTTCAGCTTCCCGTCCTCCAAAAGGATGAGTCAGAAGTTGTTCTATGTGGTTTATTAGAAGCTGTTTCTACTTTTTCTCCCTCCATATCCTTATTTTCTCTCTTATGTCTAGTTCCTGGCATCTCCTTCCAAATCAGCTATAAGCACCCAACCCTTTGAGTCTGGATCTGCTATTGGAGAAGTCCATATTTAGCCAGTTTAGAACCTCTCTCATGAATTTAAATCTGGAGCAATGATATAAAGATGTGGGACAGTTGGAGATGGTTGAATGACATTATTTCCCATCAGACACTGCTCTGTGTTTGCTGCTTCCAAAACCTGAAGATTGGTCTAGATAGTTGTCCTTTCCAGCGTTTGATGATCCAACTTTTCCTTCAAGTGTGTGAGGTCAAATAGATTTTTTTTCCAAAAAACTCTTCTTAGCTTAATTTAGGTAAAATAAGCTTCTTTTCCTTACAATCAAGGGCTCTAACTTGCACCTGTCCTATTTCTTGATTCAACAAACATATTCAGAATTCCAACTATGACCCAAGAAGGGGTGTGTGTGTGTGTGTGTGTGTGTGTGTGTGTGTGTGTGTTTTGAAGTGCAGCAAGAGAAGAGTAGATTTTTTTCCATGAGACAATGCTTATGGTCTTAATACCAAGAAACTGACCTATCTTTGTGCATGGCTGGGGCATATTGTATAACTGGACAAGTGGTAAAGAATGAGGATGGAGACACCGTATGACATGAAAAGTCTGGTCATCAGTGTTTAAGGGTTTAAATTTTACCTGGTGCTGAAACTGAGAACTACTGGAATGAATGGGAGAGAAACGGAAAAAGGTTCATTTGGATAACCTCTAGTTTCTCCAGCTGGTAAATGACCAGGCCTTCTGCTGAGACAAGGGAGTATGGAGAGGAATCAGGTACTTCAAGAGTATGGCAGTGGTTTAGGGTAGTTGCTGCTGAGTTGCGATAGGAATCAACAATGGGTAACCAGAAGGCTTTGGTAAGATTAACAACAGTTTCTACTTTATAGTTCTTAATGCCTACAATACAGCAGTGAATGATCTATGTCTGTAGTTCTCAAACTTGAGAATCACCTAGAGGACTCGTTAAAGCACAGACTGCTGGGCCTCACACCCCGTTGCTGATTCAGCAGTTTCAGCTGGAGCCTGCGTATTTGCATTTCTAACAAGTTCCCAGGTAATGCCGATGTTGCTGGTCTGAGAGCCACACTTTGGGGACCATTTATATAGGTGCCCTTGAGAACCATATGTTCTAATAAGGAGATAAAAAAAATGTAAATCAGGGATCCTCCATGAATTTCCTCAACTTCAGTAGGATGAAATGTCCAGAAGACATTACCCAGATCCTCTCTAGCTTACTACAGATGGAATACTAGTTCATCATTAACTTCCACATTCATTCAGCGAATGTCTGGTGGTTCTGCTACGTGGCAGACATTATGATTAGTGTAAGAGCACAAATGCAAATAAGAGGCACCTCCAGCCTGCAAAAATCTCAGTCTCGAGAAGGAGGAAGATACATAAAGGATCAGATAGAAGGCTGGAGGTACTGTGAGAGCTGTGTGTATATAGTTGGTAGAAACCAATTTTACGCCAGATGGAAAATAATTGTCACAAAGAATATTATAAGGAAGTGACCCTTGAACTGAGTTATGAAAAGTGAGTGTTGTTGTCAGATGATGAAAGGGGTGAAGTCAGTTTTCCACAGAAAGGAAAGAGCAAGAGAAAAGGCACAGAAGCATGAATGAATACACTAGTTATATTTGTGTCGACCTAAAACAAATAGACTGCCAGTTATTTCTCCAGCAAAGATGGGTTTATCCGTGATCAGCAGAAGATAACAATTCAGGGTCTGCAGCCATGGCGAGCCATGTGCAAGTCCCTGCATGGCAAGAGAAGGAGAATTCTTTTAAAAAGGAGCAAGTGAAAGTGGAAGAGCTATTGTAAACAAAGAGTCTGTGATTGGAATTGACACATATATACTATTTTTTTAACATCTTTATTAGAGTATAATTGCTTTACAATGGTGTGACACATATATACTATTGATACTATGTATAAAATAGACAACTGATGGGAACATACTGTATAGCACAGGGAACTCTACTTAATGCACTGTGGTGTCCTAAATGAGAGGGAGGTCCAAAAGGGAGGGGATATCTGTATAATGTATGGCTGATTCATTTTGCTATGCAGTAGAAGCTAACACAACACTGTAAAGCAACTATACTGCAATAAAAATTAATTAATAAAAAAAACCCCAAAGAGTCTGTGGATTTTCATTGGCTGAATTGTTGCCAGGAGAGAAGAGGAGTTTTTCTTCTTCCTGTTGGGCTCTCTACCATTATCACAGAGTGTGAGATCTCCCCCGTCTAGACTTTCAGCTCTATTCAACTGAGGTTTCTGCTTATTATTTTTTACATTTGGTAAGATGCAAGTAATCAGTAGTTCAGATTTGTAGGGGCACAGGGAAGGATGAGGCTGGAGCTACAGGCTCTGATTCTAGCTATCATCTGAATTCCACACAAGTGCATGTTAATTACTCTCACTTTTCTGTTGGCTCCAGCACCCCCCATCATCACCTTAAGCGTCATAATTCCATCAACAATACCACCATCATCACCATCATCGTCATTAATAATAACGTCCATGGTTTATTCCTGTTGCCTTAGTTTTTACCTAACAGTGTTTTTCTGCTCTAGAATCCACATCCAATAACCATGTTACAATTAGTTGTCCTATCTCCTGAGCTCCAATTGGCTGTGACATTTTCTCACACCCACCTTGTTTTTTATGACCTTGACAGTTTTGAGGAGATCTGGTCAGGTGTTTTGTAAGATGTCTCTCTACTGGAATTTTCCTGATGTTTTTCTTCTGATTAGGTAGGAGCTATAGGTTTGAGAAGGAAGATCCCAGAAGTAAAGTGCCATTTTCATTACAGAATATCAAGGGCACATATTATCCAGATGATGTATGGCTGTGGGTGTTGACCTTGATCACCTGGTTGAAACAGTGTTTGTCAGGTTTCACCACTGTGAAGTTATTCTTTTTTTCCACTTTCCACGCTGTACTCATTGAAAGGGATTCACTAACCCCACACTCAAAGAATGGTTCCTTTCATTTAGGGTAGGATACTTACATAATTTATCGTTATTTTCATCTACCATAGAACTTAGTATATTTCAGTTACTCGAATAAAATATTGTCTCTGATTTTTCTCTCCAACCTAAATATTTTTTACGAGAGTAGAATTTAAGATACTCAGGGTTAAGTAGGCTATCAGTAGTTAAAGAAGAAGCTGGCGTTTCTAATTTGTGCTGACCTCTGGAGAAATTTCATCAACTTAGAATCATGATAAAATAATCCTCTCTTGGGAGAAGGAAGCAAATCAGACCGGGATCCGTCTGAGTATCTATTTTGGGTCCTTTGTCTGGGTCTCTGGGATGCCTTGGGAAACACATGTAATCAGTGCAGCTGTGGAAACTCTGCTTTGCTCAGCTCTAAGGACTGGCTGGATCTAGGGAGCTTGAGTATGAAGTTATTTGCAGATAAACAAATTCATTTCACACAGGCCACACTTAATGGCCAAAATAACTGGTACACAAATGATCGACCCAATTACTTTGCTCACTTAATACTTCTAGCAACCATTTAAAACTGTAATTGTTAGCTGACTATTAAGGCAATTGAAAAAAATGGATTTAATCTTTATGAGGCTGCCTCAGTTTTCCTGTAGAAAATGCTTTAGTTGCTCTTCTGATGCTACTCAACTTTTATAATCCACTGCTAATTCTTTCACAGCTAGGGATCTCCAAACTTAGGGAACTTATGATATAACTTTTATGATATAACTTATAACTTATGATATAACTTATAGCTTATGATATAACCAAGCATGGGGCTTGGTGTCAGAAAACAAGAAGTCAAACCCCTATTCTTCCCCTTGCTAGCTATGTGACTCTGAATAAGTCACAGTACCTTTCTGAGTCTTAGTGTCTTCATTGTAAAATGGGAACAAAATTCCTTGCCTATGAAATGCTTTATCAATTTATAAATGAGAACCTAATATTTACAGTGGTGGGTGCGGAGATCTACTCATTTTGCAGCCGCCCAAGACAAGCCTCCTGTGTAAGTTCCCTTACTTATTAAAACTGACACCTACCGTTCTGGGTGGTCTGTCTCTTTCTTCAGTTCCTCCTTGCCCTTTGTCTATGGGGACCAGTTTGCAAACCAATGGGGAAAGAAACCCACATTTTATAATCGGGTGCAGAATCTTAGTCATGTTCCAGGATGATGGACCATATCCCCTTGGTAACATGTCTGCATGTGAGAAAGACATGAAATGGTGTCACAGAAACAGTAATCACCAAATATTCTGTGTGTGCCCCTTCATTACCCAGACCCCTGCACTAAAGTTGGAGCCATGTGACTAGTTCTGGTCAATAGACCACAAATGTCACATTCTGTCCAATAAGGTGAAGAGTCCTATGCTTCTTCCTTCACTTGTTGGCTGCCATGTTGCCCTTGGAGGCCCAGTGTGATAGATAGTAGAGTTATAAGATGGCAGAGGGCCACTGACCTCGCTCTAAACTTCATGTGAATGGGAAGAAAAAGTTTATTCTCTTATTCTCCTCTCTTAGTTCACTTGGACACTCTATACAGAGTTCCATAGACTGGGTGGCTTATAAACAACAACCATTTATATGTTATAGTTCTGGAACCTGGGAAGTCCAAGATCCAGGTGCAGGCAGATTTTGTGTCTGGTGAGAGCCATCCTCCTAGTTCATAGATGGCTGACTTTTCGCTATGTCCTCACGTGGCAGAAGGAAGAAGGCAGCCCTCTGGGGTCTCTTTATAAAAAGGGCACAGATCCGCTCATGAGGGGTTCACACTCATGACCTAATCACCTCCCGAAGTCTCCACCTCCAAATACCATCATATCAGGGACTAAGTTTCAACATATGAATGGGGGGGCAAACATTCAGTCTGTAGGAGCCCCTGAAATTTGCAGTTTCTTTCTCTTATATTAGTCAGTCCATTCTACTAATACAGGGCAAAGACCAATTCCAGATGCTGACAAATGATCTTTTCTGCCACAAATAGAGCCATAACTGCTTAACTCCCCCAAATATAAGCAGGTATTAAAATAGTCTTTTTTTGCCTCACTCCTGCCAAATTCTTTGCATCATAAGGGAATAAAGGGGGTTCTTGGCCACGTGTCTCCTCTGTAGGCACTGAGCTCCCATTTAAGTCGGTGACAATACCTCAGCCATGACAGTAATGGGGATGCCCATTAAGGCCTTCAGAGAAGGACAGTCATTTGCCCAACATGGTGGATTTACTAAGGACTAGGTGCTCTCCTATAATTCAGTCTTAAACACTGAGGTGTTATTTTTCAATCCCAAAGGACCAAATGATATCTATGCCCACCTTTGCTCTCTGTCATGGCCAACGTATAACCTGCTGTATCCCCACTCCTAGAAGAGTTCACCATGCTGACCCCATGGCCAACAGGAAGATACTAAATAGTATTTCTTGGGCTTCCCTGGTGACGCAGTGGTTGAGAGTCCGCCTGCCGATGCAGGGCACACAGGTTCGTGTCCCGGTCTGGGAAGATCCCACATGCCGCGGAGCGGCTGGGCCCGTGAGCCGTGGCCGCTGAGCCTGCGCGTCCGGAGCCTGTGCTCCGCAACACGAGGGCCACAACAGTGAGAGGCCCGCGTACTGCAAAAAAATAATAATAATAAAAATAGTATTTCTTAAGGATCTTTTAAGAAAATAAACTGACGAGACAGAGGCTGGGTAACTCTGTGGGAAATTGATACCCCCAAAGGAGTCTAGCTAGATTAAAAAAAGTGTCCTAAACTGGATTACAAATGTAGAGGGAGTCAGTTCTGTTTCAAAAGCAAAACCTTCAAAACTAGTAGTGGTATAAATGCAATAGATTTTCTTGGGCATGCGTTGATTTGGTGCTAATTTATAGTTCGCAATATTTTGCGTTTGCATCACAATGCACAGCTAAAAATACAACGGGGATAGAGAAAGTGTTTCCTCTGAAGTTCCCCAACTATATTGCCTGAATCAGGGGTGAGCAGTCTCAGCAGAGGAGAGAAGGAACATCTCCTTGTGCCAAGGCTACAACAGCTGGCAGCAGACAGCACCAGCTCCTGGATCTTCATTGACCTGGGAAGCAGGGACTGCTGGGTTACAGATTGACCAGAAACACAATGGAAACTGGAGGATGGTTTTGTCCATCTTGAATCAGCTTCGTCTTTCATTTACCCACTTCTCTGTTTCCCCCCACACACTCTAACCAGGATCATAAGACGCTTGTGCTATCGCTGCCTACAGTTTCCATCCTGGGCAAAAATGGTACACAGACTGGCTGTGCAATCATCTGTCTAGAGTCACACCATTTAGAATACAGGATCCAAATCCAGAGTCCATACTTTCTAATCAGCTTCACTGCTTGCAACAATTTAAGACTAACTGTGAGGTATATTCTGGCTAAATTGTTAATGATGGATAGGTGTATAATGTCAGAGGCTCCCATGCCCATCCGCCACCAACTGGCGATGACACGGAAGGGTTAACATGGCAGAGAAGGATGTTCTGTCAGGCACCTCTTGTGCTCTTTTTTATTCCTATAAAAAACTGATAAACAGAAATCTCAATTAAATAGAGTCAGGGGACCAAAACGGGGGAGCTCTCATGCCCTGTGAGCATAGCGAAGCCTAACAAGAAAATCAGACTCCTTTTCCTTCCTGGCAAAAACTCAACCAATGAAAAGCCATGGAATCTTTGTTTAGGGTAGCCCGCCCAACTTCCTTCTCCTCTCTATAAAGAGTTCTCCTTGGGAAATTGCGATTCACATATATGCACTACTAGGTATAAAATAGGTAACTGATGAGAACCTACAGTATAGCACAAAGAACTCTGCCCAATGCTTTGTGGTGACCTAAATGGGAAGGAAATCGAAAAAAGAGGGGACATATGTATATGTATAGCTGATTTACTTTGCTGTATAGCAGAAACTAACACAGCATTGTAAAGCAACTATACTCTGATAAAAAAAAAAAAAAGAGTTCTCCTTCCCTTGCCTTGCAGGGACTTGCACATAGCTCGCCAGGGTTGCAGACCCTGAACTGCAATTCTCTGCTGATCCCAAATAAACTCATCTTTGCCAAAGAAGACTGGCAGTCTATCTCTTTTAGGTCAGCACTACCATCCTCTTGTCCTCATGTCTGATTCCAGCAATGCCGATGCCAAGTCATCCTGTGCTCCTTTGGGCTCACTTTCTGCTCATAACATCTCATCGCATCTCCACCTCAAGCATGAGCCCTATGCTTTTCATTTTTAATCCAGGGCTTTATGGACACTGTATGGTTTGGAACACCAGTGGGAGTCTTATTTGAGGCAAGCTTGTGCAGGTCTGAAGAGTGGAGGGTTTGACACCGTTAGTGAAGATCTCAACCAGTGGGGACTAAGCTCCTGGGGAAAAAAGTTCTCCATTCTGCTCAGGTAGAAAATTTTTTTTTCAGTCCTTATTTAAACGTTTTTATTTTGTTTGCTCTTTCTGATTACAAAAAATATTCTTTTATTCTAGACAATTTTTCAAAGAGTAAAAGTGTATTTATAAAATTCTCCTATAATGTCTAAATCGTTAATAATTATTCCTTTTTTTCCAGTCTGCTACCATGTCTTCCCTTTATCATTGGACACTTTGTGTCCACATATTCAGGCAGAAAATTTTGAGAAGCGTTTTATAAGCCCCTCGGAATGACCTTTAAGGAGTGATCCCAAGTTGCCTTTGGCAGTGACCAATTCCATGATGCATCCTTAAATCTGCTATTCCTTCTTTCCTATCTCATTCTCCTTGACTCTCCTTCTTGGTCCTTGTAATCACTTCCCAAAGAAAGTACCTTCACATGAGTTCTTGTTTCAGACTCTGTTTTGGAGGAAACCTAAATCAAGACAAATGCAATGCAGAGAATATCAGCTGTGACACAAAAGCTATTATTCCAACTTAAGGAAAAGTACACAACATAAGAGTTGTGAGTTTAAGTCCTGTTCAGGGTCTACTGAGGACTGTAGCCTGGGAGACAGCTCTGAGGAACTGCTCTGAAGAGGTAGGGAAAGAGCCAGCATGTGTATGAATTTTGAGGCTAGGAAATACATGCAGTCAAGCATACATTTTGGTAAAATATTACTGATTACTGATAATCATAAGGAACAGATATCTCCCAATTGGATGATTTCAGTGCTTTTCTATATATGGGAAAAGGTGCAAGAATCTGGGGTCGTTGAACTTCTTCCTGAGATATGCATCTGACTATCTAGGGACCTGTTTATTCAAAGCACAGAGTGCCTCGTCCTGTTTTTCATGCTGAACAACTGCAGTGGGTTGCGATTTAACCCTTGTATAACTGGATGATGAGTGATGCTCCTTGTTCTTTTTTTGTTCCTCATCTAAAAAATTGGAATAACAACAGCTCGTACAGTTATGTAAGGATTAAATGAAGTAATGGATGTGCAAACACCTGCGGAAAAGCAGGCACCCAATTTAGCTATTAATTTCTTCTCTGCTCACTCCCGTCATATTTTAATACCCACACACGAAGAAATAGCTGATGGGAGAATTTTAGCTTGGACCAGGGGGAGAGCATTTTTGTCAAGAGATCCTTCCAACACCCACCTTTGTGATATGGAGTCTGATATGCAGGAAGACCTGTGCTAAGCTCCTCCAGGCTCTCTGAGCGGGAAGTGCCTTAAGTGCTTCCCACTTAGTGCACTTAAGTGCTCAGACCTTAAGCAGTGGCGGCTGTCCTACTGTGAGCTCCTAAGGGATTTCTGAGGACAAGGAGAGTGATATTTATATTTTCCACTTGAAAAGGAGCAAAATCTGCCACCCCAGAATATGTCTCTTTGGCATGAGGCTTATCTTGAACTGATTAATTTTAAGAAACAGCAACCACAGGAAAAGCTCTAAAATTACCCTTATGTAAAAGACATTGGCATTCATAAAGGAAATCTTCAATTGTAAGAGTGTCTCCTTCTCTGTACCTGAAAGAGGACGTTGCTCCTAAATCTCTCAACACTCTCGTCATTGGAGAAAGGCGTTCACTCAGATCTGCACTGCAGTCATGTTTTTGCTTACTGCACTTTTCCTGGTAATTTCCCATAGCTGTCCTTCCCCCACCCAACATCTTTCATTTGTCTTTAGCTGAAGATGGTATTTAAGGTGATGGCTTGGACCATTTCAGGAGTTACTCATTTTTCCTGAGTATCTCCCATGTATGTAGGAGGTATACATGTTAGCGAACTTCTTTTTTTCTCCTATTAATGTCTTTTATTACAGGGCGGTCTCAGGCAAAAACCTAGGAGAGTAGAGGGAAAATTTAAAAAAAATTTTTTTTAATTAAAAAAAAATTTTTAACAGAGTTTAAAAAATATGTTTAAAAAGATATGTTTTATGAACTCCTCAACATGTGATCAGGCTATCCATGGGTTCTGAAGAACACACCTCATGCAAAAAAAAAGTAGGTGAGGGAAGAGGTGACAGGAGAAATAATAATTTCCTCTGGGGGAAACATCAATAGCAGAAATGCAGTGCCCAGGGTAAAGAGTATAAAGGTAGGAGGAAGCAGAATGAATTCTAGTCTGAGGAGGAAATTCTCAGATTTCTTTGAGAATTTCAGGCTAGAAAGTTGGGGGAGGGGAATATTTTCTTTAAGGTTTTAAAGAAGAGTGAGTGAGCAGAATGGTGGAGAAGAAAGACTTGGGCGAGTTGGGAGGAGGAATTTCTCTTCTGTCGAGAAAGCCATGTCTGGTTCTCTTTCTCTGGGGACCCCTCACCCTATTTGCTTACGGTATGCTTGTAACGTCTCGCTGTGTCAGTACATTCAGAGCATCTTGAGACAGAAGTTGAAATCAGGACAGTCATGCCAGAGTCCATCCACATAACCACTTAAAAATCATACTTGAGAATGAGACTTTCTTTCATGAACCTGGCATCCAGTATGCGTGGAGTCAGCCTTTGCCCATACGTATTCACCGTCACGGTCAACTGGTTCCCTACTATATGCCCTAATGTACATACCTGGGATTCTGCCTCAGTTTCCCCTGGGGTTTTTAACTTTATCTCAACCCTGAGCACATTGACTCTTTCTTGTCCCCTGTGTTTCCTGGGGTTGGGATGATGTAGGTGTAAGGAAAGAAAACTTTTCCCTTTCTAGGTTCTTTGGCTGGTCTAATAATTAAATTGACATACAACAGATTAACAGGAAAAAAAAATTTAATTTCATATGTACGGGATCCCCAAAGATATGATGCTCAAAGAAGTGACCAAAGCGAGCAGTTTTTATACTTTTTGGACAAAGAAACAAAATTTGGGAAGAATTTGCAAAACAAAGGGGTTTGGGCTTGGGGTAGCTAAGTAGTGAAGAAGTAACAAGGTTTGTTTATACAGACTTCTTAGACCTGAACTTCCTATTCCTGGTAAGATGGATGTCTCTTTACCCCCTGGTACAGAGAAGGTATGTTTCACATGGGAGGTTTATTTCCTGCCTTGAGGGGGACAAAGGATGGTCAGAATGTTCTTCTTGCACCTGCTATTTCTTCAGTAAGTTTAATTCACAATAATCAATATGCCAAAGTAGCATATTTCGGGATAGTATATTTTACTCCCCTTCATAGATAAATGCAATATGACGGAAGGTAGTGTCAGCTGTAATAAAAAGGCACAATGTAGGAGCTGTGAGTTTAGTTTTATTCAGGGTCTTACTGAGGCCTATATTCCAGGAGACAGCCTCTCAGATAGCTCTGAGGAACTGCTCTGAAGAGGAAGGGGGAAGAAAACTGTTTATATATGATTTTGGCTAGGGAATGTGTGCAGTCAAGTCTACAACTCGGGAAAAGATTACTGCTCATCACAAGGAACAGATATCCCAGTTAATGATTTTAGTGCTTCTTTATGTATGGGCAGATGCAAGAATCGAAGTTCATTACAGTATTTCCTGAGAAATATCTAACTATTTAAGGGCCTGTTTTTCCAAAGCACAGAGTGCCTTATCCTGTTTTTCCTCCTGAATTCTTTTCAGCGTTCTCTGTAGGTCAGTGACCGCCGTGGCTGATGACTTGAGTCTTATAGGTGGTGGGCAGCATTCTTTGTTTTACGGTAGAGGCTCCAAGTGCCTAGCTATTCTTTCTTTGGTGAATGTCTCCTAGTGAAAATGGACAATAAACCTTGATTTAGTCCAATCTATACCCTCTCCAAACCTTTTTCATCACGAAAACAGAGAAGCTTCAGTGTATACGTTTGAGGAAGGCTTGAAAATATTCCCTTGTCCCAAATCTCTATCACCACGTCTGCTCCGCAGGGCGACAGCTCTGTAGTCTGCAAATGCTCTGACTCTGAGGCTAGCCAGAGTGGATTTACATTTCAGTGTTCACTTACTTCTTCTTAGTGGCAAATCTCTTAACGTCTTTCAGCCTCGCGTTTCCATGTAATAAAATATAGGGGAGAATATTTAACTCTAATCATTGTTACTGTAGCTGTATATAAAATGTGACAGGGACTTCCCTGGTGGTTCAGTGGGTAAGACTCCACGCTCCCAGTGCAGGGGGCCCGGGTCAAGCCCTGGTGGGGGAACTAGATCCCGCATGCATGCCGCAACTAAAAAAAAAAATAAAAGGATCCCGTGTGCCGCAACTAAGATCCGGTACAGCCAAAATAATTAATTAATATTTTAAAAAAGTAATATATGAAGATAATAAATAGTAGGTATTTTAAAAGTGTTAATAGCCCTTCTTTCCTAATTATCATCCCATTTCATCCACCTTCATGAGATCCTTGGGAAAATCCTATTGGACACCATGCATCATGCCCATTTTTAAATAAATGTAAAACTTTCCAATAGAGGAAAAACGAACTTGCCTCTTTCTTTCCATGGTAGAGAGTATAATCAAGTTTCAGTATATGTCTTTGGTCTCACACAAAATTACAAGGCTTTCAAAAAGCAAGAAAATTTGTTTAACAAACTGGTATCCTTTTCATGATTGTAACAAGAAGCATATTATGTGTTTCAATTTTTATATTTCTGATAGTTTCAGGCCTAGTGGATATATTCTGGGAAATGGTTCACAGATAGTAAAAATCGACATCGATGAACCTTTCCCTCTCTTTTCCTGAAAAAAAAAGAAAAAAATTACAAAATGTTACTTCTGAGAAAATTTGGTGCTCAAAGACGCCACCTACTGGAAGAAGACACAGGAACCTGGCGTTTCTGCCACTGTATCCTTAGAAAAAATGAAATAAGAATTGAACTACAATGAGGTATCACCTCACACCAGTTAGAATGGGCATCATCAGAAAACCTACAAACAACAAATGCTGGAGAGGGTGTGGAGAAAAGGGAACCCTCTTGCACTGTTGGTGGGAATGTAAATTGATACAGCCACTATGGAGAATAGTATGGAGGTTCCTTAAAAAACTAAAAATAGAATTACCATATGACCCAGCAATCTCACTACTTGGCATACACTCAGAGAAAACCATAATTCAAAAAGACACATGCACCCCAATGTTCATTGCAGCACTATTTACAATAGCCAGGTCACAGAAGCAACCTAAATGTCCATTGACAGATGAATGAAAAGATGTGGTATGAGTATACAATGGAATATTACTCAGCCATAAAAAGGAATGAAACTGGGTCATTTGTAGAGACGTGGATGGACCTAGAGACTGTCATACAGAGTGAAGTAAGTCAGAAAGAGAAAAACAAATATCGTATATTAACGCATATATATGGAATCTAGAAGAATGGTACAGATGAACCAGTTTCCAGGGCAGGGATGGAGACATGGATATAGAGAACAAACGTATGGACACCAAGTGGGGAAAGCGGAGGGGGGGATGAATTAGGAGATTGGGATTGACATATATAACCTGATGTGTATAGAATAGATAACTAAGAACCTGCTGTATAAAAATAAATAATTAAATAAAGTTACCAAAAAAAAGGATGGCTGCACAGTTCCAGACATCACATCCTCACAAAAAAAAGTTCAAGGAAAAGGTAGGGATGAATGGGCCCCCCTTTTCATATTTTACAGACCAATTTACAGGGTTTGACTCCGAGAGATCTGAGCTTCCCAAACTTGCACAGTCCAGTGTTAAGTGGAGAGATGGGTTTGTGTTGCTACTTTAAATCTATTTCCTTTGACAGCCAAGATGCCCATTCAGTGGATTAGAGCGATTGCGTCTGTTAATATCTTCCCTTTACCTAGCATGCTATAGTTTACAAATGATATTTTCACAAATATTATTCAAATTACGTCTTATAATCACTCAGTGTCCCTATTTTCATTCCCTAAAGTCACACAGCTGGTAAACAGACAGAGCTGAAAATTAAACTCAAGACGCCAAACTCTGCCTTTCATGGTAGGCTTCAGTCTTGTTGATTTCCTTAAGCCTTTTTCCTTTGGGGACCTGTGCAGAATTACCTCTAGAAAACCATGGGAAGCTGCAGTGGTAATTTGGTTTATAGCCATTCGATTCATTGTTCTACTGTCAAATGTCTACTCTGGTGGCACAACCAATTGGCATCTCTCTGGGTGGTTATAAGCACCGCTGGTAGTTAAAATACACAGAGTGAAATACATCCAGGAACAAAGAGAAAGGGTAGATGGTAATGCAGATAACACATCCAAAAGGCTCAAATCAGACTTCTTTCATGCATGGAATTTTCCCTCAAATCAAGGAAAAGATGCTTGCAGATAGAGGAGATTAGCCATCTGAAGACTTATTTACATTTGATTTTATAATTATAAGCAATCTCTCCACCTTCCCCACCAGCCTCTACTCAGGGAATTTCCTGAATATATTTTACCCTATAGAAGAATGGGAGCTGGAAAAGAGCGAACAGGATAATAAAAGCAAATAACACTAGATGTTTCTGAATCATTTAACAACTCAATAAGCGCTTTCCTGTGCCTTGTCTCATTTGTCTCCTATTAGCAAATCATCAAGGAAGGCAAGTCCAGTATAATTATTAGCCCTATTTTACAGACTAGTATACTGAGTTTTAGAGAATTTAAATAATTTAGACACAGAGAAGTAAGGGAGCAGCTAAATAATCTAATGGCGATGGTTTCTTTACTAGAATCTTAAAATATAATGGCATGCACATTTACATTTCTTTTTATACATAGAAGTTTATTTTTAACTCTAAAATTGACAGAAATAATATGGAAAGTTTGGGGGAGAAATCCCACAATTATGCAAAATATATTCATTGAGCATCTACTCTTCTATGTGTCAGGCACTGGTCTAGATGTTGAGAACATAGTGATGATCCAAACAGGTAAGTCCCCTGATCCCTGAAGCTCACATTCTTGAGGGATGTAGAAAAACAATAAGCAACTCAACAAATAAATCTATAATGGTATAGAATGTGATGGAAATGGAATGATAATAAACAGGTTAATCTAGTGGGAGAAAAAAATGGATTGAGGCGGTCAGGAAAGACGTTGTTGAGGAAGTGGTATTTAAGGTGAAATCTAGATGACAGGTAGTATCATCTGTAGTTAGGTGTATATCATCTGTATTGCCCGGTCAAAGAATACTAATGCAAAGACTCTAAGGTTTGCATGAGCTCAGTCTGAAAGAAGTTAAAGGGTCGGAAGCAATGTGATTTCAAAACAAAGATGAATGAGAGATGAGTTCAGACAGAGACAAAAACATGCTGTCTTGGACTTTGGATTCTATCCCGAGGCCAATGGACGGTCATTGGAGAATCTTAGGCGGGAGTAATGTGACCTGATTTATGTTTTAGAAGATCACATTGGCTGCTTGTGAAGAATAAATGATGGGACATATGGGGAGAAGTAGGAAGAACATCTAGATGCTATAGCAGTGGTTCAGAAGAGAAACTGCAATGTTAGACATTAAGGTGATGTACATAGAGATGAAGAGAATTATACTGATTCAGAGAATAAAGCTGACAAGACATGCTGGTGCATCACATGTGTAGAGTGAAAGAATACCCTTAGGTCTTTAATTTGAGCAACTAGGTGGATAGTCATGCCATTCTCTGACATACGAAGACTGGGATTGATACAGGTTGGGACAGGGGAAAATGAGAATCAATCTTTTGGTTTGGTCATGTTGTGTTTGTGATGCATGAGAAATATGCAAGTGGAGGTGGCAAAGAAGTAGTTAGATGTGTGAGCCTGGAGCTCAGCAAGAGGTCAAGACTGGACCCGAAATGCTGATTTGGAAATCATTACCATATGGATGATACCTAAAGCTACGATACTGGATGATACTAATTTTAGGAGAAAGGGCGCAAAGAGAAGACAATAGAGCCCAGAAATGGATGCCTGGGGCACTACAATATTTAGAGGTCAAGGAAAAGAAGAAGAGATAGCAAGGAATTAGAGAAAGAGCAGCCGGGGGGCAGGAAGAGTATCAGGGGCTGTAGTGTCAGGGGAACCCAAGGAAGAGAGTTCAGAAAAGGAGCTGATGGTCAACTCTGTCAAAGGCTGATGAGAAGTCGAGTAATATGAGAATAGAAAAGTTACCAAAGAATAAAATATACGAAAGCCTTGACAAGAACTGTGGGGACAGGGCCCATGGGATGTGAAAAGTTGTGCTGGGAAGAAGAGCAAAGAAATGGGCCTGTAATTATTCAAGGAAGAAGGAAACAGGAAAGCTGTTTGTTTCAGGTAGATGATTCGACCACTGCAATAATAATCAGATTTTAGTACGTTTATTACTCATTTTTAAAATATGTCCAAGTTTGACAAACTATTTTGCACCTTACTTTTCCCATGACGTATGATGGCATCAGCTTACCAAGTTATTATAGATTCTGTACACGGATCATTTTTAACGGCTATATAATGTCACATTGAATGAATCTGTGGTCGTTTGTATATTATTTGAGCATTTGTGTTGCCTCTAACTTTTTGCTTTTAGAAATGGACATTTTTGTGCAGAGGTCATTTTTTATATTTTGGACTGTTTCTTTAGGTCAATATCCCAGAAGTGTCTCCTGAGTCAAATTATCAAAAGGCTTTTTCAAACTATTGTACCAGTTCAAACTGTTATCCACAATATATAAGATTATTTCATTCATCTCCTTGTCCTTACCATTGAGTCTAATTATTCGAGAAAGGGGTAATAATTAATGGGTGAATCAAGCACTTTGGTGTTGTACTTCGCATATCTCAGGATTATTTGCAACAGTAATTTTTCTGTTTGTTTTCTCTCTGGGACACATCTGTTTATGTTTTTTGCCTGTGTGTGTATTAGGCTCTTAGCATCTTGTTTATTCTCTTTAAATTATCAGTCAGAAGAGTCCCAACTTTTCATTGAATGTAGTTTCTTGAGCCTGTCATTTATCTTATTATTTTAGTTAAGCATTTTGCTTTCTTTGTCACTTAATGGAAGCTTTTAATTTTGATGTAATTAAATATGCTAATCTCATGAATGTTTATCTCAATGTGCTTTTTCTCCTTCAAAGATTGTCTGTGATAAAACCTTAATCCCAGACTTCAAGACTGTCTCCCCCCACATCCACTGGCATACGTCTGAAGAAAGCAAACTCATTTAATAATATTGTTAATTTAGAGCGCTAGTATATATCAGTCAAGAGCAAACTGTGCCCCCAAAATAAGCATCTAATAAAATTCCTTCTAAAAGGCAAATGTAGTAACGTCTTGTTTTTCTCCACACTCGAAACAATGTCAGACAATTCTTGGTTTATTGGGATCAAGAACTTCCACAAAAGAAAGGATTGTGTATTAAGGATAAACACACACCAACTGGAGAAGGAGAGGGGCCCCTGGCATGTCTTTCTAGGCCCTATTGATACAGTCCCACCAAGCTCCTATTGTAGATTCTGTTAATAGCACAAGCTACAGTTGATGGAACTCTCACCGTAGGCTAAATACTTTGTATATATGATCTCATTAATGCTGTCAACAGCCCTTCTAGATAATTGCTATTAGCTTCATGATATAAGCAGCGGCACAGACAGGACTCCAGGCCAGGTGTGCATGCCTCTCAGACTCATTCTTTAACCCCTACGTTCTCTGCCTCTCTCAGGATGCCCCTGCTTGAGGTTCTGGATCTTGGCGTTAAGATCTTCCCTCATTATTGGTGGTCACTATGGGGATCAGCTCTGACCTCTCTTCTCCAGGATTGATCACAGCCACCTTGGACTTCTGATTTTTCCCACTCTTACCTCACTCCCTGGCTCTGCCCCTTGAGAGGATACAAGAAACAGCCGGAGTTCTTGGAGATACAGTATTGCTTCAGTGGAGGTATTTAAAACAATTAAAGCTGCAGAAAATATTATTCTGTGAGTTAAAGTTACCCTGTTCTGTTCAGTGTTGCTTTTGTGGCCAATGTGTGTGTGGTTAGGAGGTGTTCTTGAAATTGAAAATTGCCAAACTATATAAGGAAACTCGTAGTCTTAAGGTTTTGTATTTTTAGAGCTGTCAGCAACTCTAGGAATCAATTTCATCTCCACTTCCAGCTCTGTATTTTAGAGATGAGTGTCCTACAGTAAAGAAACTTTCCCAAGGTCCCATACCTCCCTGTAGAGCTGGCGCCAGAACCTGAGTTTTCTTCTGTTCATTAATCTGGCTGCTATCGTCTGCTGGTTTCTCCACGCAGGCAAGGAGAAAAGGAACAGAACTAAGATTTATGGGGCAATTCTCATGTATCTGGCACACTGTTCATCCATTTCCATGAATCATCCTATTTAATCCTCTAAATATTATTGGTGTTCTTATCTCCACAGCACAGATGAAGAAAATGAGGCAGAGAACAGAATCACTTGCACACGATCAATAAGCCTTAGAGCCAGGATTTGAATCCATGCTCATGAAACTCTACACAGTAGACACTGGCATCCCACCAAGAGCAACTAGGAAAACCACACAGAGACTTTTGGCCACACAGCTCATCCACGTCAGAATGTGACCCTTGCGCAGCTACTGATTCTCTTCCCTGCAATATTCCAGGGATGAACTGTCCTTGACGAAGCAATGAGATGCCAATGACCAATAGCCAAAGTAGAGGCCCGCCTTCTGAAAAGGAGAAGCTGGCACAATCAAAAGGATAGTGACCACAACGATGGGGCTCAGACACATGGTGGGAGCAGTTGGGTATATTTAGTCTGAAGGGAGGCAAAGGGATTGACTTGAGAGCAGTTTTCAGACATATCAAACATTATTAGGCTGAAGATGGTGGCCAGCTGTTCCTTATCATCTCTAAGAATAACAGCAGAGGAATCTACATTAAACGCCAGAAATGGAGAAAAGGCAGCACTTCCAATCTTCATAGCAAAGGAGGTGGACAAAGCATGGGGATGTGATGAAGTCTTGCTGGGAGAAACACTATTCATCAAACTCTTGGAAAGGATTAGCAATAGTTCTGTGTCAGGTTGTAAAGAATTGCTGATGTGATAAAGTCCCTTCCAGTCTACTCTTTCTAAGAACCTATAAATTTATAAATACTAAAAAATTTCATCAGAAATGTAATAATGATGATAAATAAAAATAAATATGATGATTATAGTGGGCACCTATTGTTTTCTTCTCAGCATCCTGCCTTCTAAGGAGGACATCTCTACTCCTCCTGGTTCTTTTGAGATTATTCCTCTCCCATCTTATTCACACGCCTGATGTAGGAGGAGCTCCCATACATGAGCTCACCCTCTGAGTACATTTGATTGGTCCAGGGGTTGGGCCAATGGTCCCTTCCCTGGGATTTTTGGACTTGGAAAGGAGGGACTCATGCTATCAACACTAACCTTGGGAAATATATGAAAAGCTTGGGAGTTGTCATTTGCCATTTATCGTACAAGGTGAACCTGAGAAATAAAGCAGGGATGAGAGTGAAGGATACCTAGCTTAAAAAGAGAGAAAAAAAGTAGGGAAATAAATCAGATTCAAAAAAAAGGAGCAAATATAATTGATCAAGGACCTTTGTATCAATGCTATTCAAGTTTCTGGTTCTGACTTCTGATAAGGTACAAGCACATTTCTATCTCATGCAATCACAAGACCATTTATAATAAATTGTCCTTTGGTTAAGCCAGTTTGAGTAGGGTTTCTGTCATGTAAAACCTAAGAGTGTTTGCTAATACTATAATAACAATGATGTTGGGAATCATTACAATTGTAGCTATCACCAATTTTGTGGTCAATGTTTATATTATGGTTTCTTACTTTGCATCTCTGTATTTTCATAAACATCCCCCTGTTCTTTGGATACTGTAGGTAGCGCGTTGGGGTAGAGAAGGCTAAATTCAATTAAAAATATTGCCATGAGACATATTGACAGGACTAGAAAAGAATAAAATGACTCTGATTCTACCTGAAGGAAGATTCGATTATTTTTGAGGTGTAGAACACAAATGATTCTTGGCTTCTCCTTTTTCATGAAACTCAACACAGCCCAGCCTCATATCTTGTTCTTCTCCCTCTTGTCAAGGCGGCTGACTCCTCAAATATTCCTAGGCCCACCTGACCTCAGGGCCTTTGCACTGAAGTACTAGGAGGATGTTTGACACTTCATGAGCACTCAATATTCCCCGGGCTACAGTGGTTTGCTGGCACTGGGCATGGAGGGATGAAGATGTGCACTGAGGTTGAAACAAAATAGTAAAAATAGCATCAAAAAGATAATTAACTTCTAGCCCTCAACCGCTAAATCGCTGAGCCCTAGCCACTCCCCAAATCTTGCATGAATGAATTCGGAAGTTAAGTCCACTTGGAGCATCTCACATATACTCCCAATGGCAGTCAGATATGCATACGTTGTCTTTCCCCTCTGCTGCTCCCAGCTTGGAGTGAGTGTTAACAGGTTCCTGCAGCTATATTTCCTGCTCTCCTAGCTGGGTCCCGAGAAACCTCTGCACTGGATCAAGATGAGGGAAATTTCTCATCTGCTTGGGAATCCACTGTTACAGGCCTGCACTGCTGACCTGTGCCCTCCGAAACTTGGGTTCATTTTTTTTGACCCTGGAGCTTTCTTTTTTCTTATCTCCATTAGGGCTATCTGTCCATAAGTCTGATGAGGGAGTGATAAAACGAGAGTCGGTCACGACAGAGGAAAATTTAAGAGCTGTTAATTGGGCAGTGCTCAAAAGTACTTTTCCCTTTCAACCGCTGTCCAGAGCAGCCTGGGCCCCTGGATAGTTTTGACCCATGAGATCCACTCCTGAGGATACCGAGGGGTCGTCTTATTTCCCGGCGTTTTGAGGAGGACGAGAATGGGGGGCATATTAACATGTGTAATGTGTCTGGCCAAACACTGAGCTAGAGGCTGTTTCCAACATTTACTTCTCACCATAACAGAGTGATGTAGCTAACACTGTTCCTGTTTCTGTATGGGCCAGATGCTCAGAGGGAACGTCCCCAGTGCAACACAGCCAGTAAGTGACAGAGCTGGAAGCCACATGTGTGTCACTCAGAAAGTGAACTCACTGCATCACGCTCTCTTCAACTAGTTACTGTCTTTCCCATCTGTGAGAGAACAGAGCCCTAGACCGTTGCCTTGGTCCTCCAGACAGCACAGACACGAAAAGGATTAGTAGGCACCCGTTTTAAGAACTTATCTGATGCACGACAAATGAGGAAACAGAGACATGGATAGGGGAAGTGACTTAGCTACTCTCATGTGGCCGCCTAGTGTTTGAGATAGAGTCTCCTGACATTTCCATGAGTGTTTTATTTTCTCCCTAAATCACGACAATTGGTGGATTGGGGACAGTACATGGAGAGGGCATTTGCCTGTCTCTGAAGAATCTCCAACCCTAACTTCACGGGCTGCACTGAGCCCAGGACAATAAATTATGATCCTGTAGTGAGCACCTGGCATTCTCTTTTCAGCTACTGACTGCTCTGTGCAGCTTCTGGGGCTGGATCCAGCTTGGTAAATGTCTAGGGAAACTACGGAATAAATGACTTTGAGATAAACAAGTGTTTACTTGCTCTTGAAATGACTTTAATTACACCTGTCAAAAGATTTCCACTTGAACAGATTTAACAAGGAAACTAGAGGGTGAGTGGACATTTAGAGCTCCAAAGCTGAAAGGCTCAGCAATTATGTTCCTCTGGGCTCCTTTTTCAGGGCACCTGCCAGGCTCGAGTGCTGAGAGCAGCCAGGAGAAGGCTGAGCAACAGTGGGGTCTGAGACAGACCACACTAGGGAAAGCGGCTTCTTCACCGCGGACACTTCTTGTTTCTCCCGCCCTCTGAAGGTAGAAATGACTGAGGCTCAACCCGACAAACACAAAGTCCTGGCTACTGAAGGCACTTTGAAGGTTATCTAACGCCAAGCCCAACCCAACACTGCCCCAGCATTACATTATCCCCAACACGACAGTGCTTCGGCCTCTGCTTGGATTCCTCCAGTGACAATGAACTCACTACGGAACCCCATCCTCTTTAGGCAGTGATGGGCATAGTAATGAGGGCTGGACTCTGAGGTGTTAAGACCTGAGTTTAAATATGGGATTCCTGGCTGATAAACTGTTATTCTGGCCCAGTTTCTTATCTCTCTGGCCCTCGGTTTCTCTGTTTATCAAATGGAGATAAAACCAGAGCTGGTGGTGATTCAGTGATAGAATATCTAGACTTAACTGCGAGGGGTCAGGCACATTTCAGCACCCGCTTTGAACCTTAATTTTCCCTTCTGTACAATGGGAGAGGGGGCATTCGTTGTACCAACATCATAGGGTTGGTTTAAAATATGGAAAGTAGCAATGCTTTAAATCAGAAAACATTAGCAAGTCTTAGTTTTGCCAGGTATTTTGGGCATCCATTTCCTTTATCAGAGCCTCAGCACTGAGTCAAGTGGAAGAAATTAGGAACATACTGACTTAGTTCCAAGCAATTGATGTTTTAGAAATTAAGTGGAAAACACTGTGATGAGAAATTGTTTCTAAGGTATTAATGTATTCCAAATATTTGGAGAAATGTTGAAATTCAGCAAGTAGGAGTGGAGCCATCCTTCTCCTCTAAGCAAAAGCTTTGGCTTCTGAAAATCATTATTGAAATTGATTTTCATTTCCTTATTGAAAATTCACTGAATTTAGAAAATGAATAAAAATAGGAAACAACTCTTTGGTAGAACTTTTAATTGCCATTTACATAGATTGTCTGAGGGTCACATGAAGTAATTGAAGGAAAATTTCATTTGTATGCATGTCATACGCACCCAATTATTATTAACCACTATTAGTTAGATTGTTGTTTCATCATCTCTAATCCAAACACTTGAGTCTGAATATGTGGCCTATTTGGGGCTTTTTCTTCTAAGTCTGTACCTGTGGAGACTGGCATGTGGATCTCCTTTTGGTAGGAAGTTCTACTCCCTGTCTGAGGCTTCCCCTGTTGCTCAAAGAAATGCTACGTCCTATGTCCCAACACCAGTTATCTTACTGCTGTAGTACATCAGGGGTAGGTATTACTACTGAACCATTTCACACTCTATCGCTAGGGCTACAGTCTCATGCAGTATATTCTCATTCAATCACCTCAATGTTATTTTTGCAATACTTGAAAATTTGGGCACTTAGATTATGCGTGTTTGGCTACTGTGCACGTATAGGCAAAAGAAGAATGAGAAACAAAGTGCAGCCAGTGCAAAACCCCACGAGAGCTGGTGGGAGTCTGGCCCTAAACCGCGAGGTTTCTCTCCAGAGAGACAAGCACGACACAGAGAGAGTCAGTGGCTTGTCACCAGTTTCCTTTATTGGCTGCATGACCTTTGCTCTTGGCAATGAAGGTGACAGGCGCCTAGTGACCTTGATTCTGGGAACTAGAGAACAGGAGAGAGCTGCAGTATTGCAGCAAGGCATCCTGGAGCAAAGGGACTATGTCTGGGCATAGTAATAGTTATCACTGGGCAAGGAGAAATGGAGAAAGGAAAAGAAAGAGGAAGGAAAGAGACAGGGAGACATTATTGAATCATTACTCCATACCAGACACTATTAAGTAAGTTAGTTCATTTGATATTCATGACAGACTCATAAGGTAGATATTATCTCCATTTTACTTACAGATACTTAGGTTCAAAGAGTAACTCGATCACATAGCTACCACGTAGAAGAGTTGGATGCAAATGCACGGCACTATGGCTTCAAATAATAAAATAGAGAATTATCATTAATATTTGAGAGCGCACAATGTGAAAGACCCTGGATACTTAACTCACATTTAAAGTTTATAACCACATAGAAAAGTAGGAATTGAAACCCCTCCTTTATGGTGAGAAATATGAGATGCAGAGGGCTTGTCCAGCTTTGTCAAGGTCACACAACTGTAAGTGATGCTCCCAGGATTTGAAAGCTGGTATCCCTGGCTCCAAAGCACACGCACCTTTCACCCAGTACTCCCACCCTTGCACGTACTCTATTTCAACAGGCAAATTGTCATTGAAGACCAGAGCTCTCCTTTCTGAAACTGCAAGTACTTCTGGCAGCTTGGAACGCTTAAAGCCAATGCCCCAGCCATGTGTGTGATATCTATTATTAATGATATCATAATTTTCTCCATAGCAATACTCCCTTAAGTTCCAGCTCTTGTGAGTGAATAAAGATTAAAGCCACTTGGAAAGAACAAAGTGGCATAACAGAACAGAGCAACTTCTTTTTCAAAGTGTAATTTTGAAAAAGAAAACTGGCATTAAATACCAAGAACGCAAGAATTATAAAGTCTAACTCACCCAGAATGTTAGATGGAGATCTGGAAAACGTATAATGGATGTACTCATGTTCCCATGGTGGGAAGTGGAAGAAAGAGAACAAGGACCGTTCTCCATGGTGTTCACCATCGAGGACACATTTACCACACCTCTGCACTTGGCAAGCTTAACTATAAGGGTAACAACACTTTTATATGATGCTCATACCATGCCCCAGACGATATACTAAGTGCTTTACATACTTCATCTCATTTAACACTTACAATACCCTAGGAGGAAACTGATGCCCAATGAAGTTAACTGCTTCCTCTCACAGCTGATTAAGTGGCAGGGCTGGGATTTGAACTTGAGCCTTCCTGACATTAGAGTTCTGCACTCAGAATTCACATGTCACCTGAGGATCATTCACGGGCATGTGTTTTCCACAGTCCTCTGATCTATTCGTTTCACTATTAAAAGCGTCATGAGTATATTCCTGAGTGAGGCAAGGGAAGAACTATGAAAAAGCAAAGTGTGTATGAAAAATAATCTACATTAAGCAAGTCACCTCCTTCCCCTGGACCTCAACCCTCCCGTGTGTACAAGGGGATTTCACAAGAAATTTGCCAAGGTCTTCCTCAAGGAAATGTGCTTGAGAGGCACCCAGGTGAGGGAATGTGGGCACCAATGCTGTCTCCAGTGAATGAGCTCTCTGCCATTCGAGCTCTGTGTGTCTCTCTGTGTCTTCGTTTCCTCAACGACTTTATTTTATTTCATTTCATTTCATTTCACTTCTTTTTTTTTATTTTTTGGCTGTGTGGCTTGTGGGATTTTAGTTCCCCTACCAGGTATTGAACCTGGGCCCTCGGCAGTGAGAGCTCAGAGTCCTAACCACTGGACTGCAAGGGAATTCCCTGTTTCCTCAACTTTAAAATAAGAGTAAAAGTACGTACCCTGAGAATTACCGTGAACTTAATAAAAAATGTGTTGAGGGGGCTTCCCTGGTGGCGCAGTGGTTGAGAGTCCGCCTGCCGATGCAGGGACGCGGGTTCGTGCCCCAGTCCGGGAAGATCCCACATGCCGTGGAGCGGCTGGGCCCGTGAGCCATGGCCGCTGGGCCTGCGCGTCCGGAGCCTGTGCTCTGCAACAGGAGAGGCCAGGCCACAACAGTGAGAGGCCCGCGTACCGCAAAAAAAAAAAAAAAAAAAAAAATGTGTTGAAAATGTCCAGCGAAACTCCTGGAAAATATGATCAATCCACCTGGTTTTCTTGTCTTTCCCTCAAAACAAGAAGCTCATGAGAGCAAGAAGAATGAAGAGGGAGAAGGCAAAATCTTGGGTTGTGAGCATATAATGTAATCATTGGCACATTGAAGTGGAACCAGGGACTTCCCTGATGGTCCAGCGGTTAAGATTCCATCTTCCACAGCAGCGGGTGCGGGGTTCAATCCCTAGTCGGGAAAATAAGATCCCACATGCCACGCGGCCAAAAATAAATAAATTAATTAATTAATTAATTAAATGGAACCAGTCTCCTACTCCTGGTTCTTATTTCTTTTTTCTCTAATAAGCAGGATGAAAAGGAAATAAATCTAAGAATGAGGATGTGACTTCAGTTAGAAAAAGAAAAGTAGATCTGAAGGAAGAGTATGAGGAAAGTCTTGATCTTTTCCCTCCCATTTTGCGCCCAGCTGCCCTCCAACCCTACTCACGTTTAGTCTAATTATTCATTGAAGAAATATTAACCGGAAACTTACCAAGTGCCAGGCCTCAGACTTGGTGTCAAGCATAACAGGGAACTTAGACACAGCTCCTGCCCATCCGTCAAGGTCCTAAAATGTAGAAACAGGAATATGAGCAAAACAAATTTTCATTTCACCGCAGTGTAAAACCGTGCTCATATAACGAAAGGACAGCCCGCACACAGCCTGTATATGAGGTGCCACCAGGAGCGACGAAAGGACACGTAAGTTGAGCTAGGAAGGTGCCTTTTCTTGAATTAACAATGGAAAATGGGCACTGAGGCTCTGATGCTTTGGCTTAAGAACCAGATGAATGGATGGATGGGAGAGGCTTCCATGTCGGGGCAGAGCTCTGGGTCTTCAATTCAGGGTCCTGGGGAGTTCCAGATGTAATATGATGTGGTCAGAATCAACTGCTAGAGCACCGTGTGCAAGGTGTGCATAGCAGGTGGTGTGTGTGCGTGCGTGCACACACTCACACATACACCTGTGTGAATGTGAGAGCAAAGTCCATGTGGGTGGCATATCTGGTAATAATTTTCTATTGGGAGATCACTGCTGCTTTGGACTCTCACTTACTTGCTTTGTTCATTTGTTTTCTCAATCTATTCCCATTCCGTTTGTACTTGGGCACTTTTTGCCCCTTAAGAGTACTTCCCTCTTCCCTTCTCCTGGAGATCCCTTTATTTATCTCTGTGGATACCAGCACCTTTGCTTTGGCACACATTTTCAAGATCCGTGTTCTAGCATCCAGTCCAATTTTACTACAAATTTCTTATTCCTCCTTTTGAATGCCATCTCAGGCAACTTCTTTTCTTCCCAAAATTGCCCACAAAGGCTGAAATGGGTGAAGAGTCATCAGGAAGAAAGGTCAGTGATTAAAAAGCACAACTGGAAAGGTTACATTAGACACCTTCTTTTGTAGAGTTCACAAAGGCCCAGGCAGCTCTAGGAAAGGGAAAATGGCCCAAGGAAAAAATGGCCAGGAATCTCAGGCAGAGCCTATCTTACCTGGAAGACACCCCAAAGCCAATTAGGAATGATACCCTCTTCTCTACAGGTTAGAAAAAGAACACTGTTTTTAATTACACACACACATGTATATACACACATACATATCTATATTTCATTTTTACCAAAGTAATGCATTATGAGGTTTAAATACACACACACACACACACACTTGTGGTTGAGAACAGTGAGCAAGGGCTCTTTGCCCCACACTTTTCACCAACCCCCATCCAGCTCCGCATAAATAAGCACTTTTAATTACTTTACCTTTCTATATACATATATATATTTTTTAATCGTTAGCTGTCTTCAGATATGCCTATACTGTTGTTACCGCTTTGAGACACATTCAGTTGACTTTGAACTCTAAGCCATTTCCATCCCACCTGCTTTCCCTCTTTCCTTTACTGGGTATCAGACTCCCCCCACCTCCCCTGGCCCCTTCCCTCCCCCTTTCCTTTCACAGCCATTTCTCCTAATTAGATCCTCACAGGTGGCATTTCATTTTGGCATCTACTTCTCAGAAGACCCAGATTAACATAGTTTCTCATAAATCCTTCTGTGGCTGCTACAGGATGAAGTTCAAATTCCTCAGCAGAGCATACACAGCCCTATCCGATTTCTTACTAGTCAAGTGCATTTCAAGCTGCATCCCTTTACACGTGAAGACAGATACCCAGCTGACCGTGACCCCTTCCTTCCTCTTCTGTCTTCACACATGAGATTTTTTCTCATCTCTGGAATTACCTCCCTTCTCTTGCCTAGTGGAAAAGCTCCTCATTATTCAAGCATTTGTTCAACCTCGGCTTCAACCTGTGAGATCCTACACAGAGAACTTAAAGTTGCACAGATTTCTGACCTACAGAACTCAAAGCTGATAAATGAACGAGCTTTATGCTGTTCACATGTTTCTATGCAACAATAGAAAACTGGTACATTACAGCACCATAACTTAGCTCACCCAAACTGACACACAATTCAAATTTGTGGTGAGGACCATTCCACTGTGAACTTTTTTGAAAGCAGAAATTGTTCCTTAAAGGCTTTGTTTGTGCAGAGCCTAGAAGAGTGGCTGACACATGATTTAATCAGACTGAGGAAACAAGATTGATGTAATGTCTTTAACAACACACTTGACATGTACTTAATAAAAAGCGTTTTATAAAAAAATCATGTTGTAACTATGATTAATGTATAAATTGAAAAGTCTATCACAGCTTTGAAAAACTGTTAGAGGTGATTACTCTTTTCTTCGTTACCTCTAAATCACATAGTAGCCTCTGAATAGATAAAGGGGGAATAAGAAAGGCCTTATCCTTGGGAGTGCTAGGTCACTTACGTTTTCACTTCCTTAAGATTTCCCTGAATCTTCAGACTGGTTGGGAATCTTCCTGCTATATTTTTTCACAGCTTTCTCTATTTCTGTTTCAAGAAATTTTCTCAACTACAATTAGATAATTATTTGTATAATTGATTGCTTAAAATCTGGCTATCCTCTCCGAGAACAGAAACCATGCTTGGTTGATTGGAGTTTTTTCTCTATGACCTTGCAGAGCTCCTGACATAAAATAAAAGTCCGATGCAAAATTTCAACAGAAAGAAAGAACAAACCAGGAGGTAACAGAGTCAATGTGCAGTAATGTAAATGCTACACAGGGCAGGACTTATTGTACCAAGAGTAAGGACACAGAGGAACACTGGCCTGCATGCTAGGGACATGGCATTAGGTCGTCATTCTGGGAAAGGGGTCTAGCAAAAGGAAGTTGTGTTTCTAGAGCTCCAATCCAATGAGATGGGATTCAGAGGGACTGAAGGACAAACAGGAAGTATTCAGATGGTAATTCTGTCCTTTAGATTGGACTCACACAGTGAGAATTGTAGGGAGACCTGGTTGGGAACCAGGGGGGCTCCCAGGACAACTCATTCCAGAGAATCTGGTGTCAAGTCTAGTTGATATCTATACCCTAGCACCAGAGAAGCTAATCCTTGTGGAAAAAAGGGATCTAGTGTGGGTCTGGGGACAGGAATTGATTCTAAGACCCATAAGATGCTTGATAACTGTAGACAACACTTAACTGTTGTCATATGGATTCTGTCCTAGGAACTGTTGAAGCACTTCAAGATGTATTGCCACAGTTTATTTGCAGAGCAACTCCTAAGGGTAAGTGCTAATATTGTCTCCATTTTAGAGAATAGAACCTGAAACACAGATTCTTAAGGTCATAAAGCCAGTCCCAAGGTCATAACGCCAATCAGTGGTCAAACGTGGTAATCTGAGCTCTGAGCCCACACTCTAATATCTTGGCAATGAGAGGTGGTGGAAAGGGTGTGTACGTTGGAGGCTAGCGATGGAGATTCAAATCTGGTCCTTCCATTTTGTCCCTGGACCAATTTGAGCAAGTTCATGAATTTCTCTGAGCTTCAGTGTGCTTTTCTACAAAGTAGACCCAGTTACACTTACCTCCAGGAGTGGTATGAGGATTATATAATGATAATCACGGCAAGTGTCAGAGTAGATTTTCAATACATATTACATACTCTTTTATCTTCTGCCTCTTTTGTAACACCAGAAGGGGACTTTATCTGCATGTGAAGGTCCTCAGAACCTGCCCCAGCTGGGAAGGTCAGAGAAAGAGGTGAAGAGGTCAGAGAATCAAGACTTGCCTGCCTTACTATTTCTGTGCTGTGTGCTTTGCTGCTTAGCTTACAGCGGTTTTATGAAGATCAGATGAGATCATTTTGTGAGAGTGCTCTACAAATATAATGTAAGGGCACGTCAGGTATTATTATTCATACCATTCTGTCTCATTCAACGGAAAAAACGCAGGCAGAATCCCAAAGCCTAAGTATTGTTAGGAGACAGATTTGTGTTTTCAATTGTTCTTCTTGGAAATTGTAAGAGTAGGTTCAGCCTGAATAAGTGTTGAAGCGATTTCAATTTCCCTTTAAATTCGGAGACGCCAAAACCCTGTGATTTAAGCTCCCAGGAAACACCACTGGAGCTACCTACCTGCTCTCAGTCTTGAAAATCAAGTACATTAGTACTTAGCTGAAACTGAGGAAATAATGTCTTCAGTCATGGTTAAGTCTTTAAGCACGACAGGCAAGTTTACCTATTGAGGAATCGCTATGGTTTGAAGGTCCAAATTCATTAGTGTGGTTTCCAAGGCTCTTCAAGGTCTGAAACCTATTTTATCACCATCCTTCTGCCTTTCTCCTCCGACTTCCAATCTCAGTTCTATTTCCCCTGATCTACTCACCGCTCAATTAATACATCATTAAATTCCATACCTCTGTGCTTTTATTATACTTTTCCCTCTATCTAGAATGCCTTTCTCTCCCCAGCCTTCTAACATCACATACAGACTTCTGTGTTTATGCTGAAATCTCACTTGTCCTTTAGATATAACTCAAACCCTCCCTAACTATGAAGTCTTCCTTCTTTGTCTTACTTTCAGCCAGAATTTACATCTTCCTCCCCTATGTTTTCCTTGAAGTCATTTATGCATCCATGTATCCATCCCTCCTTTTCTCCATCCTTCCCTTCCTCCCTCTTTCCCTCCCTTCATTCCTCCCTCCTTCTATCCCTCTCTCCATCCATCCATCACCCAACATTCTAGGCACCGCCCAAAATTTTAAGGCTCCAAAAAGGGTAAAAACAAACAAACAAACAAACAAAAGCAGTAGGACCCATCCTTCAAATACCCCTTTATTTAATGTTGAAAAATTATAAAATATTGTGGCTGTAGTGAATAAATGAGGTGATGGTGACAGCTGAGATAGAAAAATGGTTTGTCATGGGTAAATCAAAGAAGACTTCAGGTGGGAGGTGAAATCCACACTTACCCATTTTGAAGGGTTAGTTAGAAATTGCCATATGGAGCACTGAAGTGCAGTGATTTTCATACCGTCATATATTAACTTGTGCATGTAGCTTCCTACCTCCGTTATTCTGGGGGTCATTTGGGGCCATAAATCCTTTGCTGTTATTTATTCTTAGTCCTTTGAGGAATGCCTGGCACATTGAAATGAATGAATGGATGGATAGATGGTGATGTTTTAGGAAAAAGAATATATTTTCCTTTTTTTGACTTAAAGGAGTTCATCATGGCAAGACAGGAGGAAATCATAGCCTTCATAGCCTTAGAGATGAGGCTGTGAAGGCTAATTTTATGCTACATTGTGAAGCAATACTACTTCTCATTAAGCATTTAATATGTTCCAGATCGTAGCTGAATATTTTCTCAACATTATTGTAATCAATCTACAGAACAATCTTGCATTGTGGGCGTTGTTATCTCTTTTAAGAATGAAAAAAAACTGGCATCCACAGGGGTAAAGCAACTTGTCCCAGGTCATGTAGTTGTGACTCAGCTAAGATTCAGCTTCAGCTCTGGTTCCAAAGCCCAAGTTCTTAGCCACTGCATGATACTATCATCCATGTTGGTCCATCTTCTTCGAGGCTTTCGGGGGCCAGCCTAGAGCATTGCGGGGGACGTTCCACCATCACATCAAAGCCAAGTCCATACCACGTCCTCTACCTAAAAATTCAGTTCAACCTTAAGGAACACTATGAACTGGATCACCTGAATCGCTCTACTTGGTACATAAAATCTCTTGTCTGGGATTTTGACTCATAGCATAGTAATGGATGAAATAGTCTATATTACTATTGTGGTTAATCATTGTCTTTGATAATACCCCAGGCTTTAAATGCCAGTTCTGCCATGCCCAAAAGCTCTCAGACAGGTGCTCTGTGACCACCTAGAGGGGTGGGATAGGGAGGGTGGGAGGGAGCGAGATGCAAGAGGGAGGAGATATGGGGATGTGTGTATATGTATAGCTGATTCACTTTGTTATAAAGCAGAAACTAACACACCATTGTAAAGCAATTTTACGCCGCTAGAGATGTTAAAAACAAACAAACAAATGAACAAGCAAAAGCCTATTCAATTTAGCTCAGCCTATGTTTCATCATGTATAATAATAGTATAATGACACCTAATGTTTCAAAACTAAATAACATATTATTAAATGCTTAGCATGGTACTTAACGGTAAACACTTAATAAATATTGGTTAGCACTCAATATTATTAACTGATATACATATAATATTTATATTATATACAAATATATAATACCCAAACTATAAAATGCTACATGTTATGCATTATAGGTTATAAATTATATATAATATGTTGCATATTTTATATATATACATTTAAATGTTTTCCCTTTTGTTTCCATCTCGTCGTTTAGAAACTGCAGTATGATATATGTATTATGAGTGCAGGTTTTGGAGTCCAACTTCATTCAGTTGCATCCTGTTTTTTTATTTATTAGCTGTGTGACCTTAGGCAAGTCATTGAACATTCATAAGAATGATAATACTAGTCCATTTCATTGGGTGTTTTGAGGATTAAATGAGGCACAAATCACTAAGCAAAGTGTTTGACAAATAGTAAGCACTTAATAAATGGTGTCGTTATTATTACCATTAGCATTATCACCACTATTAAATATTAATTGTTAATTCAATAAACTATTAATAATTTTATTATTTATACTTAAATATAGATATTTAACATTTTAATATCTAAATATTAAAAAGGTATTTCTTACGAAATGTGCTAGAGCACATATATATATGTTACCCAGATACGTAGCCCGAACATAGACACGTAGGGTTCCTGAATGACTTTTGCACAGCAATGCAAGTCAATTCTTTCACAATAATTGCACTTTATTTCATTTCTTCACTGTTATAAGCTCTGGATGTTTGTGCCTTGTCTTTTCTTTCAAATTTTCGTAGTTCCGCTCACCTCCTTCTTCTTTCCTTATGGGCACTATCCATAGGTGAAGAGAAACGGTACAGGGGCAGAGGACAGAATTTATAGGCAGGGACGTGAACAAAGATGCAGAAGAATGGTAAAGATGATGACACATTTGAGATACAAAAAACATATAAGTGTTCCTGAAGCATAGAGTACAGAGGACAGTCTGTGTTACTTCTTTAATGATGTATTTATTTCTTGTAGTGGGAAAATTTGTGCATTTTTGCAAACCTATGCATTGTATCTGGTAGGGTAGTACACGTTGAATGAAGAGAGAGAAGGGTTGATCAACAGTGTAAGTCTCCTGAGAAGATGAGAGGCTTTTGCCAGGAACAAGAATGGAGATCCTGTTATCGTGAGGGAAAGCGGAACAGGATAGAGAGAGATGTAGGTGAGAGGGAGGCGACTTAAGTGTCATGCCCACTAATCAGCATTTTATCTTGCAGGTTAAAGGCAGACAATAATGTTCTCAAATTAGTTTTCTCTCCTGGAGCCAAGGTCATGGTGGTGGAGAAGTCAAGACAGGGAGTGAGAGGTTAGGAGTCTCTGCAGCTTGTTAACTGACCATCTGCAGTTGGAGCAGAGGAAGGGGGAGCAGTTGGGATTGCCCTAGTCTAGGTTCTGCTTTGGGCAATGGCCGATGGCCATGTCAGAATGAACAACACTGTGATGAGGAAGATGGATGGGATGGCTGGGAGACACCCAATTCGGGATGTGCACCTAAAAGCAGTTCCATGGATGGGTCTGGAGTTAAGAAGGGTCTGGCCTTGATATAAATACTTAGGTGTAATTAGTAAATAGATGGTCATTAAAGCCATGTGACTGATGGAGTAACCCAGAGAGAGGATGGAGAATGCGGAGAGAAGAGGAAACTTGGCATGTATAAATGATGATGGGAAGGGACCAGAAGAGGTGAAGAAGTTGAGGAGAAACAAGGATCATAGGAATATAACTCAGCCATAAAAAAGAATGAAATAATGCCATTGCAGAAACATGGATGGACCTAGAGATTATCATACTAAGGGATATAAGTCAGACAGAGAAACACAAATATATGACATCACTTATACGTGGAATCTAAAAAAAATGATACAAATGAACTTATTTACAAAACAGAAACAGACTCACAGACATAGAAAACAAACTTATGGTTACCAAAGGAGAAAGCGGGGAGGGAGAGGGATAAGTCAGGAGTTTGAGATTACCAGATACATACTGCTATATATAAAATAGATTTAAAAAAAGACCTTCTGTGTAGCATAGGGAACTATATTCAGTATCTTGTAACAACTTATGATGGAAAAGAATCTGAAAAAGAATATATATATATATACATATATGTATATATATGTGGATCACTTTGCTGAAACTAACACAACATCACCTGAAACTAACACAACATTGTAACTCAACTATATTTCAATTTTTTAAAATTAATTAAAAAATTAAAAAGAACTGATGATAAAGGAAAACAAACAGGGATAGTGGGGTCCAATCACTGAAGCAAGGTCCCTAAGAAGGGGCTAAAATCCATAAGGTACGGAGCAGATTAGCTTTAGATAGTGAAGAACCAACTGTCTGTTGTGACAGAAGGGAACGAGGAAAGTACAGATACAGATCCAGGTAAAATGTATGTGCCGCAACTCATATTTTCTCAGGGAATAAGAGGCCAGGTGATGTACTAAGCTTGAGAGGGGAACGTTTGAAGGGTCAGAGGTCTGAAAAGAAAAACGGACATTTGAAGTAAAACTGTTCCAAGGTAGTGTGTGGGACCTGGTTAGGGTAAGAGGGGAAAAGCACATCAAAATTTCAGGGTGACTGGCATGTGAAGTAGAGAATGACAGGAGAGGATGAAAGATGTTAATGCACCTGTACATCCTGTGTTCCATGATTTTAACGTCTGCCTTGCATCAGCCAGGGGTATCCAGAAAAACAGAGCCACTGGGAAGAGATAGATGATACAGATACAGATATAGATATGGATAAAGATACAGATATGGATACAGATATAGATAGAGATATGGATATAGATACAGGTATGGATATAGATACAGGTATCTATATCTGGGATACAGATATGGATAGTATAGATATTTATTTATTATAAGCTATTGGCTTACATGATTATGAGACTGAGAAGTCTCATGATCTGCTGTCTGAAGCTGGAGACCCAGGAAAGCCAGTGATGGGAGCTGGAGAGTTGACGGTGTAGATTCTAGATGGAGTCTGATGGCCTGAGAATCAGGAGCGTGGAGCGCAGGAGGACCAGGATGTCCCGGCTCTGCAGTCAGACACAGAGGGAGCAAATCCAGCCTTCCTTCCCCGTTTTGTTCGATTCAGGCCCTCAGTGGATTGGATCATGCCCATCCACATGGGAGAGGGCCATCTGCTTTACGCAGTCCTCCAATTCAAATGTTAACCTCTTCCAGAAACATACTACAGACACACTGAGAAATGATGTTTAATCATATATATGAGCATCTCGTGGCCCAGTTGACACTTAATTTAACCATCTCGTGCCTTGCGCAGCCCCCAAGAGGATCCAGCCACCGTTATGGTGTATTGTCTAGTGATCACACCACCTTCCAGAGCATCTAACATTTGTTTTTATTCACTTCTAGACTTCAGCTGGCTTTTGAAGCAGCACTTGTAGAACACTTTAAAGGAACTGGGAAACAATAGAGCTTTCATGATGGGTTCATGTAGGTCTTCTCAGTTACCCTCTTAAGTATTGGGAGGAGGCTTAAAATAAAACCCTTTAGATTATGTTAATGCACCACTAGGTTAAAGCTCTCTCTTATGTAGTTACAAGTTTAAATCAGCTTAAATCCTTATTTCTGTATCATTAGACAACTCCATCTTACTCTGGCTTTTAATTCCATGGCCAATTAACATAAGAAATGGTATGAATTCTCCAAGCTGTGTAATCAGCTCTGAGCTGGAATCCTGGCTTTGCCACTAACCAGCTGTGAGATTTGGGGCAAATTAGTTTAATGCAAACGCACTATACCTTTTCTTATCTGTAAAATGGGAGTGTTGAGGTATACCTTGGCATATTGTATTTATAAAAGATTAGAAAAAAATATATTTTAAATTCTATATTAGTACCAAGTAACAGATACTTCACAATATTTTTGCCTTATAAAAAAAGAATAAATTCTGATATAAGGGGGTAATATAGTCAGGAAAAAAAGTATTTTCTCTGTAAGAAAAAAGAAATACCTTGTTTATCCTGGAGAGAGGAGAAAAATGGCAGCTGAGTTATCATGAAGTAAAGAGAATAGATTCTTCCTCTGTTCTTCTGGAAACCAGACCAAGAACAGGAGTGCTAAAGTTCTGAGGAGATAAATTTAGGCTTAATCTGGTGATTAGCCAAAAGACAATAGACATCCGGCTGAGATTCTGGATGGTAACTGAATCTAGCTAGAATTTAATAACATCATCATTTGTTTGATGTTTTGTGTTTGGTTTATTCACTGTTACTGTTAAGTTTGCACTTCATTTATCGTAAGCGATTCTTATTTTCCATTTAAGATGGCAAGTGATTTTATTTTCAAGTGGAATCTTTATAGAAGTGTCTGTTAAAAGAAAATTATTAAATAATAGTATTTTGTATATATAGCAAACATCCTTCAGGTGATGCAGAAATGGCTGATTGTTGGGAAATACTGGCTCCATTAAGGAGCTGTCTGCCTACTCTTAGACCCCTTCCAACTCTCAGCTGCTATGACTGTACATTCGTAGGGGAAGCAGATGCAGTGCTTGAGAACTTGATGGCAGCAGTTCTCAAGGACAGCAGTACAACTCTCCTAGTGTATTTTGAAATTTTATAGGGTGTGTTTTTGTTTTTCCCAAGAGTTGGGCATAGTGATCAGTATAAAGGGCTGGGGATGCTACATGTTCTGTGTTGTCAGGGACAGTCCCTCATGCAAAGAATTACTTTACATCCCATATGATTTTCAAAGGTCCTGCTGGTCATTAATAAGTTGCTTATTACTATTTACACATACACATAGTATGCTTTGCATGGTTTAAAATAAAGATAATTGTCCACGGATGCATCTACCTTGTAAAGTAGAAAAGATTTTTGTTATTTTTAGAATGTTACCAAGACTGTTATCCATTGAGAAAATAGTCAACAGTAATTGCATTGTGATATTTGAGCTGTTATAACACACTTGGATCAGCCTATATTTGTAGCTCTTACATTGCTGGTGGATCTATGATACTGGCAACATCTCACAATTTGTTAAGTCTTCTAGGGTGTTCACGTGTTAGTAACTACATGTAAGTAAAATCTATATATCATAAATAATAGTTTACATAAAATATTTATAATGCAGTAATGTATTTTATTTATTGAATGATAGATTTTATTATTATGAACAATTTTATTTATTTTATTATGGCATTCAGGTATTTCTGTTGGCTTTTCTTGAAATCATTTGTCGCTAGGTCGTATTATCTGTGAACGTTGTTTCGTGGTTTTACAAGGGGGCTGGCGAAATACTTATTAGAAAGTGGAAGTGTTGGGACAAATAGTGTTGAGCAGCCTGCCTGACACTGTGGAGTCCTCCATGGTGGCTTTGCCACTTTCTCCCTGTGTCATCTTGGGCAGTCCTTGACTTCAGAGCCTCGGTTCTTATCTACAAGGAAGGGATTCTATCAATGTACTGAGGGTTACACCAGACCCTGTAACGAGACCCTGTAAGTGCTTAGCAGAGCACCTGGCACCTATTAAGCTCTCAAAATATGCTAGCCTTTCTTTATAAATTATTTTACATGATGACTTATCCCTCTGAGCCTTGTCGGTGAGATGGGCTAAAAATATTATCTCAGGATTGTTGGGAGAATCTACTGATATAATGTTTGCAAAGTCAACACAGTGCTTGACATATAATGGATCTTAAATTGTTAGCTCACTTCTCTTCATGTGTGTTAATCTTAACTCTGCAGTGACATAATTCTTGTTCCTAAAACCATACCCTTCAAAATAATGTAAAGGACCTGGGAGGTCCTCCATAAATTGATTATATTGAGGAAATAGATGACAACTAATGGGTATGCAACTCTAATGTTGGCTTCTATATGACAGTTGCATTTCTAAAACTGGCTATCATTTTTTTTTTTTGTCTGTTAGCTATGGAAAAAGTAAGCTTCAGTTATAAAAATCAGATTAGAGGTTTTCAGGTATAAATTCTGCATTTTAGGTTTGCATGTGCATTTAAATGGCAATCCAGATAGTAATCTCAAGATAAAAGAGAAGGGATGTGCAGTTTTCCACTCTGGTCTCCTCAGAGCATCTGCATTGCTCACACACTTCACTGGAGCTCTAAGCACCCTGTAAATTACAAACGTGCCTGTATTGTAAATCTTCAGTAAGTAATAGAATCATTCGTATCGCACTGTCACCTGGCCTGAAATTCACCTAACACCCAGGACTGGGTCTTGTTGGTACAGAAGCGGCCAAATCTGCACCCGTGCAGATGAAGGACCGCCCCCCCCCAGAGTGCAAGGACTGATCATGGTCATTTTTCCTAGACTGCCCTTTTCTCCTCCTCTGAATTCCCACCTCCTTCTTAGCCTTCAAGGCAAAAGTCATAAAGAACATAAATTCTCAGCTTAGACATGGGTTTGAATCCTGATTCGGTCACGAACTAGCTATATAACAACAGTCAAACTCTGATAGCCTCAATTTTCTACCTATAAAAGAGGGATCTCATATACTTGTTATAATTAAATGAGACAGTAAATAAGACAAGCAATGATGAGTACATGACACATAAACTTTTTTTTTCAGAAAAGGTAATTTTGCTCCCCTGATAGATCTTTCTGTATTTTTATTCCATCCTACAACAAAATCAGAAGCAATTACTTCCTCCTACATATATCCTCCAGTTATACGAACTTATTATGGGACAGTCAACACTGTCTCCCTGGTGTAATCGCCATTTCTGCCCCCTCCCCTCAAATCGCTCATAGAAGAGAGAAAGCTGATGAAGGTGACCATGTCTTTTGTTTGTGTATCCTTAACCTTAGACGTTTCTGGCATGTAATTGAAAACAGTACATGATGGTTTTTATAGATAGTATTTCAGACTAGCACACAAACCATCATCAAAATTAAATATTCAAAAGAATGCATGTTGGCCAGAAGCATTAGGCATCACCCTTAACTTACATATCAGTTGATAGTCTATTCAAATACCTTTCTACAGCATTTAGCACTTTGGGATGAGAATTAATATTCTCATTAAGTGGAGGGAAAAACTGAGAAGGGATATGGGCCTCCAGCAGTGAAGCTGGTTAGTGGTTACATGACTAATGAAGAGTTAGGATTCTTTCAGTAGCTAGGAGTAGAAAACCTGACTCAAACTAAGGAAGAAGGGGAGTGAATGTTCATGTAAGATACGATGTCCAGGAGTAGATCTAGCTTTAAATGAGTCGTGATTCAGGGCCCAAGTGATGTCACAAAGCTCCACTATTTTGCTCTGGTCCCTGTGGGTGGAACACATTAATGGGTTCTGCATGATGATTCCAGGGGCTTCAGGTTACTATCAATGCAGCATGTGATCCAGCAGAAGAGACCATTCACTCCCCCTGAGCATGCTGACAAAAGTCAGAAAACTGATTCTTGGAGACAGTAAATGCCCTGACTGGGGTCACTGCTCTACCCTCCGGAACCTATCTCTGTGGATGGGGCCATTGAATGCACTGACAGCAAGCATAGCCAACGCACCTGGAACATGGGGGTCAGAGCAGGGGGGAGGTGGAGTCAGCTTTATTCACCTTATGAATGTGGACCCAAAAAGCAGTGTTCTCACAATGTAAAATCAGAGTCTCGTTCTCAAAAGTACAATATTTTGATGAGCAAAAACAATAAAATTCTACTCCAGTGGCAGAATCAAGAGAACTACCTTCTCCTGAATGAAGATACATCTCCAGTTCAAAAGATCATCTGAGGACCAATAAAGAAAATGACAATTGTATACACATATACACACACATATGTGTGTATATCTGCACATATGTGTATATATTACATGATAAAGTCTTGTATCACCTTGGGTTAAAGCCTCAAAGGTCAGTAGCAAAAGTACAAGTAAAATGGGGATATGGGACCAGAAAATTAACTGTTACCTAAGAAACTGGCTCCATAGTCTAAAAATAATTATCAAACATTATCGAATGAGGGAAGGACACCAGTGACTAGTATTGGGTTGCTATTTATCCTTCCAAAGACAGAAAATAAAGACTTAATGTCTTTCCCATTAACACATGGCTCTAGATTTTATTTTTTCTCCAATTTATATCACCAGAAACCTATTTACGAGATATATTATTTGAGTTTTCTGTAGAATTAAAAGTTAATGTTAATAAAAGTTAATACTATTAGGTAGAATGAAAAGGTAAAACAATTTATATTAATAGTCATCATACTGACATTTAATGTTGGATCAATTAAGAAATAATTTCCTGAAGAACACTTCTTAAATTTCATATATCAGTTCCTAAAGACATTGTTATCTTCACCCACGGTCCCAAGGTAAGACTTCGTGAAATTAAGTGAGATAAATTCCTCCAAGGGATTAATGACAAGTCAAAGTTCATCCTTCTGGAAAAATCTGATAGAAGTCCTTTTATCAGAAAAAAAAAAAGAATTCTGCACTATGATAATGGTGTTCATATCAAAGCTTAGTGCTCACTTAAAGTGATCGTTCATTCATTTAACAAATGTATCAAATATCTGAATATTACTTTAGGAAATGCAAGCATGGCAGTGCCAAAGACAAAGTCTCCGCTCTAATAGAGGCTCCGTCTGGTGAGTGATAAAAAATACAAATACAGAAAAAGAAACGAAATTGAGCTATTTGTAATGAGGTGGATAGACCTAGAGTCTGTCATACAGAGTGAAGTAAGTCAGAAGGAGAAAGACATATACCGTATGCTAACACATATATATGGAATTTAAGAAAAAAAAATGTCATGAAGAACCTTGGGGTAAGACAGGAATAAAGACACAGACCTACTAGAGAATGGACTTGAGGATATGGGGAGGGGGAAGTGTAAGCTGTGACAAAGCGAGAGAGAGGCATGGACATATATACACTACCAAACGTAAAATAGATAGCTAGTGGGAAGCAGCGGCATAGCACAGGGAGATCAGCTCGGTGCTTTGTGACCGCCTGGAGGGGTAGGATAGGGAGGGTGGGAGGGAGGGAGACGCAAGAGGGAAGAGATATGGGAACATATGTATATACATAACTGATTCACTTTGTTATAAAGCAGAAACCAACACACCATTGTAAAGCAATTATACTCCAATAAAGATGTAAAAAGAAAATACAAATACATATATAATATAATTTCAAGTAATAATAAGCATATTGAAGGCAAGATAAGCTTGCTTAAGTTTTTGCAATACCCATTCCTTTCCTAGTACCTCACTGAACTCTCAATAAAGTTTCTCAAGGATTATCACTACTCTGATTCCTTTGAAATATAAATTTTTGCTTATTATCTGCCTTATTTCTTTTTGAAATTAGTCTTAGCTAATTTCATAAAATAAATGTAAATATCTCCTTAACTTGAATCAAGTAGTTACATTTGTTCCTACTGTATCCAATATAATGCACTCATATAGTGTTTCTTGTGTACTGAGTGTTGTTGCTAGGTGCAGAGACATACAGAAATATGAATAATTGCAATTAAATGTAATGTGTTATGCTAACCAGAAGAAATAGAAATTCCAGAAACAGATGAGACACTCTGGGTGGACTGAAGAGCATACTCAAAATGCACTATTTATTTGTCCAACATCCATCCTGCCTCTGGAATATAGGGGGGTGAGATGCAGCGGAGGAAGCAGCAGCAGATACGATTAGGCTGGGAAGCAGTGGGAGGGGCTGTGTTGACATGAGCCTTGAATGCCATGCTCACAAGCTGGGACTTGATCCCATGAATTTACTCTCAGGGATAAAATCTGAGTGAACAAAAAACTAACAGAATGGGATACAATGACATCAACTCATTGCTCACTCTGGTCAAAGTCCTTGGCTTTTTCCTAACACAGAGATTTCTTAATGAGCTTTCTGAGTCTATAACAGACCCAGTTAATTCTCTGCCCAATAGCTCCCCATTTCATATATGGTAAAAACCAAAGTCCTTGAGATAGGCTACAAAGTCCTATCTGGCCTATTATTCCTCTACTCTTTCCCTTGTTTGTTCCACTCCTGCCACACTTATCTTATTGTTACTGAATGTGCCCAGTCACCTTCCCCTTTGCACTGGCCTGACCTTTTGCCTGGAAGGTCCTTACCCTTGATGCTCACCTGGCACGCTTTCTCTTCTCGTCAAGTCTTTGCTCAAACATTATCACTTGGTGAGGTCTACCATGCCCACTCTATTTAAAATTGCAGCATTCCTCACCGTTCTCCCTTTCCCACATCCTATTTAATGCTTGACCATAAAACTGATACCCTCTAGCACGTGATATAACTTACTGCCTCGTCCTACTAAAATATCAAATCCAGGAAGGCAGAGAGTTCTATCTTTTTTATCCTCCACTCTATCCCCAGCCGTACATGGCTCTTGGTAAGAGCTTAATAAATATTTGTTGCATGAATGGAACCGTAAGTGGATCTCTCCAACGATAAATCTTTTCCCCACAGTCAAGACTAAAGAACCACAGTTCCTTTCATTTGCCCTCTTAAATTCCTGCTTCATAAGCAATTCATTCTGAGCGTAATTTTTCGTTGCACACCATTTCATTGTTACATTTCCACCATTTACGACCAAAGAGCTAGAGATAAATATGATGAAAATAGATAAAAGCAATATACACAGTTTTTACACGTGCAATTTCCATTTGAGTCATTTATCCCTTTTAAATCAGGAACTGTTGATGCACAAAAACAATCAAGAGATCTAAAGGAACTCAGGGAATCACTGAAATCAATGTGCTGAAATCCACTGATGCATTTCCGGTATGTTAATTACTTTCATTGCTCAGACCCTAAAATCATTCATTAAATGGGCCTTCTCCTTTCTTCAAGTTGCGTAATGACGTTCTGTCAGCCTCTCATTTTCCCTATGTCCTTGATTCAAATTGTCTAATGTTTTTTCTCTTTCCCAAACAATCCAACATAATAATGCATTAATGCTATCTTTAGTAACTTCTCTTCATTTTGGGTAGCAAGTAAGGATATCTGTACTTGAATTCCTCCCCAAAATTACGGTTAAATGTTAATGTTACTTCTGGAATGGCTGAGTCAAGGGCTTATTAGCAAATCTTATCTCCAAAAATGAACAGTAAAAATGTACAAAAATGACCAAAACAACTATGTCAGGACTCTGGAAATTGACCAAAGTTTAAATCAAATCAAGAAGCATTTATTCAAGAAAAAAACTACTATTAAAAATCTTCTAAACGTTGGGAAAAACAGTGATTTCCTTTCCTGTTTTCTCCTTGTGATTCTTTCACCCCACCTTCTAGCCTACACAGTCTCTTTATTCACTAGGAAGAAAGTCTGCACCTCATCAAGTGAGTATTACCTTATCAGGTAAGGGTTTTTACCTGAGTTTTAGGTAACATTGCCATACAACTCTGTACTCGTTAAGCAAAGACAAAAATACACTGGAAAACACATCCCAGTATGGGTCACTTCTGTAAGTTTCTACTCTCCTCCATTTTTTGCCCACTTTTGTTTACTTTTAAGAGTCATAAAGTAACTGTTCTTGTTTTTTTGTCCAGAGGTTTTATCTTTAATTAGTGGAGGGATGGGCTGAAGGAAGTTTACACTTCCAGAATGGAACAGAAACTGCCTAGATCAAAGGTTGGCAAGTGTTTTCCTGAAAGACCAGTTAGTAAACACAATAGGCTTTGAGAGCCACATATGGTCTCTGTGTATTCTTGTTTTGTAAACAACTCTTGAGAAATATTAAAAACATTCTTAGCTTGTGAATTGTTTACAAAGTGGAAGGGTTTGGCCCCTGGTCCATAGCTTGCCAAATCCTACCCTTTGCCTTTTTAAAATTAAACTTTTTAATTTGGGGATCATTCATATACAATTCTAAGAAATAGTACAGAAGAATCCCTTGTACCCTTTATCCATTATCCCGCATCTTAAAATTTTACAGCACAATATTATAACCAGGATATTGACATTGATAACAGTTAAGAAAAACTCATTGACTTTTAAACCTTTCTACTATTTGAATATAAGCGTTTAAAATCAAAAGTTTTCTCTTAACCACTGATTTAGCTACATCGCATAAATTTTTATATATCTTGCTTGTGTTAGCATTCATCTGGAAAAAATATTTTCTAATTTCTCTTGTGAATTCTATTATTTAAAACTTCATTTTATATCTAGCTTAAATTTTTTAAAAAGCAAAACTAAAAATCCTCCCGATAATACTGTCCCATCCTAAAAACATTTACCTCTTTTATCATGTAATTTTATTGGTGTTATCATCTCTCCTCTTGGACTTGGAGTTCCATTCCTGCCTAAATAGCCCTGCACAGAACTTGGCACAGAGTATTTGCTCAATAGATATTTTTTCTAATAAAAGAATAAACGAATGAAAAAAACCTAAAACATCCAAAATAACAAGTGACTGCTAAGAGTGAAGCACTGGTTCCATTACAATGTTTTAGATATCCAGTCCATGATAGGCATTGCATGATATGCATTACATAAGGAAGCTCATATAACCGCACACAGCAACTCTTTAAGGTAGGTGCTATTGCCCCAGTTTATAGATGAGAAAACAGGCTTAGAGAGCTTTAGTTATTTGCCCAAGTTTGCTAGGCTAATAAAAAGTGGTGATCAGATGTTACTGAAAGAACACTGACCTCGATGAACTTGTCTAAGAGCTAAGTATCTGAAAAATGAAAGTTAAGGACTCTACTGTGTGTTATCCCTATGTCCATTTGCCAGTCAAGGAGTCTGGGGCTTTCAGGATTTTCTATCCATATGACAGAGCCTGTAGATGCCACGGCTACTCTGAATAATAAGGTCCTGCTTTCATGCATCTTAGAAATCCCCAACTCTGCTTTTTCCAAGTTGTCTAGTTTTTCCAATACCATTTGTTGAAGAGACTATTCTTTCTCCATTGTATATTCTTGGTTCCTTTGTTGAAAATTGATTGACCATGTATGCATGAGCTTATTTCTGGGCTCTCTATTTTTTTTCCATTGATCTATGTGTCAATTTTTATGTCAATACCATACTGTATTGATTACTACAACTTTGTAATATAGCTTGAAATCAGAAAGTATGATGCCTTCAGCTTTGTTTTCACCAAGACTGCTTTGGCTATTTTTAGTCTTTTGTGGTTCCATACAAATTTTAGAATTGGTTTTTCTATTTTTGTAAAAATGTCATCAGAATTTTGATAGGAATTGCACTGAATCTGTAGATTGCTTCAGGTAGTATGGACACTTTTAACAATATTAATTCTCTATTCCATGAGCATGGAATCTCTTTCCACTTATTTGCATCTTCTTCAGTTTCTTTCATCAGTGTCTTATAGTTTTCAATGTACTGTCTCATCTAATCTTTACAAGAACCCTGAGATGTGGGTATTATTCTAAGACCCTCATGTTATTGACTGAGGCTCAGAACAGTGAGTATTTGGTCCTAGGTCACATAGCAAGCAAATTGGCAGAACCTAGATTTGGATCCAGATAATCTGAGTGAGCATGAAATGGGTAAGTAGGAGAGCTCCACAAACCACTATAGGGGACAGAAGAAGGAGGATTAATGATGTCCCACAGAGTGTGTCTTGACATCAAAATGTTCAGGTCAACTTTTCTCAAACAGCGCTCATTCATACACCTGCTTCTCTGTGTTTGTCACATCCTCAAGTTAACTAGATAGCCTTAGTGGTGCTGGGAGTTGCATAAGCATCTCAAGACAGCATTTACCTGGTCCTAAATACTAATATTTGTAAAGTTAGTGTTTGGATATGCCAGTTATATCTTTAAAGAAAAAAGGTGAATAGAATTATTTTTTAAAAACTTAAAACATGCCCATCAAAAACTGTCCTTCTACCTAAAATTTTGTCGCATAAAAGCCTTACACGTTGGGAAGCTCCAGACTAGCTAACAATAAGTCCTCAATAAACATTTGTTAAATTGTATTAAATCCATTTTTAATTCCCAAAGAAAGAATTTGGGTCCAAATTTGGGGGTTTTGTTGCCTGCTTCTAGTTACACTCTCTCCCTTCAAACACGCCACAGGAGAGAAAGCAGTAGATAGAAAGAAGGGGTCAAATGCTAAGATTACAGAGGGACAGGTCTAGCAAGAACTCTATGTAAAGTGCAAGAAGCATCCCAGTTAAGGTGCAACCCAGGAGACGGGCATTTACTAGAGTTACTGGAGGAGGTAACACTCCAATGACAAAGCCAATTAAAGGTGAGCATTGCCTAAGTGGGCAGGTGGAGAAGAAGGCTAAGTGTATCCTGAAGCAGTGACATTCCAGAATAGACCAGCAAGGGCAGAGAGAGAGTGAAACACAAAGAGCTGACTCCACGCAGCTGGAAGGTGTGGAAATGACTGTCCTGAGAGATCATTCCCCTGCCTCAGGGTTTCTGCTAATTCCACAAGGAGAAGTTACTCTTACATTTACATCAGATCCTCTTATGGAACTTTAGGATGTGGGGCATATTTATTTGCTTACATGAACTGAGTAGAAAGATATATCAAGCCTTCATCCCAGAACGTGGATGACAAAGTCTTAGTTAGTCTTTATAAAATTCAGGGTTGAAGAAATCCTTGAGGCATTGTAGACAGATACGTGAACGGAATAAAATGTGACCTTATTGTAGAATTGGTTGCAGTGCCCAGAAAGACAAATCAGTTAAGATGTTCCCTGCTATTAAAGACTAAGATTCAGGCTTCCCTGGTGGCGCAGTGGTTAAGAATCCGCCTGCCAATGCAGGGGACACGGGGTCTAGTCCTGGTCCGGGAATATCTCACGTGCCGCGGAGCAACTAAGCCCTTGCGCCACAGCTACTGAAGCCCACGCACCTAAAGCCCGTGCTCCGCAGCAAGAGAAGCCATGACAATGAGAAGTCTGTGCACCACAACGAAGACACAACGCAGCCAAAAATAAATAAATAAAATCTATTAAAAAAAGACTAAGACTCATTTCTCCCTGGTTTGCCACACACAGCCCCGATATAAACAAAGGGGGGAAAGTACGAAAGATATGAGAATATTTTAAGTGAATAAAAGACAGAAAAGAAAGAAAAGAAATTTTATCTGACTTTGATTTGTGCAAATTGAGAAAAAGTAACTCAGAGAGTGATGCTTACAAAACCAAGCTTAGGAGGCCAGCCTGGTTATTTCTGACTCAACCATACATCTACTAACGGATCTTGACTAGTTATTCAACGTCTCTAAACCTCAATTTACTTATTTGAAAAATGAGTACAAAAATAACATCAAATCTTAGAGAGTTATAGTGAAGTTTAAATGAGAAGACAAGTTCTCAGCAGAGAGCCTGCAAATAGTAACCATCCACTAAATGGCACGATTTTGTTCCTACCTTTGCAGGAGAACACTTTGGTCCACATTCTTTGTCAAGATTCCAAGGAAACCTACTATGCAAATCACAGAGGTTGTTATAGAAATTGAGTTCTATAACTTTACCAATTAGCAGTGTGTTCTCAGATACCTTTCAGAACATTTGTGAAAATCACAAGGAGGAATCAATGATAGCAAAGATGATAAGGAAGTCCCCTCAACAATGCTCTTTGTTTTTGCATTTCAAAGCTCTCATCTAGAGGGATTTCAGATAAATCAGGAGCCTTGAAACAGGTACAATTCTACTTTACAGATAATGTGAGTTCATTCAAAGCACAGCTAAAGGGTTAAAGTCCAAAAATTTGAAAATTCTAAATGACTTACCAAACATCAGTATCAGTAAATGGTAAAGCTGGAGGTGAAGGGAAATGAAGAAGACACTAGCATTTCCTGTGAGTTCACCTAAGAGTCTGAGTTCCATTTTACAGATGGAGTAATTGAAGCTCAGAGAACCTAAGCATAGTGTTCAGGTCTCTAGGGTCACTCTGCCTGGGTTCGAATCCCAGTTCCTACACTTAGTAACTGTGACCACCTTGGGCACATAATTTAAACTCATCTGCAAACAGGAGATGAACTTAGTCTCTCTATTCATAGATTGTTGGGAGGATTAAATGAAGTATTTCATACAGCACTCTAGAACAGCACCTGACACATGGCAAGAGCTTGAGAAACATCACCTGCTGTTATTAGTATTACTATTACTATTAGTATTAGTATTCCTAGTTCCATAACAGGTCTTCCTTCTAGAGCAGCGGTTCTCAAAGTGTGGCCTCTGGATCAGCAGTACCAATATTACTGGAAACTTGTTAGAAAGTTAGAGGTAAATTTTTAGCCCCATACCAGATCTTTTGAATGAGAAATTCTGGAGTAGGACCCAGCAATGTGAGTACCAAAGGTTTACGGGTACAAAAGATTGAGGACCACTTTGATTCAGGAACTTCTGAGTATTTCCCTAGATACCTTCATTGTGCACCTGTGATTAGAATGATGAGTCCGGTATACAGCTTGCATCCACGTACCTATTTTAATATACAGGTTTAGAAGTCTCTAGGGCTAGTGTCCCCCACACACACCGTTCTCTCTCCAGACATGCCCATGTGTACGAAGCCTTTATAAGTGGAGAAATTATCCAATCGAAATTCATATTTATCAAATACTCATGAAAATTTATATTTTGTTTCTCATTTATCTACCATATTGGGCGTTATGCTCCATCAATAAGACCCTTGAAGGAGTAAAGCAAATATCTAACACAAACTCATTAATACTTTCTTAATTTCCTTTCCACCAGGCAATGTTTCCCAGGGGAAGAGGTTTTTTTGTTTGTTTTTTTGTTTTGTTTTGTTTTTTTGCGGTGCGCGGGCCTTTCACTGTTGCAGCCTCTCCCGTTGCGGAGCACAGGCTCCGGACGCGCAGGCTCAGAGGCCATGGCTCACGGGCCCAGCCGCTCCGCGGCATGTGGGATCTTCCCGGACCGGGGCACGAACCCGTGTCCCCGGCATCGGCAGGCAGACTCTCAACCACTGCGCCACCACGGAAGCCCTGAGGGAAAAGAGGTCTTCTCACTGGTCTTCTTCCAGGAAGGTGGAGAAGCACACATATTATTACATTGAAGATGCCCTCTGGACTAATGAGAAAGGACTTACAAGTCAAGTATACAGAAGAGATATGTATCATCAAACTAGAAAGTAAAACAGTGCTTTTTTCTGCCAATAAAAAATAAGGAAATGGGGACTAGAAACTTAAAGTGAACAAGTAGAGAGAAGGCAGAGATCCTGCCATCTGATGACTTTGAAAGATATTTAAAGGAGAAGGCATCTCAGAATTTAAGACAGATCTGATTTTAAGTCCCATCTCTGTCATTCAAAAGCTATGTGACTTTGAGCAAGTTAATTGTCCAATCTGCTCTCCAGTATCCCTAAATGTAGAAAGAGAGATTCTTACACTGGCTGTCAGCTGTTGCCAGACTTGTAATGAGCAAATGAACAAAGTTATAAATATGTGACAGAAATATTGAAATGCCATCGAGATGCAGGATTCTATTATCTCTTCCAGGAAATAGGATACTAAGAAAGGTTTCTATGCAGGAGAAAAATATGGGATTCGGAGTCAAACTTAGGTCCAGATGAACTCTGTCACCTTATAAGTCATTTAACACCTCTCAGCCATATGTTTCATAATATTACAACATCTATTCCATGGAGTTATTATGACATGTTATCTTATGGTCTAGAATTGTATAAGGCCCAGACTGGGTACTTGCTGAAGACACTGTATTAGTGAGATGTGTCAAATAGAACATGTAAAGCAAGGAAGGCAGAATAGAGGACTAATACTATGATCTAATTTGTAAGAACCCCATCTTCTTATCCCCCGTGAATATATATGTTGTAGAGAGGAAATGAGCTCCAGGATGTAAACAACAACCTTGTATACTTAGTACTTAAAAATGGTCTCCTAATGGTGTGAGGGAGGAAATGTTTCTGTTTAAAGGCTAACATCTTCCCAGGAAATGACCTAAGAAATAGGAAAAAGAGTCGAAGACATTGACCTTGGGGACATTAATTGGGTGACCTCGGGCAAGTTCTTTAAGCTCTTTGAGCCCCAGTTTCCCCTCTGTTAAACGGACACCCCGCCTGCCTCGAAAGTTAGTTGTACAGATCACATAGAGTCATGCTGTTATAAGCACTGAATATAAAGGTGAAAATATTAATGTCACTGAGCTGCTGTCGTGGTCGTGGTAATTGCTGTCGTTGTTTTGGCTGTTGCCTTAAGAATTCTGTAAAAGACAGGACAAAATTCTAGCTATGTTTATAAATTACTCAAGGAACCATAACTAATCCCTGCAGGTTATCAGTATAAGGAACATAAATCCTTTAGGTATAAAACAGATTATATTTAAATAGAAAAATAAATAAATAAAAGTCACAGCATGCTTTTTTAAATGACTAAGACAGGCTCACACCCTCCTGGAATCACAGGCTGTGTGGGATGGAAGGAATGTGGTCAGTTACAAAAAAGTGACCAATGCTTTTCACTCTTCCAGTACCCAAACCCTTGGTCGTAAGAGTTTGTAGTTCCTCTTATTGAAGAGGCAGAGTCTATTTCCCCATCCCTTGAATCTTGACTGGCCTTGTGACTTACTTTGGTCAACGAGATGCAGTAAAAATGCCAGTTTCAAGAATAGGTCTCAAGAAGCTGTGAGTTTCCTGTTCGCTTGGATCCTTATTGTTGCCTATGAACAAGCCCAAGCTAGCCTGCTGGAGTGTGGAAGACCTCATAGACTAACACCCGTTCATCCCAGCCAATGCCATCCTCAGCCAGACTGTAACCAGCCATTCCCAAATATATGGAAATGCCCAGCCTAGATCAGCAAAGCCACCTTCACCCAGATCAGCTGACTGCAGACACAAGGAGGGACCCCAATCAAGACTAAAGGAATCATCCAGCTGTCCCATAGACAATGTGAGCAATAATATATACCTATTGCTTTAACCCATTGAGTTTTCCCCTGAATTTTTTAATTTTGTAAATTTTATATTGGAGCATAGTTGATTAACAATATTGTGTTAGTTTCAGTTGTACAGCAAAGTGATTCAGTTATACATATACATGTACCTCTTCTTTTTCAAATTCTTTTCCCATTTAGATTATTACAGAATATTGAGCAGCATTCCCTGTGCTATACAGTAGCCATTTGCAGCAACATGGATGGACCTGGAGATCATTGTACTAAGTGAAGTAAGTCAGACAAAGACAAATATCATATGATATATGCGGAATCTAAAAAAATGATACAAAGGAACTTATTTATGAAACAGAATAAGCCATTGAGTTTTGAAATAATTTGTTATACAGCAATAGCTAACTGGTACTTTAAAAACTCTAATACGATCTCCCACATGACATTGGAGCCCCATCTCCAACACACCCACCAAATGCTTAAGTGGCCTCAGTTAGATCATGACTACAACATGTCCTTTCTTGATGCATGGATCCCCTCCTGATATAGATCATTCCATCTCTGGATGGCTCTGACTGCTGTAAAGTTTGAACAATGTTGGTCCCCCAGAAATTTGTATCCTTTGGATGTAGTCTTCCCCTTGGGGTCACCCAGGAGTGGTCTAAAGACTCATCTACATTCCGCCTAACTGAAAGAATTCTCAATTAAGATTATAACCGGAAGTTTTCTGAGCCAGCCCTATCTCCCGATATGAGAAAAGATTGTTCTATTGTGCTGGTTTTCACTTTATTCCGTTTGGTCTGGTTTCCTCTGTGAAAGGAAGAGCAGACATTCCAGAAAGTGTTTCTTCCACTGTTGAAGCCAAGTGATGTGAGAATCTTCAGAACTAAATCTGTCCTGGTGAAACTGAAGGAAGGCGTCTTCCTCTGGATCAAAGACGAAGAGCTAACAAGGACAGTGAGCTGTAGTGGGTATGAACTGACTCTAAAGACCTTTGAGAGGTGAGCTGGCCTTCTAGACTCCTAAGGTTCTTCATTAGGCTGTTTTGTAGACCTGAGAGGGAAGAGACACCTGAAAAGGTGGAGACTTCTGCAGGCTCATCCAACGACCACTTTCTGAGCTGTGCTAACAAAAGCATTACTTGTGACTGTAGATGCAGCCTTATCGACAGGTTGCTCCAAGTTCAGTGTTCACGTGTTAGGTTGAGTTCTGGACATTCACTCACTTAGTAGCATCTGAGCTGGAGAATTTCTCATCCCTTGAATTAACTTCTTCATTCATTAAATCGAACTTCTACCTCAGTTTTCTGTTCAACATTCTGTTTTCCAAACTTCTACCTGTTTTTTTTTTCCCCCTCATACGTGGGATCTGATTTTTGGGTCTTCATACTTATAGCCAGAGCTGGAGTCCACTGCCAATGAATAAATACCTCAGAATTAACACTTAATGATAAGGGGAAGCTGAGACAAGTTAGAGAGTATCACTAACATATATACACTACCAAATGTAGAATGGATGGCTAGGGGGAAGCTGCTGCATAGCACAGGGAGATCAGCTCGGTGCTTTGTGATGACCTAGAGAGGTGGGATAGGGAGGGTGGGAGGGAGGCTCAAGAAGGAGGGGATATGGGGATATATGTATACATATAGCTGATTCACTTTTTTGTAACAGCAGAAACTAACACAACATTGTAAAGCAATTATACTCCAATAAACATATTTTTTTAAAAAAGACTTAATGATGACTTGAGTACAAGTTCACCCATATCTGGGAACACATTTGCCAGCATTACACTAATGGTAGAGTGATGAAAGGTAACAGAATTTAGAGACAAATAGAGAAGTTTCTACTACTTTTAAATTATGTTACCTGTGACAAGACATTTACCTCTCTAATCATTCAGATTCCTTTCTTGTTAAGTGAGGATCATTATTACTAATTCATGAAGATGCAGTAAAGATTAACTGTGGTACTGTAGGTGAATCTAGCAAAGAGCCTAGTATATAAATATTTAATATCTGAGAGCTGATGTTGGTATCAGTGTTTGTATTACTGTTAATATTACATACATTGACCCTTTCAGAAATTATAAGTCAACACATTATAATCCCAAATCCTCTAGTCCTGGTTCTTCCCTTTTTATAAAAGGCTGTAGCTAAGACTCCTCAAAACTGAGCTTATGGGGCTTCCCTGGTGGCGCAGTGGTTGAGAGTCCGCCTGCAGATGCAGGGGACGCGGGCTCATGCCCCGGTCTGGGAAGATCCCACATGCCGCGGAACGGCTGGGTCCGTGAGCCATGGCCGCTGAGCCTGCGCGTCCGGAGCCTGTGCTCCGCAACGGGAGAGGCCACAACAGTGAGAGGCCCGCGTACCGGAAAAAAAACAAAAAAAACTGAGCTTATGTGAGTCCTGATGAATTTACTGGATAAAGGGCTTACATGGAGGATGGCAGGCCCCGAAAAGACACTGCACTGAAGCAAGACAGCTAAGTGCTACTTTTCTCCTAAGTTACTCAGAGCCCTCTATGAGTCACAATGCGATACTGGTGCAATATCTCACCTTTCAAGACTTCCAAGAATCAGGAATGTGCAAAACAATAGTCATGTCCACATTAAGTTCCATCACTCAAACTAAAACACAGTCATGTGTCCGGCGGAGTTCCAACTTGACAGCCATAGTACACTAACTCTAAACTTTACATTCAGATGTACCTGAAGACAGCTCAAGGACTACAGAGGAGACCTGGTAGGGAACAGTTTGCATAAAAGAAGAAGAGACATCTTGGAATATAATTTGTCTGGAAGGAAAAGAAAACTGCAGCACTCATATCTGCTCCAAGGCAAGGGGGCAGTGATAAGAGATTGTAATGATACAGCTCAGGAAATCTTTAAAATGTTTAAAAATGTCAGCAGCCTTGCTCTTATGAACATACTCCTGGCTTCTACAAAGAAAGAATTGCAGTTGAATAGAGAAAGAAAAGATCATGGACCATTGGAAGGACAGTAACAGGGGCAGATTTGCCAGCTTCTAGAGAAGGGGGAGATGGTGGCTTCAGCAGACATAAGAGACCACAGTGTTTCTCTTTGTACCCCTGGCCATGTCCCTGATAATGCAAGTATATGATTTCTCTCAGTTGAATCTTTTCTATCTTTACTGAGATATAATTGTGGTAATCATTTTGCAATATATATGTCTATCAATTTAACACTTTGTACGCCTTAAACTTACACAATGTTACACATGCATTACTTAATCATTTCTTTAGATATCTGAGGTTACACATGTATTAGTTGAATCATTTCTTTAGATATCCGAAAACAGATGCCTTATCAATAATATAAATGGATATCATAACTTTTAATTTCTCCTGACTATTTGAACAACATATGTTCTTCATAAAACTGTAATAAAGAAAATTATAAATTTTAAATTATAAAGTTAGAAATTATTAATGATTTATTTATTGAGCTGTTTTATTTTATTATAAAATAAATATGAAATCTTTCTGTGTAAACACGATGCAGGAGACTTCCCGAATTACAGTACAATGACCAATAAGACTTAAAGTAAGAAAACCTTTATTTTTACTAGACTTTCGCAAAGAGTGATGTCCACATGCCAAAAATGTTGAGCTCTTGCTGCAAGATAAAGGAAAAACAAGATTGGAATAAAGAAAGTTCAACATGACCGATAATTTGTTCCATCTCAAGGAACTAGATCTCAGGATTTACAAACAGGGACCCACACAGTCTCTGAGAGAAGCTCTCTGTCACCCCGTGCGTGGAAAATACAGAGACCTCAGTGGCAAGATGGGAGACAAAGAAAAATCGGGGACATGAGGAAAAACGCCATAGCCCAAAAGATTCTGAAAAAGGATAACTTGGAGAAAAAGGAGAAACCTTTCACATCCTTAAATTAATTTTCCCATCAAGAGTCAAAGGGACTTAGAGTCTTTAAAACTAGAGCTTACAGTCATAAAAAGGAAATAATTTCATATCAGGAAAGACTGAAGAGGTGAAAAGCACATTTGTCATATTTAAAGAACAAGGAAATTGGTAAGCATTAGTTTGGACTAAAAGAACAGGCCTACAGATTGCGTTCAAATTCAGAAATTAAGCCAAGATGAAATTCACAGTAGAACACAAATGGCATGAAAGGCCAAAGAAAGTAAATAATTTCAATAACAAAATAATAATGACAATATTCCCCAGCTTAAAGAAAAATATGAAGTTTGCAAATAAAAAGTATACATCAGGCAATATGAATGAAATGGCACTAGTCCCTTAATACAACTTCTTGTGATTCCTTATATTCTCCAAGTATAAAGAAAAAAAATAGTTCTTCAACTGTTTAGAGAGGAAAAAAACAAAATAAAACAGTTTCTTCACAAAACAGTATGAGTTAATTTGGACACAGAATGCACTTCTACCACAAATGAACTTTTACAAGTTTAATATAGTCTTTAGTCCTACTTTAATTATTCATGATTTTTTTTTTTTTTTTTTTTGCGGTACGCGGGCCTCTCACTGTTGTGGCCTCTCCCGTTGTGGAGCACAGGACGCACAGGCCCAGCGACCATGGCTCACGGACCCAGCCGCTCCACAGCATGTGGGATCCTCCTGGACCAGGGCACGAACCCGTGTCCCCTGCTTCGGCAGGCGGACTCTCAACCACTGCGCCACCAGGGAAGCCCCTATTCATGATTTTTGATTGCCATCTCAGCCCTTGACAAATTGTTATAGCTTGTTATAATGTCTAAAATAGTGTGAAAAGTACTCTGGACCCAAAGCTGAATAGTACACATCTTTCTCCTCAATGAGTTCACGGAGAGTGGAAGTGGTAGAAATACAGGTAAAGGTAAAGCCAAGTGTGTAATGCAAGGGTGAATATATGCTCAGACTGTAAATGGAATCCAGAGTAGTGGTATCTAATCTGATGAAGGTTGGGAGTGGGAGGGGTCAGGGAATACTCTCTGGAGCAGGTGATACCTGAGCTGTATTTTAAAATAGGTGTAAAAGTTAATCAGATGAAGAGGGAATGGGCAAAGGGAGGGCAGCCCACACAGAGGAACAAGCCTGAGTACCATTAGAGGTTGAGATCAAAGCAACAAGCACAGTTTGACTGAGGTTCTTAATTATGTCCAGAATTTACTAACCCTCTGCATTGAACAAAGATTATTCTAGTATCGTTGTGTAAATAAATCACTGTAACATGCTAAGCCCAGTGCCTGACACTCAGTGACTATTAGAATGACGATGATGATGATGTTGGTCTTTATCATCTTCATCCTCATCTTCATCATCTAGTCCAGTAGAGGTAGACAGTTATATTTGAATTCTAGTGTTGCCTCTTGCTGTTTAATCTTCCACAGGTTAATTTATTTCTCTGTTCCACAGTTTTCATTTTATTAAAAATAAGCATGACTACCTCATGAAATTCCTGGAGAAATTCAATGAAATAAGATATGTAAAGTACCTGGCACATAGAAGGGGTTTAGAAAAGTACATTCCCTTTAACAAGCCCAAGGTATTACTATGAGTACAAAAATATAAGTACAAATAAACTCAAAAATTTGATTTAAACTCTATATTTGAGAAAGTCCAAGATACTCTTGGGATTCTATCCAACATCTTAATCTATCTCTTCAAGTTTACTTCTCTTCACACTTCTTCTCACTCTCCTTCCTTGATTCTAAGAGTCAACCACAAAGAACTCCTGGTTCCTCCAACTCACCAGGACCTCTTTCCCTCCGGCCTTCATACTGGTGATAACCCTGGCCTGCAATGACACCCATCATTCCCCAGGATCCCAGGATTGGATGAGACTCCACTCTTTTGGGGCACAACAGGCTTTTATACCCCATCACAGCATTTACCAGACTGTTTTGTGGTTGTCTGATTAATTATTGGCATATTACATTGAACTAAAGATTCAGAGATGACAGAATAAAGCGCTGATTTTACACTACAGTACCTAGAACACATTATGATGTCTGGCAGATATTAGGCTCTCAACAAATGTTTGGGTAATAGATAATTTAAAAAGAAAAAAACTCCTGGTCAAGTCTTTCTTTTTAGGATAAGGATGAAATTTTTGGTCAATGTGTATATGTAGGTAAAATCACCATAAATACATATTCAAGTTACTCATTTCAAGACTATATAATTATTTTAATAGCCATATTCAGACACTTCATTAAATTTGTGATTTCTTGGGTTTTCTGCCAGTGTTTCTATAATGGCAGGTTTTGACACTTGATTTTTCTTTTATTTTTAGTAATAATTGTTATTATTGTTATTATGTTAGCTCTATTTTTTTTGTTGTTTGCTTTCACAAATTTTCTACACGTTATCAATACTTATGTTGAAATGTTCCTTTAAATGGTCTAGCCTATTTTAAGACATGCCCTTACACCATCTTCATTTTCTTGAGAAATCATCCAGGATGATTTTCATAGAGATCATATTAATAACATCAACTTTTATTGTACTATGAGGTTAAAATCTAAATACTACTACAAGTAACATTAGCTATCCATATATTGTTGGTGTCTATGTATTTTCTCCTCCATAGCTGTCATTTTTTCTCTTATAATAATCATTTTTCCTTTGCATTTTAGTAGAGCTGCTCAAGTTTTCCCTTCGCCTCACAAATATTGTGTCCTATTGTCAGTTTGCCACTTCATTACCTGCAATGGAGATTTTAATTCTACTACTGCTACTGAATTATTGGTTCCTTTACAATTCTTCTTTATTTTTCTTAGATCTTTCGTGTTCTCAGCCTGCTGTCTTTGGTCTCAACTAGTTCTCTGCTTAAGCCTTTCTACTCCTTTTTTATAGAGGTCATTACTTCTTGCATTCTATTGAAGCATTTAGTTTTCTAACATTTTCCTCCAATTCTTGTTAAAAAATGTTCATAAGTGTGAAGATCTCCTGGATGTTCAGGATATTTTTTTCACTTGTTCTGCAGCAGGTTTCAGTTTATTTTCCACTTTACTCACTTTCAAATGTGATGAGATTTATCTGTACTGTGTTCCTGTACAGTATATCTATACACTAAGTATTTGCCAGCTGTAGTTTCCAGGCACTGTTCATTTGGGTGATGGTTAAATACCATTCTCAAAGAGTAAATGGAGATTATGCAGCTCTAAAGTCATCTGTGGGTCTGCTCAGCAGAGGGTGGAAATTTTCCTACACTCATTATCTGGTTCATTGTTTTTTGACCAATGGACGACAGTGGGGAAAAAAAGAATCACAAAATAATCTGCTAAGAAATCTGTTTTTCTATCCCCACCCATGAATCATTACATGAAGTGCTTCACTTCCAAATCCTGTATATCACTGCCAATTGTCTTTTTTTTAAACCATATTTTTTTTTCATGGGTGAGGGAATGGTTATACTCCAAGAACAAAGCAATGCTGAGCAGCACATCACTGCCTCCTAGGCTCTCTGCTGGGCATAAAAACACCACGATGAACACAATAGACATAATGTTTGCCCTCCTGGAGGCCGTAATTTAATTTACTTAAAAAAACAGATATTGAACAAGTACGAGTGTGGTATGTTCCGCATATACTAGGGAGAGCTAACTGTAGACAAAGAAGAACAAAACAGAAAGGATAGGAATGGAAGCTTCATGGTGACTGCTTTTAACAGAACATCCCATGCGAAAGAGAGATGTTGTCCCCACTTTCTGTTGGTTTAGACTTTATATTTCAGAGCCACAGACTATAAACTAGAGAATTTCCTACTATTTTTTTCAGAATAATAAATTTGATGTGTTTCCACTGGTTATATAGGGACTCGATAAAAGTTTTTTTCTATTGTTTTAATCTCTGGTAATTTAGGGCTTCCCTAGTGGCACAGTGGTTGAGAGTCCGCCTGCCGATGCAGGGGTCATGGGTTCATGCCCCGGTCCGGGAAGATCCCACATACCGTGGAGCGGCTGGGCCCGTGAGCCATGGCCGCTGAGCCTGCGCGTCTGGAGCCTCTGCTCCACAACGGGAGAGGCCACAACAGTGAGAGGCCCACTTAACGCAAAAAAAAAACCAAAACCAAAAACAATCTCTGGTAATTTAGATTCCAGTAAATTTTAACAGGTTTAAATTTTGATGCTGTTTCCCAGTTTTATCTTTTTTTAAAAATTGTATTTTCATAGATTATTTTGTGATAAATTGGAGAGAAGCTGTGTCAAGGACTGTAAGCCAGAATCCATTTTTTAATTAAAATGAGAAGTCATATTTAAAAGATGTTTAAGAGGTAAATTCTATAGCAATTGGTGATAGATTAAACTGAGAAACAGAGGGAGAAATTTAACAAGACTCTTAAGTTTTAGTAAATAAATATATGGTGCAAGCTTTAGGAGGAAGCCTGAGCTAGAAATAAGAATTTGAGAGCAACATTGTAGCCAGTTGTATCTGAAAACTGAAAGTCAGAAATAGAAGACCCCAAAGCATTTATTTTCTTCACATGTTGAGTCTTGAAATATTCCAGAAGAGAACCCAGGCACAAATTACACTTTAAAATAATAATAATAATCTTAATAGCTATGACAATATTTTTCCTATACCTTCCAAGGATCTCTTGCCTCAGTGAAAGTCCCATACACTTTTGGTTTTAATACATTGTACTCATTTCAGAATAAGTCAGTTTCCCAATATGAAAAAAGGGGGATTTTAATGAGTAGGTCACGCTGCTGCAGAGTATTGCATATAGTGAAGAGCTCTGTGGCTTCCATCTGCTTCTCACCACCTTCCTCACTTTTACTTATTCAAAATCTCATCCCTTGCCATCCTTATTAGTATGATTGTCTCCTTACTAGCCTCTCGTAATCTTGCTTCACTCCTTTCTAATCCACTCTCCACTCTCCTATTAGATTTGTTTGTCTGTTTACTTTTCCTAAAACAGAATGAAGAGCTCAAGGCTTGGTTCTTGCCTTAACAATCAGGGAAAATCACAACCTTCCCCAGAGTCTTTCTCTATAAAACGGGAAAAAGGAGATTGCCTTGGCTTGCATCCTTCATAATAGAAAAGAGTAAAGGAGATGAAATATGTGAAAGTAAAAGCAAATGCTACACACATGATGGTATGTTATACTAGTTAGCGTAACGCAAGCAATGTAAGAGAACAGCTCTGACATCTTAATAGCTTATCAAAATAAGATTTATTTTTCCCTCATGCAATAATTCAATGGGTAGTCTTTATGGTGATCCAAGGTCCCAGGCTTCTTCCTGCTTAGCCTACCCCACGGCCTCATAATTCTTCATTTTCTGCCGGCAAATAAGAAAAAGGAACAGGAAGCATCACTTATTTAGGAGGCTTTTAAGGACTGAGATTGGAAATCATGAGTATCACTTTAATCCCATCCAGTTGGCTAGAACTCGGTTGGCTAGTCACATGGTCCTACCTAACTAGAGACTGTGAATTTCCTCCAGATGTTTACATAAGATGAGAAACGAATGCACTTGGGTGAACACACAGCAATCTATACTATTTGATGATATTCCTATAACTCTACAGGGTGAAAGGGGCACCAATATAATAAATCTCTGTCTTAAAGGAAGTCAGTCATTAGGGCAAATCAAACATACAAATGACCAGATAGAATTTAAGATAAAATAAATGCTAAATTTTAGGTTCAAAGTGCTAAGGACTTGTATTATACCAGAACTTATTAAAGGCTTACTAAGTGCCACAGCCTTTTCTGTGTGCTTATTTATTTATCCATAGACCATCCCTATATTTACAGAAGAGAAACATTCAAGTTCATTTAAAGCAGATTAGTCACCAAATTTCAAATGACTATATACAATGGTAGATCTTTATTCAAAGCCAAGATGAAGGAGGGGTTAATTTTGGTCTGGGATTTGAGGGAAGAGTGTTTGACAGAAGAAACATTTGAAATGGATTGTGTAGGAGAAGTATTGATACAATGTAGTTTTCACATAGCTGACAGAGTGAACATTTCAAGAAGTAAATCAGAACTTGTTACTTCCCTGCTTTAAAACCACTGATAGCTTCCATCACAATTAGAAAAAAATCCAAACTTCTACTTGAGCTGATTTGCAAAGCTTTGTGTAATCTGGTTTGTAACCATCTCTATGAACTCATCTTGTACCACTTCCCCCATTGTCATTTCCGTTCCAGCCGCTGAACCATTGTCCATTCCTGCCCCTGAACCACTGTCGGTTCCTCAGTTGTACCAAGATCACTGTAGGGCCTTTGAAATAGCGATTTCCTTTGCTTGGAACGCTCTTGTTCTTGCCCTTCATATGTCTCAGAGAGGCTTTTCCTGACACGCTGTTCCCAACATTTATCATTATCTGATCTCTCTTTATCTCTCTCTCTTTCCTCCCTCCTTCCTTCTTCTTTCCACCCTCTACATTTAGAAAGCCAGCCCCTTGAAAACATAAACTTTTCCCACCTTCTTCACTGCCATAGCCACAGAGTATGAGCTCAAAAATTACTTGTTGAATAAATGAGTCCTGTTTTAACAGGTTATGAAATAGGGAGAGTAAAGATATTAGAGGCTGAGGGTAGCTTCAAGAACCAAGGCAAGTTATATATCAGCGTAAGGGGTTACATACTTTCATACCCAACATTTTTCTCTTAAATCTGAATATATCATATTCTCCCATTTTACAAGACCCAGGGTGTCCGTCGGTAGAATATTGTGTGCAGTTCTGGTACTTGTTCTTTCAGAAAGACTTAATGATGCTTGGGACATTCCCCCAAAGGGCCAGGGCCAGCAGAGGTTGCTGTACAGTTCCAGACTAGAAATATCAGGATTGTTGTGCCTTGAAATATTAGGATGAGAAGAAGTGGGCACAGAATCTGAAGGGATTAGGACAGAGTAAACACTGTCCTAATCCAAACCCAAAAATCCTTCTTTCAGGCTCCTCTTAAAGCTTGAAAGAAGGCACACTTAAGACAAATAAAATATTATTACCTTTAATTGGCATGACACTATGTTTACAAAATACTTATTTTATTTTATTTTTTTTCTCAAATAATCCACACACCACCTGTGTGATGAATATAATTATTCCTATTCTATCACTTGAGAGTAACAAGGCTCTGAGAAGTAGTTTGCCTGAATTTCTTCAGGGAATGAACCATGTGTGATTCATCCTTTTAGGGTGATCTGTACATTTTTTTTTAATGGAAAGAAAAAAAGAAAATCAATAAATGTGTGTAAAATTGAAATGGATAAAACCCAGATGAATCAGAAACAAGTATCCCAAGAATGTCTTGCAACTGGGTGCCCATTTCTTTATCATTAAAGGTGAAAAGATATAATTTACTTTTATTGCCCCAAAGTCCAAAAGGCCCTCAGCCCTGAAAGATAGTGAACGGAATGAACTCAGAAATTTTAATTGCAAACAAAATGATGTTAGACTTTTAAACTGAGCCTGCCGCCATGTTTTTGTCACTTTCCAAAGGTCCCCACCTCCTAATACCATCACATTGGGCATTAGGATTTCAACATATAAATTTAGCGGGAGACACAAACATTCAGAATGTAGCATATGTGAAAGTTATTTGTGAACCTGATTTACTGTCTGGTAAGACTGGAAATTTCTTAATGAAAAGGGCTTTGCTGACACTTTTATATCCCGTGGTATCTAGCATGCTTCTGGCACATATAACTGCTTAATTTTTTAAATCTGTAGTTTGATGAAAGAGGCACAAAACTATATAACTTACATGAAAAACAGTGTAATGGAAACATGATCTGCCTCTGGCACTAACTAGTTTCTTAATCTTGGGGAAGTCGCTTAACCTTTGGAGCCTCAGCCCCTTTTCTTAAACCTAGGAGAGTTCCAGTGCCCAACTAGAGTATATCATGAAGAGTAATGAGGTATCGTGTATGAAAATGCTTTGGAGAGCGTCATACAAATGATATTTCATTTGATTTAGCTCATTGCAAGGCAGACAGAACTATGTGAAACGCACTTGATCAACAGCTTGACAAACTAGGAGAGAAATTAATGACAGCTAGAAGCATTGGGGAAGGTTTTGTGGGTAAAAAAAAAAAGCTAAAACAAGCTGGGAAGGAATTATTTAATGGAAAGGAAACCAAGTCCAGAGTTACAGAGAAGTGCGTCCTTGTATGGTAAGTTCCCCCTCTAGAACTTACTCCTGACCTTTCCTCCTTGGAGCTTGGCTGAGATATGATCTCAGAGAATATCCTCAAAGTCACCACAACCATTTAGAACGTTTTGTAATTCCAAGAGAAAGAGAACACCACGCAGATGAAAGTAGGAGACAAAGGATGGAGGTTTTAAGATGAGCAGACTTCTTACAAAACATCTATTTATCTTTTATTTTTGTTAATTTATTGGGGGGGTACTTTTATTTTACAAACAGAGCCAAATTAATTTCTAGTCCAACTATTGGGGAACCCAACAGTTATGTCTTCTATTCTGTGCTTTAGCACAGATTTCATGCCAGCATTTTTCAAACTTTGGTGTGAATAAGAATATCTTGAGGATCTTGAAAGAAAGAAAGAAAGAGAGAGAGAGAGAGAGAGAGAGAGAGAGAGAGAAGAAAGAAAGAAAGAAAGGAAGAAAGAGAAAGAAAGAAGAAAGAAAAGAAAGAAAGAAAGAAAAGAAAGAAGGAAAGAAGAAAGAAAGAAAGAAAGAAAGAAAGGAAGGAAGAAAGAAAAAAGAAAGAAAGAAACAGAAAGAAAGGAAAAAGGATACCCAGGCTGCATCCCCAGTGCTCCTGATGCAGAGTCTACTTGAAGTTGGACCATGATTCTTCATGTTCACACATAACCAGGTGCTCCAGATGTAGGTGGTTCATTCTCCCCACTGTGGGCAAGACTGAAGATTGATCCATGCTAAAGCTGAAAGCACAGTTATTGGCACTCTGAACAGTCCTAATGATACTAGATTCACTCTCTCTATGAACAGCAGCTCAGGGATGTGGACAGAGGGGGAGATTTGAAATCCATATTGGACTTTTCCAGATTGCTTTACTTTATTCTCTGCATTCCTTTCTTCTCAGAGGCAAGAGAAAAAAAAATGATCTCATTAGTCAAGTTTAAACTTACTTTATTTTGCAAGATCTGGCCACTGTACCACCCAGTCCAGGAAATAATGCAACCGTGGTCTTTACACGATGATTTGAGGACACTTTTGTTTTAATCCCAAGCCAAATGTAGTATGCAGCACTTTTCTTTTTTTGATCCCATAAAAATAGAGGAAGAAACAATCAAGAGCTAAACAAATAAAATGAAAATTACCTCCTTTTCTATTTTGGTGATGAAAAATGTTTCAAAGTGCTCCAAGCACTCACAGAAATGATAATTACCTTCTGCTTTCCTGGGATAAGCATAGGGACACTTGGATTGTAATAGTCTCATCAGAACTGCGACAGAAGCAATAAAAGTTCTCTGAACATCTGGCTACACTTTAAAATGTTTGTGAGCATCAGATAAAGCAGACGTTAGGATGTTTTCATTTCAGGCCTTAGGGTGGTGACAGTGGTCCCATTATGAAATTACATCAAGTCTGAATTTCTGGAAGTCACCTGTGAAAATCATTTTCAAAGCAGCTCATGCCCAGAAATATGTCCAACAGAATCACTTCCCTCTAGGAAAAACTAATTTCTTAATCACACCATCCTCCTTACTCCAGTGCTGAGATCCAGAGAATGAATAAGGAGAACACCAATACTAAAGAACACTTACCCTGGTCCAAGGAGTCTGCTGGTAGCTTTCCAAATGTTACATCATTTAATCCACCCTACAAACCTGTGGGCTTGCAATCATTATCTCTATTTTATAAATGAGGGAACTGAGACTCAGTGAGGTTACATAACTGCTTCATATCAAACAGATAATAAGTAAGTGGTGAAATAATCCAGGGTTACCTGATTGTAAATTGCAAAATTCGACTCAATGATTGCCCTGATGGAAGGTGTTTTATAAGCCTTCCATCCTCAATCAGAGTCGACAGTCCTTCTCTTTTCCCTGTTGTAGCTTGTGCCTATCTAACCAGGGCCACAGTCTGGAAGACGCTGTAATTTGGGATCTCTTTAACTGTTCCCACCAGTAGGTTGTGACTCGGCGAGCAGAAACCACATCTGATAATATAACTTTTGGCGTCAGTACACATCCTGGCTCCAACAGTCACTACCTATGTTTACCAGGAGCAAGTTATTATTTGTTGTCATTTTGAGCCGCAGTTGTGTCGTCTGTAAAATGGGAATGATAATCTTGCCTCCGAAGTCGCTGTGTGGTTTAAGTGAGAACATGCGTACTGCATCTAGAACATAGCTGCTACATAGTAAATGCTCCACAGATAGTTTCCTACCCGCTTTCCCTACTGCCACAGTGCCGGGCGCATAATAGGCATTCAGTAGGTGTTGTTGACTGACTAAAACACTGATGATATGGGCGTGGAAGGGACCCCGTAAACAGCATTCCTCTTTCCCACCCATGTTCTAAATCAAATAAAATAGAAAACACGATCAGGCTCACGGGGGCCAAAGCATCACCTTGATTATTGATAAGAAGCTGATGGTGCGGAATTCAGTTTACATATTTGGGCAAATGGCCTTCCTAAGACTGAACCCCAAGATCAGGTAGATTTATCAACTCTTTCACAGGTAGGTGTGGAAAACCACAGGCCTCCCCATGATCCCTGCAAGAAAGCAGGAAGAAGTGGCTGGCCCATTTGTGCCCAGTTCCTGTTCCAAGCCCATCAGCCAAGCAATTCATCCCTCCTCCCCAGTGGAGAAGGGAGGAGTGGGCCGCCATCTATAAATGTACAGAACAGTGCTTCCTCGAGGGGACCAGAGGTGCAGAGGAAGTCCTCTGCCCAACTTCCAGAATGACTGAATGAATGTCCATACTCTTCCAGAGCCCCTGGCCACTGTGCAATAAGCCAGGGCTCTCAGTACCTCAACCACCTCCCAGGCTTCTTCACCAGGCCTCTCACTTGGGAGAATTCAGGAGCTAATGAGGGAACGCAAACTACCCGCAGCTTTAGTCTGACCTTGTGATCAGTCACTGGGCCTGACCCCATGTCTGACTCTGAATAACTGGGGCCCTGTTTTATTTCCCATGGCCTGAGCCCCTCTTCTGCTCCTCTTTATAGGAGCTCAAGTTCCCCCAAGTCAGGGCCGTGCCCCGTGATGTGAAGCCTTCCTGATGCTAATGCACCTTCCACTAACAGTTGTAAAAGCTGGAAGGCAGCTTCCAAATAACTAAATCAAGGCCCAAAGAGTGAAGGGCCTAACGTGATCGGAGAGCTGTGTGGTGCTGGAACTCAGGCATCCTGACACCCAGCTCAATGTTCTCTTGAATCACCAAGTGAGAAGCAAATGAGAAAGAAAAAAGGGTCTTATTTTCACCATTTGTGAAGCCTGATAATGAAATTTCATAAAATCTTGGATGGTGGATACGAACAGTTATCTTGGCAACAGGTATGAAAACTGACCAAGCAGGAGTCTTTTTAATAGAGAAGGATCCCTGAGACTAGGACCACTGAAGACACCGGGCCACAGTCTAACAGAAGGAACATGGCATTCATTCACACATTGAATAAACATTTGTTGAGTGTCAATGTGTCAGGCACTTTTGTAGGTAGTACTATTGTAACAAAGAACAGGACAGACAAAAATCCTGCTCTCGTGGCATCTACATCTGTTTAGGGCAAGATACACAATATATCAAAAATCAAATATAATATGCTGTAATAAGTTCCAATATAATAGTTTGCAGGGAATTATAAATGGGGCGTTCTGGGGACAGAGGTGGTTATTTTGCAAAGGTTAATCATGGAAGGACCCACTCACTGGCTGACGTTCAGGCAGAATCCTGATGGAGTTGATGGAGGAGACCCTGGCAGAGTCCAGGCAAAGGAGGGTTCCAGGAAGAGGCGAGAGCAGGTGCAAAGGTTTTGAGGCTTCAGAGGGCTTGGCGTGTTTAAGGAACAAGAAGAAAGCTGTGCATCTGGAAGAGTGGGGTAAGACAGGGTCAGCACGGTGTCAGATTACACGTATTCTTGTCTTCGTTTATGTGTGTACATTAAGAAGCATGGCAGGATCACGTAGCAGTGAACTAAACTTTAGTACTATAAAAGGGTACCTTCCGCAGAACTCTGGCCACATGCTGTCTCTAGGCAGAAAGGAAGGGAAGGGAACACTACTGTCTCTTGGTTCAACAAAGTTAAGGTAGAAAGAGGGCAAGTGACTTGGTGAGGTATGATCTGTGAAGTCTGGAGCCTCAGGGGTCCTCGTGAGGCTGGAGCTAGGGTTAGGATTCCTGTGATCCCTGGGAGTGGGACAGTTAGGGGTCAAGATATGAGGATCGTGGGTTTTACACCAAGCAAGTGAGCTGCATAAGCAGAGGTATCAGTGTATGAACGGTATAAATAATCCTGAACGGGAATTCAGAGACCTGGGTCATTTCAGGCTCTGCTACTTTATGTGAATTATGTGACCTTGGTAAGGTCACTTCCTTCTCTGGACCTCAACTATCTCTTTTAAAAAATAAGTAATTATACAAGATCATCTCCAAGTTCCCCTCAAGTTCTGAACTTTCAGAATTCTATACTTCTGCCATTCAGGTCAGACAGAGGAAAAAGTTCAGGGGGAAATCAAAATTTAAGGGAAGCTTCCCCAAATGTTTTGCAGTTTCTCAGAAGTAGGTAAGTAGAATTCAAGCTTTGAAAACAAATTAAAAGCTGTTTTCCCACCCCCACCAAGCGTCTGCAAACACGGCCTAAGGGATCTCAGAAGACTAAAAACAATGTGTTCCCATTGAATTTTATTTTTAATTTCTGAATGCAAGTATTTGAAAGGAGAGGCTTAAGGCAAGGACTAGTGAAAATGAGAAATGCAGCAACAAACAACCTGTAAATCAGATCTCTCTCTCCTAGCAGAATGCGGAAGAACAAGTAATGTTAATATACTCTGCTGGCTGGTGTGAGACAGGTAGAGAGTTGGGTAGATAGACAGATGGGTACACATGTCTATACATAGGCTGTGTGCATGCATTTGTGTGTATATGTAAATTTTTGCCTCTGTCTCTACCCCAAGTTTCATCACATTTGTGCTCATTCCATTAGCATCCAGCTCAGCTCGTAAAAAGACTAATTCTCCCCGCAGGCACATCTATTATTGCCCAAGCTATAGCCTATTAAATGGACAATATCACTTTGAGGACAGTCAGATTCCACCCACATGTATTTCTCTCTTACAGCTAGGATTATATATCTCACTAGATAAGGTGAAGTGCAGCCCATGTGCCTGTCCTTTATAAGAATATACACATGTTTATACCTACACCTTTCCACTGTTCTCATACTTTTCCATAAGAAACTCAAGTTCACCTGCTCAGAAGTCACTGCAGTACAAGGCCTATGGGTCACTGTAAAGTTAAACCCCCTGCGTGCTGACAGCGCTGCAGTGTAGAAGGCAGTGAGCTAGTATTTCCAGAGAACACACTGAGTGTTAGGTACTCGGTTCTATGCTGTTACATTTAAACCTTAAATAGGAATTTTATGATCTTCCTGGATAGAAGAAGGGCATTCCACTGTCAGTAAGTAGATGTAAAAACCCCACATCTGCAAAGACTAAATGAAATAAAGTAGTACAGGATCCTGGCACACAGTAGGAGCTCAGTAAAAAGTAGTCTAGGGCTTCCCTGGTGGCGCAGTGGTTGGGAGTCCGCCTGCCGAAGCAGGGGACGCGGGTTCGTGTCCCGGTCCGGGAAGATCCCACATGCCGCGGAGCGGCTGGGCCCGTGAGCCATGGCCGCTGAGCCTGCGCGTCCGGAGCCTGTGCTCCGCAACGGGAGAGGCCACGACAGGGACAGGCCCGCGTACCGCAAATAATAATAATAATAATAAGGGAGATGCACAGGCATACCTCGTTTTACTGCACTTAGCTTTACTGTGCTTGGCAGCTACTGCGTTTTTTACAAACCAAAGGTTTCTGGCAACCCCGCATTGAGCAAGCCTCTTGGTGTGATTTTTCCAACAGTATTTGCTCACTTCATGTCTGTGTCACATGTTGGTAATTCTCGCAGTATTTCAAACTTTTTCATTATTATTGTATCTCTTATGGTGATCTGTGCCCAGTGATCTTTGATGTTACTACTAACACCCACTGAAGGCTTAGATGATGGTTAGCATTTTTAGCAATAAAATATTTTGTTTCTTTAGACATAATGCTATTGCACACTTGGACTATAGTCGAGTACCAATATAATTTTTATATGTACTGGGAAACCAAACAGTGTGACTCGCTTTACTGTGATATTCGCTTTATTGTAATAGTCTGGAACCAAAGCTGCAGTATCTCCAAGGTATGCCTGCAGTTTTGATTAGTAGACCAGGAAGCCACTGAGGAAGTGATATTCGAGCTGACAAATAAAAGATGAGCAGGAACAGGCCGGGCAAAGAATGGAGAAATTTCTGACAGAGAAAGTAACGAGTGCAAATAGCCTTAGGTAGAGTAGAGCCTAGATTTTCTAAGAGACCTAAATAAAGCATCATGCTTGACACTCAGAAAAGTATGGTTGAATCTGAGGCTACATGGGTATATGGAGAAGACAAATAATGCAGGGCCTTTAGAACAGTGTAAGGAGCAGGGATTTTGTTAAATATGTAGATAGTGTGAGCAACCTTTGTAGTAGTTCAGATCCAGAAAACATTGGTACTTTGACTAAGTTGGCAGTAGTGGGAGAGGAGAGAATTTGATGGATTAAAGATTCTTCTTGAAGGTAGAGTCAACAGAATCAGGTAATAAGTAGGAAATGGGGGTAAAAAGGAAGGACTTCCAGGTTTCTGGTTTAACTTGAAGAATAATGGAGGTGTTTGTGGTGATAGAGAAGACTGGAGAACATTCAGTTGTGCATTTATTGTGTTTGAAATGCCTGAGACATCTAAGTGAATGTGTTAACTGGGCATTTGACTACATTAGTCTGATTGTCAGAAAAGAGGTTTAGGCTGGAGGTTGTACACACACACACACAGAGGGAGGTTGCACATAGAAGGGAATTGGCCTTGGGCAAGAGGAGGAGACTGTCTTCCACGTAAGCAGGAAGGAAGTAGAAAATAAGCACAGGCATGTGTTGATACAGTGGTGGGAGGGCGTGTATGCTCCTTGCTGTCTCTTATTTACTCAAAGAAATATGAAGTGACACCCTCTAGGAGGGAGGTGAGTGTGGAATAGAGAGCTGAGGAAAGCAGGGAAGGTAGGAAACTTGTCCTCAGCAAAGGGAATACGCACTTACTAAAGAAACTCAGTAAGGACGTTGGCAAGTGTCATGCAACACGTCATTCATCACTGGTCATACATTTCTAGTGACACAAAAATTTAGGCAGTGTGATTTATTCGAGGCACCTCATCGTGAGTGCAGGCACAGAGAAAACAGATGGCTGGGATCATCCAGGATTCGTTTCCAGGCAGGTGTAATGAGGAATGAAGCAGTGGGAGAAGGGGTGGTAAGAAATGTGAGGGTATTGCCACAAGGGTGTGAGGTGGGCTAAAATAACAGACCATAAAAAATCTAAGGTAGAAAAGGAGGGCAATTCACAGAGGAGAAGGATCGTGGTTGGAGGTCTGGAGAAGATGAGGTTTTGCACATTGTTTCAGGGGGTGTTTGATGGAGACATTTTAGAGAACAAAGTTCTGGTTGGTTGGGAATTGGAGCATTTGAGAGTGTAATTTTGAAAGCGTACAGTCCAATAATGACAAAATCAAGCAGAGAACCCTTAAAAGGTGGTGGCTGGGATGAAGAGATCAAAATGTCCCTCAAGAGAAAGAGGGCATAGAACTAAGAGGCCTGATGGAGATAGAAATTGAAAAGTTGGTAAGACTTAAGGTAGGGAGAAAGACGGTGACCAGCAAGCTTTTAGGGAAAGCGAGGAAGCGGAAAGTGGCTATTCCGTGGCTATTTTAAGAGGAGGGTAAAGATAAAGAATGTGCTGAGCGTGCATTGGGAGCCTCAAAGGGCACAATGGAATGGTTTGGGGGATGGAGTTGGGAAGGAATGGAGGAAAATGAAATATTATACCAACGAATGAAGGGAGAAGAGTTCAGGGAATAACAGATGAGAAGAAAAGCTTGAACTTCTGCAAGGACTGCGGTAGACAGGAAAATGAGTCAGGCTGGAATTAGCTCTGAGGGTCTCATGGAAGGCAATCCCTCACCCACCCACCCCTTAAGATCTAGAAGCTTCACAAGAGGAGAAAGGCCACATCCTACCTGGATACTCTCACAGGTGACACTCAGGTGACCATTAATTCAGTCAGCTATTGTCATCAACTTTACTTCCTAAAACTTCCAAACCTTTCCACTTCTTTTGGGAAATCCCCAGGTTATATCACCAGTCGTCTGTATAACTCGCACAGCCTTCTAATCGGTCTCCGCTTTCAACCTGGCCTCCTTTGAATCCCTGAGTGATCTTTCTAATCACGACATTACCTGTTTTCAAAGCCTTCAAAATCTCTCCATGGCCCTCAGGATAAGGAACAAAACTCCTCAACATGGTTTACGAAGCATGACCTCAGCCTCCATCCCTGACTCCTGCTGTCTCCACTTCTTTGTTACTACACTCCAACTATAGTTAATTTCCTTGTGCTTTATTTACTTTCTTGGATTTGTGTTTCTGGGTATGCTGTTTCTCCTTGGGATGTTTCATTGTCTTTTTTCTTTTTTTACTCACTTTTACTCATCTTTCAAGTATCAGCTTTATATCATTTCTTCCAAAAAGCACTGCTTCTGGGCAATATGTTCTGTGTTTCCCTTGTCATAATAATTGTTATTCTGTATTCTAATCGCCGATCTATCCCTCTGTGCCAACTATTACATTGCAAGAATCTTACGAGTCTTGATTCCTAAAAACATGTCTTATTCACCATTTAATGGCCAACCCCTAACACACAATCTGGTGATATTAGAGGTGCTCAATAAATATTTGCTATATTTGTTGAATGAATGAATGAACAGGGCTGTTACTGGTGATATGAGAGGCGGCATTAGAAATAATACTAATATGGGAATTATATAAATCTAGCTTTAATCTCAGCTTCTTTATTCATAATATTAATGGATTTGGTTAAGTTTGGCACCTTAGTTTCCTTGTCTACCATAAGGACACAAAATTATATACTCTGTAGGGACATATCATGAAGATTTAATTCAACAATATGTATTAGGCATCTTGCAAATAATTATTGCTCAATAAGTAGTTAAGCAGGGATCTTTAGATCTCATGGTACACTTTTATAAGATCATTCCCCATTTATCTTCCTCTTAAAGATTTTTGCTCTTGCTTTTTACTATAGCCGGATTCCCTCTGAATAACCACTTGAAGAAACCAGAACCAGGAGTCCTAGGAGGTGGAAAGTGGGTGTAGGTGTGATTTGCTCCTGGCATAGAGGCCTGATTCCAAATAAAATGGAGTTAACTTTCTCTTGCGTCTTCAACTATTGTCACCAAGACTTCTACTGCCTTCCCTACTTTCAAGCTAATTTGCTGGTCTAAGTATTAGGAAACTGCATCTGGATCCAGGGAAATGCCAGTGGCATCAGTGTCATATTAGAAGGCATAAGACAATGATATGTGACACATGAAGTCAGGCAGGCTCTGCCAGATTGACGAGGGGGAAGTCTCTTCTTAATGCTGAAGGGCACTCAGTCTGGCAGTCCTTCAAGGCTGGTTTCAAGGGCACAGTGAAGGCGGGAGAAAGACAACCAGACAAATGGCTTTAAACAGAGAAGGCAGTCCTTCCTGGTATAGAAGCATGGGGAATCAGAAGCTCTAGGTTGATGGAGGGTCAGAAAGCAGTGTGAGGAACGAATGTGACCAGTTCTAAACCCCCTCCTGAAGGTAGGCATTTATAGGGAGTTGTGGCCTATTTTAATAGGAAAGATATAAACGCTGTTGACCAGAAACCTAGAGGCCATGGGAAGTATGGATTGGGTGAGAGCATCTAGAGGCAGGTAGGCAACACCATCTTGATTTGAGGTAACACATGGTTGAGTTTGACAGATGGAGTAGGAATGAGAAAGCAGGGCTGGCTGGGAGAGAAAGGATAAAGAAAGAGTAAGTAGGGCTGAAAACGGATTAGAAGCTGTGTTTAGGGAAATGACAACTCCCAGACTTGGAGAAAAGGGAGCCAACAAGAGAAAGATCAAGGTCAGAAGACACACCTGTAACTGTCACCACACTAGGAAGATATTGTTAGTTTGACAACTTCGAAGAACAAGAGGTGTTTCCATTCCCCCCTGGATGGCCAGAGAGTCACACGAGACTTCTGTCCACACGATGTTGCAACATCTGGTCAATCCGCTCTAAAATTCAGTCCAGCTATTGGTTACAGCCCCTGTAGGAGCAAGAGATGCTCAGGATGAAATCAGCACTCCCTCATGGTACCTCCTCACCCAGACTCGCTCGGCCTGGCTATTGGAAGACAATGAACTGAGCCATGACAGTGATGGCCTGTGACACCAGACAGCACGGAGCCGGTATGTTTCCAAGATCTTAACTTTGAAGGCTCAGGGGGTGTGTGGAGGGAAGGGAGTTAGAAAAAGAAAAGCGAAAAACTAAGGAACAAAAAGGTGACGTTAATTGCGCTCCCTGCAGCCACGGGTCTATTTTTACATCTGCCACAAAGGGCTTATGTTGTCATTTCAAACACCGCTTCATCTTGACCAAGACAGGATTACATGCGACAGCACTGAAATCAGAACATCTCTCCGGGCAGCTGAGTAGGAGGGCCTCTAATTGCTCTGGGTATCCAAAGCTACCAAAACCATCCCAGCTTGTCCCAGCTCTTTGGGAAAGAGAGATCATTAATTCCCTAGACAGCTTTCAAAACTATAAATAAAACAGCCCACCAAACAATGACTTCATTGTGATATGGTCTGCTCACGTTATAAAGGGGCTCTGCTTTGCCACTGCAGAACCTAGAATAATCCATATTTTTTTGTGTCAATAGAAACAGGAATCCAAGAGAGACAAAGAGAAATGTGTAAGACCAATATCTAGGGGGCATAGAAAATGGATTCTAAAAATAACACTGGCTGCTTTGGGTGCATGTCATCTATTTCTGTATCCTTAGTGCCCGGCATCACGTCTAGGATTTTCATAAGTTTTGGTAGGCTGAATGGGTTAAGAAAGTAAGACTGTTCAATGTTTCTCCCCTACCTGGAATGCCCTTGTCCCATGTGTCTTTGCCTGGAAAATTCCTACTAATATTATGTCATATGACAAATCATATGAAATATCACTTCTTGGGAGAAATCTTTTCTGTCAACCAAGACTGAAATTCTCTCTCCATCATTACCTTTAACATGGCATGGGTTGCTTGTAGGCGCCAGCTAGTGAGTTGTGTTTTATCTGATCTCTTGTTTATCTCTGAGAAACCAGAAGGTAGAAACCATTTCTTATTCTCTCTCTCTTGATTGCCTGGTATAGTTTGGCCCATAGTAGGTTCATAATAAATATGAGTTGACCAGACACTAGAGAGAATTTTGTCAGGGATTAATAACCAATGGAGTACAGGGACAAAGAAGAGGGAAAGGTTATTGATAAATAATCCCTGACATTCGTTTCTTCTGCCTCGTCACATTTCTTTTCTTGACATCAGTAAGTGATCCACACATTCCTTGAAAACCTAATATAATCTGACAGCTATGATTTCCTGCAGGGAAGCTTTCTGCCACAAAGTTGCAAATAAAAGATAAAAATGTGAATGATGGTTTCTGTATGGTAGTTGCCTCTTTATTATTTTCCCCAGTTGTTTGTAAAGCCCAAGTTTGTGTGTGGTCTTTTGGAGGAGAGCAGCTTCCCTGTCACAAGGAGCTGGAACAAAACTCTGAATACCTCCCCAGAAGGCAATCATTCCATGCAGCTGATTAGACCCTATTCTAGGCTTCTCTGTTTCCTCATAAATCACTGTATATTTTTAAATTTTTATTTATTTTTATTTTTTGGCTGTGTTGGGTCTTCATTGCTGTGTGTGAGCTTTCTCTAGTTGTGGCGAGCAGGGGTTACTCTTGGTTGTGGTGTGCATGCTTCTCACTGCGGTGGCTTCTCTTGTTGCGGACCACGGGCTCTAGGCACGTGGGCTTCAGTAGTTGTGGCTCTCAGGCTCTAGAGCGCAAGCTCAGTAGTTGTTGTGCACGGGCTTAGTTGCTCCACGGCATGTGGGATCTTCCTGGACCAAGACTCGAACCCATGTCCCCTGCACTGGCAGGCGGATTCTTAACCACTGCGCCACCAGGGAAGCCCTACACTGTATTTTTTTCTGAAGTTTATGTGCTGTCTATTAGATGGATTACCAGTCTCCTCCATAAAGCAAGTGAAAGAATCAACAGACCGATTTTCTCAGTGTTTTTCCATAAGAAAAGTCAGTCACACTTATGACCTCACTTTGTCTTTTCAAAGGAATGACCCCCAACTCTAAATCATCAGCTCAACTCTCTCTCTCTGGATCTCAAGTTCAATGTGTTCCACATTAACTTCACCTGTTGGCACATGAAATTCCACTTGTCTAAAATCTAACTCAAAATCTCCTTCCTTTGCCTGTAAAACCAGCTTCTGATGTGGAGTCCCTTAACCACAGGTATGATGCCAGCTCCCTCCCAATCACCCAGGCTCAAAACCAGAGTCATCTGGCGTCAGAATGGGAGCCTTCTAATGGATTTCCTTGTCACTCATTTCCTGCACCTTGCCTCCAGAATTGTAGTCCTGGAGTTCCAATTCTTTTACTACAAATTCTAAACTCTTCAGTCTGGTGTTCAAAGCCCTACACAAATTGACTCTTAGTTACCACTTCGGGCTATCTCTTATCTGCTGAGAAATCCCCCAAGAACTTTACTAAGTCACTCTGTTTTCTGTTCACTAAACAGACCACAACCCTCAGGCTCCATTCTCATACTCACCATCCTGGATTAATTGCCTTTATCTCTCTGTTTCATGTCCCAGTGTCTGGGCTACTCATTGCCTTGGGTCTGATAATTCTCCAGTTTTGCTGTTTTAATATGATCCTACTTAGAGCCCAAGATGCTGTTTTCAGCAATATCTTGACTCTACCCTCAGAAGCTCACAGACCACCCTAACCCCACTTCCAGCTCTCACCCTGGTTTCCCAGGACCCAGAGGAAGATACTATGCCCAGGGTCACTGTTTTTCTAAAAAGGAAGTTCACAAAGTAGCCCAGTAAGGGTATCCTGGCATCACATCTAAAGATGAAAGCAGGATCATAAAATGAAGAGAGAATAGCACATCGTAAGATGGAAAGACATGAAAGAGATGTTTCGGATGGGCTGCACCATCTGGGTGAATTAATCGGTGCTCTTTCAGTTACAATTGATACAGACCTAACTCAAACCAGCTTGAGCCATAAAAGGAAAGAATTAGCTCGTGTCACTTAAAAATCCACGGATGTATTCGGCTTCGTGTTTGGTTGGATATAAATGTACAGATAATGTCCTTCAACATCTTCTCTCTGGCTTGTTTCTGTTTCCACTGTGTTTCTCTAGGAAGATTTCCTTCTTTTGTGAGCAAGCTCTAAGCTTCCAGCCTATCAGCTTAGCAAGCCCAGTGAAGAGTGCCTCTTTCACAATATTTGCACCAAGTTTCAGCGTTGTTTCTCGATGCAATGGCTTAAGCTCTATCCCCATCCCTGACTTAATCACTGTGGCCAAGGTGAAGAAATATACTACCAGAGAAATCAGGGCACTGTTAGAAGAAAAAGAGACTTGATGCTGGGGAGGTAAAACAAAAACAAAAACAAAAAACATGTCCACCACGATGGATAAAATACGCTGGGTGATTCAAGATAAAGTTCATTCTGGAGACTTGAATCTTGTGCGCTGGGGGTGATTCTGACCACTTACAGGTCCCATGCTTGGTCTCTTTCCTATACCTTGGTACCTATGGAGTCATGGGTGATAATGAACCTGAGAATTACACCTTCCTCATCTCAATGCTGTGGAACACACACACACAAAAACACACAGACACACAATCTACTTGCAAGTGGAAGCACATCCTACTTAAATCAATTATGCAGAGAAAAATCTGTGCATTGGGCAGATGTCTGGGGCTACCAATAAAATATTCTATTTTAGGTGGAAGGATGGGAGAGTGAGGCATGGTTACAAAGGAACAGACTCAGAGAACTTTAAAAAGCAAAAAAAATTCTCTCCAACCCAGGTTACTATTACCTATCAGTTCACCCCATTGCAACCTCCTTACCTTTAAACAGACCGAGCTTCTTTAGGGAATACTTCTCACTCTGGCACTGTAATCTGGTTATGACCCCTTACTGAGCACATTCCAAATCCCTTCCTTGTTCTGTAGCAGGGATCATGTTCCAGTTGTCCCTCTGATTCCCCAGCTCCCCAGTCTAAGCCTTAGGTTAAACATTCCAACACTTTTCTTCAAGGCCCAGGTCAAATTCCTCTTTCTCCTGTAAGCAGTCCCAATTCCACTTATTTTAAGTTAGTTTCTCACTCCCCCAAACTCCATAGTGTGTGATTTATTCCCCTGTGATAGCATTTATCACAGTTGTCTTTTGAATTAGAGTTATTTACGCATGTGTCTGTCTTCACTGATAGACTGTGAGCTCTCAGCAGGCCTGGAACAACCTTACTCAAATCATATCCCTCACCGGGTCAAGTGCAGCCCTTTGTACTCAACAAATATTTGCTAGGTTACTGAAACCGATCATGTTAGTTGCTTGCACAATATTTTTCAAAGGTCCCACATGAGCACTGCTTCTAACTTTTAAAAAAAATCCATGCTCCCTTTAAGAAATAAAAACCTCATGTCTTTGGTTGGGATTGGAGGGGGTCTAATAAAGAATCCCTGCTCCTCTCCACGCGTGTTCTGAACCAGTTAAAACATTAGGCAAGGAGTAAGGCGGGTAGAGATTTAAAGCTGCTTTGTTATTGACAAAAACTGAACTGATGAAGTGGCTAAAGTGGGTGGCAAGAAAGGGTTTTCTAGTTCTGAACATCAGCTGTAGGTCTCCCTGTGTGGGGCCACGCCTCTTTGAAATGCAGAGCAGGGAAGGAGCAGAGCAATAATTCAGGTGTGTTCTGGGCAGGGGCTCCCCACAGGGAGGATGAGCTCTGTATCCCGTCCTCCTTTATCCCCTATTCAATAAGCCACTCTTCCTCCCACGAGAGGGGGTGAGAGGAGGGTAAAGAGATGGTTTGAGTGTCAATATAATGAAAAATCCCTTCGTATGGAAGGAGACAACAGAAGCATGGAATACGTCTTCAACAAACACAGTCCTGCGTTAGTATGTTCACTAAATTATAAAGTAAACAACAATTCATCATCTACTTTGTCCTGAGTATCACGTTAGGACTTAGGATGTATAGAACTTGGGATTCCTAAAACAAAGTATTTGGCATTTTAAGATAAAGTTCAAAGTCCAACAGGTGGCCAGGACAGGCACAATTCCAGCCTCCAGAGGCCTTCCAGTCTAGAGTGGTGAACAGACATGAAATGTGTGATTGCAAGTGTAGCATCACTAAGGAGCTGTGGAAGTAGTCCAGACGGGGTGGTCCAGAAAAGCCACCTGAAGAAGTGACATTTTGGCTGGGACTTGATGAAAGATGGGCTTTAGATAGGCAAAGAAGACAGGAAGATTGTTTAGTGGAGAGAGGAAAGGGAGGGAAAGGGAAAACAGAGGAGGAGATTCCAAAGAGAGGGAATAGAATATGCAAAGAACTTGAGGTTCTATGTGTGGGTGTGAGGGAGTGCATTCCACAGAAAAATTATATGCAAAAAAATCCTCAAAATCCTGACTGTTTTCTCCAACTTCCAACTTTCCAAAATATTTTAAAACTACATAGAGAGACCCAAGATTTTTTTAGCACTGAGCTTTCGTCTGTTCCTCTCACTCTGCTTGGTGCTAAAACAAAAAGCTGCTCGTTCAAGGTACACAGGTACAGTGGTGATTGGAAATATAAATGGGATTCAAGTGAGAGACACGTAGTGACTCTAAGAGAGAGAGTATGGTTGAAGAAGAGCCAGAGAGAAAAACCCAAAATCAAGAGGATGGAAGCAAGGTTATCAGCTCTAAAATTATCCTTAAGGGAAAGAGACCATTTAAACTGGTAGACAGACTTCTTAAATCCAGCCAAATTCAAATAAAACTCACTTGGTGGTTTTGGCAGTATTTTCATTTTTGCTCTGAAAAAAAATTTTCACATTATCAGAATCTTAATTATCAGATGTATCTAAACATGAAAAGGAGGGAGACCAAGAAAGGCTCTGTTCTATTTTTATTGTTGCCAGCTACAGCCATGCTGACTCTAATAGCAGTGATTAGTTGGCCCCATATATGGCACCATTTGGGAATCCAGTTCCCCAAATCTATCAATAAGACATGCATAAGAACTAGGACATCCAAAGACAATTGATGAAGTTACAACTCACACTGCAAACATGAGCCCCCCCTCTCAGTGTTCTTCCATTGACACCATAACATCAGAGCTAGAAGAAAGCTTAGAGACTATCTTGTCCCACCCCTTTATTACACATCTGTGACAACTCGGGCCCAAGGAGGGAATAGACGTGATCTTCCCAGCATCCCACAGCATGTCAGCTGCAGGGCTAGATTTAGCACCCAGACCCCTACTCCTTGTGTAGTGTTTTATACTCATTGGGTTTCAGTCAATGCGTTGAAACCGACTTGGAAGCAGGTGATACCTGAAGATAACCATGTTGGCTGCATCATGGATTAAAGTTACATTTGAAGATGAGCAGACGAGTAACTTTCCTCTGAAATGAACTGATCTCCTAAAACTGCAGACTCTCCTTGCAGAGGGTGGAATCTACTTCATTAAGGTGACTATTTGATAGAGAAAGAAGGTCAGAATGATGCCCCTTAAAGGCATGCAGATCCCAAAAAGAAAGCCAGAGTAAGATAAGCCATTCATGCCAAGTTCCTTTTCCCAGATTCATCAATCAGGTAGGTCAACCCTCTCCTGGTTGGGGTGGAAACGAGGTGCAATAAGAGGCAGGGCAAGAGGCCAGGAATATTATTCTAATAGAGATCCTTTCATAGAAAACAAGAAGCCAGGAGAAAGGAGGTTCTCCCCTCCCCCCTCTAACATTTCAATACTTTTTTAATCTTAATTCAGGGAGCTTAATCATTAACCCAAGATCCCCCAAGGTATAGCCAACACCTTGTGAGAGAAGATGGGCAATCTATCAAGTAATTCTTGCTTCCTTCTTCATGAAGTCACTCCTCCAATACTAACCATTATACTAAGGGATCTACTGGTAAGCTACAAGTATTTTGCCTCCAGTATGGGTCAGACAGCCCTAAATGTGTCAGACAAATATTAGTTAAATTAACTTCAAGGTTGTGCTGTAGCTAAGACTGAAAAATATATCCCTATTCTACCAGATTATGTCCAGTCACACTAAGAGAACACACCGAAGGTTCTGCAACGAGACTGAATGACACCTGCATGATTCTCCAGCTCTACAATGCTGGAAAAACAGAGACTTCCTCCACTGCCCAAGTCTCAGGAAGAAACCAGTGTTCAAAGATCAAATGTCCTTGTGTGTTAAAGTCCAAAGGAATTAATTCCTAAAACAAAGTATTTTAATAAAAATTTCAAAGTCCAAAAATTTTTATGTAAATCCCAAATAAATTGAAATACTGCCCAACTTCTTATCTTTCACAATGTCTTCAAGAAGGATTCCTGATGCCTTGGGAAGGTAGGGATTCCTTCAGTGTCTACACCTGGGCACTCTTACTATAATGAGTTTTTTTCTGTCAGAGTCTCACAACTTGTATGAGTCCAATCCCAATTCTCTCATGAGCTCCTCTTTTTAAAGGATCTAAAGAATTAACAAGGATAAAAATATTATGCTGACACCTAGATGTACCCACAAAATTTAGAAAGCATTAATCTTTAGCCCTAAATCATTTAATCCAGGTTAAATTTTATTCTTACACTTGATTGACAAAGGGGATAGCGAAGATTCTGAAAAGCTTGAGTGTCAAGTTTATGAACATGCTGGTCAATCTATGTAAGCTGCCCAGGGTCTATGACTTTTAGCTAAAACCCATTTAGAAGAAATCTTCCACCAAGTATTAATGGCATATTTTTGACACCTAGGGGGAAAAGAATCCCAGCAAACTATACTATTTACTTTCTTAAAGGGCTGCATTTATGGAATTCCTCCTTTCACCGAAGTATAGAAATAGCCACTGGTGGATGTCTTTTTTAATTCAAAACCTCTTCATTCCCTTGATCACATTAAACTCGATGTTCTTGGCATCCCAGACAAGTCGGTATCACAACCTCTACATTATCTTTGTGAGCAGGCTTTTTCATTTCTGAGATGGTAGGTGTTGCTTCTTGCTACGGAATTCCTTAGGTCTTAAGAAATATGCCTTCCAGATTTCTCTCATCCAACATTTGTTTCAGTTAAATAATCACCCTCAGCATATTCCAGAACCAAAGCTGCTGTTGTTTTTGTTTTTTTGAAAGGTTTTTTTTTTGATGTGAACCATTTTTAAAGTCTTTGTTGAATTTGTTGCAATATGGCTTCTGTTTTATGTTTTGTTTTTTTGGCCACAAGGCATGTGGAATCTTAGCTCCCCTACCAGGGATCAAACCTGCACCCCCTGCATTGGAAGGCAAAGTCTTAACCACTGGACCAACAGGGAAGTTCCAAGGCAGCTGTTCATGTTTCAGAAATGTTTGTTCCAGGGACCTAGTAAGGACAACTACATCTGTCATGAGCCTCTCAAGACACTGCTGTTCTCACTCGAAATGATCCTGGTCTTAAGTAGCATTTCTTTCTGCTCCCTCCCCTTTTTGCAGTAGTAAACTATGCCTCCGATGTTTCTTTTCTCTCTGTTGTTCTGCTAAGTCTTACAGGAAAGTTCAACTGAATTTCTAACTATTTAATCTGCTTTGTAGCTTGGCCCCTTTCCTTCTCAAACAAATGGAGGAGTTCTACTACTTGCTGGAATTGAATCCTGTCTTCTTTCCTTTGGATTTTTTTTTTTTCTCTGCTTTCTGGCCAAGACATTTATTTATCCAACATTATCCTTTAAATATTATCTCATATGGTTTCCCACAATGAGAGATATAAAATTAATAATTTTGATGTCTGTCAAAAACCTCTAACATTCCAACAAATCTTGTGCATTATCATTTTCTGAGGTGAGTCATCCTACTCAGGAGATAGTCTCCCATCAGACGGTATCTGGATTTAATCTATCATTATTCTGTCTAGATTCCCGTTAATAGGTGTTGTGGTAAGACTAAAAATAGTCCCCAAGGTATCCCGCCCTGATCCCTGGGAAGTCCAATATGATATCACACTGGTGATTATGTTGCATGACATGGCAAAAGGGATTCTGAAGATATAATTAATGTTACACATCAATCAACATTGAGTTAATCAAAAGGAAGATTGTTTGTATTATTGTCTGATTAATCTAATCACTTAAATGCAGAGAGTTATCTCAGGGTGGTGGCCATAGAATCCTAGATCCAGAAATATACCAAGCCTTTTTCTAATGACTTAGACAAGAGCTGCAAGTCCACCTATAACAGCCAAGTTACCAAGAAATGAATCCAGAATTCTTTTGAGTATATTCTATTGATATCTCTTGTCTGTTCAAATTTTCTGAGCCATTTCTATGTCTCTCCCCGTCTTCTTGGTCTATTTCCTGGTGTGGATTCTTCATGTGGTCCTCTCTCGGTGATTCCCTGCATCCTGGTATGTTCATTCCAGTCTGCTTTCTGCAATCTTGCCTCTTTCCTTCTGTTATATTTCTTTGTATAACTGTCAAATTGTCTGATCTAATAACTAAAACGGCTTCTTTCCTAATGCCCTTTTATAGAGCAATTACACGTAGGTGTAGCTACTTTTATTTTATATCTGCTTATCATAGTCCTTAATATCTCATTTCCCTTTCATATCTGCCTGATTCTTCCTCTAAGATGTCAACATTTTTCTAAGGAGATATCTTTCTGCTTCAACACTGTTGTCCTGTGCTTGATTTCCATTCTTCCATTACTCTTGTTGAGATAGTGAGACTAAAAGTGTACTAGTCAAGATTTCTATTTCCTCCTTGAGTTACTAAATAAAATGGCTCCTAGAAGTGAAATATTCCGGGCACAAGCAGTATTTTATTTGCCTTCTTAACCTTCAGATTTGTAATAATTCCCTCCAAAAAAATAGCGTATCCTTCTTTACAGTAAGGATCTTTTTTTATCTTACCTGCTTACTAATAAAACCTACCACTGTTCTGTGGGTGAAGCCACAGTTTCAGTCTTGGGAAAATAAAGCCATGGGCAGGACCTCAAAATGAACAAACTACATGCCAACTTGAGATCACAGAGTAGAGAGTAAACTCTCAAGAACTGGTAGACAAGCCCATGTTTATAAGATATTAGACCCTCAGTGTTCCTCCTTTGTTCCTAAGTGTAGCAAGGAGAATTGGGGGCAGCAAGTTCAGTGCTGCCTACCTAATCCTGGCAATAAGATTTTAAAGTAAGAATGTTACACGGTAGGATTCTGAAGTACATGAAGAATGTAACTGCCTTTGCAGTTTAAAATGGTCACTTGTAGACCTACTCTGGGCTGATGACTTTGGGAAAAGCAGAAATTCTGTGCCACTCATCAAGACCAAAAGTTCTAATATCCTCCTTGGCTTCACCTGAAATACTAGTGCAAGTCCTACCTGTGTGGTTAACGGTCAAGTTACAGCACACCAAAATGAAGATCTACATGGCCAGCATATTCTGAAGTCCATGCTTATTAAAATACACCCTTGTTTGTACAATAACAGCCACTCATTGGTAGAAAAAGCCTCCAGAAGGGTCACTTGCACAAGGATAACACCAAAACCAGCCCCATGGTGTAACACTAGCCAATGTAAATTAGTCGAAATCCCACATGGGTACCATAAGCCAGAAATCTGGGCCCAAAGCCATATTCCTAGCCAACAGATCCTCTATCTCAACACCTTATATTTTGCCCCCAAATATCATTTATCTGTGGTTTAAGATTGTCTGCTTTCATCAAATGACTGGATTCTTGTAGTCAGTAAGTAACACATCACTCTTTTCTAATTAAAGAGCAAATGAGATGTGAACCCTGGATTGGAGAGATGGAGATCAAAATGCCAGCTTCATTACTGATAAAAGTTATACTGATTGACATGGCTTCCATGTATAGTCAATGGGCTTGTTAACACTGTGAATTGAAATTCCTCCCAAATCACACTCAAATTGGTACATAATAGAGAGAGCAGACCAGAGGTTTCCTCTTTACAGCTAAGAATATACCCAGAAGAAGAGCCAGAAAGGACTGAGCAATTCGCTAATCAATTAAATCTCTTTCTTCCCTAAGGATGGAGACAGAGACAGAGGCCAGGATGTTACTATGTATAATGGAGTACTTTCTGTATGAAAACATGAAGCCAAGGAGGAAGGGAATTTACCTCAAAACAGTTTAAACTCTTGGATCGGTTTAGAGTGTTTCTAAAGAAATTAAGAAATTACACAGGTAGAGCTGTACTAGCTATTGAATGCCTGCTTTTAAAGTTTAGAAGTATAAGGAGTTAAGAAATAATCGATTTTATGCATTCATTCATTCATTCAGACAAGATGTATCAAAAGCCAACAGTGTAGATGGAATTGTTAGCGATTCTCTTTTTTTCAAATGAGGAAACCCAGGACTGAAGAGATACAACAATTTGACCAATGTCACACAACACATCGGGGATAGAGCTCAGACTAAAATCCGTTCTTCCAGGCATCATGGGATGAACATACAGTAGAGTGTGTAGTGCTGGGCAAGTCACGTCTGAAATGCTGCACCCCGTTCTTGCCACTTCCAAGAAGTTATTGACTGGCAACAACTGTGACCCAGAAGAAAGAAGTCAAAGGAGTAAAAGAAAGTGTGGAAAAGAGGTCACGTGAGACGTGGAAGGAGGGAAGCTGTGATGGGAAGAGTTCTTCCGTTGGTGTCAGATGACCTGTTTTCAAGACACAGATGCAGTTATGGGAGCTGCTATAACTTTGGACCGGTCCCCTGATCTTCCTGAGTCTCCATTTCCTCCTCCATAATTGGAGGTGGAAACATCCTCATAACATAACATCACAGCCTCTCTGCAGTGAGAATTGTATGTGAGGATGGACCAGAGAGATTTCTGTAAAGCTGATGTCAATGTTATTCATGTTGTTATTATTATCATTACTATTAAAAGATAACGGAGTTAGGAATATTTATCAAAGAGAAACTGAAGCCAAGTTGAGCTGGGGATATTTGAGGTACTATCTCTTACGACAGAAAGGAAGGAATGAAACTTGCTAGCCAACTCCTTCCACCATCAGGGCCGAGTAGAGGGATGGCGCTGTGGTTTCTAGAACCAAACTCCTTGCGTTTGCATCTATTTTTTGCCATTTAGCAGCTGAATGGCTATATGCAGGATAATTCATCTCTCTGTGTCTCCTTTTCCTCATTTGTAGAATGGGAATAATAACAGGCCCATTTTTTCAGGCCATTATATGAGAACACATAGATAATGTAGCTTGGATGCATGGAACTGCCTGGCAAGGTACATCTGTTATGGCTGAACTGTTTTTCAGAGGGAGGAGAAGGCATAGACTTTTGTTCTCAGGTGTAAGATTGGAAGAGGGAATAAACCAGGTGGCGTTCTGGTTCCCTTCCCACCCTCACATCTGAAGTGCACTTTTCTTTCCCCTACTGTCTCTCTCTCTATATTACCAGACAAAGGCCTCCTGGAAGCTTCCCAGGGCTCAGCCAAGTACCTCGCTCAACACTGATTTTGATCATAGCAAAAGGAATTTGGAAAATAACATCAAAGTGCTAGGTACAAAAACTAGTTTTTAAAAATAGGTACACTAAAGCCAATTCTGAGAATTTGCTGGAGTAGTTCATATATTTAGGGATTATTCTACCTCTCCTTTTAAACTGACCAAACATTGTTTGCACTGTCCAAATGGGTCTGGGTTCTAAGAAGTCCCTACTGAGACAAAAAAAGGTTTTAGCCAGGAAGCCTGATATCGCATCCTGATGGTGGAGATTAAATCTCACGGGGTGTTGAGGAGGGGACACATCTGGCAGGAAGTTTTGACTCTGGGACAAGAATAAGAAAGGTGGCATTCTTTACAAAGTTTCATGGAAATCGAGTGAAGTGATGGGAAAAATCAAAGTATTTCCCCTTAGCCCCACACTACTCAATATTAACATGGCTTTTAACTTAATTAGGGATAACTTCTTCTTTAAGATGGTATTTTTGGCTTATTTTTAAAGCTGATAATCACAGCAGTGAAGGGCTACAAGGTGGCCACTCTTACAGAATACTGATGAGAAGCTACATCTCCTTGGAGGGTAATATATATAAACCTCCAAATATATTTTGATCTCAAAATCCCATTTCTAAAGAAATCATTAAGCATGGGAAGAAATATCAATGTGTACGATCATACAGCATTGTATGTAACAGCCAAAAAACAATGGGAAAAGAAATGTTCAGAAATGCAAGACCAGTGAAATAAATCATGGCGTATCGATAAGATGGAATCCCAGGTGGATATTCAACTGATGATCTAGGAAAAAATAATGATAGAGGAAATCATTATGAGCAATTCTGAAATGAGCACATTATTAAAGAGTGTGAGCTATATAACGATAATTGTGTGCATTCATTTACACAGAAAAAATAGAAGCCTAGAAGGATGTATGTACATCAAAATGAACACAGTGGTTATTAGGGAGCGGTGAGACTCAGGTAACTTTTATGTCCTTTTTCCTGCTTTCATGTGCTATCCAAATTATTTCAAGCAAATTTCACAGTAAGTACCACTTCACAATAAGAAACAAATCAATAAACAAGTTTTAAGGATGATCTACTACTACTTTTTATAGGCAAAGAGGACACGGTAGATTTGCTGGAGAAGACGTGTATGGGTTGTCCCAATAGTCTGCAATGAGTTGAGTTATCCACATTCTTGAACTGCATCTCTATCCCTCATGTGATAGAAAGAGACAGTTTGGAAGTTGGAGATAATAGTAAGAAACCCCAAATCACCTCTTATTGAACACATGACCTTAATCTAACTGAGCTTTAATTTCCTCATTTGTAAAGTGAAGATCAATAGTTCAAAGCTGTGCTGTGAGGACTGATTGAAAGCAATGGGACAGGGTTGCTCATAGAGGGGTCTCAGTCAATGTTAGGTGCTTTGCCTCATCCGCCCACTTAAAAACTGAGTTTGTGGGAATTCCCTGGCTGTCCAGTGGTTAGGACTCCAAACTTTCACTGCTGAAGGCCCAGGTTCAATCCCTGGTCAGGGAACTAGGATCCCACAGGCCACAGGACGCCGCTAAAAAACAAAAACAAACGAACGAACAAACAAACAAAAAAACTGAGTTGGTGACATTAAATGAGTTAAGGTCTGAAATACAAGTATGGGGTGGAGGACACAGAAAGTGAGCACCACTGAAGGCTGGTTATTTTCCTCTCCTCCTTGGCTGTACCTGAACTTCATCTCGCTGCTCAAGCCTCTGCTCCCTGCTGCCCTTTTAGGAAGTAAGGCAGCAGCAGCAGATGGAGAGCTGCTGCCTATGCCAGAGGCAAGAAGGAGGGATGGGGAGGCTGCCGCAGTGCCTCTTGGTTCCAGGAAGATACCACCTTGCTTGTGCTCCAGGGACCAAGAGGTTGACACCTCACCTGGTCACTCCACACATGCCAGCTCTGCACTGGCGAACACCCTGACTGGAACCTCGAATGCTGCTACATGCAACCCAAAAGCACGACTGGGCTTGCCAGCTGCAGCAACTATAGCAGCAGAAAGATAGCTTCTGATTAATTTCCGCCTTCCAAATCTCATGTGAGTGCAACTGCTCCAGCAGAAACTAAATTTAACCAGAACCCTAGTTATAAGGGTGTTGGAGAAATGTAATTTTTAGATGACCAGTTTTATAAAAATAAAGGTGTATGGAAGGAGCTTGGATGGGAAGTTGAATGCTGACCTGCCATATCTACTAGTTCCTCTCCCAGACCCTGGCACAAGAGGTGTTCTTTCCCTGAACCCTGTTCTTTTAAGGATCCTGTGTATCACAAACGTACATAAAAAGTAAATTTATTAAAGCATATATGTGCACCACTGTCTCTTGGGATCTGATACTCAGCAATGGCACAGCACAACCCATAAACCTAAACACAGCTCATGTGTCTAACACTGTTCAGGCCTCCAGGAAATGTTTCCTTTACCATGTACTCTTGAAATGAAAGATGGCCGAGTCCAAATGCATGAAGATTTGTGAATGGAGGGAGATGGACACAAATTTGCGTGAATGACCTGCGTGGTGAAAATGCTTAAGGAAGAGAAAAGATAAAATAATTACTCCATTAACTCTTTCATCTTATGAATGCAATAGCCTTTGGTATATAAAGCATCAGTTTCCCAGGGATTCCAATTATCCATTTATCTTGAATCTCTTTATATTCCAATTAGTGATTCAGAGGTACTCAGAATTAACTCAGTATTAAAAACAAATGCATATGTCGACTAAGAAACATTTTTCAATATTAAACAATGCACCTCACTCTTAAAATTCCATATTCTTAAGCTTAGATGTAACATGTCTGGGATGCTGCTCCAATACTTTATATTCGCAACCTGGTGGGCAGTGTATTCAAGAAATGTGAATACTATTTTCATACATATATTTAATAAGATTTAATTACATTTAAAAAATAAATTAAATAACCATATTTGAATAATTTTGACTAAAATTTTGATATTAAGCAATTTTAATTTCATTGTGTATCTTAATTTTAATAAGCAATACTGAATATTTTATAAAACAACAATTTGGGGACATGCAAAGTGATCTTAATTTTTCAAATGTTTACATTTTATGGAAATATAATTGACACTTTAGTTTGCATTTAGCTTACATTTTATGGAAATATATTCTAATTGTATATACTTTGAGTAGAACTTTATTTTATATTTTAATCTTGTGGAGTATTTTTGTCAATAGAACACTGATAACATGAAAAAATTTTTTTCTTAATTTTTATTTTTAAAGCATAAGAAATTATTTTTGCTGAGATGAAGTCAAGAAAAATAAGTTTTATGGAATAAACATATACACATTTATGAATTATGCATCAGAATGTTATTGGTCCATCAATGGAATAACCAGACATGAACATAATAATTAAATTCAGTTGCTGACATATTTTGCTATCTTCCTCCCTTTATTCTATTCCTATTCCTTTGCATAATAGAAAAGACACCTAATCTTTACCGTACCTGAGAGGCCCTCTGATATTTGAAGAAAGTGATTGTGAACCCCTGAATCTTCTCTTCCCCAGGTCTAATTCAAGCTAAGTATATACTCTCCGTTCTTCATCCATTCAGTCACTTCACTGCTATTTAAAGTGAGAAGTCTTTAGAGAGTACCTACTATGTGTCAGGCATTGTGCTTGGGGCTGAGCATATAGAAATGAAGCTCCTGCTGTAAGGACATGAGATTCCAGCAAAGAAAATCTTTGGGCAAGCTCCTTTGATTTTAGGGAGCTATTCCTTTTAAATGTAGTGCCAACAACTGAACAGAATATGTTAACATAAGAATACCCCTAGAGGGCTTCCCTGGTGGCGCAGTGGTTGAGAGTCCACCTGCCAATGTAGGGGACACGGGTTCGTGCCCCGGTCTGGGAGGATCCCACATGCCCTGGAGTGGCTGGGCCCGTGAGCCATGGCCGCTGAGCCTGCGCGTCCGGAGCCTGTGCTCCGCAACTGGAGAGGCCACAACAGGGAGAGGACCGCATACCGCAAAAAAAAAAAAACCAAAACCCTAGAAATGTCCTTTTTATTTATTCTATTATTAAGCAGTATTTAACAACAACAAAGTATTGTCTACTCATGGTATGTCAGTGGACTGGGGATTCTAAGATGGACAAAACAATGTCATGTCATTCCTCAAAAAGGTCAAGGTCAAAGGCTCTAGAGATAGACACAGTTACTATGCAACAAGTTTAATGACAGAGGTCAGTATAGGATGCTATGGGCATTTTCTCCCTACTCACAAATAATTTCATTTTACCCCATATCATCCTCAAGCTACCAACCTATATATAGCCAACTTACTTATATTTACTCTCACCATTTTTTTACCTCACTGAAATTCCTCAATCCACAGAAATCTAGAATCTAGCCCATCCTCCACTTACACTGCCCAACCAAGGTCACCAATGACCTCCTTGCCATAAATCCAATGGGCACTTTCACTCCTTACCTTAATTTGCATGGACATGTGCCTCCTTCTTGAAGTAACTTTTTCCATTGGCTTCCATGGCACCGCATCCTCCCAGTGGTTTCTCCAAGATTTCTGGTTAATCCATCTCAACCTCTTTCATGATTTCCTGTTATTCTGTTAGTCTCTTAAAGCTCAGTCCTATATATGTTTCCCACATATGTGAACTATAAATATGCTTGATGATTGCAACCATAAATATACTGGGTGATTGCAACCATAAACACACTAAATACTGACAAATCTGTATCTGACCAAAATCTTTCTTCTGAGTTACAACATGTATATACAACTGCCAATTCATCACTTCTTAAGTGTCACTGAGGCCTGTTACATTTAGGCTAAACTAATGTATTGTATCAGAGCCGTAGGAATATATGTAGAGATAATACATGTGAAGGAGGTTACAAGAAAGTAGAGTTTTGTTATCTCAGTAGAAATATTCAGATAGCTACGCATATTTGGGACCCATCCAGTACACCTGCAGAGAATGTGTTCTGGTCACTGATTGCCCCTTTGTTGCTAAAATGTTCTTGCAAGGAACAAGCAACAACCAATGCCCTAGTTGTTAGAATAATTGACTCCTTTTTTCTCCATCTTTCTCTACAGGTAGATAAAGAGAGGGAGGGAGATGGAAAAGGGCACAAAAATAAAAGTACATGGTTATCACGGAAGGATAACAAAGGAGACGGTGGGAGAATGCAACCTATCACTAAGGGGAGCCTTGGACTCAATCAATTGCAGATAAATCAAAGGGAAAACAGAGCTAAAGGTAATTTTGCCCATGTGATTTTGAACTCAACAAAAGAAGTGTTTTAAAAATAGAGCCCTTGTGACTTCCCTGGTGGTGCAGTGGTTAAGAATCTGCCTGCCAATGCAGGGGACATGGGTTTGAGCCCTGGTCCAGGAGGATCTCACATGCCACGGAGCAACAAAGCCTGTGCACCACAACTACTGAGCTCGCGTGCTGCAACTACTGAGGCCCGCGCTCCTAGAGCCGGTGCTCCGCAGCAAAAGAGAAGCCACCACAATAAGAAGCCCACGTACCGCAACAAAGAGTAGCCCCTGATCCCGGCAACTAGAGAAAGCCCGTGCGCAGCAACAAAGACCCAACGCAGCCAAAAAAAAAAAAAAATATATATATATATATATATATACATATATACATGTATATATATGGAGAGAGAGAGAGGGAAAGAGAGTCCTTCATTAAACATGCAAACGGATGCAAGATTTAGTGGAGCTTAAAGTGATTTATTGTATGGGAGCAGCCCTGGAAAGTGTGTATTTATGGACAATTATACACATCTCCAACAGGAACAATAATAGCCTGTAAGAAAACATGCCCCACATTAGTTCTGGTGTGATGTTTAGAGCACTGCTTTTCTCCTAGGCTAAGCCTGTGGGCATGATGAGTGACAGGTGGACCAATGGGGTTCCAGGAGCTTCCCTGATGCACCCACCCCTCCCTCATCTCTGACCTCTTCAGTTCACCACTCCCAGCCCCCTGGAACCTGGGAAAGAGTTGCCTTCCAGAAGCATGGCAATATTTTACCCTCCTTTAACCCAAGGGATGTGAAAGCAACTTGGAACTCTGTGAGACAGGGAGCTCAGGAGACATCAAATAATACTTTTAATAATAGCTAGTTAGCATCTATTGAAGACAGTGTGGCAAACACCCATCATCACCTATTTGGGATTCTAATGTCTTTACCACCATAAGTCTAGGTAGGGTACCCCTTCTTTGACCTGGACTACTTTATCAACCTCGTCTCACTGCTTCTGCTCTTCTCTCCCCCTTCCCCCTGATATCTATCTCCAAATAGGCAGAGCTATCATTTCAAAGTATCACTCACATTATATGATACCTTTGCTTAAAATTCTCAATGGCTTCAGACTATCATTGAACCAAAAGAAAAAAAAATCCTACCACTCCCTGACTCAATAAATTCCAGCCACACTGGACATCTTTTTGTTCTCGAACCTACCACACTCATCTCCAAGAGAGGGTAGTTGTTATTGTTCTCTCTGCATGGGGGGCACTGCCCCTGGAGCTTTCCAGGGGAACTTCTCCTTGTCATTCAGGTCTTAGTTCAAATGCCACCTCTTCAGGGGGCCTTCTCTGATCACCCATTAGCCACTGCACTCTCACCTCTACTTATGCTCTCTTCCTTCTTTATATTTTGTTCCTCTACAGTTATTTATAACCATTTGAAATTCTCTTATTCATCAGATTGTTTGCTTGTGTATGGTCTGCCTCCTGCCCACCCACCATGAGAATATGAGTTCCATGAAAGCAAGATTATATCTGAATTTCCAAAGACCTAGCATTCTGCTCAAAGCCCAGGTTGACAGGTGATAGGGCCCACATTGGAACCAGGTCTTCTGTGTCCTGTGCTTTCGCTGTGGTCAGCGTCTCTCCACCATCTTCTTTCCAGAGAATAGTTTTGAATCCAATCTCAAAGAGTCATCTCATAGGAGGCCCACTTCTGACAAAGAGACTGCTGTGCAAGTCTGTCTGGGATCTGTGTCTCTGGACGCTGTTAACGAGCTGCAAGTGAAGGGACAGTACTGCCTGGTGGAAGGTCAGAGCTGAGCTTGTCCTTTTCCTCCTTAACGCTGGCCTGTGTCCCCACTGACACCCCCATGACGATGGGCTGGAAAAGCTAGAGGGAGAATTTTTTTAAATAATAATAATGCTGATTAGAATGACCTAACAAAGTAAGAAATAAAGACAGAGGACACATCCTCCTGAAACACTGACTGCCCGCTCGAGTGCCTCCCCAAACCAGCCACTGAAATGTAATAAACAGTCCCCAATCTCACCCTCTGCTGAGCTATCTGGAGCAGGGGACCTCATGCATCTCAGGGCCTGGTCTGATGCAGAATTCCTTTATAAACATTTCCCTGAGGAGGAGCTGACACGGGGCTCATGAATAATCCATCACTCGGGCAGCTTTTTAGAGACCACTGCTCTTGATGAGAATGGTTCACATTTTCTAAATAATCCATACCAGCACCCTAAGCTCAGTGTAAATAAAATAAAAATAAAAATCCCCCAAATATGGATTAGGAACCAACGGCGTTTCCTCAGGCAGAGCTCTCTAGATAGGCCACTGGCTGCTCTCTTGAAATAGGTGAGCAGAATTTCAGTGTTTAAAAGAATATTGGAAATTTTCTCAGCCCAGCATTTCCCAATGTGTGTTATACTAAAAGTTGGAGCTACAGGACATTGTTGTTTGGGAAAAGGGAGATTTGGGAATAAAATAAATGCAGAGAATGCCGCTTCATGAAGTTCAACAAGTTTCTTTGTGTGAACTTATGAAGTCTCTGAGGTGTATTGGGAGAGTTTAATTGGGAAAAAATAAGGTTTCACGTCTTATCTCATTATCCCTGGGACTCTTTGTCATGGAACAGCTTGATGGATCAGTGTGGTATGGGATACTAATTTGGGAAATGCTGGTCTGGTCTTACTTTACATAAGTAAGTCACCTTGATCAGGGAATAGTTGTATGTGTCCGGTGTACAAATTTTTCTAGACATGCTTTTAATTGAAATTTATGGAAATCTAAATTAGAAGAGATGAAGAGCTGAAAACAAGATAGTTTAGTGGAATGCACGTGGACTAGAATGCTGGCATACCCGGCGATGAGACGTGTGGTCTGGGGAGAGCTGTTATACCTGTGAGAAGGCTCAGGTCAACCCACTGCCAGAAGGGTGAGCAGCCAGTATCTCCTTCTGGGGAAGAACAGCAGTGCTTGAGACCATCCGTCAAACTTCAGCACCACAGCACATCCAAAGCTGGTGTCTGCTACCATCTGCCCATGCCTTTTTCAGGTATTTGGTTCTCTAGGTCAAAAGTTTATAACTACTTGATTATTTTCTGGAAAAACCCCATGTTGCTTGTCATGTCCAATAGACTGCAACTGTGGGCACTGATTCAACAACATTTGTTAGGAACCTGCTAAGTTCAAGCACTGTGCTAAAAGCTGACAGCGTAAATATAAACAGACTAGGAAGAAGTTAAGGCCACCATTCTGGGCTCTTGACACTTTCCTTTATACAGAGTCTCTCACCCTGATTCTAGCCCACATCCTGAGTCTTTCCCTCTACCTGCCTTCCAGGGAAAAGACAGTACCTGTCATGATACCATCGTTCAGACCTTTGCTCTCTAACTATATGTTCATCCATCATTACGTCCACTGAGCCTGTGCCTAACGCCAGGTGCTCTGAAGGGTACTGAGAGCCCACAGATGAACAAGACACAGGCCCTGCCTTCGAGGAATCCATCACTGAGCAAGCAGGCATAGCCAACCTCGAGGTGGGTAACAGAACAAGCTCCTGAGTGTTGCACAAAAGAAAACAGAGGCCTCCACTTACAGCTGAAAGTTAGAAACTTTGCTCTACCTTTACCAGCTGGGTAACTCTGAAGAAGCCCACTAACACCTCTATTTCTCAGTTGCCACCTGTTCAAGAATGACCTACCTGATCTCTCTTCCCAGGTTTTAATTAAACAGTGAACATTCACACAACATCTAACAGTATGTAAGTGCTTTCAACATCTATTTTTTAAATTAATTTTTATTGGAGTATAGTTGCTTTACAATGTTGTGTTGGTTTCTGCTGTACAGCAAAATGAATCAGTTATACGCATACATATACCAACTCTTTTTCAGATTTCCTTCCCATTTAGGTCACTAACATCTCAGCGGCCATGGCCCACGGGCCCAGCCGCTCCGCGGCACGCGGGATCTTCCCAGATCGGGGAACGAACCCGTGTCCCCGGCATCGGCAGGCGGACTCTCAACCACTGCGCCACCAGGGAAGCCCTAACATCTATTTTTAATCTTCACAAAAACCTGGTGAAATAAGTATTTGTCATTAGTAATTAATATCAGTAGTAGTTGTTACTGTATTAGTACTAGCATCAGTATCATAAGTGATAGACGTATTAGCATAGCAGGGTTGATCGTATATCTGACAGGCCCAGAGCAGAGCCAGTGTGTGCTTGTATTCTCATACAATTATTAAAAGTACTCACTTTGAAGCTCAAAACTATCCAGGTTTGGATGGTACATTTTATAATTCCTCTGTCATTAGCCCCAATCCAAATAGGGTTCAGAGAGGCCATGGGGGACATTCAAGATCACACAGCTGATCAGTGAACAAGCTCTGATATGAATGGAGGGCCATCTCATTCTAAATGCCATTTCCTCTCAAGCAGCACACAGAGGACCAATCGCTTTGTGAGAACGAATAAGCCCACAAATAGGAAAGGGCTCTGGAAACTGTGAGATGATGAGCGTTGTTTGGACAATGTGCTGTTACTAATAACCCATCATCTATCAATCAGTCCTTTCCAAGACCTCATATCAAGAGGAGTAAGCCATGGAAGGAACAGCCAAGAGTCGGCTGAGAAGCCACAGCAGAGGTGACCAAGGAGGAAGACGACTCTTCTCACATGTCGGTAAAGAAAAATCCCTTCAACAGAGAAAAACGTTGAAACAGGCTGAATGACACAGTGTCTGCCACCGAAAAGAGGAGACAAAGAAGCGAGCTAGCATTTTCCTGAAGAGAGGCACAATACCCCCGTTCATGGGATGCCGTGGAACGTGGCATCCGGTGTGAGGAAGAGGCAGAAACATGGCATTTGTCCCAGAGAGAGATGAACCCACGCCGAGAACAATGACCGTCTCTCCAGGTGGAAGTGTCACCTTAGGAGCATTAATCATCTCCCAGGCTGAATGGGGTCCTGTCACAGCAAGGACAGAGAGGAAAGATGGCTGGTGGCCATTTCCTTTTGTGACCCTAGCAAACACTCTGTAGCTTTTCATTTTTTTCCAGTTCTATTGAGAAATAATTGACATAACATGACTGTACAAGTTTCAGGTGTACAGCACCATGGTTTGAGTCACATGGATTGTAAAATGATTACCAAGATAAGTTTAGTTAACATCCATCATCTCATAGAAAGAAAAGAAAGAAATGAAAGAAAAGAAAAAAAACGTCATTGTGATGAGAACTCTTAGGATCTACTCTTTTAGCAGCTTTCCATATAACATACAGCAGTGTTAACCATAGTCGTCACGCTGTACATCATATCACTTGTACGTATTTGTCTTATGTAGCTTTTGAAGTTAAGGTAGGAGAAAGAAGACTAATTACAACTGAGTACTTGCTTTAAGCCAGGTGCTCTCAATTGGCAAATATTTTCAGAGCTCTAATATGTTTCCAGACACAGATTTAGGCATGTCAGTGTGGAAAACAGATATCGATCCCTGCCCTAAAAAGAGCCTCAAGATAGGCAGCTTCTGTGGCTGGTGGTGACTTCCCATCGTCCTGGAGAACAGTGGATCTCACTACCTAGCTCCTATCTGACTGACAAAGGACCCACTGAATTGTAAGCATTTTGCACATCTTTGCAAATCTGATTTATAGTGACTTTGCTTCCCAGGAAGGTGGACAGTTTATCCTTTTGATGACATACTCAGCAGAGGCCAGAGTTTTCCTCCCCAAATCTGTGTACTGCCAAGATGATGTAAGCCTTTGATATGATGCCTGTTTTTTCCTCAATAAATCAACTTTGATCAGAAAAAAAAAAAAAGGAGCTTCAATTATGGAGGGGAGAGGTACACAATTAACAATAAGCACAATAAATCAGTACATCTTCTAGCATGTTAGCAAGAAGCAGGTGCTACTTACCTAAAAAGAACAAATAAAACAGGGTGCCATGGGACTACATGGAAAAGAGGGTACCAGGCAGAGGGAACAGCAAGTGCAAAGGCCCTACAGTGTCTATATGCCTGGGATTCAAGGAACAGTAAGGAGGCCAGTGTGGCTAGATCAGAGAGAGCAGGGGCACAGCAGAGGGTAGAAGGATGGAGTCAGAGAGGAAAGGGGACCACTTCAGGCAGGACCTTGTAGGTCATTGTAAAGGCTTTGGGGTTTACGCTGAGTGATAGTCTATTGGCTTTTGTAAGGTTTTAGAAGTAACATGATCTGACTTAAGATTTTGAAGGATCACATTGTCTTCTCTGCTGTAAGGGAGCACACAGGCAGAACTAGGGAGACTTGTACTGACGCTATTGCAATAACTGAGGTCAGAGACTTTGGTGGCTTGGACCGTGATGGTAGCAGCGGAGTTGGTAAGAATGGTTGGATTCTGGTTGTATATTGAAGGTAGATCCAACAAGGTTTTCTCATATAAAATATGAGATGTAAGAGAAAGCAATCAAAGGTGATTCCAACTAGAAGAACAGAGTGGTCATCAACCGATACAGGTAAGGATATGTGTGGAACAGTTGAGGGGAGAAGATCAGAAGTTTAGTTTTAGACATATTTTGAAATTAATCTTAGTTGTCCAAGTAGAGATGTCAAGTAGTCAGTTGTTTTTATGAGCCTGGAGTTGTTTTTTTTAATTATCTTTTTAAAAAATATTTATTATCATTTATTTATTTTTCTTGGCTGCACCGGGTCTTAGTTGCGGCACGCGGGATCTCTTTTAGTTGCAGCACGTGGACTTTTTAGTTGCAGCATGCAGGATGTAGTTCCCCGACCACGGATCGAACCCGGGCCCCCTGCATTAGGAGTGCAGAGTCTTACCCATTGGATCACCAGGGAAGTCCCTATCAGTCTGGAGTCTGAGGGAATGGAAATTATAAATTTGCCCTACTGATTGGTTTCATTCATTCCTCCTCAAAACCCTTCAAGGTAGGTAGGATTCCCTCTGGCTTGTTACAATGTGGTTGTGACTTACCCAGGATCCCATAATTAAGAAGGGACTAAAGGGGATTTTGAATTCATGTCTGGCCCCCCAGAGACTATGCTTTGGGAAGTTAATCCTTCAAGAGAAAGCAGATCCCTTTTTCTCTTCTCTTTGTTCTTTTAGTTTTATCCCTGTATCCCAGTTTTTGTTCAGTTCAGTGTAGAATCATAAAGGGATTACGAAACCTAGAAAAAGCTGTGTAGATCTTTCCTCCCTCTTAATAACTTGGTTAGACAATCAGGAGACACTCTGAGATATTGAATCTGAAGTGGGGACTTAGAATGGATGGACTAAAGGCAGTAAAGGAAGGAAACTCAAAGAAAAAGTGAGAGTTGACAAAGCAGGGCACTGACAATCACGAGAATATCAGGGGTATGGGATATGTCAATGGAGTAGCTCTCAGCCCTATCAGAACCACCACTCCTATTTTATTGCAAGTGAATTTAATGACACTTAGTAACCCAATGAGTGCCTGTGTACCTTGAGTGCATATATCCCAGCGAGTGGACATGTATCCCCACGGTGCATCATAAGAGTCCATGTACATGTTTTGTGCCCTGTTAGACTCTGAGCTCCCGAAGGCCTAGTGCATTTTATGTCTTATTCACCTTTGTAACTCCAGCACCCTGTATAACGCCTAACATGGAGTACATGTAAAATGGACACTTGGATGACTGAATGACTAAAGTGCTAGATAGTGAAGAATTTGGTCCTACAGTTTCCTGAGAGGACATTCTTGAAAGAAAAAAAAATAATTCGAACGAAAATCAAGCATCTTATTATTCTACTTCAGCATGAAGGGTAGCAGATTTCTGTGGACATACATTTGCATATCTTTTTCTTAAATAGGCAGGCCAATTTACATACATTTGTATGTACCATTCAAAGAAACTTGCTGTCAGTATGTAAATTACTCAGCACATTAAATTCTCCCTTTCTTCTTTCCATTTGTTTCTCATTTTTGCTGTTTCTTTTTCATACTTAAACATGCAAATTTTATGCAAATTCCCTCCATACTCTTATCATGCCTTTCAATGACATATATTATTTTAAATAAAATTATATGATTATATATGCATTATGTATATATGTTTAATATACGTTCCGGACTTTTATTTATTTTGGGGGGGACCACTCCCCCCAAAAATGGGATCTTAGTCGCAGACCAGGGATTGAACCCTCACCCTCGGCAGTGAAAACACAGAGTCCTAACCACTGGACAGCCAGGGAATTCCCCTGAACTATTATTAATCAAAGAAGCCACATCCCTATAATTTAGTATTAAAATCTTTTATTTGTATCCACCTCTCTCTCAAGCACAAAGTTTTATATACTGAGAACCCCAAGTCAAAGCTTCCTGACCCATCTCTGCCACTAACCAACTATATAACCTAAGAGAAGTCACCACACCTCTGGGGTTCTAGGACCCACAAGCATTCATCGCATATCTTCCAGCTAGTGGGGATCTCTGGGAGACACACAAGCACAGGGCCTCAATGGGATAGGAGGAACTGTCACAGCAAAAGGGAAACATGGGCTGGTTGGAGAGGACCGAGAGATATGTAGGGAGAGAAATCATTTTCAGAGCAGAACAGAAGAAGCAACTGAAGAAACACACAGGCAAGAGCCCTATGAATCAGGTAAATTAGTGGTCCTGGGAACCACATATTCACAAAGAACACTGGGGACTCTGGTTGTTTCTTTTTCTTTCTTTTTTTTAATCGGTGCTCATTCCCGAGCTCATTAAGATCAAGCTGCAGTCCTTTCCTTAGGAAATTTGTCCTGAGCGAAGGAGAAACTATTTCATCTCCCAAAAAAGGCCGCCTGCAAGAAGAACCTTCTCGGAGCAGAATTTGTCCTGCCATCAGGACATGATTTTCAAAATGGTCAACAATCCTGGCAACATTCCAAAAAGAAAAAAAGAATAGTGTGTGAAAACCCACTTTGTGTGTATATGTGAAGTGAAGTTAGATTTTAGGCTGCTATAGGAATGGGCTTTTCACCTACATGAATGGTGAGGTATGAGAACATATTTCAGATTAGGAAGAAGTTCTTCATCAGGTGTGTCCTGGGAGCTGGGATCCTGCAAGCCGCAAGGGGAAGCCAAAAAAAAAATTATAAAAAAAGAAAAGAATTCTTTTGGTGGGTGACGCATGTCACTGGAACAGACAGAACAACTGATGGTCAAGACACCTCCCCTAGGGTAACTGTTGCTCTATAAAAAGAGACCACTGAGCTGGGTGACTTGAAGGCTCTTTGCTGGAGGACCTGACTCCACGCGGCTGCTGAGAGCCGTTCTGGACAATGCTGTGTCCAAGGCCCTGCTGGGCCAGAAAGCGACTTCCCTCTCGCGTTCATCAAGAGACCCATCACCAGGCCAGCCACAGACCACTGATCTACACCAGCTGAGACACCACCTTCCCGGACTTCCCTGGAGTGGTTTTCTACCCCCTCTTCCCTACTTTAACCTGTGCTGTGTGCTAATTGTGCGTAATAAACCGAGTGATTCATGAATTGAATATTGGCTCTTGTTTCATTACACCTCCAGTCTCCTGATTCTTGCCTGCCCTTACTGCCGGGCCCTGGGACAATTTGCAACTCAGGAAGTGCGGCGGTGGTTTCCCTGCGTCTTGAGAACCTGGTGAAATTGCCTCTAACCCTTTAACCCCAATGCCCTGGCCTCTCCGACACTGAGCCTCTCTCAGAGATTGTCTCCTAGGGACTTCCTGGCGGTCCAGTGGTTAGGACTCCACACTTCCCCTGCAGGGGTCACGGGTTCAATCCCTGGTCGGGGAATCCTGCATGCTGTGCAGAGAGACCAAAAAAAATGTCTTTTAATTAAAAAAAACTAGATTGTGTCCTAGTTCCTGGGTGATCACAGTCTCCTGGTCCAAGCCACATCTCAGCTCCAGTTCCCTCCAGGGTTGCGTCTGCCCCACTAAATCTACTCAGAACTTTTTAAGATTTCAACCCAACGTTGCTGAGCTATGAGAGAGCATACCCGTTCCCACCTTCTCCCAGGCCCTCTCTCCCTCCCCCGCCTCTCCTCTACCTCCTAACCCACCAGGGAATTCTCACTCTTCTGCCTCTGGAAGCTGACCTTCTCCCTCCCCCAGTGCATACTCTCAAGTCCCTTGTAGACCATCAAAGAGAAATCCTAACTAATGAAAGTTTCTTAACCTAGTTACACACTATTTCTTATTACTATTACTGCTATAATTGCTGCCACTACTCCTTCCACTGCTTGTTTGGGGGCAGAAGAGATCACAGAGCACAGGAACCAGGCCACCTGGGTTCAAATCCTGGTTCTGCCACATGGTGACCTGGAACAGTGATTTAACCCATCTGAACGCCTCCATTTTAAAATGGGGACAATAACAGAACCTACTACCTCTTAGGGTTGCTGTAAGGATTAAATGAGTCGATCTATGTTAAGTCATTAAAATTGTTTCTGGAACATTCTGGAGCATTAATTATAAAAGTACCATTCAGAGTCAGAGAGATGAGCATTTTGTGACCTCAGACAGATCGCATAACATCTCCAACCTCCAATTTTTTCATCTATAAAATAGGAATCATCGATGCCTACCTTTCATGTTGCAGTAAGAATTAACGTGAAAATACACATAAAGTAGGGCTGGGCGCTTAGAAGGTACTCACCAAACTGTATTTTCCCCCTAGTTTTAAAATTTTCTGTTTTGTTAAATCTCTATCTATGAAAAATTTTGCCTGTGTTGAGCCACAGAAAACACTCTGACGTCATTTCAGTGAATTACATTTTCAGTGGAATAGACAAGCAGTACTACTCACCTTTGATTCCAGATTAACCTCTGGTTTGTGTTCTCTTTTTCTTTACTTGTCTTTTGTAGCTTTCAAGCGAAAAAACAGCAATTTGACATTACTAGTTCCAGTCTTTCCAAGTGCGCAGGACTCAGTGTGGGTGGAGTGATTTTCATTCTCATCTGATATAACGAGACTATTAGAGGCAGGTGAAGTTTCGACTGTGCATGCAGCCATTTTTCTTTCACTGAAGCTTTCCTCGAAGCTCCCACACATCCGTACTGACATTTAAAGGCATGAGATGAGAGTTAGGACCCAGCTGCCCTTCGTCCTACTGTGACGCACCGCGTATACCCTGAGCCGTAGTGTTCTTATCTGTAAAGTGGGGATAATAGTAGCTACCTCAGAGTGTATGATGAAGATTAAATGTGATGGTGTGCTTAGGACAATGCTTGGCACGATGTTTGGAATTATTTTGATGGTGGTGATGATGGTGGTGGTGGTGATGACAGTGATGATGGACTTTACCTGGAGTCCATAAGCACCAAAGGCAAAGGCTTCTTTTACCTTCTAGACATCTTCACAAGCACTCTCTATAGTTCTCCCATTTTAAAAACATGTGTGTTTTGTGTAAAGTCAGACTCCTACTGAAAAGTGAGAAAATCCCTCATTATAAGCTTCCCAAGCCAAAGTTAAATATAACCTTGCCAGTCAGGTACAGGAATGCCTCCACAGAGAATCCCACACCCTCTTTTCCCAAAATATCGATAGAAGCTCCATCCAGGGTGGAGGGCTGGCCCCTGGTCAGCAGTAAAGCAGGGTGCATAGTGGCTGTACTGGTTTCCTAGGGCAGGTATAACACAGAACGACAAGTCAGGTAGCTTAAGATAACAGACATTTAATTTCTCACAGTTCTGGAGGCCAAGTCCAAAACCAAGGCGTTTGCAGGGTTGCACTTCCTCTGAAGGCTGTCGGGAAGGATCCTTCCTAGTGTCTGGTGGTTGACTTGTTGAAGTATCTCTCCAATATCTGCCTCCATCTTTAAATGGCCTTCTCCCTGTGTGTCTCTCTGTGTCTCTATTCTTTTTATGACACATAAGTCATGCTGGATTTAGAGCCCACCCTAATCTACTATGATCCCGTCTTAACTAATTACATCTGCAGAGAAAAAACCTATTTCCAAATAAGGTCATATTCTGAGGTTCCGATGGGAATTTCTTTTTAAGTTTCATTTTATTGTAGTAAGAATTTTCCATTTGAAAAGGAAAAGTACGTTGACCACGGATGTCTGAATGAGAGAGTTGTGCCACGTGACCACGGGAATGCAGGAACCACATTGGATCTATGGCCTGGCACAGTGAAGCTTCCACTCCAGCCACTCTATCCAGAGCTGTCCAACTTTACAATGTCCAGTCTCATGACGCAAGCACTCTGCCTCCAGTCTCTGTGCAAAGAGCATACAGTGGGTTCACGTCTCAAGATTTATACAAGGTCCGTTGTGTAGCTGTCAGGCTTGAGGCAGATAAAATCATTTTGATTTTGAACTTCTAGCCAGTTGTGGGCCCAGGGTGCTCCCTGTTGGGGCCTCTGCTAGCACAGAATAAAACCAGGGGATGTGAACAAAGAGGTAACAAGGGAGAAGCAGAATCTTAGATGACAGAGTGAAATGGGCATTTGTGGCTTTCTCGGGAACTTCCTTCTCCCTTAAAATTGGAGTCAGAGAACCAAGGATCATAAACGGCCAGCCTTTTTTAAAAGAACAATAAGAACAAAGCACCTTTGAAAACTTGTTTTTCTGCCCACAGCGTTCTGTGGATGATTTCTGGGAAAGGCCAACCGTTTCTTCCAAGGCATTCAGAGCATCTGGTCGGATGTGGTGCAGTAGTTCAGTCTGTCTTCCTAGAAGAGGCCAAATCATCACACGGATATCTGCAGACTGGATGCATCTGGAACAGATCCCAGACTGAGCCTAGAATCCCAATATGGCTGCACCTTTTGCTTCATTTATAACCTCCCCTAAAGTCATCTTACAGGTTATATAAGTACTAGTATTCCTCTCCTTTTAGGTGGTCTGACCCTGCCAAAAGTCCATACTTCTTCATCTTCAGGGAATATAGTTGATGCATCCCAAATTGCCCTTTTCTCTGCCTCCATTCAACAGTTACCTGGCATTTGACTTCCTATCACCCAGGTCTTTTACTTTTACTAGATAGCAATATCTAGATAGCAATATTCTCTCTTGTCAATAGCTAGAAGGAACAGAACATTAACGAACATGAACAGGTAATTTCCCTTTCTGTGCCTCGCATCCTCACCTGTAAAATGGATGGTGAGTCAAGTGAGATGCCTGCTAGGACGCCTGCCAGAATCATCGCTGTGTGCTTCACATCTTCCAGCAGAGCTCCCCATGTAATCAAGACTTTTGTTTTTCCACCAGCTGATTTCTGGAGGTTGGTTCACACTATGTCATTCCTCTCCACACTCCTTTACTAGATTGAGAAAGTCCAAATGATAACAATAACTACTGTCGACTTGGACCTGCTCTGTGCTTTGACCTGTACAAAGCACATGAATGTATGAACTCCAATTTTACAGCAACCGCGCAATTTGCATGCTACTAACTCAGCTCTGAGATGGAGAAACTGAGGGTCGGAGAGGTTCAGTGACACTCCCAAAGCCACCCAGCTACTAAGTGTTGGTGTCAGAATTCAAACTCGGCTCCAGTGGCTCCTGGGTCCACAACCCCGTCAACTCTAACCGATGGCCTCTTTCTCAGAGACAGACTACGGCCTCATGCATGTTGGTGTCTCCTGTCCCTAGTATAGTTCCTGGAACAGAGCAAGAACAAAATGAATATTTAACTAATTAATTGAAATCGGAGTTATGTTGTCCCAGAAATTATAGGGGGAAATGAATACCCATGCTTCCTTACCGCTGGGCACCTCCCACCCTAGCCCCTCTGCTTCTTGGAGTCCAGCCTCAGTCTGCAGCTTTCAAGACTCAGGCCAAGGGCCATCTCCTCCAAAAACACATCCCTGATGGCTCTTGCCTGCATGTCTTTCTCCCACTTCTGAAATCATTCCGTATGCACTACCTATACATCATGCATCTAATGTATTTGACATTTGAGGAGTTAATCCCAGCATCCTGGAAAGCGCATCCATGAGAGAAGAGGAGGAAGTGCAGCTCAAGTCCAGGCTCTGTCCCTCCCCGGCAACAGGGACTTGAGTATCTGTTAGACTCAGGCCTGGATCTTCCTCTGCAGAATGGCGATCATATACGCCCTACCTCCCTCACACGTCTGCTGGGAGGACAAAATCAAATTGAGGTAAACCGTATCCAACTCTTGGCCCAAAATGCCTGCCACGGAGTGTGCTGTCAGTAAATATTTGACTTGATTTTGCAGCTGTTCTTTCAAAGCACTGTGCAAATTGAAAGTACTGTTAATGATAGGATCAGAACGTTTCTGTGCTCCCACAGAATAAGCACATGCCCTGAGAAAGCAGGGAACCTGGCTTCTTTGTTTCATCACAGCCCATGTTCACACATTCATCATCTTTCACCTAGATTACTGAAATAGCTGCTGAACTACTTTTTTTCTTTTTAAATTTTTTTTCCCTATTTATCCTCCACAATCAACCAAACGAATCTATGTCTATTTTCTAAAGAAAAGCTGCCAGGTTCCCTCATTGCATAAGAGAGGATAGACAAACTCTTTGGCATGTCATATAAGGTTCTCCATGATTTTGAACTTACCTCCCAGCCTGGCCTCTTGCCATTACTGAACCTCACATCCTACGGTCCATCCACATTGAGGTTCATCTTATATGATGCCACTTGAACATGGGATTCCATACTAGCTCTCTAGACTGGCCCTGTATTCTGTAGCTTACCATATCATCTTCTACTTCTACCCCAGGGAAGACAAGTACCATATACTCCAACCAAGCCAACCCCCAAACACACAGTATAGCCTGGAATGCCCTTCCCCTCAACTTCTCTACCATGAAAAGTCCTATCTCATCTACAAGACCCTGCTCAAATATCACTTTCTTTTTTTTTTAATTGGAATATAGTTGATTTACAATAGTGTGTTAGTTTCAGGTATACAGCAAGGTGAACAAGTTATACATATACATATATCCACTTTTTTTTAGATTCTTTTCCCATATAGGTCATTACAGCCTATTGAGTAGAGTTCCCTGTGCTCTACAGTAGGTCCCTATTAGCTATCTATTTTATATACAGTTGTGTGTATATGTACATCCCAATCTCCCAATTTATCCCTCCCTCCCCTTTCTCCACTGGTAACCGTAAGTTTGTTTCCTACATCTGTGACTCTATTTCTGTTTTGTAAATAGGTTCATTTGTACCATTTTTAAGGTTCCACATATAAGCTATAGCATATGCTACTTGTTTTTCTCTGACTTACTTCAATCAGCGTGACAATCTCTAGGTCCATCCATGTTGCTGCAAATGGCACCAAATATCACTTTCCCAGGAATGTATTTCCTGACTCTCCCAGTCAGAATCAATTGAGCCCTGAGTGTTCCATCAGTATTTGGGGCTCACTTTGACTATAGCACTAGTCCCTTATTGTGGGTGTGTAATGCAGTCTTCACCGCCCCAGTATCTATACTATGAGTCCCTACAAAGTAGAATTCTTCTTTACCATCTCCTAACTCATAGAAAGCATTAAAAAATAATTATGAAGTTCAGAGGTTAAAAAGGCAGGCCGCCATAATCGGAAGTTTCTCCCAGCAACTGCACACATAGAATTTCTCTGTTTGAATACATTTGGTGCTACCATTAAAAAAAATCAGTAGAGTAAATAACAGCAGCGAACGATGAAGAGAGCTGGAATTAGAATGAAAATAATATGGTAATGGTGAAAAAAACAGTGGTGACTGTGCAAAGGAATTGCCAGTAAAAATGAGCATATAATGATTGAAATGTGGAACTAGTCACAAAAAGAGTTGTGAGGGTAATGTGGGAAATGGTTTAAGAGGAGCTTATGTGGGAAGTAGAACTTGTCAGCTTTTATATGTAAGAATAATAGGTTTTAGAAGATGGCATACGGGGAAATGTCTCCTGGGGACACAAGTTCAGCCTGCTGGGCACTCAGCCTAGGGTTGTTGATTGTCATTCGAAGCAGGCAACCTGTGGGTTGGTTTTTTTTTTGTTATACATGTGATTGCGTGCGTATTAACTGCTTGACCCATGTCACCATTATAAATATCACAAGAATTACTCAAAATATCTATTTTTTAAATACGTTAAAAAAATGAATCATCACAGGAATTCCATAGGCATGGAATAAAAGAAAATGGAACGATGGAATTAGCATGACCTTTGGGAGTTGAAATCCACCAGTTCTGCTCCACCCTAGCTGTGTGACGTTGGAAATCCTACTTCACTTATTTTAGGTGTTTCCCCTTTAAAATGGAGGGAGCCACTCCTTTCTCATAAGGCTGTTAAAAAAAAATAAATGAGCTAAAACAGTAGGTTGGTTCTTCTGTTCTTTCTTGTAAAAAATCGATTGTTTTGGTCCAAATAATAAGAGTCAGTAGCTGGTTCTAATTTTTCCTAGTTTTAAATGAACAGTCATGAAAAGCAAATACTATAACACATTGAACTTGAATTTCAAGTTCAATATACATCTCATGCTTCTTCATTTCACTGTGCAATGCGACAGCTCCATTACAAACCGCTCATGACTTCACTGTGATCCGAATGTTTACTAACTTTGGGTCTGAAGTCTAGCATCTTTTAATCTGCTATTTTTATGTTATGTTTAAGGATCAAATAAAACTGATCTCTTAGGGAAACCTTGCTCTCCCTTTGCTCTTTTTCCTGTCTCCTCCAATTTCCTAGATAGTCTTTGTTTGTACTAAAATGCTTATCTCAAAGGTTATCTGCATAATTCAAATGAAGTAAACAGTGGACAGGTTTTTATTATGAATTAGCTGTGTAACTGCAAGCTAGTTACCTGAATTTGCTCAACTCTTGGCTTCCTAATCTGTAAAATGGGCATAATTGGATCTACACAATTCCCAGGTCCTGATAAGGGATCAGAAATGTGACAGGAATGTACTTTGTGTAATGTAAATGTGTAAGCCAAGGCTCTAAATTGACTTAGGATAAATACCTAGAAGCTATATTTCTGGTCCTAAGGACATGTATATTTTTAAGGTTTTTGATATATATTAGCAAATTATTCTCCAAAAACCTTGAGATAAGTATATGGCTATATGAGAATGTCTGTTTTTTTCTCCCAAACTAATGCTAAATTTTATTAAATAATTTCAGTAATTAGCATTTTGTGTTGTTTCATCAAGCATATTTGATAAAAACCAATATCCATAGTCCAAACTGCCAGTGGAAAGTCATCTCACATGAATAATGGTTCTATTATCAGGAATGGAGGGCCTAGACTCCTGTACAGGATAGATCTATTAGGTCTCGAAGAGTTTGCCCTCAGCAAATAAGAGAGAAATCTGTATTACTTCAGGTCCAACGTACCAACAAAGGTCAAGGTTTAAGCTGCCTCAGGCAAAATGCCTCTGCTCACCCACCAAGAAGAGTTGATTCTTTGAAAATTAGCTCATCAGAATCTTATAGAAATGGATGTAGAGGCAGTTCATATGCTATGAAGACCAGTCTAAAGGCCAGATCTGCCATTAACCATGTTGAAGCCTTTAAGAAGGTTGCTTAAGTCATCTGGAACTCAAGAGAGCCTGACTAAATAATCTCTCAGCCCTTCCAGGCTCTGGAAATATCTGAATCTATAGTTTGAGGTTTAATTACTCTTATAAGAATAATTAACTCTAAGTCACATCTCACATAGGATTGTAATTCATTCAACCCGATAGTCTGTCTGAAGCAGGTACCAGGAGATGCTTTTTAGGATGTTTTATTCATTTATTCCTTTATATATTATTTATTCTCCTCAAATAATTTTCAGTAAATAATAATAAATAAATAAATATGGAAAAATTAGTTAGGCAAAATTAGGACAAAAAACAAGAGCTGGGTCTCCCTGGTGGCGCAGTGGTTGAGAGTCCGCCTGCCGATGCAGGGGACACGGGTTCGACCTCACATGCGGCGGAGCAGCTGGGCCCATGAGCCATGGCCGCTGAGCCTGCATGTCTGGAGCCTGTGCTCCGCAACGGGAGAGGCCACGATAGTGAGAGGCCCGCGTACCGCAAAAAAAAAAAAACAAAAAAAAAAACCAAGAGCTGAGGATAGGGCAGGTTGAAAAAAACTGTACGTAAAGATAACCACTACAGTAGAATGCTCAGTTTAGCTCTGAGCTTCCTGGTAGGCAAGGCAGAAAGAGCAATGCAGTCAACCTCAATAGATCTATGTCTCAAAATCTGACCAGTGGAAGCATAACTATTCATTAGAAGTGTGTTTCTGGTTTTGTTCCCTTGCACTGGATATTTACAAAGATCTTTATTTGTTACATCATTGGAAACACACACACACACACACATCTTTATATTATATCAAATACTTCAAGTTTCCAGATTTCCTTCAAGTATGCCTGATTGCTCAGCTACCCAAAATATAAATGTAAATGGCACCATCAAAGCTTTAATAGCTCTTTATATCCTTAATATACGCCACCTTTTAGAGTAACTATCTACACCTGTACTGTCTAATATAGTAGCCATTAGTCATATGTGCCTATCAAGCATTTGCAACGTGACTATGCAAACTGAGATATGCTTTAGTGTACGACACACACTGGACTTCAAAGATTAAGTAAGTACAGGCGAGCCTCAGAGATAGTGCAGGTTCTGTTCCAGACCAACACAATTAAGTGAATATTGCAAAAGAGTTATACAAACTTTTGGGTTTCCCAGTGCTTATAAAAGTTACGTTCACACTATACTGTTGTCTATTAAGTGTGCAATAGCATTATGACTAGAAAAACCCATGTACATACCTTAATTAAAAAGAACTTTATTGCTAAAAATGCTAGCCATCATCTGAGCCTTCAGCGAGTTGCAGTAGTCACATCAAAGATCACCGATCACAGGAGTATAATTGCTTTACAATGTTGTGTTAGCTTCTGCAGTACAACAAAGTAAATCAGCTATATGTATACATATATCTCCATATCCCTTCCCTCCTGGGAGGGTGTCCCTCAACTCTCCCTATCCCACCCGTCTAGGTGGTCACAAAGCACCCAGCTGATCTCCCTGTGCTATGCAGCAGCTTCCCACTAGCCATCCATTCTACATTTGGTAGTGTATATATGTCAGTGCTACTCTCTCACTTTGTCCCAGCTTCCCCTTTCCCCCACTGTGTCCTCAAGTCCATTCTCTACGTCTGCGTCTTTATTCCTGCCCTGTCACTACCGTTTTTTTAGATTCCATACATGTGTGTTAGCATACTGTATTTGTTTTTCTCTTTCTGACTTACCTCACTCTGTATGACAGACTCTAGGTCCATCCACTTCATTACAAATAACTCAATTTTGTTCCTTTTTATGGTTGAGTAATATTCCATTGTATATATGGGCCACATCTTCTTTGCCCATTCATCTGCTGATGGACACTTAGGTTGCTTCCATGTCCTGGCTATTCTAAATAGTGCTGCAATGAACATTGTGGTACATGACTCTTTTTCAATTATGGTTTTCTCAGGGTATATGCCCAGTAGTGGGATTGCTGGGTCCTATGGTAGTTCTATTTTTAGTCTTTTAAGGAACCTCCATACTGTTCCCCATAGTGGCTGTATCAATTTACATTCCCACAAACAGTGCAAGAGGGTTCCCTTTTCTCCACACCCTCCCCATCATTTATTGTTTCTAGATTTTTTGATGATGTCCATTCTGACCAGTGTGAGGTGGTACCTCATTGTAGTTTTGATTTGCATTTCTCTAATGATTAGTGATGTTGAGCATCCTTTCATTTGCTCCTTGGCCATCTGTATGTCTTCTTTGGAGAAATCTCTGTTTAGGTCTTCTGCCCATTTTTGGATTGGGTTGTTTGTTTTTTAGACATTGAGCTGCTTGTAAATTTTGGAGATTAATCCTTTGTCAGTTGCTTCATTTGCAAATGTTTTCTCCCATTCTGAGGGTTGTCTTTTGGTCTTGTTTATGGTTTCCTTTGCTGTGCAAAAGCTTTGAAGTTTCATTAGGTCCCATTTGTTTATTTTTGTTTTTATTTCCATTACTCTAGGAGGTGGGTCAAAAAGGATCTTGCTGTGATTTATGTCATAGAGTGTTCTTCCTATGTTTTCCTCTAAGAGTTTGATAGTTCCTGGCCTTCCATTTAGGTCTTTAATCCATTTTGAGTTTATTTTTGTGTATGGTGTTAGGGAGTGTTCTAATTTCATTCTTTTATATGTAGGTAAAAACATAGAATGCTTCACGAATTTGCATGTCATCCTTGCGCAAGGGCCATGCTAATCTTCTCTGTATCATTCCAATTTTAGTATATGTGCTGCCAAAGCCAGCACACACTTTGCTTTTGCAAGTAAATTTGCAAGGATTTAGAATCGTTTCAGCTTATTTCAGGTGCAGGTATAGTTCATATATCCAACCCCTGTGGATATAGTACATATTCCTATATTTAACCAACAGGTGAGAAATAAACAGTGATGGTAAAGATGAAGAAAAAAAGCTAGAGTCACTTCAATTCTGTCATTCTATGTGCTCTTAGAGTGTTTATTTCAATTTAAAAGTGAAACAGAGTGTGAAATTCAAGCAGTAAAATTTTAATTTGGCAAATACAAATTTTGGTTCATACGTGAAATATATTCATCCCATTTCATGATTATTACTGAAAATAATTCTGCTTATAGAAAGAGACCTCAAAAACAAATCTGTTTCAGGGGATCAACCAGGTTAGATTTGCCAGTTCACTCTCTGAGTTTCAAAGGACAAGCAGCTTCATCTAAAAATGTCACGTTCTATGATTATATCAACTCTCATTCTTCATATTTCTGAACTTGGGCAGCTCAGCGTGCCTGAAATCCCGCTACAAAACCAAGCAGGAAATAAAGGAACAAAATTAGTTGATACCAGATCCCTAAATCGTGTTCTTAACTTTATTCTGATGTTTCTTCACTGTGTTTCTCAGAAATGTGTTTGCCCAACCACAATGTAAAGTCAATGTTTCTTTGTAGCTCTGACCCCATCGTCCTCCCCAGCTTCCTTTTATCCTAACAAATTCTTGCAGTTCTCCCCACGATGTACCGTGATCTCCCTCACCTCTGCTTTTGTGTGCCTGTTCCTCCCTCCACCTCCTGCCTTTCTCCCTCTCTGACCCACTTTGTCTGCTGGAAAGATCACTCCTCGTCCTTTAGGACTCACCTCATATGTTCCTGTCCACTGAGGAAACCCTCCTGACAGTTTTGGGCAAAATTAATGATTATTTTCTCAAAGAACCCTTACTATAATCTCTTGATAGCTAATTTGCATGTCTGCTTCCCCTTCTTCCACCTTAGAAGTGGCCTCTGAAGCTCAGGAATAACTTTCTCTGCATTCTCATACCTAAGAGACCCAAAATAAAGCCTATTGCCTTGTATGAACGCAATAAATATTAAGCTAATAAATGTATGAACGGGGTCCAATGTCATCCAGTTGATGTCCCTAATGAAGACTACAATGATATTGAAAACAAGAAGGAAACTTATCTAAGTGTGGGTTAACTAGAAAACAGTCTGAGGCAAATCTTAGCTAATATTTTTCACGGGGGTGTAGTGCCAGGGCACGGGAGAGAGGGGCAAAAGGGAAGAGAGAGGGAAGCGGGGAAAACAAATACGTGATGGGCATTACTAAACTGGTCCAAGTTTCAGAGGAATGTAAAGGGAGAGGGTGGATTGGTCAGGAGGATTTCCCTGGAAAAGCCAAATGGGGCTACAGACTTCACTGTCTCAGGGGGAAGAAGGGAAGCAAGTCATCTGCCAGCTCCTTCCTGCCTCCTGTATCTCGCTGGTCCAAGTTCACCCCATGAGGTGTCAATTGCACCATGGCGTTTGGCTATGTTACACGGCTTTTTTTTTTTTTTTGCAAGCCCCTTGGAAAGCCAGAGCCTCTTGGGTCTGGTGGGGTCAAACCTAGGCTCTGTTGCTACCTCAGTCCTCACCCCTGAGGGTCCTTGGAGGCTAGGCTGAAGCCTGGTTTTTGTCCCCAGAGGAGGCAGCTGTAGGATTCAGTGATGGAGGCTTCAGACAGGCTTTGCTACTGTAGGACTTGGAGAAGCCAAAGTCAGGGCAACTGACTGAGCACCAAGCAGTTCACCAGAAGTACGTACACTGAATCCACTAAAAAAATATTAATAATAAATAGCAGCTGAAACGTACTAAGCGTTTACATTGGATCTGACTCAATTCAATACTGCACTCTGGGGCCACAACGGTGAGCCAAAAAACAAAAGTAAAAAACACCATCCGTCCTCATAGGGTCTAAATGGTCTGGCAGGAAAAACAGACATTAATCAAGTAACTGCCAAGTAAATGAAAAATGGCAAATAGGAAAAGCAAAGCACAACAAAGCAAAAGTTATGCCACTTTTCAGAGCCTGTGATATGTGCTGTGGACCAAATCAGGACACTGGGGAGAGATTCTCTGAGGATATAACAATGAAGTGAGATATTAAGGACGAAGAGGCATGACTGAGGTGACCAGAGGAACAAGGAGAACACAAACAGCGGTGATGGTGGGCACAAGCCCATTGGCAGTGAGGAGAAGGCGTTTAGAGAATGTGATCAAAGCTGACACTTGGGGCCAGGTGAAAGTGGAGAGACAGACAGGGGCTGGGTCAAGGGAGGTCCTGAAGTCCATTCTGGGAAGACCTATCCTAACCATAGGAGCAACAGGAAGATACCAGAGGGGTTTAGTAGACTTGCTGTGTGTTACATGCCAGATTAGTGTTGCCAAAAGATTATGCTGACAGTGGAGAAGAGAATAAACAAAAGAGAGAAAAGGATAAAGGGAGACCAACTAAGAAATTATTGTACCTTGGACGGAGAAAGTAACATTGGAGTTGGGAGAAAAAGTAGAAAGATTTGAGAGATGGTCAAATATGACAGACATCTTGCAATAGCCGATGAAGCAAAGCTGGAGAAGGACTGTAGCCAAATGGTCTAATGACCCTAGTTTTACATCTAGACTCCTGTACCTGAAAACTGTGGGTTATATGTGGCTCGAATTATCTTCCTTCTGAGTACATCACTTCACACTGTCCCAGTCATGTACCGTTTCACATAATCTTCTGAAACCTAGTTGAGCTCTTTTCCCTCTCAGCCAGGTATCCCACTGCAGAGCACCATCTATAAATGGAAAGATTATTCTTTCATTCCGTCTCCTGTAATGTTTAGTAATATATCAAGAAGAACGCCTGCATTTCTGGGATGATACATTTTTTAAAAATATAAATGGTAAGCATATTAATAATAAACAACGTCATCTCAATTTTTCTAGTTTGGATGGAGAGAGTCATCTCTATTTTTGAAGAACTTTGCTCAGGTCTGCAAAGCACAGGACGGGAGGCAAAAGAGATGGCCATTTACAGTTTACATGAATGAAGGCAAGACTCTCGACCTCACGGCTTCCTGTGCTCATCTTTACAAAGACAATCGGCTCTATTCACCAGGTTGTTGTATAAGCCAGTGAGAGTTTCCTTTTCTGAGACTAAATCGCTTATAACAAGGATCATTATCATGACCACAATAGGAAATTGTAAAAGGACTGTTGAGTACAGTGCAATGCAATGTAGTGTAGGATTTTTTTTTTCCACTGCAACAGGAAACATGATACTATTTTTTAGCGTAGTAATGCTGGTAGCAGAGGAAAATTCATTAAACATTCTTATAAAATACAATTATGGTAAGAAAAGACAAAATAAAAAGTATTGTGGATGGTATTAAATACTAAACTTGTGTGAAGTCCACATAAAGTCCCATCAGACTTCTAATAGGCAACTTGAACTTGCTTCTCTGGTGATAACTTCTATTTCACAGTGGATTTTATGCTTGAATTGGCCACACACAATTTCTGGTTGATACTTTTTAATGAGGCTCTTTTCAAAGTTTTAATAGTTACCACAACTAAAAACTGTCTTTGTATGAGTAGGTGATAATAAAATGTAAAACTATTTCACAACCATTCAAAATTCGCAACAGCTGAAATTAAATTTACAGAGTCCAAAAGATCTTTCTCTTCTTTCATTGACAAAAGTATGGAGGAAATTTCCTGCGGTAACGAGAATAGATTTCAAATGCAATCAAACATTTTCTTACAGGGTATCTCAAAGCAAAGCACAAGTTCTCTTTGAATGATGGTTAGGACAATTATCTTCTACAGCTGGTTTGGTCTAAAAGAGTGTAAAAGAAGTATCACTGAAAGAACACATCAAGAGCAAATCGAACAGGAGTATCCAACATTGGTGAAAACAGAGACTCTGGGCTCATCCCTGGAGCTGTGCTCTCCAGAATTTGCAGAAGCCACCTCTCAGTTTTCTTTCCTCTTATGTGGGCTGCAAGCTGTGCTTCTAGGGCACCTGGAAAGTAAACTTGACCTTCAACTCTGCCAATGTCTGGTCCACAAAAGGCAGAAAAGTGCTCCCCTGGCTATGGTTCACATTTAACAGACCAAGAAGAAGCATGTGTTGCTTATTCTGGTCAGTGTCAGCAGTGACCCCCTTGGCCTCAGTCATCAGCCTCCATGGTCCAAAAGCTTCCACAAGTCTGCGAAGCCAGTTATCACAGGATCCTGGCACCCACAGAGATGAGTATGACAAAGGTGCCCCAGGAACCCACTCCATTCAAACCATGTTCTAGAAAATTCTAGTTAAAGGAGCCTCTTCCACCCCCCATATGAGGAAGACAAGAGTATGTGTGTATGAAAGACTTGTAAACCCAGCATTACCACATCAGGCATGCTGTCATCCCAAAGGGATAGCAATCAATTCAAATAAACACACCCTGGTGCTTCCCCAAATGGTCCTATCTGTTATGCAGTGGAAGACAGCTTTATCTTCTAAACCCATCTAAGAAATGTGGGTATTTTAATTAGCGAGGACAAAACAGAGCTTTTACATCTAAAAGTAAATGTGAGTCACTAGAGCATTATATATGTAGGCTGAAAATAATGATTAAAGATACAATTGCATCCAAAAAACATCTCAGAAACAGATTAGTAAAAATAAAGCTCCTTCATATTCCATCACTCTCAGCAGGTAATGAAGAGTTCAACATAATTCAACTGAGGGTTTTTATTCGGTTAAGAATCGCCAAGTGGAAATCATGCTTCATTGCAAATCCCATCAGTAATGTCCCTTCAAATTGACTAAATATTTCTTTGACGGGAAGAAACCTCCTCTATTTCTTTTTTTTTTATTTTTAATTTTCTGCACAGGAAAAAAGCTTTAGAATAGGACTCAGAAGAACTTTAATTCCTAACAACACCTCAATGATCTTACATGTGACCTTAGAAATGTCACTTAAAATCTGTGACTCGGTTTTCCATCTATACACCAAATACAGGAGCTGAAATTTTATGTGAGGCCACAAAACGCTAAAATTCTGGAATTTTATCTTTCTTTCCTCATAATGCTTAATCGATTAGGACTGTTTTACTCAGGAACTGAGTGTTTTCCCAAACATAAAATGTCATTCAGATTATCATTGAAAGTCAAGAAAATAAAATAACGATGTAAAAAGATGCAAGCTTTAGGTAATAAAAGCAGGGATGTCCTGTTGTTTATCTTTGCATCCCAGGGATGTTTAGCACATATTCGGTGCTCAGTAGATATTTGATGATGTCAAAGGATCCCTGCTAAATACCTAAACTTCCTTGATTGTTTTGGGGAGCAGTTTTTTCTTTATGCTTATTTATTTTGTTTTTGTTTTTGGAAAAGAACTTCTTTGCTTGAGCTCCTCAGTAATAAAGCTGGGCGGCATACAGGAATCATCAGAAACTTTTTTTTCTTAGTTCACGGCAGCTTCACCCTAACCCTCAGTGTAGTGTACAGGGCTGTCTTCCCAGGCCGTGCCCTTGAAACAGTGATTCAACGTACCATTCATTCCTTTCAGAAACATGAGTTAGGCACCTGCCTTGAGTCAGGTACCTATGTTCAAGGCAAGGGATATGGCGGTAAGTAAAATGAACACCAGTCCAGTCTTCACAGAGTTTATAGTCTAAAGGAGAAAGACATTGAGAATACATTTAAGCAGGTGACAAAGAAAATTTTCAGTAGTAATAAGTGTTATGAAGAAAAAATATAACTGGAGTAAGAGGGATGGGGAAAGTGGGGTGACTGGGCACTTCAGGGAGCGTGGCTCTCAAGAGACAACATCTTAGGAGATGTCATATGGCAAAATAAAGGCAGTCAGTGAAAGATCTGGGGGCCCAGAGACCAGCCAGAGGCGGAGCAAGCACAAAAGCCCTAACACATGAAGGTAATTTGGAGAGTTAAAGGAGAAATGTAGGTCATTGTGGCCACATCGTTCTGGGTAAGAGGGAAAGTGCGATGAAGAGTTGAAAAGTTCAGAGAATACTCTTCATGTCTCAACTGGTCGCTTACTAGTGTGGAATCAGAACATTTCATTTGCTCTCCGGAACTTATTTATCTTCTAACTCTAAGTTTGTAGCGCACAGCATGGTGATTATAGTCAACAAGACTGTATTATATACTTCAAAGTTGCTGAGAGACTAGATCATAAATGTCCTCACCACAAGAAAGAAATGATAATTATGGGATGTGATAGAGGTGTTAGCTAACCCTAGGGTGGTAATCATGTTGCAATATATAAGGGTATCCAATCAACACGTTGTATATCTTAAACTTACACAATGTTCAATGTCAAGTAAATAAAAGAATAAAATAAAAGATTCTGAGAGTGAAAGATTAATAAATAAATAAAAGATTCTGAGAGTGAAAGATGAAAAACAAAAATCTCATTTGACCTCTTTGAACCCAAGTTTATCCCTGTGTATTAGGGGTGATAATAATTGCCTCATGGACTTGCTTATGGGTCGCCAAATGAAAGTCAAAACTCCCTAAGGCAGCACTCCAGGTGGTCTTGACCTGAGGTCCAGCTGCCTTGATAGCTTCATTTCAGTCCTTTCCCCTTCATTCACCCTTGACCCAAATACAATGTGTCCTTGCAGTTCCCTGAATGTGATTTTCCATTTGTTCACATCTACCTCTATCTAAAATACCCTCCACCTCCTTCTAATCTTAATTCACTTTTACTTGCTTATCAGAACCTGGCTCAAGCCATTCTTCTTGCCCCTCCAATAACACACAGAGCACCGCTGACCTATAGTTACTAATTTACTGATTTGTCTCTCCCTCTCTAGTGTACACGCCTTAAGGAGACAAATATATTTGCACACCACATTCCCGCATAACCTGGAACAAATAGGTGCTCAGTGAATGTTTATTGGGTAATCCCCATGTCACCTGGGGTCCACTTGATGCTGAAAATCTGGACCCACCCCGCTCCCACTGTGAAGTTCAAATCCCCAGTTTTAGTCAAGTTAGGCTGAGTTATTCCATAACAACAAACATTCCTAAATCTCAACGGCTTAACACAAATGAGAATTATCTCTTACTCATGTGATATGTTCAACCCAGATCAGCAGGGGAATCTGCTCATTATACTTCCCAGGACTGAAGAGGACAGAGTCTTCTCCTAAACACCTGCTTCCTTGGTCATCGCCACAGAGAGAGGTGAACTCTTTCTTCTCTGAAAGGATTTGGCTAGAGGATTCTCAAAGGCCCATTTTCTGATTTCTCATAAAGTGCTTGGTTTCCAGTTTGACCAGAATTTCTATGAGAGCAGCTCCTTTAAATATATTTCAAAAGTTAAGTGGAATGGGGAAAAAAGCCTGCATGTTCACTCACACACACATGCACACTTGCAACACACATGTGCACATGGGAGGACACAGACAACAATCAACAACCGTTTCTGAAATGTCACAAGAGCTTAAAGTCCTATAGTCATCACTGTCACCCACCAGGTTTCAGAATAGAAGCGATTTCCATGGTGTTCAGCTATCTGAGCCGTCATATTGCTGTAGAGTTAGGATTCGGGGCCATATCCATGTTGGAGTTTTTTCACCTCCACCTAAAATAAAATCTAATTCCACCAGTAGATAGTGATACTGGGCCAGTCACTTAACTTTTCTGAAACTCAGTTTGAAACTAGTAATCAAAGCATCAAGGCCATAAAAACAATAGCAGTAACAGCTTACATCCACTGAGCATCTATTTGCATGTATTATCTTACTCAGTTCCTACTCTTACACACACACACACACACACACACACAACACAAACCTATTAACTAGTGCTATTATCCTATTTTGCAGAAAAGGCAGCTAAAGCACAGAGAAGAGAAATTAAGTAATGTGCCTAGGGCTGCAATTAAGCCAAGTTGAACCCAGGTCGAACTCCAGAGCTGGGGCTCTTAATTCTAATTTTATACATCAGTGAAAGAGGACAACAGTGCCAAGAATCAATATGTGTGAGTGCATTAAATGGGAATATGTTTACAGAAAGTTAGTAAAAGGTAAAGAGGAATTCCCCAAGATTGTTATAAACATTTGAAGACGGGAATCATATTGCATTCATCTGAGTGTTTCTTGGCATACAGTAGATATTAAATAAATGCTTGATATATGCAGTAAACACCAATTCAGGTGATTCACTTGCCATATCCCAGTAGCCACATGGGGTACTACGGGACCATGCCTACCTGACCAAAGATGGCACTGTTGGGGTAGAAGAACTTGAGTAGGCTGTCAGTCAATCATTTCTCTTTTCTGGGAATAAGAAAGCTGAAAGGAAGATTCCAGAGACTGAGGGGCCTTGGAGCTGAGTTATACCAATGACTGTAATGTGGAAAGAAGATCAATAAAACCTGTTGCCGAAGCCCTCAGAGACTTCCTGGGTTTTATCCTTTCCAAGTTCCACTGTTCATCTCTTCCTTTTACACAGTGAGCCCCCTCAGTTTCCCACCATGAAATCCCACCCTCCCCACTTTTATTGGCTTAAACTATCTGGAGACATTTTCTATAGTTTGCAGCCAAAAGAACTGTAACTAATACAATTAATTGATATTTACATGGAAAGGTATTATGGACTAAATGTTTGTGTCCCCCCAAGATTCATATGCTGAAGCCTTAACCTCCAATGTGATGGTATTAGTAGTTGGAAACTTTGGGAGGCAATTAGATCATAAAGGTGGAGCCCTCATGAATGGGATTAGTGCCCTTATAAGAAGAGATAAGAGAGATGATACCTCTCTCTGCCATGTAAAGACACAGCAAGAAGGTGGTCATCTGTAAGCCAGGATCCAACCATGTTGTCACCCTGATCTCAGACATCCCAGTCTTCAGAACTGTGAGAAAAAAAAATGTTTTTAAGCAACCCAGACTATGCTATTTTTTTATAGCAGTCCAAACTCACTAAGATAGAAGGATATGAATAGCTATGAGAAACTTAGGGGGTAAAAAGATACTTATTAGAGTGGAATGGGAAGGAGAAGGAGAGAAGTGAAATAACCAGCCCATAGCAGTGTTCCTTGGTCCTTAAATTTTAGAGTGCATAAGAATTCTCTAAAGCTGAGGCCAGTTACTACAGCCAGTGGGTTTTTGTAAATAAAGTTTTATTGAAACACAGCCATACCATTCATTGACAATTTATCTGCTGTCTATGACTACTCTCATGCTACAAACGCAGAGGTGTGCAGGTGTGACAGAGCCCATATGGCCAGCAAAGCCTAGACTATTTACCATCTTGGCCTTTATAGAAAAACTTTGCCAACTCCTGATCTAAAAGTAAAAACTGTGCCTTCCTGCCCCTAAGCCCCACAGATTCGGATTCTGTAGGTCTGAGATGACCCTGTGGATTGCCTTTTAACAAACACCCCAGGTGGTCTGCAGGGTACAATTTCAGATATGGTGGTGTAGAAGTTAAAATACAAACATGGGGCTTCCCTGGTGGCGCAGTGGTTGAGAGTCCGCCTGCCGATGCGGGGGACACGGGTTCGTGCCCCAGTCCGGGAAGATCCCACATGCCACGGAGCGGCTGGGGCCGTGAGCCATGGCCGCTGAGCCTGCACGTCCGGAGCCTGTGCTCCGCAACGGGAGAGGCCACAACAGCGAGAGGCCCGCGTACCGCAAAAAAATAAATAAAGAAACTTAAAAATAAACAAAAAACAAATACAAACATGCTATGGCATCAAGGCTCTTCCTGACTGTGAGCCTGCATCATCTCCCACCTCCTCAGCCTTGAACCCTACCACCGCCTGCAGCTCAGGTTCCGCTCACTGTACAGCCTGGTCCCACTGTGCCTTTGACCGTGTTGTTGCCTCTGCCCACAAGTCCACCCCCACCTCGTCCACTTGGCTGAATCTGTCTGACCCTTCCAACCTCGACTCAGGTGTCGCCTGCTCTGGGAAGCCTTATCTGACAGCCCTCAATCCATCCTGGAGTGCCTTGTCACCTTAGTCAATGCCCGTGGTGACTCCACTCCTTACAAGTCACCGCCTGCCATCTTGTATCTAACTTCTTCTCCAGATGTTATTTTTCTCCCCAAATATAGACACATACCTCTCCCTTAATTTCTCCAAAGAACAATTAAGACTGTGAGGATTAACAAAACTCTATTGAGAATCGGGTATGACAGAAGGGAGTTAAAACTGATTAAAAAAAAGAAAGCTTTGACTCTAAGTCTTACCCCACAGTCTGGCATAGAACGGGAGCCCATGACCTGTTGAACAGATGAATGAGTGTGTCCCGGCACCCTTTGAATACTTGGCCCCTTCTTTCTCAACTTTGCAACAGTGTTCCTTGGCCTAAGCTTCCCTTCACATCAAGTCTTGGTCTTCAAACCCCTTTTTCCCCAAGGGAAAAATCATTTCTTTCCCCAGTCAGATCAGAATAATCTACAAATATTTAATCTCACATTATTACACCGAACCACCTGACTCTCCTGAACTCCCCACTCCAGAATAGGCAGGAATTTGCTTTATTTTTCAGACAAACAGTGCTTTTAAAGTATTTTTCTTAATAAGACAGAAAGAGACAGAAGAAGGAGGGGAAGGAGAGAAGGGAAAGAAGAAAGAAAGAAAGAAAGAAAGAAAGAAAGAGAGAAAGAAAGAAAGAAAGAAAGAAAGAAAGAAAGAAAGAAAGAAAAAGAAAGAGAGAGAGAAAGGAAGGAAGGGAGGAAAGGAGAGAGGGAAGAAAGGAGGAAAGGAAGGAGGGAAGGGAGGGAAGGAAAAAGAAAGAAAGATTTTTTAAAAATAATAGAGAAAGGAAGAAGGAGGAGAAGGAGGGAAGAGTGAGGGGGAGGGGAGAGGGGTAGAGAGAGATTAGTCTTTCTCCAAAAGCCGAAGTCCGGCAAAAAGCTGCTGGCAGCTTCATAAGACCACTGTGACCTGTCGCAGACTGAACGCTTACCTGTGCCAGGATTTCACAGTGTCCCATTTGTACCTTTAAGATATCTTTCTGGATACATGTTACTGTATTATCATTCCTAATTTGCAAATAAGGAGGGAAGATAAGTTACATGGTCAAGGGCACAGAGCTGCCTAGGAGAAGTCAGGATTTGAAATCAGATCTGACTTCCAGACTGCGTGTATCCCTCTCAGATGGATTACAGTCCTGTAATGAGTAAACATGGGCCCTAGTCCTGATGGGAAATTCCTTCAACCTCCCTGCAGCTCACCTATGAAATGAAAGGATGTAAGGTGAGTCTCTACTATCCTTTCCCATAAGTCAATGGTTTTATTATCACCAAAACATACTGTGTTTCTTAGAACGTAAAACACCATTAATTCTAAGACACTCCACACTTCATGCATCACTAAAAAAGAAAAAAAAAATGCTGGCAATTAAACTATAAAGCAATGCTTTTTACCACTTAGAATTTTAAATATGTACTTATTGAAAGAGCATTTAAACAGCTAAGTATAGATTTTAACAGATATCACACTTGAAGATACATATATACACACACACATATATATATATATGTGTGTATATATATGTATGAAAATGTAAGTGACATTAATTGGGAAACATATTCCTAAAACTGGTACCATTCCTAAAGTGGTACCATTCTGAATAACTTTTCAACTCAGAGTCATCAGTGTTCCGTGCCGTCAAGAGCATTGGTGTTGCATCATTTCGTTTCTTCAAAAGGTCTTCTATTGTCTCCTGGATGTTCTTCCAAGCTGCTTACCTTCATTCTTCAAGCTTCAATTCAGGCACTTTCTGGATTTTACTGGATGATGTCAACAGAAGATTTTGTAGACAGCCTCATGGAGCTATAACGTCAAAGAGTAGAATTGTGGTCCTTTGTCAGTTTGAGGGCCCAGGACCAATGGCCCTCCTATGTTGGGACCCCCTCCCCCCACTCAGGACCACCTCTCCACTCCAAGTTACCTCACCATGGGATACGCTCAGATAAATCTGGGTGCAGTGGGGCCTTAAGCTGAGCACATGGAGAACTCATAACCGAATCCTGCCTTCCAGCCATGAGCCTCTCCAGAAGCTGAAGCCAAAGAGAGAAGCTTTATTTGTGATGATCTCCTTCTGGGTTCCATAGCCACAATGTCTAGACACTATTTATTGGCAAACCCCCGGGGTTTGTAATGAGTACACTCAAGTCTAATTAATCAGTCTAATAGTGTGCACGGTCGTTAAAGAGCAACCACAGCTGTCATGAAGACAAAAGGACACCAGATGTCACCTTTGATCGTAATTGGGGCTCTTTGCCTCACCCTTCCCTGTTCTTTCCTTTCCTTACCTGGCTGCTCCCAGACCTCATTCATTTTCTATCACCTCCCTCTGTCTTTTCTCCTGTGACGTCGTGGCAAACACAGAACTTCCAAGCTTCTGCTGATTCTCAGTCCCATTCCTGAATCATCTAGATCGGTGGTCTCCAACCCCCAGGTGGTGGATCGCCAGCGGTCCACGGCCTGTTAGGAGCCTGGCCGCACAGCAGGAGGTGAGTTGCAGAGGAGCGATCGAAGCTTCATCTGCCGCCCCTCATCGCTCGCATTACCGCCTGAACCATCCTCCCCCGCCCCTGCCCCTGCCCTCAACGGAAGAATTTCCTTCCACGAAACCAGTCCCTGGTGCCAAAAATGTTGAGGACCACTGATCTAGATGAGTCGCTGTGTAGGCTCCATGAGGCCTCTGTTTCCTCATCCGTACTATGGGGGGAATGGTGTCTACCTCGCAGGGTTCTTGTGTGGATCTAATACAGTAAAGTATGTGGAAGTGCTGGGTTCACACTGAGTAGGTGCAGTTTACCCTCATTTCTTCTCTCCCTCTTACCTTTCTCAATCTTCCTTCTATTCTTCTAACCTCTTCCCTTTTATATCTTGTTCTTTTCAAAGCCTTTTCTACCTCCCCTCCCTCTTTCCCTTCCATCCTTCCTCCTTTCTTTCTTTCCTCCATTCTTTCCTTCCTTCCTCCTGTCCTTCCTTTCCCAGGCTTCCTCTTTTTTGCTCACCCTCTCCTTTCGCCACCTGAAGTCATCACATGCACCATAGATCTGAGACTTCTTTGGGTGTCTGGCAAGGCTGGCCAATTTGTAAAAGACGAAAACACAAGAATAGCTCTTGAAGTGGCAAAATGGATAAAGGTGTTTGTTGTTTGTTATTATAGTAAGACTATCTTTCTCTCACTATCTTGGCTGGCGAGGAATGCACAATGAAACAAAAGATTGAGGAGGTCAGGAGAAAAGAAAGGGAGCAGCCTCTCCTATTCAATGCCTCCTGTTTTTTTTTTTTTTTTTTTTGCGGTACACGGGCCTCTCACTGTTGTGGCCTCTCCCGTTGCGGAGCACAGGCTCCGGACGCGCAGGCTCAGCGGCCATGGCTCATGGGCGCAGCCGCTCCGCGGCATGTGGGATCCTCCCGGACCGGGGCACAAACCCACATCCCCTGCATCGGCAGGCGGACCCTCAACCACTGCGCCACCAGGGAAGCCCCATGCCTCCTGTTTTGTACCTTGTGTTTATTCATGTTCACCACAGAGGAACAGATACAACTAACTGTATACTTGGAAAGTTTCAAATATTTGAGCACATTAAATTAGTTCTCAGTGACATGTATGATCTTTGAGCTACAGGCAAATCTAAATAGTGTTTGTTTGTTTGGGTTAGTTATTTATTTACTTTTGAGAGTTACTACAGCTACCTGGGAAGCAATCTCTTCTCTCTTCCTGAACTGTAACCCCAAGTGGTTTTCTGTTATCACAATGGTGGAGTCTGGAGGGGTGAACCAGTCATGTCAATCCCTTTCCTCACTTCCTCGGCCTCCCTTGCGGTTCACGTAGCCATGTCGTCTAGTTCTGGCCAATGATATCTACGTACAGTCTGCTAAAGAGTGATGGTTTGAGCGAAAGCTCTTGACTTTCTTTAATAGAAAACAAAAAAAAGATAGATGGAAGAGACTGACAGGCATAGCTCTGTCCTCCTCTTTTTCTTCCTGGCTTAAATGCAGATGTGATAACTGGACCTATAGTAGCCATCTTATGACCATAAAGGTCAGGATAATTTCTCTCCAAACATCTTTGAGATCCTGATTCAATGCTTGTAGCCACCTACCCTGAGAAAAATAACCCACCATCTATATACTTAAGCTAATTATTCATGTATTGTTATGGATAAATTATGTCCCCCTTAAATTCACATGTTGGACCCCCAACACCCAATGTGTTAGTATTTGGAGGTGAGGCCTTTGGGAGGTAATTAGGGTAAGATGGAGTCATGAGGGTGGGGCACACACAGCAATAAGGCAGCCTTCTGCACACCAGGAAGTGGGCCTGCACCAGGAACCGGATCAGCAGGTACCTTGATCTACAGTGAGGAATAAACATCTGTTGTTTAAGCCACCTAGTATTTTGTTAGGGTAGCCCTAGCAGACTACTCGTATACTTGTAGCTAAAAAATATAGCTAATCAATATCCTCCTGGCCTTTGGAAAGAAATAAGAGTCCCAACTCTTCCACAATCCAGATCTGAGTGGGAGAGTTATTCTGGACGCATGCAAATGCATTCAAACACCTTCCTGAGAAAATAGCACTAAGCCTGATATACAGTAGGTGCTCTAAACATCTGGTCTCATTTTTCCCGGAAAATGAGAAGGTGCCCCAATTAGAACCCAGTGAAACATTCTCAGTGCACTAGGCTCTCCTTTCCTAATGTTGAGGTTTGTTCTGCTCCAGCTCATGAAAAACATAGATTCTTCTCCTAACCTGGCTATCTCTGCTTCTATTGCTTCTGTCAGAATCACTAGTCAGGAAGTTACGAGAAGTGGGTCATTTTTCACTCATTTGTTCAAAAACTGTTTGCTAAGCTTCTGCTACATGCCATGAACTGGGGAGAGAGTGGAGAGTAAGGCAGAGACTGGTCCTTGCCCTCAAAGAGCTTTCGTTCTAGTCAGAGAAGGCAAAAAACAAGTACACAGACATCTAAATACGATTGTTGCAGATGGTAAGGTGTCCTCTATGGGAAGTAAACAGATATTTGGGGTGGCAAAATTCTGGGAGCAAGTAGCTTAAGTGGAATGGTCAAGGACCACTCTACTGAGGAAGTGACTTCTGAGTGAGGCCAGCATGAGACAGGCAAGCAATGATCCAGAAAACCCTCTTAACACAGGGAATGCCAAGCACTGGTGAAGAGCAGCTTGTCCTCTGTGCCTTTCCTTCTTGGCTAGTAACTGAGTTTCAGCACCTATTTGTCTTTCAAATCCTGGTACAAATGTCTTCTCCTGGTATCTCCACAATATATATCCATTTGTCCATCAAGGAATGAATGAATGAATGAATTGCAAGAAGTGCAAAATATTCCAGGTACAACAGGAACCTAGTGAACAAGTTTAAACTAAGTGTTATTATCTCACTTATATGATGCTCCCTACCCCAAGTCACTCATGACCTTATGAAAATAAAAATGATCACTGGAACCATACAAGACTTCTCCTTCCTGTAGCTTATGAATTAAATATAAAGAAATGCTTTTCTGTCATTCTGAGTAGTGTACAACTGAAGGCTGTATTCTTTGTTTTTACGGTTTTGTTTTGTTTTGATTTTTGCTGTACGTGGGTCTCTTACTGCTGTGGCCTCTCCTGTTGCGGAGCACAGGCTCCGGACGCGCAGGCTCAGCGGCCATGGCTCACGGGCCCAGCCGCTCCACGGCACGTGGGATCTTCCCGGACCGGGGCACGAACCCGCGTCCCCTGCATCGGCAGGTGGACTCTCAACCACTGCGCCACCAGGGAAGCCCTTGTTTTGGTTTTAGTTTTAAGAAACGTATAGTTTACTGGGGCCCTCAGATAGTGCATCAGTTATCTATTGCTGCATAACAAATAACCCCAAAACTTAGGGACTTAAAACAATAAACATTTATTATCTCACAGTTTATGTGGATCACAAATGTAAAAGCAGCGTACCTGGGTGATTCTGGCTTAGGGTCTCTCATGAGGGCTGGTGCTGCAGCATCTGAAGTCTTGACTCAGGCTGGAATGTTCACTTCCAACGCGGTTCTCTTGAATGGCTGCCGGAAGAGGCAACTGTTCCTTGCTCACTGTTGATAGGAGGCCTTAGCTTCTCCCCACATGGGCTTCTTTATCGGGCTCCCTGAGTGTCCTCACAACATGGTGGCGGGCTTCCCCAAGAGCAGACAAGGCAAGAGAGGGCAAGACAGAATGATCTAGCCTTAGGAAAGACATACCACCCTCTCTGTTGCACTCTGTTGGTCACACCAACTGATTCTAACACAATAGTGGAGGGGATTATGCAAGGGCATGAACACCAGGAGGTGGGTGATTATTGGGGGTTATCTTGGAATCTGGTCACCACAGATGGGCAAAGAGGAGGTGACTGGATAGGGGTGAGATGGAGATGTATAGTTTGCTAAGGAAAGAGCTGAAAGGGGCTATACTACCATCTCTGTTACCTATCTGAGATCCATTCCCCACATTCTTCTTTGTTTCAGACCCCTTGATCACTGGGGGACCCCGGGTCCTGGCTTAGAGTTAAGCAAGCGATACAGTTCTGGCCAATGAGATATACGTGGAAGTTTTCTATCAAATTCCAGAAAGACTTTTTTCATCTCTGGTAAAAAGAAGGTACTGAGGAGAAACTCTGAGCAATGCTCCTACTTCTGCTTCTACCTTTCTATGTGGTAGAAGAGGATGAATGCTCAGAGATGCTATAACCATCTTGTGACTAGGAGGAAAAGGCACTCTTTGTGCTAGAGTGCCAGCACAAAGCTCCTGATAGAATTAACTTCCTGAACCAAAACAGCAAGTCTCTACAGCCCCAATTCTTGTTGTGAAAGAAAAACAAACCCCTATTTGCTTAAGCCATCCTGATTTGCATTTTGCCATTATCTGTAGCCAAAAGCATTGCTAATTTGTAGAGGCAGCTAACCTAGACCTGGGAAGCCAGGAAAAGCTTCTTGAAGAAAGTGACACCCATGCCAACAGCAGAAGGATGAGTAGAAAGAGGGCTCCAGGCAAAGCGAATAGTAAGTCCATCCGGAGAGAGAGGCAATAGCCTCTCCTAGAGATGTTTGTCTTCTAGTTTAAGGCATATGAGGGCAAAGCAGAGTCATTGCAATGTTCTAAGAAAGACAGTGACGTGCTTGGCTTGGGGGAAGGGGCGGTGGGGAATTGCTGATCTCTGGGAGATATAACGTTTCAGTCACGTAGGATGGAGAGGGGACTTGGGAGATACCTCACATGAGGATGAGACTAGCGTTGACAATTTGTAAACTAGGAAACTGCTGGGAGGGTAAATTTTATGTGTTTCTTTCACAATAAAAAAGAGTGACATGATCATATTTTTAAATGTAGGATGATCGCAGCAGTTGGAGAAAGGAGGCAGACTACAATAAGAGAGACATGTTCATTCTATTGACATCATCTAGGTGAGAAAGGATGGTAGCCAGAAATAAGAAAACAGGAATGGAAGAGGAGGAAATAAAAGAAAGTTGTGATCTACTTTGTCAGTAGTGAACAGGTCTTGTTTATGGAGTTGGTGGGTAGGGTGAAGTCTTCTATACTGAGCATTTGCTATGTGTGATGCACCGTACCAGGTGCTTTATATGAATTACCTTTAACCTTCACAAAACCTGGCGAAGTTGTTATTTCCCCCCATATTATGAAAGTTCAAAAATGCTAAATAACTTGGGCAAGCTCACAGAGCTGGCACCTTGTAGAGTCACAACTCAAGAAGGAGTCTTCCTGACTACAAAAGCAACTCGTTTCACTAAACCACGACTTCGGGTAAACGTAATATTTAATAATTCCACTAAGGAGCCGAGGACTAGACCAATCACCTCCAAATATTTTTTACTTCAATTCGCATTACAAAATCCACTTTAAATGGCACCCAGTGCATACCATGTGTGTGAGTATGTGTGTGTTTGTGTGTAGGTCATGCTATTCAAATCTACTTGATCGCTAATTATATAATAAGAGTTGAAATATCAAATTGGATAATGAGAAATGCCACATTAAACTGAATTTTGTTTTGTGAAGTTCAAATAATATAATTCCAAGAGTTTGATAAGGTATTTTTCTGAAATTTTATCAATTTTTTTTCTGTTCTTAACTTCAGAGGAAGAATTTGGATACAAAAGAAAGCCTTTGTATAGAGTAGCAAGATATAATTATCCTTATGATTCTATTCTACTCTTTTATTAATTTATTCTTTAAATGCTAATCGTGACCCACAAAGATGATTTCACAACCCACGATTTGGTTGGAACTCACAGTACAGAAAAACCACTGATCAGGTGGAGGGGTGAGTCTCATCCATTTTATATGTGTGGATCATATGCTGAGATATGAATTTTTGAGATTTGCTTTGGTGCACTCCCTTTTTCCCTTTCTTTCATGCAAGCCTTCTACAAATCACTTCCAGAAAGGATGAACAGAAAACAAAAGTAGTCTTTCCATCTTTTGTTTTTATAAAAAAATAATTCCCAAAGAGAACAGGAAAAGTCAGATGGGTTTGGAAGAAACATAAAGCCAGGATTCTCACGAGGCTAAAGGAGATACTCCCACACTGGGTCAGAAGGAGAGAAAGGAAGAGACAGAAAGACGGAGAGACGGATAGGAACAGAGAGAGAGAGAGAGCTATTGTGTGCTAAATAATGGCTTCCCAGGGGTGTCCTAGAGAGGATCCAGCACCCTAAAGAGGAGGGGCAACGTGTTATGTCAAGCACATGGGCCCGTAAGCTGACCTGTGAAGGCTCTCCTGTCTTCGTTCAAAGGAAGCAATGCAGATGCTGCTGGTCCCATAGGGACCGTGTGATGTGGACAAAAGACTGACTGCCTCAGTGGTGACCTTTATGAATAGACAGCTAAAGACCAGAGGGCATGCCTATTTATGGATGCATACCCTCCTCCCTGCCACCCCCGCCCCCGCCACACACATACCTGGGTACTACATAAGGGCCTGGATATATGGCATCTTCCTGGGAGTAGGAGGGTACAGATGAAAGCCTCAAGAAGGATGCAAGTTAAATGTCTCACAGACTGGGTGAAAACAGAAATACATTGATTTTTGAAAGGTGAGGAGATACGTTTCTTTCACACTTAATCAATGGATTGAGATTCATATACACAACTACATAAATGCATATAGATTTACTTATGTTATCTATAAACTTTTAGCCTAAATATTCTACGTAGATCCCAAAGATCTCCAGGAGGGTATGAGTAATGCAGTGAAATATTTTAAAAAATAAGAAGTTTCTGGTATTAAAATAAGAATCAGGTAGATTTTTAAAAGAGAGAGAGAGAATAGGGGAAAATGATCTGCTTTGTTTCCCACTGTCTGATCATTTTGCCCTAAGACTTCTTAAGTGTGTCAAATTAAAAAGCAGGTATTAAACCATGGCCAAAAGAAGGTTTGGTGATGGTGATACTTTTTGTTTTGTTACTACTTCTTTTAGGTCACTTCTTAATAGTTTCTCCAATGAGCTGTACGTGTGTGTGTTCTTATTATCATTTCAGTAAGTGAAGGCTTCATAAGTGATATCACAGTAAACTTATACTCTAGTTAAACCAGAGACAAGGGAATCATCTTTTAAGAAGAAAACAGTGTTTAAGTCTGTCTCCCTTGAAGATTTCTTCCTCTGACTTACCTAACTGATGAATTCCGCATATAAATATGTTGTCTCAGAATTGCTTTGCCATTGATGAGACTGTCTTCTTTCAGGCACCAGAATCCAATTTAAGCTAGTTCCTGCGAAGATCCAAAATGTATACAAAATTTTCCCTCTCTTACATTTTACAATGCAAAGAACATACATGATGGGGGTAAAATAGACATTTCATTTTTTCTAGTGTATATTCTGCTGCATTCCAGATGAAGTGTGAGTGCAAAGGTTTTCATTCACAGACCATTTCCATGTATAAGCCTTATTTACTTTAGACATTGACTGTCCCTGGAGTTCCTTCAAAGCAGTCAATGCCTTTGATACTTGGTAAGAGCAGTGCTTCCAGGCAAGACAGGCATATCCTTTTCAACGCCCCCGCTCTCCCCGCAGCTTTGTTGAGGTATAATTGAAAATAAAAATTGTATATATTTAAGATGTACAGCTTGATGTTTTGATATACAACATGAGTTTATCACAATCAGTAATTAACATATGTATCACCACATATAGTTACCATTTTCTTTGTTTTTTTCCTTCGTGTGTGTGTGTGTGTGTGTGTGTGTGTGTGTGTGTGTGTGTGTGTGTGTGTATGAGAGAGAGGACATTTAAGATCTATCTTCTTAGAAAATTTCATGTACTTTTCCTTTAAGGACTTCCAGCTTTGGAAGCTGCCTTGTCATAAACACCCTCCTTCCCTTTGGAAACAGGATCTCTCTGGTTTCAGGTCCCCTTCCTGAACTGAGTCCATCTTTTCTTTTACATGTGAATATTTTATATGTCTTCAGTGAGTGTTAGGGTTTCTATGGGTATTTTGCAAAGGCCAGAGCTCTTATAAAATTTAAATTCATGGATTAATACAGTTAGCCTAGAAAGTCAAAGAGGCATTTGAGAGAAACGAACTTCCCTTCTTAAATACATCTACTATAAGTGTGGCCAATGGTATACAGCAAGATCATAAACAAATATGCTATTGTCCAATGGGCCAAAAGGATGTTCTGCCACCTCCACCCTCAGCCAAATGAAGTAGAGGGCAACGATTAATTATTTTGGTTAAATACAATATGTGAAAAAATCTGCTTTTCCACAAACTAGAAATAATGTCAATGGCTTGAACTGAGCAAAACCTAACAGACCCTCTAACCAAACAAGAATTGGTTCTGCTACCTCATCCATTTGGAGTCATCCTACTAGACTTCTCAAAGCCCAAACGTCTTAGAAGTCTCTTATTTAATTTGCATTTGGAAAGTCAAAATATACTTCACATGTTCTTGTCTATCAGTCCTATTTAGGTGAAATGTGTTGACTGCCTGTGGTAACATTTTTATTGAGCACATGGAAGCCAGATTTATACAATCTAAATTTAATTGCTGGAATTTTGCTATCGATGAGATCCTGGGCAAGTTCCTTAACCACATGGAGCCTCAGTGCCCTAGTCAGTAAAATGGGAGTGATAAAAGATAGAGAAGGCTCTAACTCAGAGAACTGATGGGATGATTAAATGAAATGGTTGTAAAGATGGTTGTAAAGGGAAAAGTATGCCGTCAATTCTTGCTAATCTTATTATTATCTCTATGTACACTATAGTTGCTAGAAACTAAGGGATACGGACCCAGGGAAAATCAGTCTTCTCCTTCAATGAGCTCACCACTTCATGGGGAGAGGTGAGAGAAAAATGGGTAAGCCAATGGGGTAGAGCCAGTGCCTGTAGTAAGAGCCATACTGGAGGAACCAGAACAGACTTTTGAACAACAGAAAAGGAAACCATTAATTCTCACTGGGAATATCAGGAAAGCCTTCGCTCAGAGACAACATTGCTCAGGCTTTGAAGGATCAAGTGAGTCGCGTTTTGAGGGAGGGAAATGGGGGGAATAGAGGGAAATTCCAAGAGGAGGGAACTGTGTACAAAAAGACATTGAGTTGGCAAAATACTGTCTCGGGAACATAGTCAAGATCCAGCCATAATAAATATGCAAGGAATTAAGTGAACTTAATTGACTTAATTAAGGTCCATGAGAGGACCATGAATGAGAGGTCCATTATAGCCTCAAAGCAGTGTGTTGACTTCGCTTGTTTTAAGTGATAATCATTTGGTGGTTTGCAGATTCCCAAAAGCCTCTTGATATGTGTACTGAGCCAATGCTGTCATTCAAAAACAGAACTCGGGGGTGTCTGAACGGCACTGTGCCACCCCAACAAGAAGAATAACGTTTGAATCTAATTGTGTCATCTATGCTCTTACTTTCAAACAACATGCCCTAACGGCCCTACAGCAAAGGAACTTTCAGGGGAGTCAGTACACCAGATGCAATGTTTTCTCCCTGATATGTCAGTTTCAACCTCTGAGTTCAGGAAATTCTTTGAGCGTCTCTTTCTGTAGCATGCTATGCTCATTCATCAGCCTGAGTCATTCTATCTGATTGGGTCCAATCTCCCCCTCCTTGGCAAGCCTCCTTTTGCTGCTGAATAAATCATCCTGGGATATGTCCAGGAGGAAGATTTTCATAGGAAAGTTCCATCTGCATTCAACCCCTCATTTATTCAGGCTGAGCTCTCAGGCTCCCAAGGAGAAAGAATTGAGAAAAAAAAAAGAGGTGTGTCTTCCACTGCCAAGTTTACTAATATGCTCATTAGCACAGATGACTTGGGGCTATGCCTGCAGATCAGGACACAGCTCCCCACACACATCCTGGCATAGGGTCTGCAGGAACCCACCTCCCTCTCCCACCCAGCCCTCTGCCCTATTTGGACTCCCTGCCTCAAGTCAAGATATTGATTACCCACCCTAGAGTTTCAGGAGAGCTGGCCAGGCAGAGTCCAAGGAATTTAGGAAGGGAGAAGCAAGTAGCATTTCTTTCTCAAGGATGTAATACCTGGGATTATTTCATTAAGGTCTAGATAACTGCAAAACCGAGTTTTGGGGGAAGCGCTTTGCCCTTAAGTTCCAGCCCCATGGAATAGTCCAGCTATTCTGGGATACCTTTACTTTGTTAACAAGTTAATTCATCTACAAACTGGGTTAAAGATAGAATCGACCTTCTTTCAATTCAAAATTGAGCATTTAATTTTGTTTCCTTTCTTGAGCGGTGTAGTTGTAGAGAGCAACTCTAAGGGATTAGGATTAAAGGAGTCTTTTCCAGGGTGTGTATGACATCCCAGAAATCTACTGTTAAGGTAGATTGGGGAAAATGTTGAGTCTTCTTTCTACTTTTGGGGGGATTCTATGTGCAAGGTAGTTGACCAGTTCTGGGTTTAAACTGAAACCTGTGTGTGTGGAAAAGAAAGACTTAAAAAGGAAATAATGCAATCTCGTGGGAGATCGGGAAAGATATTCTTGCCCAGGGCAAGCAAAGGGAGGGGAGTTTCTCCTAGGGAAAGCAGGGGAAATCGTCCGCCCAGGGGGGCCTGAGGGAACAGCGTGGAGGTCTTTGGTGCTTTCAAGGGAAGCCATGGGGAGCCGCGAAAGCGCCCAGGGCCTGACGTCATTGGCCATCAGCTGACTGTGCTCAGGGCCAGGGCTCCACCGGCTGAAGCCGCAGTTCCACCGTGGCTCCGCCACATGCAGCCGGGCTCGGGACTAAGGCGCTTCCGGCGGACCCGGCGCCCGGAGCCCCTGCTCGGCCCGGCGCGGGCGCAGACACCACGTGCCAACCGTGTCGCGCCTGGATCTGCCCCGAGCTCCGCCAGCGGCTTTGTCCGCAACTGCTCGCCGGAGCTCGGCGGGCGGGAAACCGGGCTCGAGAGGGCGGCTGGAAATGCCTTCCCCACGCCCTCCGTTCTCGACCCCTACTGTAAGCGGGGAGAAACTTGGCCCTCCGAGGGCCCTCGCATTCTAATGCCTCGCGCTCTCCATCCCTCCGGATTGGTGTAGTAAAGAGACTCCCTCAGGAAGCTGCCGGCCTCTGCAATCGCGGCTTCTTGGAGGTATTTTGCTTTTAGCCCGAAAGTTGGCTTTGCCAAAAGACTCCCCAGTGGGGAGAGCGTAAAGGAGACCCTCTATGCCTTCCCGCTGGGCTCTCAGAGTCCGTGGGCAAAGCGGCTTACGAGTCCTGGCTCCGCACCTGCACAGGACCAAAGCCAGTTCCTAAAAAAGAACAGCGTTGGAACCGGCCAGCTCGGCCAGCTGGAGCGCTGCATCTCCACGCCGGGGGCTGGTCGGGGTCGCCCGCCCCGCCCGCCCCCCCCAACCCCATCCTTCTCTCCCACACGGTCTGCCCGTGCCGCTGCCTTGAAGACCTGGGGCGTCCTGGCCAGCTCAGGGCGCCAGGTCCAAGCCACCACCACCACTCCGCCCCCGCCCCGTTCCGGAGGCGTGGCTTGGCGTGGGGGCGGGTCTAAGTCTCCTCCGGTGTCCAACAGCTCAGACAGGTCTCCAAATTCTTCCCTGACGCCCGGCGCCCGCAGCGCGCTTCAGAGCGCCAGGGTGGCACGCGGCGCTCCCCTGGATCCGGCGGCGACTCAGGCGACTTTCCCGCGGCCTCGGGCCTCCCTTCTCGCCCAAACCTCACACCCGCCGCACCCACCAAGCTACGGTTCTTAGCCTCAGCGACCTGCACCAGTGGCTTCTCCTCGCCCTCGGAGCTGTTGGCTTTGGAGCCCTCCCCACTTTTTTCCTGCCCTCGCCTCCTGCACCTCTCAGCTCCGGGCCAAAGGGATTCCAACGAGCGAAGTGAAGGGGGTGAGAATCTTGTGCTGCGACCCCTCAGAAACACAGCTGGAAAGGCTGACTTCGTCTTGTAGCCGCGACTGGGACCCTGAGGCCCTCCCCCTTCCCCGAGGGATGCGTCGGGCCAGAGCCAGCGCTGCGCTGTCAGTCTTCGCTCAGGAAGTGGAGACAGCCAGAAATGAACGCGGGAGGGAGCCTCAGCACACCCGCGCTTCCAAATTAACTGTTTGGTGACTTGTTAGCGCTGAGGCTACCACCTCGCCAATCCTCCCGCTGGGCACCCGCCACCTCACTGTCCCCCACTCCTCCCCCTTCATTACCCCCGCCCCCAGCTCCGCCCCGGCTCCCCATCCCGGCGCAATGGAGTTCTCCGAAGGACTCTGTACCAGCCAGAGCTGCTAACTTCGCACCCATCTGCGCTGCCGGTCACCCCCGACCAGCCCCCCCTGCAGCCGCCGAGTCGTGGGCGTCCCGAGCCCAGTGCCGCAGCCAGGACCCGCCCGGCGCGCAGCTGAAGCACGGAGCCCAGGCGCCTGGGCGCCTCTTGGAGAGCAAAGGCAACGCCAAGACGCTGAGTCGAGACCCAGCCAGGAAGCCAGAGGCCGGGAAGGGGGCTGCGTGGCTCAGAGCGCCGCGGCTTCTGCGGACAAATAGCCCTCGCTGCCACGCACCCAAGCTGCGCGGGCTGGCGGGAGGGCGACGCGCGAGGACGCAGGGGTCTGCGGCCGTCTTCCAGACGCCCTTTGGCCCGGGGCGCACTATGACCTGACGTGCGGGGACCTCCTGCCCAGGGCGGCTGGGGATAGAAGGGCTCGCCGCCAAGCTCCCACCAGGCCGCCTTTGGGTCTTTCGGGACCCCCTCCCGCCGCGGCCTCCCGCAGGTTCTGCGCCTCCCTCCCAGCGGCCCGGCGCCATGGAGCTCTCCGATGTGCGCTGCCTTAGCGGCAGCGAGGAGCTCTACACCATTCACCCGACGCCCCCGGCCGGCGACGGCGGGAGCGGCTCCCGGCCGCAGCGGCTGCTGTGGCAAACGGCGGTGCGGCACATCACCGAGCAGCGCTTCGTTCACGGGCACCGGGGCAGCGGCGGCGGGAGCAGAAGCTCCAGCAAAGCCTCGGACCCTGTAGGCGGCGGCCCCAACCACCACGCGTCGCAGCTGGCCGGCGACTCGGCGCTTCCCCTCTACGCGCTGGGCCCCGGGGAGAGAGCGCACAGCCCCGGCTGCACCAAAGTCTTCCCGGAACGCAGCGGCAGCGGGGGCGCGGGCGACCTGGGCTTCCTGCACCTCGACTGCGCCCCGAGCAACTCGGACTTCTTCCTCAAGGGGGGTTATAGCTACCGAGGGGTCATTTTCCCCACCCTGCGCAACTCCTTCAAGTCCCGGGATCTGGAGCGCCTGTACCAGCGCTATTTCCTGGGCCAGAGGCGCAAATCGGAGGTGGTGATGAACGTGCTGGACGTGCTGACCAAACTCACCCTCTTGGTTCTCCACTTGAGCCTGGCCTCGGCCCCCATGGACCCGCTCAAGGGCATGCTGCTGGGCTTCTTCACGGGCATAGAGGTGGTGATCTGCGCCTTGGTGGTGGTCAGGAAGGACACCACCTCGCACACCTACCTGCAGTACAGCGGCGTGGTCACCTGGGTGGCCATGACCACCCAGATCTTAGCAGCAGGTCTGGGCTATGGGCTCCTGGGAGACGGCATTGGCTACGTGCTCTTCACACTCTTCGCCACCTACAGCATGCTGCCGCTGCCGCTCACCTGGGCCATCCTGGCTGGCCTGGGCACGTCGTTACTGCAGGTGGTCCTCCAAGGGGTCATCCCCAGGCTGGCGGTCATTTCCATCAACCAGGTAACTCCTGCCTGCCTTGCTCGTCCCCTGACTCCCCGGGGTTCTTTCGAAATCGCTTTTCTAAGAGGCAGGTTTGCCTCTCTCCCTTTGAGTCCCCTCCCCCAGCCCGACACAGTGCCTTGCACCTAGGAGGTCCCGGGTGTTCGTGGGATGCCATTGCTCTAGAGGAACTGAAACTAAATGATCTCTAAAGTTTCTATCATCTCTACCCTTCTACTCTGATTCTGTGAGTAATTCTCTGACATCAGCTAAGAAGTAGTCTTCCTTTTGCCCCTCATACATCCCCCAGGAGCTGCCGTCAGTCTCTGGAGCAAAAGACAGAAAGGGAGGGGAGCATCCCGATTTAGAAGGCGACCCACTCCTTAGCAGCTTTACTCATGAGAGTTACAGCAGGGTGTCCTAAGGGACTCTGAGATTCTGAGTTAGGTTTCTCTGTGTCTTTGCGCCACAAATCCTCAGTTCTCGAAGGAATCAATATTTGTCAAACGCATACTAATAGCTGGTGCTGGGTACCTTACTTAAGCTATCTCACTAAGTCCTTCAGACAAGCCTGTGACACTCGTTTTTTTTCTTTATTGCCTTGGGGACCCTAGGTGCTATCTTCTCTTGCTACAGGATCCAACCCCAGTGCTTTGAATAAATCAACCTCAGGACTTTTGGGGCTGGTGGAGAGGGGGAGCAAGCATGTCATTGGCAGAGAATGCAAGTTTTGCTTGATTGAAAGGGGGCGTTTTGATGTAGATGGTTTGAAATATTTAGGTGGAACCTGACTCTTTAGGTCGCTTTCTCCTTTCTCCCCCTTTCTTCCTATCTTTCCCCATTAAAAATGGATGTGTTTCTGTGAACAAAGTCCTCACTGTCTGTGAATGAGGAGTTAGATGATGACTCTGTTGTTTAAATTCCTTGAAATCAATTGATAATTAATGATCTGGCACTTTCTTGGCCAAATGTCTGGTGGGTAACAAGAGAGTGAATGGGGCTAACAAGAGAGTTTTATGGGAACTTCTCCATAAAAATGAGGGAAATGTATCAGCTGGAGTGTTTTCAAGTAAAAAGCTGATGAGAGGTGCTTGGACATCAGAGGCTCCTCTTGCAGTCTGGTTTGAATAGATGGTTCTTAGGATAAACAGGTGCAACACCTATGAAAACTGCTCATGACTTTTAGGGCGCTGGTACCGTCAGAGTGCTTTACCCATCGTTGACCTGCTGGACTCCTAGTTGATTTGGGATTCTCTCTCTTCTCCGATGGCTCTATATCCATTTGCTTAGGGTACTTATCTGGTTAGCTGCTCTTAACGGTGCTTTTTGAAGTCTCCCTGGGTAGAGCAAAGAGCATATGAAGTACATGGCTATGATCATCAGGCATGAAATGGGGGGATGAGAGCCTCTGTAAGTAAGGTCTGACCCATTGAATTTTTCTTATTAAAAACAATAATGAGGGATTTCCCTGGTGGTGTAGTGGTTAAGAATCTGCCTGCCAATGCAGGGGACACGAGTTCGATCCCTGGTCCAGGAAGATTCCCACATGCCGCCGCAGAGCAAATAAGCCTGTGCGCCACAACTACTGAGTCCGCGCTCTAGAGCCCGCGAGCCACAACTTTTGAAGCCCACACACTTAGAGCCCGTGCTCCTCAACAAGAGAAGCCACCGCAGTGAGAAGCCCGGGCATGGCAACAAAGAGTAGCCCCCTGCTGGCCACAACTAGAGAAAGCCCGCGCGCACAACGAAGACCCAATGCAGCCAAAAATAAATAAATAAATTTATAAAAGAAAAAAAGGATTACAAAAAAACATAATGTTTTCTCAGAATCATCATGAACCTTTAATACCCATATATGATAAAGTCTCAATTTGGGATTATATAATATTATATTTCAACTGTGTTTCTGAATCTTGTTTACACGTGGATTTGAACCCGAGTGTCCTCTGAATCTCTCCCTTTCTTCCAATTTCTCTCCTTCTGTTTTGCATTTTCTTTATTATGTACCTAGACGTCAGCTGACCTCTCCTTGCTCCTGTTCCCTTTTTTCCCTTTCTCATCTTTTCTGTCTCCTTCTCCTTCTTCCTTCCCCTTCTCTTCTCTCACTGTAGGTCGTTTTCATAATACATCATAGCTATCTGACCATTTGCAGAAAATTCCATTTGTCATAACCCATTGCTTCTCATGCAGTAGCCTTCCTTGGTACACATTACTAAAAGACTTTGTCAAGTAACTTTGGAATAGTATTTAGAATAACATCCTAAGTAGCAAATTATGAATATTTTCAAAGTCCTAAGTATAGAGACACTTTTCTTGCCAAATGAATCCAGAAAGTAAATTTTGGCTCCGTATTTGTTTTATGCTCCACTCAAATACTACCAGATGGGAGAAGATTAAAAATAACCCTCAAATGTCTTCCTACTCCCACCCCATCATAAACAATCCTTTAGCGTGAAAACCAGCGTCCTGGTGTATGTATACCAAGCTCATTCAACTTTCTGTTTGGGTGGCAAATGTAGATGAACAATCTTTTCATAAGGTGTCACCTTTTGCCAGACTCTGAAGGAACAAGCAGAGCGCTCTCCTCTGATTTTAGGTGCTGAAAGAACCTTTGCGGCTTTGGCCACAAAAGGTTTTCCTTTGGCGCCCTCTAGAGGTTCAAGTGTCTTTCCTAGACCTTGTAGGTGGATAAAGTAGAGAATTAATCGCTTTAAAAAAAAAAAAAAATCTGTGAATTTTAAAAATCAGCATTGTTTGGTTTTCCCTGTTTGGTGACATACAAGACATACTTAACACCTGCTAACGACCTCGGTTAGAAACTGGAATAAAATCCTAACTCCTTACCATGGCCTACTGGATCCTCTGTAAGTTGGTGCTACTTCTCTCGCCAATTATATTTCTGTCTCTTCTACTCCTCAGCCTCCAAATATACTCTCTATTTTCTTGTCTTTCAAATATCGCAAGCTCTTTCCCACTTCTTCACTTCTTAGGCTTTGTGACTGCTGCCTAGAACAATATTTGCCAGGTCTTCACATGACTGACGCGTTCTCAATATTCCAGACTCAGTTCAAATGCCACTCCCTAGTACGTGACATGTCTTATTTTCTCCAGAACACATATACCATCTGAAATTATCTGACTAGTCTATATTTATTGTGTTTCTTCCCCCAGCCCCACACCCCACAAGAATGTAAACACCGTGTAAGAGCAAAGACGTCGTCTATCGTGTTTATCCTTTTATCCTCAGCACCTAGAAAAATGCCAGGCACGTGGTAGGCACTCAGTCACTGAATGAACAAGAGTACTCACTGCATAAACAATATTAGAAAATAGCCAGGTCCCCTGACGTTGTGTTGGTGAAAGCTTTCTACACACATACACACACACGTAAATGTGTGTAAAGCAGTCTTTTACACGTAAACACCTTTGGAGAAATCAAAGCGCAATAATAACTCTTTACATCTGTACAATATTTTACATGTAACCAAGAGCCTTTACATACATGATCACATCTAGTGATAACAAACTGATGGTATCATCCTTCACTTTTATTTCAGAGAAGAAATGACAGTTTCTTAGAAATTTTAAAGGCACATCCCAAAGATGATGAGCCTGGCAGATGGTGAGGTCAGGATTCAAATCCTAGCTCAGAGCCAGTCATTCTTAAGCAACCTTTCAGAGGGTATCCTTCTAAAAACATAAGCGTTTGAAATGACTCAAGAGCGAGAGGTACCTGTTTCATTACTCAAGAGAGTAATACCCCGTATAGCCCACGAATTAACATTTAATGAAAAAGCCAAAGGGCAATCCTAAGGGGAAAGTGATTGAGTTGCTGGGAACAGGCTCTGTGTAGCTAGCTCATCGTCTTGCTCAGTGGGATATAAACTTGTCAACTGAAAGCCATAAACACTGGCGTATCTTCTTTCTCTACATTAATCTTGATTCCCATTAAGAGGATGGCTCATGTTTAACTTAACATTTTCAAGAAGCAGGAAGCTAGAATGAGGATACAGTAAACACACCTCAGCGGCTGTTTCACTTCACTGAAAATGCCATTTTCAAAAGGAACAAATGAGCTGATAATTGCCTTCTCTAACCCAAGCTTGAGAATCGGCTTCTCCTCTTTCCCTCTGGAAGAAAATTATATCTGTGGCTTGACAGGGTAACAACCAAGCTGCAGGTCTCTGCAGATGCCCTATATGAAGAGAGAACGCCCTGTATTCATTTATCTATCGCGTACTTTCCACTGTGGATACGAGGTAGAACCTTAAAAGGGCCAACCAGGAGGTCCCTTGCTATCAGCAAAGAAATGGTTTCTGTTTTCTCCACTCAGTGAACAGTTAGACGAAAGCCGTGAACTTCCCACCCAAAGAGGTTCTTGTCCAGGGCAGATGTGATCCCCGTGTATTTTCTAGGTCTAAGTGGCACTGGAAATACTGAGGAACCCTGAGAAGGTTCAAAGCCCAATTCAAAGGATTCCTTTTCCTTTCCCCCTGAGAAAGTTCAGCTACAGGTAGCACTAGGGCTGTAGGTATTCCTTCCTTGGGGAGCCTCACCCATTTCAAGTTAAATCAGCTTCATTATGTGATTCAAGCCACAGACAGTAGTGCCTTTGTCCAGATTCTCTCTACGACACAGAATTTTCCACTTCTTAAACAAATTGTTTCTCTTGCCAGTTCAATTTACCCATCTAAAAATTCATTACTAAATGACATTATGTGTATGAAGAAAATATTAATGATAAGGTTGTATTTGGTAGGTTCTCTCACCAGGGAGATACATTCTAAGCTCTGTTGCTGTAGTTAGCATTTGATTCTGTCTTAACTGCTGGTGACAATAGTACGAGCTGCCTAACGTTTGAAATTCATCTCATTCTTCAGCTCATTAGTGATAAGATGATAAAGATCATTTAGTTATTGGAAAACTGAGAGGCAGCAATATTTAACTACAAAGACTGCTGCAGGATGCTTCCCTCTTGGGGATTCTAAAATGTCACAGCTAGTGGCTAATTAGCCCTCTGTACCTCTTGGTGAGGCATATAAGCAGAAGTGTCAGAATGGAGGTGATTTCTCCAAGGTAGCTCTATGAGCAAAGGCAGCCAGGTATACAAATCCAGGTGAGTTAGTGCTCAAGGTCATGCTGTCAGATTTGAACTTCTCAAGCAGCAGCCTTTTCTTCCTTGTCTTATACACATCCAAACGAAACAGAAAAGACTAGAGCCAGAAGAATGCTAATTAAATCATGATCGTTAAACTTGATTAATAACGAGGGATTTTTAGCTTGCCATTTGGCCTTTAAAAAATCCTTTTGGGGAAAATGCACCGTTTATGCCAGGTAAGAGAGTGGTGTATGGTATGAGCAGGTGGGGGTCAGGAGAGAAGTAGGCTTTGCATGTGCTTTAACATGCGTTTCTGATCATTTAAATGAAGGGTTAACTTCACAGTAAAGTCAAAGTGAGTATAATGGAATTACCAACATCTCTCTCCCCATGTGTAAAATTTAAACATATGTGTGTATTATATGTCCTTTGTCTATGTCTGCTAACTCAAATCAAATAAAAGGAATCTTAGGACTATTTAATGTACAGCAAATGACATGTAATTTAAATCATCTCAATTTGGTATTTGATATCAAGGTAGATACTTCAGGAAACACAAATGTCCATTAAATGAGTGTAACTGGGGTCCTATTTAACGCACCTCACTAGTTATGATGTGCATTTTTTAAAATGACAAATACCTCCATTTCTGTACATTTTCCTTTGGCAAATTCATATAGGCTTTAAAAAAAAAATAATTGCAACATCCCAGCCTGTCAGAAAATGACTTTCAAAAGCAGATTTGTGTGTCAACATTCCCAAGGGGTTCCTCTGAATGCCCAGAAATGGAAATATTATTCTCTCTTACTTGTGAAAAATACCGAGACTGTCCTTTTTGGTTCTCTTTTCCTTCCTTCCTTTCCTTTCCCTTTTTTTTTTGGTTTTTTGTGATGGAGAGTAGGCTTTGCAAAGGATATTTTTAATGGCATCTGAAATGACAAACTAAATCCCTTCAGCCCTGATCTGTAGACACCTTTGTCCTGGAGTTGCCAATAGGCTTGGCGTCTGTGTATTCAGAGGGTGTTGTAAAACGACGTGTGGTGTGGCCTTTGCAAGACCGCATAATGAATTTGTTTTTCTTCCTACCCGGTAATGTCACCTGACTGCTTTCAGTGGGTCGGAGCATAATTAGGTTGGAACTGGGAAGACTGGGAGGACTTTATTTCTGGAGCAGCTGTTGCTGTGTCATGCTAAGTAGGACAAATGCATTAGTCACATTTACACCTTGATGATTGATGGCATTTTAAGAGCTCATCAAAAATAAGTGAAACCAAGCATTAAAAGGAAAGATTAAAAAAAAAAAGTTGATCCCAAATTCAGTGCTGCTGGCAACGTATAATCAAAGGACACTACTACAGTCGCGCTGCTGTGATACTTCACTGTTGTCTAAATATTTCTGAGGATGCTAATTTATTCATTTCGCAAGTGTGTCTATTTGAGTTGATGCTGCATGTGTTTGTTTTCAGAACATAGGAGACACTTGCAGCATTCATCTCAAACCTTTCCTCTCACCAAGGAATGGGCATTATATGGATGCTCTGAGAGACCAGGAGGTCTAGAATATGCAGTTGGATGGCGTATCGGTTCCCTAGGCATATTGCTCTGTAGCATGTTCTTTGCTTTCTCTGGAATGCAAGGTACCGAAAGCAGAATGTAGGCAAATTTCTGGGATATTTAGGTCTGACCCTCAGTTAGCGGGAGAATCAGTTCTGTAAATGATTTCTCCCGCAGCGTTTTCTTGGGGCTGGAGTAGAAGAACATTAGTCTACCCAGCCAGATAATCTTCCCTGTGCTTTCCCAGGAAACATAATTGGATTTATACACGCCAATTAGATCATGTGAGTTTGTTTATGAAGGACTATTTTAAGAAGTCAGGTCACTTAAGCAGCTACTTCAGAAGCCAGCTTTTCTCGCTCCAAGATTTTTCACAGTCAGCTCTGCAGGGTACAGAAGAATGCAGGGTAGATTAATTAACCGTTGCTGTCCCAGACATTCCAGGGGAGGCCTGGCCATCTCCCAAGGGGAATAAAAGCCATTCTACCAGTGAATGCAACTGTGTGACCACCTTCTCAACCAATGAACTGGGAGTATAACTCAATGTGTTGTCAGATAAACCGCATTTCCTTGTTTCTTTGATATCTCTGCACTGGCCTCTGACTGGGCATGTTTGTGATTCAGTATTTGAATTTCATTCTCAGCTAGATCACGTCTTTTAATATGTGTAATACCTTTTGCACATTCATTAGTCACTGGGGTTTTCTTTCCCTTCCACCCCACTTCCTGACTTATATGCCTAACTCGGGTGTTATGAATTGCAAAATATCTTTGAAACACAAAATTCTCCTAAATCAGAAAATGATAAAAATGGACATGGTGAAGACGTGAGCTAAGTATGAAATTAAATCGTATTAATGTTTGGGGTTTTTTTAATGAGTAAATTTTTAAAACTGTCATCTTTATATAAAGAGCATACCAGTATAAAATGTTCACATGTAACAAGAATTATTTTGTTGAGCTGTCTTATAAACTACATCCTCGTCCTGTGTCAGCTGGTTTTCCAGTTGACTGGAGTAAACCATTTCAGAATCCTTTCTCCTTTTTTCTGTGTGATTATGTGCTGAATACACATGACTGCTTATAAAATAGAGACGACTAAGGATTAGGGAATGCATCGTCAAAATATATGTATTCCTTTAACTCAGAACATGGGGATAAGAAATACAGCAAAACAGAACAGGACCAAAAAAAGAAAAAGAAAAAGAAAAACCCTGCAAGGCCTAAGGCTAGAAGAGATATGGTTGGTGTCCTAAATATTTGGGATACTGCCATGACAAAGAGAAACTGTTTATTTTATGTGTCCTCTAAGACAGAATAACGATCAATGGGTGGTGGTTATACCATGAGAGATTTGGTTCACCTAAAGCTAAGGCTTTGTAACAGATGGACCTGCCCAGGGAGCTGCTTTTTGAAGTGATGAGCTCCCTGGCATGGGGATTTTTCAAGGGAAAGCTGTACAGAAATCTATCAGGGACGGCCTAAAGGAGAATTCCATACAGGGAGGTCTTTTCCTCAAGGTCCTATGGAAACCACCGGTTGCATCTCTAAGCCATCACAGCCACTTTGCAAGCAGGAAAAAAAAAAAAAAAAAGAGGACAAGGAGCAAAGGGCAAGAAGCCAAAATGCCTAAAAGGCATTTGCCCGCTGAGTCGGCGGCCCTTTCAGGAGCTCCTCTGGGACCCTTGCCCAGTGATGTCTGCCTCTATTTTGGGGAGCAGAATTCCGATCCAAGGCCCCTCCGTCAGCAAGAAAGGATGGCAAAAGTAGATTTGATTTTCCTGCTTCTCAGAACATCAGGATTGCATTAGGAAGAAGGGGAGAATGAGGATTGAGTAGGAAGATTATTCAACAAACACTTGTTGACTGACTGTTGGGTTCTGGATTGAGACACGGCTGTGTACTCCACAGTCAGGGTTGTTTCTGTAATGAGGCTGGTACTTGAATGGATTTGGGGAGGGAGTTTGTGACTCTGATGCAGAGGTAAGAAGGTTTGTATTCTCAGATTCTCAGAACACGTCTGAAGCACATCATTCGGTGAATATTTTACACAAATGCAGGTTTTGGGCTCTTTTTACTACAGACCTCTAAAGCATGAAAAATCGAAGCTGCAGTGGATTTCTTTTAAGAGTTGCGTGAAAGGAAAGGTCAGACTTCAGAAAAAATTGTAAATGGGTGTGGATCTTTCTAGGGAAGAATGTAAAGGGACCCTGGGGAAGAGTCAGGAGGTCAGTTATGTAAGCATCACCTTATCACAGACTGAAGGCATCCCGAGCCTGGTAACCAGAAGACATGGCACAAGAGAGCATCTGTCTCATGTTGAGAAGGTCAGGCTTGTCTGCAGCTCCAGGCTCGCCTAGTTGCTCTGTGTTCACAGTAACCCCAGCTAAAAACTGAACAGCTGCCTTGGAGCCCCAGGCAGCCCATTGCCACACAAGGTGGGCAGACAAAGAGCTTAAGCAAGGCTCAATTCCCTCTCCTTGGTACATTGCTACACTCTGCATTTTCAACGATCAGAGCAACGTCGTAACACGTCATGTGCCTACCAGGCTGTGAGCCCCTTGAGGTCAAGGATTGTGCCCTTCTCGTCGTTGTGTTCTTAGCGCCTAGCATAGTACCCGGCACGTGGGCAGTTCTAAATATCGTACTCATAAATGAACGGAATGAATGAATATTACATGGCCCCCTCCTCCCCCTCCACCCCGCGCCAACACGCACAGTCAAACAGTCAGTGAAAAACCAGTGAGAGAAAAGAAACCAGTTTCTCTGGTCAATACAGGCAAAAGCACACCAAATGTCATCCCAGGAAGTGCTTTGGGCAGAAAGCCCCAAGCTGAGTGTTTGCTAGACCTGTGTTAAGGAAGTTATAGTAGATAACATGAAGAAAAATTCAAATCATTATCCAGATCATTTCAGACAAAAGAGATAGAAAAGGAAGAAGGAAGTTAAAAAGCCATGGACCTAAATTATCCATACTTATTCGTCCATTTTAAGAGGTCCGGTCCATCCATGCAAAATAGAGTCCAAGCATTAATGAGGGTCTCAGCCCCTCATTGGCTTCCTTCTTGGTTCTTTAGCGCCCTGGCTCTGAATCCCAGCACCGGCACCTCACTCAGGCTGTCTTTGCTTTGTGGTATACTACCCCAAATCATTTATTTGGCCTGACCTCTCAGTGGTACCCCCTTCTGGTCACCTGTGGATGTTCACCCTCTGGATTCATACAGGGGCAGTTGTGGGCAAGAGGTGCTCCCACCTTCCTACCTGCCTCCGGCACTCCTTGCCAGCCAGGCTGGTCTGCCTCACTCCTAGGAGGAGAACCAGTTGCCCTTGCTGAGCGTAGTAACTCGACAGTTGCTTAGTCTGCCATTTCCCACAGCTTAAAACCTACCACCTAAAGACCAGTTGGTACCCTAACTGGACCAGTTTATCTGTAGACTGCCTAAAGGCAAAAATAAAGCCTGATTTTCCATATTGGAACCCAGTGCAAGTAACTAAAACAGTCTTCGTGACGTCCAAAAAGGTGATGAGTAAGTCACCTGTTTTCAGTTCTGTGACACATTATCCCCCCTTAGTTCACTTTCCTGCTGCCGATTCGTTCAAGAAACAAAATCAAAATCAATCAGAGCCGGCTTATTTTCTTCTAAGTTCAGCATCAAACGTCCCCCATTACTTAATGAGTCTTCCTAGCCTACTGGTGATGGTCAGCTCATTTGCGGGTGGGATCATGGGACCAGTCAGTGCCCAATGAACAGAGGGCCCCCTTCCCAATTTATGAGAGAGATATAGCCTTTGTCTCTTACCAAGTGAATAATGACGTCATGTGCAGCTCTTGGGGGCCCTGCCCAAGCCATTTCAGCCAGAGAGGAGCTGTGAACTGTGCCAATGGACGGTGAGAGATATTTTTGAAACTATGTAAGTACATTTCCTTAAAAACATAGAAACTACAAATTGTCATCATGTTTTTGCCATGAATTTCTCCCAGTGACATTGGCCAAATGGCTTTGGCTTCTTCAGGTACAATTATCTTGATACCTAAAAGGGTTTTGTGAGTAGGGGGAAAATGCAGAATTATGAAGATTTTCCTAGTACCCAGACCTAGCTAGATATTCCTCCTTCTTTGACCACATTACCCCTACCTGCCTATTCTTCCTGCCACAGGCCGTACTGCTGTTTGTCTCCGCATCTCTCTCTCTCACCAGCCAGGCTGTGAGTTTCACAAAGGCAGGGGTTGTGCCTGAGTCACGGGTGTGTCTCTACCACTGAGTCTACTGCTGGTTACATACACTCTTCCTACTCAAGTGCTTTCAGGGCTTGCCCTTCAACTCTTAAATGTTGAGGCTTCTTAAATTCCCATCCCGTACGTCTCCCCATCACCCTGGGCCATCACGTCCTCCTTTAGTTGACGACCATGCACCCATGTCCTACATCTGTATCTCCAACCCTGTTCCGTCTGCTACGCTGAAGACCGGGGTATTTCGTGGCCTGCTGGACGCCTCCAGGCAGCTCAGTCTCAACAAGTCAAAAATCAACTCCCAGTCTCCCAGCATCTCTGTGAAATCCTGATGGTTTCATCTCCCATCGCTGGGATCTGTCCAAATCTCTCCATCCTACTCATTTCATTCTAGTGCAGCATGTCCTCCCCAACGATTTCTCAATTTTTTCATCCCTCGTGCTCCTCCAGGCCGTCCCCACCCCGCAAGGGTGAGCTTCTCTCAAATGCTGGTATTCTCACCACCTCACACCACTGGGTAAGTTCCACAGTGGAATCCCATCACCGGGTTTCCTGGGTACTTCATGCTGGCTTATGCCTGAATGTTTTTCTGGAACAATTCTTCTGGCTCCTTCCTTCCTTGTCTGCCAGCTCAGGTGTCACCAGCTCCAGGAAACCTCCCCTGTACCCCTTCTTCAAGACCCATGCCAGCTTAGGAACAAATGGTCTGGGTGTAATTGTCTGTTTGTTTGAGAATCTGAACTCAGATTAGGTGTGTAATGGAGGAGGGGCAGGCAGACGTTACCAGATTTGACAAAAAGACGAGCAGTTCCTCGAGCAAGATGTTTTCAGTGGGAGAGCGTCGGTGTTGAGCATTGCCCTGCCCCAGACCTACACATCTCACGGGAGGAGCGTCAGTGTGTGGAGATCACAGTGCAGGATGTGGATTCAGACCACCTGGGCTAGATCTGCCGTTTATTAATTTCAGGACACCCTCAAGGGCCTTAATCTTTCTGTACCTCACTTTCTTTAGCTGTAAAATGGGAAGAATCATAGTAAGCCGGAAGATCATTGAAGAGATGAAATAATACGCTCAAGTTAGTATTTAGAGTATTTAGTTCCGGGCCTGGTACAAAGAATCACACAATACCTTTTATGTTTTATTATAACTTAATTTTCAAAACAGTCACCCTTTTTCCTGGAGTCCTCTGCCCTGAGTGGTCCTTTCCTGGGCTTCACTTGGCTAAACCCATGTGTTTTTAAGACCAATGCTCACAAACTTTAATGTGCTTTGGGATCACATGGAGGTCTTGGTAAAATCTTTGGATTTAGGGGGAACCCAGGATTCTGCATTTCAAACAAGTGCCCGGGTGCTGGATACTGCTAGCCCGCAAATGATAATTCGAGGAGAAAGGCTCTGGAATTCAGCACAGACCCCGCCTTTTCTGCAGTGGGTTTTCTGACGCTTTACCAGGCGGGTTTAAGTCCCTTGGCTTGCCTCATGCCCTTTACATCTCCCTGTTATTCATTCACTTATCCTTTCATTCAGTCCTTCATGCATAAATATTTATGGAGTACCGCTGCGTGCTGGGTGCAAACAGTAAGGATACTGTGGTGAGGAAAAGAATCCAGAATCCTACTATTAAAGGGATTATAATCTAGAGTAAGAGACACCCATCGATCAAATAGTGACCTAAACACGTGAAAACTTTCAAACTGAGTTAAGTGCTTTTAAGTCAGGTGACCTGGTTTAGTGCCAGGCAGTGACCAGGTTGAGGCTAGTAAGGCACCCAGGGTGCAAAGCATAAGAGGCACTCACTTCAGGTGCCGACTCTGCACTGGTACCACCCTGACAGGAAGTGCTTTCTTAAACTGTACACCCTAGGAACCCAGCTGGCCTTACCCTTGTCCTGGTCCTGGTTTCTATTTAAAAGAAAAAAACCTGACTTGAACTGAGAGGAGGAAAGTATTCTTAATTAAGACCTGGAGGAGGAATAGGGGTTGGTAGGTGAGACTGGAATTATAGTTTCCTTATTTGTTTCTATTAGTAAACCATATACACTTTGAGGACAGGCGCTGTCCTTTTGTCTGTCCCTGGAATGGACATTGGCACATCATGGGAAAAGCTTGTAGCAGAGGCTTCTTGAGTCAGTGCCTGGAGAATCATCTTAGCATCAGTATTTCTGCTTCCCTTCTTATAGCTGAGGCTGCTAAGCTCAAGAGTATTACATCATTTCCCTTTGGTCAGTCAGCTAATAAAGGATTTTAACCACATCTGTCTCATTTCAAAGCTGCCCCTCGATTTGATGTTTTTTTAAGGCCATTTTATCTCAGTGAACTCTGCTAGTTTCAGAGGCGATGAGTTAAAAGTAATAAAGGGAAAGAAAAATGAAATTTGTATTCCAAATCGTAGCACTGCGTATAACGATGTTATCGTTCTATGGAGCCAGGGGGCTGGTACATGGTATTGAAAGTAGCACCTAAGAGTCATCAAAAGATTGACCTCGGACTTTACATCCAAGACAGAGCAACTTTGTACAGACCACGCCACCTGTCTTGGCCTTGGAATGAATTCCTCGCAGCTCTAAAATTCTATCACTAGGAAATGACTTTTGAGATGGCTCCGTGCTCTACAGTTTGTATTCCTGTGAGTTACAGTGAATGTGTATATGAAGAATTGTATGCTTTCCTGGTTTATTTTGCTCCCAAGATCAGATAATGACACAGCCCATACAGAAAACATAGCTGGCTGAGGTCTGTAACCCCTGAGAAGGAAGAGAAATCTGAGTAAGGGTATAGCAGACGCTGAGAGAATTACTTACTAGATGGTATTTAATTTCTCCTAGTGGTTTAGTTACATTGACACCGTGCATTGTAAAATTGTATGTGATTTTAGTCATTCGATTTGTTTCCAAGGGAATCGTAACTGAGATATTTAATTGACAGACAGTTGTTTCCTTTGAATATTTAATTAGTGATTTTGTGGAGCTTGTCAGAATTGCCCATCTAGCTTCTACAAAATGCGCATGTCAGCTGTGATCAACAAGCCGTTTTACGTCAGTGTTACCCAGGAGTGATGGAGCTGGGCATCCGTGCAGCCTGAATACCTACAACCTGGAGTCTGGCTTCTGTGGTTTCCTATTCTTTGTCTGCAGACCCCAGGAAACAGACCCCAGGACCTCGAGGAACTAACTTCATCCTGCTGTACGTTAGTCACATCACCTGTAACAAGATGAGGATGTAAGATATCTGCTGTCAAAACTTCACAGTTTATAGATATGAAAGGACTTGATGAATATGAACGATTGTTGAGATGATAAACAGGAGTAACCAAGCACTGGAAACCAGTAAAGCACTGGATAGCAGCAGCAGCAGCAGTAGTAGTAGTAATAGTAGTAGTATTTCTGTAACACAGATGGGCCTGATGTGGTTGGTTACACATTGCCAGGCTGCCTAGCTCTGAGATGGGGCTGGAACTGGCCAAACACAGGACAGCAGTCCACAGGCTGAGTGCCTGATTGCTTATATGTGGAATCTTAAAAAAAAAATGATACAGGGGCTTCCCTGGAGGTCCAGTGGTTAAGATTCCACGCTTCCACTGCAGGGGACATGGGTTCAATCCCTGGTCGGGGAACTAAGATCCCACATGTCTCTGAGGTGCAGCCAAAAAGAAAGAAAAAAAAAAAGCAAAGTAAAATGATACAAATGAACTTATTTACAAAACAGAAACAGACTCACAGACTTAGATAACAAATTTATGGTTACCAAAGGGGAAAGGTGGGGGGGAGAGGAATAAATTGGGAGTTTGGGATTGACATATACACACTACTATATTTAATCAACGAGGACCTACTGTATAGCACAGGGAACTCTGCTCAATATTCTGTAATAACCTATAAGGGAAAAGAATCTGAAAAAGAATAGATATGCATATATGTATAACTGAATCACTTTGCTGTACACCTGAAACTAACATAACATCGTAAATCAACTAAAGTCCAATATAAAATGAAAATTAAAACGAAAACAGTGGGTGACATGACAATTCTGCCCTGGCCGTTTCCAGCAATAATAGCCATTTCCCACTAGAAGCAAAACCTGCACCTCAGGGTGAGCGGATGTGCCCTCAGTTTCAAGCTACACATTACTTAAGTGTTTCATGTACAAAAGTATCAGTCATCAGGAATCACCCCTTTGCCATGTACTTAGAACATTCTTGCAGGGAAGCAAAACCATTTTTTCACTTAAATGCTGTTATGTCTCCACACAGCTTACCACACTGAAGTTTTTCCTCATGAAAAGTCCTTCCTAATTTTGTGGAAGGTGGAAACAAATTTTCACTTGATATCCTGCCCAAAATACCTTGGTTTGAGGTAATGTGGGTGTAAAAAAAAAGGCTGAAAAGATCATTTTTACATCTAGTTGATAAACTTAATTGTTTTTCAGTCCCATCTCAGGCACGTGCACATAATTCAAACTGGGAACCTATCCCAATACTAAACAACCATTAAAGGGCAGCAAAATGAATCCATTGTCAATAAAATTAGCAGGGAAACTCATAGCGGGGTAAATATCAACTTCCCGCCAACAGAGAGGATAAACAGAAGAGGATTTAGAAGAGCAGCAGTGTTTTTTTCAAACTAGACTAAGCCCTCAAATATAAAACTAATGAAAATGACACTGCAGGGTGGTAAGAGTGGAGGGAGACCCACTCTGCCTCTCTTTGTGCTGCATTACCATTCATCCTCTTTTACTGCTTCGCCGTTCTTCTGCCCAACCTGCCGAGGCACCCCCAAGGTTCCACTGAACACTGTTTGAGAACCACTTCTTTAAAAGACCCCCCCGCCCCGCTTCCAGACACCTGAGGAGGAATTTTATTGGGCTTGCTTTGCTACCACCTATTCCCTGTTGTCTTACTGGTTTACAGTCTTCTAACCAGCAGTGCAGATATCTGATAGCATCTAGGCTCTGGGATCAGTCAGTGGAACAATTTCTAATTTCCAGGATGCTCCGTGTACAACACATTCTTTGTACTGAAGTGCTTTCTTCAAATACTCCAAGATGCTGTCCTTTCCCTATCAGGTACAGTAAAGTTCGTGTGACAACCTGATTCTCCAGTAAGTTATAAGGTCCCTAAGAGCAGAGACTATGTCATATATGTTGAATACATGAACAAATAAACCATAAAAAAAAAAAAATAAATACAAGACCCCCTTCCAAATCTTTGGGCTTTGAGACCTTAACTTAGATGTTCCAAAGGGAGAACCAGGTAGAAGAGCTGAGCACACTCACATCTGGCAACGCCTCGCGGTGTGTGTGTTGTGTGGTTCACATATGTCCTGTCCACTCTGAATGGTGTATCTGTGCAGTAGAATTGCATCCCTCGTTTCAAAATGAAGAAATTGACGATCAGAGATGAATTTGGCTACAGTCGTTCCGATTGGGTGTAGCCAAGTGAGGATTTAAACTCAAGTCTGTTTGGTACCAAACATACATGAGTTCCTGCTGCCTCCCCCCCCATGCCCCTGCACATGCCAGACCGACATTTAAGTAAATGTATATTCACATTTAATAATGCATGTTCCTTTCACTTATCAACTGTCTACAATATGCTGAACTTGAGGAAGGCAAAGTCAAATAAATATTTCCTGCCCTCAAGGCATTTATATTACCAGAGGCAAGAAAGAAAATTTATCCATCGATGCCTGGGCCGCCTCCTATCGAGGCTCTAGGGAGAGCTGCAGTGGCTTTCATGCCCTGATGCTCTAAAGGTCTGAGACACAGTCTGCTCCTTTACCTGGCTTTCTGTGTGTGCCGCCTGCGCTCAGAGTAGAATTAACATTTAGACAAGTAACTGAGACTGAGAAAAGTCTAAAGTTCTGATGACTTCCTGGTTCCCCAGCCTTCTTCAAAACCAGATTAACGGATACACCAGAAGGAAACGGGAAAAGAATCATTACATAATTTATTAAAATAGGCACACCAAGCCCTTATTTTAACCCACATACCTACTAGCAAAGATCAATCTCTTTCTTTCCTGCCTATGTTTTGAGAGTAATCTAGCCCTAGTTGCCCACAGGATTCTGAGTTACCCTAAATTGCTTCATGTACGTTAAAACGTTAAGCCATTTGAGGACATGCCTGTTTACCTGGGGCAAGTTTCTGCGCACAGACTGTGCTTCAGACACTGCTGGGTGGCTGCCGACAGGCACTCTTCTTTCTTTCTTGCATATAGAACCAGCCTTGGGGAGGTAATGTGACCAGACCTCTGTGTGTGTGTGTGTGTGTGTGTGTGTGTGTGTCTATCTCGGGTTTGCGTGTGTGAGTTTATATATATATATATATATCAGGTGTGTGTGAGTGTGTGTGTGTGCGCCTGTGTGCCTTCTTTGTAGCTTGGGATAGCCAATAAGGTAGAAGTGGTACTCATCACTGGAAGGTTTTGGATAGCTTTGAAAAGATGCCTGACTCTTCTGGGAAGTCTGCTTTTTTTACACCCACCCCACTCTAGTCATCTTTCTGCCTGGTAAGCAGATGTAATGGCACCTCCACCAGCCACCTCAGGCCATGAAAAGACCTTGAGGATGGAAACCACACAGTGGGATGGTGGATCACAAAGAAATAAGGATTCTAATAAGGAGGAAGGAAGGAAAGAAAATGATAATTATGTGAGGTGATGGATATGTAAATTAGCTTGATGGTGGTAATCATTTCACGATGCCTATGTATATCAAAATATCAAGTTGTAAATCTTAAATATATGCAGTTTTTATTTGTCAGTTATACCTCAGTAAAGCTGAATAAAAAACTTAAAAAAAGAAATAAGAATTTTAGGACACTGATAATACTATTGAGGTCACCGTACCAGCCCTGGACGGCTCATCCCTAGACATTTTTTTGTAACACAAAATAGACTCCAAGTTTGTTTAATCCACTATTATTTTACTTCTTCATTACCAACATCCAAATGAAAGTTCTAATCAATACTGGCTGCAAAACGTATTCATGGTGTATTGACCAATAAATAAACATTGACTACTTCTTGAGATAACATCGCAACTCTTCTCTTGATGACCTGATCGTCTAAGACAAACAGAGCCATTTTCATTTTGTGATTTTTTTTTTTTTTTTTGCTCCATATTTGAGGTTTGGGGAACATAAAGAAAGACCCAGATCAGATGTTGTGTCATCTGATATGTTATTCATAGCCCTGGAATAAATGCCAGGCAATAATTAAGGCTGGAGAAGACTTGTAGGACTATGTCCCAAGGGAAGAAAGTGATGCCTTCCTATTTATAACTCTTTGAAATTGCACTGGGCTTTGTGAGATTAAAAGGCATCCCTGGAGGTGCTTAGCAGAAGCCAGATGCCCATTGTCAGGGATTTGGGGCAAAAGGCAAAGGGTTGAACTAAATGATTTTTAAGATCCCTTCTAATTCGAAGCTTATGACTCTGTGACTCTTGGGTGTTATAAATAATTGGTTACATGTAGAATAATTGGACTCTAAAAAGAAATCCAAGAAACCTTCTAAATCTCATAGAAGAAGCGGGGGACATTTACATCCTGCAGTTCCCCTAACTTTGTCCTCTTCGCGGATCTTGATCTCAGTGAATCCAGGGTTCTCTGGTCCATCCTTGCAGTTGCCCAAACCAGAAAGCCCAAGGCATGCCTGTCACTTCTCCATCTCTCAGTCCCCATGGCCAACCTATTGCAAGTTCCTGACAAGTTTCCCTCCTGAATATGCTCACATCCATCCGCTTTATCTCCGCCCCTTTCACTTCAGTACAGGAGACACTGTTCCTCATCTGAATCACAGTTGCCACCCTACACCCAATTTAGATCCTTTACGATCTACTGTCCACAGTGTCACCAGGGTGGAGTTTTTCTTATGGGGATGATTGCTGAGAATCCTTCAGTAAATGTCAGTAGCTTCCCATTGCTCTTAAGGCAAAGGCAGAACTCCCTCTTGAGACCCACGTTTTAGATCTGGCCTCTCTCTTCCTCAGGTAATTCCATTCTTGATCTCATTCTCACTCCTGAAGTCATGATGACTTTTGTTCAGTTCCTTGAAAGACCCATGTCTCTTTTTGCCTCTGAGCTGTCTGAGTTTCTGTTCCTCCTTTTCCTGAGAAGCTCTTCCCTCGTTCTCCGCACAAGGAGCCTTTATCAGGGAGGCTTCCTCTGCCCTTTCTTAGGTCACAACTTAATCACATTTTACATGCCCCCATACTTTTCTTAGATAACACATACCACCGTGCCTGTGTGTGTGTGTGTGTGTGTGTGAGAGAGAGAGAGAGAGAGAGAGAGAGAGAGAGAGAGAATTTGTTCCATGTCTGTTTTTCCACCAGAGAGTAGGTATGATGTAATAAGGAATGGGTAAGATTTGCTTGCATATGTGAATACTCTCAGCCTCCCATGTTTGACAAATATTTATATAAGAATGAATAAATGAATGGGAATACCCAGGGCTGATATTCAAGGCCAGATGGTCGTTCTGGCTTCTCTAGAGGATGTATTACAATAGATTTTAAGGTCCAAGAAGTTAAACTAATTGTGGGTTAGACTAGGGTTCAGATTAGTGCTTCTGTGGGCTTCTGGTCTCTTTCTTTCTGGTTCAAGTCCTGGGTAAGGCTAAAAATTGCATATAAGATATTTTCGGTACCAGGAGATGAATAGGAATCACACCAAGGGAAGAGGACCTAATGAGTTTGCCAAATTGTAACTCCAGTGATCCTACACAAAATCATCATGCAAGCGTGATGCTTTTCTTTTAAAAGTCCATGTTCTGGTAAAAAAAATACTCATGGCCTCCACAGTCTTTAAATAGATAGTATCATTAAAGAGGCAAACACCAATTTTATTAAACATAATTATTCTTATCTTATTGCTTATTTCTTATGGTGGATCTCAATAATGTTGAGTTATCAAATAAACGTATAAGATCTGTTGACCTCATGAAGAGGAAGTTGACACAAATACTGGATTGGATGGTTAATTAGATAGATAGATAAATAGGTAGGTAGATGAAAGGAAAACGTACATACTACTGGGTTGATTTTTGAGTAATACAGGCATTTATTTGTCCTCCCAATTTGGGGAATGAGTCTGGGAAGGATAATGAACATTATAAGTAGGATATAGATTACTACACTTAATCTATACATTTTCTACTGAATACCAGTTCTGCTGGAATACCCCAATGACAGAGAACTCACTCCATCCCAAGAAGGTCTTTGCATTGTGTGGCAACCTACTTGTAGAAAATACTGTTTGTTGTTGACATGGTATGGGCAGCTGCCATATTTTTTGTGTTGCAAAGAGCCAGGACCACCTAAGATATCTCAGATCATTATTTTCATTAATCCCAACATTACCTTTATCTCCATCACCACCATCATCGTTCCTTTTCTCCTCCCTTTTCATCATCTCCACAAGAGCCCCTGACATTTCTGTCGTATTTTGAGCCAGAAGAAATTGTCATTAATTCTGACTGGGGACACAGGAAAATTTCACCGTGGTGGCAGGTGAACTGGGAATTCAAGGGTAAGATTTAGAGATACCAACAAAATGGCATGGTTATAAGGCGAGACCTCCACTGCTGGAAGATGAGATGCCCATATCCACGTCCTCCGCTACATTCTAGTTTTCAGGAACACTTCTGTATTTCCTCTCAAACAGAAGAAGGTGTTTTGGCAAAATGAGTGAGAAGAGATGCTCTGGAGCTAGAGTGCTCGGGTTTGAATCCTGACACCACCACTCATCAGCTTGTGACCTGGCAAGTTATTTAACCTCCTTAAGCCTCAGTTCCCTCCTCTGTAAAATGGGGATAGTTATAGTATGTATCTTATAAGGGAGGTGTGTGCATTAACAGAGGTGATGTGGGTAAAGTCTTGGGACAGTGCTTAGGCCCAGTGTGTTACCTGTTACTACGCGGTTCGCAGTGAAAGCCTAGTGAGGGCGCAGAGACCTTGATTCTTAATTCACCATCATATCTCCAGCAGCTAGAACAGCGCCTAGCACATAACTGATGCTCTGTAAGTAATTATTGAATGAATGAACAGAGCAGCTGGGGAGAGTGACATGGCCAAAATGAAACAGCTGGCAGAAGGCTCAGGCCAAAGCACTAGCGAATAGCCTGGTTAATGAAAATGTATGCCTCTGATATTTTTAACTTATTTCCAAACCATTTGATGGAAGGCTGAAAGAATATATTTAATACAAACATCACTTCTCCAAGATGGTGTGTTTTACCAAAAGGAAAAAAAAAGAACTGCCTCTCTTCCTTTGAGTGTTCTCTGTGACCTTTAAAAAATAATAATAGCTAAAGGATTCAGTACTGGAACTCTCTTGAGTCACTATTTTGATTAAATATTGAAGGAGAACATGTATTTCAAAGCCCACTTCTTCCCCATGAACCAACTACTTCAAACGAGCCACTCACTCAGAGCACTCATACCAAAAAGTACTTGGCATTTGTAATACAATTTATATTTTAAAGTTTTCTGATATTTCATGTACCAGATGGTATAATATCTTGGTTATAGAGTTACTAGCAAGTTACTAGCCCTGCTGCTTATCAGGCTTGGAAACTTGGGCTTGGAAGGTTTCTTAATATCCAGACACGGGGCAGGCTACCATCCTGGGCTGTTCATCTCTTAGGGGGATTTTTTTTTCTCTGACGTGGTGTACTTCTCTGTCACCATTTCTAAAATTCTGATGGGCAGAGGAAATTAACTGCTAATAGGCTGTGATTGCTAATTGGCTCCGATGCCTGCTCCCAGTGGAGAGTGAGGTCAGAATTGCTGGGGGTCAAAAGTGAGAGCAGTGCCCTCCGGCAGCTGCCTCCAGACGTTTCCAGGAGACGGTGTGTCTCTTCTAGCACCTGCTGCTTCCTGGTTTCCCATCCCAGACCCTAAAGAGCAATTATGCAAACATATGTCCTGTACTTCAATTCAAAAGCCAAGGCGGGGACTCCCCTGGTGGCGCAGTGGTTGGGAATCCTCCTGCCAATGCAGGGGACACGGGTTCAAGCCCTGGTCCGGGAGGATCCCGCATGCCGCAGAGCAACTAAGCCCGTGTGCCACAACTACGGAGCCTGCGCTCTAGACCTGCAAACCACAGCTACTGAAGCTTGAGAGCCACAACTACTGAGCCCACCTGCCACAACTACTGAAGCCTGTGCACCCAGAGCCCGTGCTCCACAACAAGAGAAGCCACTGCAATGAGAAGCCTGTGCACTGCAACGAAGAGTGGCCCCCTCTCTCTGCAACTAGAGAAAGCTCACACACAGCAATGAAGACCCAACACAGCCAAAAATAAATTAATTAAATTAATTTATTTAAAAAAAAAAAAGCCAAGGCGATTGTCTACAGAAGGACTCGGAGTGGGAGCAAGGAATTCCAGTCTGAATTCTTCCAGTCATCTAGCTTGGATTTCTACTGCACTTTACAATCACGGGCATTCCAAATGTGAGGGGATGCTCAGGACACCAAAGGTCCCTTCTAATCCAAGGAGGAGTCCTTTCTCCAATGTCCTGGATGGGTTGGGAGGATGACTCAGAGCTGAAGAAACTTTAGGAGAGCTCAGGAGGCCATTTTGTATTCTGTAGGTTCCAGCAGATGGACCAGTGGCTTTTCAGAGGGTAACTCCTGGACCGAATGTGTCATCAACGCAGCCCCTCCCCTGCTGCAAACCTAGCATGACTCCCCGTTTCATGCTGGTCAAGCCGGTGTCCCTCAAGTGGTCCACACCACCCACTCTGACCGTCCACCTTCTGCCCTGGGTCCTACTACTCTCCCCCTTGCTCACTCTGCTCCAGCCTTAATCTCTCCTAGAAATTCTTTGAGTATACCCTCCTGGCCTTACCACTGGCTCTTCCCTCTGCCTGGGATGTCCTTTGCCCAGAGATCCCTGTGATTCGCTCACCCTCCTCTTTCAAGTTTTGGCAGGAAAGCCACCTTCTTGGGGTGAGAGCATCTACCCTGATGCCCTCATTTAAATTTGTAAAACTCTCTCCCACACGGCATCCCCACCCTCACCCCACATTCCTCTCCTTTTTACGATGCTCTATTTTAAAAACACATTTTTTATACCTTCTACCTCTCCAGATAATTTACTTAATTGTATTATTTACCTCTGCCAGCAAGGCAGGCATACAGATTTTTAAAAAATGATGTCCATCTTTCACTAATGTATCCCCAGAGTCCAAAACTGTGCCTGGCACATAGTAGGCCCTCAGGAAATATTTGTTGAACGATGAAGGAAGGGATGGATTTCCATTATTAACTGTGTCTTCTTGTTTGCTCTTGTTCTCAGATGGACACAGGCTTCTTAATCTAGGTGTTAGGATTAAAAGCAAAGTCTTCAGGAAAGAGGCTGGATGCTTGAAATCTGCAGACTTGGATCTGCATTTTGGGCCCAGTCCCCACTACCTTGCCGCGTACACGGACAAGGGTTTTCACCTCTCTGAGCCTCATGTCTCTCATCGAAAAATAGGTGTCTTAACCCCCATGCCGACCTATTGTGGTAAAGGAAAAATATTTTTATAAAGCACCACGCATCTCGGAGATCCTCAATAAATTTAACTATTATTTTTATAACGGTGACAGCTGGATAAAGCTATATGTTATGAATTATTTAAAGATCAAATAACCAAAATTATAGAGAAGGCAATAGGCATATATGAAATGAGTTTTTAAAGTCTCTGTAAAATGGATTAGCTTATATCTTGTCTGTCATCCTCTATTTTTTGCCTTTTGCATTTATCAAGGCAATTGCTATGAATGTTTGTTGATAATGGAATATATACTCCACATTATTCCTTTGGATATCTGCATGGTTTGCTTACCTTTTGGGTGGGGGTAAGGTGTTCTGCTCCAATACAACTTAACCAGAGAAATCTTTATTTTTCTCCGTAGTGCTTTTCACCGATGCACAGGAAATGCTATGATTTTGCATTCCTTTGTTTATTGTCTGTGCCCCATAGGTTGAGGAAGGGAGTTGGTCTATTTTGTTGACTGACGTATCCCCAGATCCTAGAGCTGTGCCTACACTTACTGAATTGAAGACACTACTCTTTATTAAGCAATTTCCCAGGAATATAGCTCGAAGGTTTATATAGTTGGCCTGTGCCACACGTAGGATGACCATATGTCATACTGTGCCCAGGACACTCCAGATTTGTGGCTACCCCCTTTCACTCTCAGAAATATCCCAGTTTGCAAAATAAATGATATTGTCCTGATAGCTATGGCATCCAAAAGAATTAAGCACGACAATAATCCTTCATTAAAAGAGCACATAGTCTAGATGAGAAAGGGGAAGAAATTACTATTGATAGTAACAACCGACATGTAGTGACTGGTCATCATATGTCAAGGGATCCGTGTACTCACCTCTCTCAATCACAACCACCTATGAAGTACGTACAGTTATTATCCCCATTTAACACATGAGGATGCCTGAAGCTTAGAGAGATTAAGTAAAAGTCCCATCTCCCCACTGTTAGTAAAAGGCAGAGCTGGGATTCAAATCCCAGAAGCATATCTTTGCACTACTTGGCTAGAGTAGCAGACACCGTGGTGGGGCTTGTCCATACATGAGCTCTTTTTCCCTTGAGGCAATCCTGGAAAGTTAATTGTCCCACTTTTTAAAGCTGGCAAAATAGGCTTAGTTGTGTTCAGTGGCAGAATTAAGAGCCAGACATAGGATAAGCATAGTTATGAAAAATTGCGAACAGGATGGTGTTAGGTATGAGTCACCATGGGCTGAAGGCATTTGATGTTCCTGGCTTCCACGGTACTTTTACTACGTAATGTGTCACAAGGTATATAACTCAGCCTTATAGACCAAAACACTTGGCACTCACTCATAACCACCATGGACTTAAATGTCAGAAGAACATTTTATTTGATTCAAACATTAAGTAAGTAAACTTGAAAAAGTAAGAGTAAACTAAACCCTTGGTAACAGATTAGCCAATGTCTATTCCCTACTGCAGAGGTTGACCCATGTTTGTCCTTCAATAGATTGCCATTTTTCAACTGCTCTCTTCTCTATACTCATCTGAGAAAAGAAATGCTGGGAGACTGCTTTATCCCCCGACCCTGTAAAAATTGTATAGTTGAGAAACTTTATAAAGTTATTCCCTGTAAAGTTACCTTCTCTATGCATTGGACTCCTCGACTTGGATGTAATAAACCAGTTTTTTCATCTCTCCAAGTCTATGTGATACTCCTTTGTAACAATAAACACACTTTTTTTGTAAAGTAAAGCAGACGGTAATTTGACCTTCTTTGGAGGAGTCAGGATCAAGGTTTAGGTGACTTGAGAAAATACTCCAATTTTTGGTGCATACTGTACTTTATCAGAACAGCAGAGACATTTTAAGACAAAACAGGCTCTTAGTGAGGTACTAATTTTAGCTCAGTAACTAATGATGAATCAAAATGTTTCTTCAAACCCAATCACCCAATAAAAATTTCCATAGTAACCAGCACATTACACAACACATCCTTCATGCTCACACCAAAAACTTCCTTAGGAACTGCTGCTACCACCTCCTTGACTCCGCCATCTGCTATGTAGCGGGAAGGAGGAGGAGATGGTGGGGGAAACTGGCGAGGAAAAGGTAGTTCTGATCTGTGCAAATCGTAGGGAAGAGGGAGTCTCGGGGCAGAGGTATACTGGATAGAAGAACCATCTTCTGTGGAACTCTATACTGGTTTTCACCGTGATCTAGAAGTGGCTCAACCCAAGAGCGCCAGGCTGAAGCAAGATTAGAGCTTCAACAAGAAGCCCTCTCCCCTTTCCCTCCCCCTACCTCACATACTGTAGGGTCATCCTCCCTGCTTTTCCTCTGCCTGGAATAATTGTTGCCTGCCTCTTTTATTGGCCAACTCTTCCTCATTCTTCAGGTTTCATTTAAATATTCCATCCCCAGAGAGGTTTTCCCTGAACTACTTGATCTAAGTTAAGGTCCCCACAGAATGTCCCACAAGGAAGGGACCTTGGTTGTCTTATTTGCCATGGGAATCTAAAACAGACATGGAGGCAACCTAGATGTCCATCAACGGAGGAATGGATGGAGAAGATGTAGTACGTATATATGATGGAATGTTACTCAGCCATAGAAAAGAGTGAAATGACGCCATTTACAGCAACATGGATGGACCTAGAGATTTTCATGCTAGGTGGAGTGGGTCAGATAGAGAGGGACAGATATCACGTGATGTCACTTATATGTGGAATCTAATTTAAAAAACGATACAGATGAACTTGTTTATAGGACGGAAACAGACTCACAAGTCTCGAAATCAAGCTTGTGGTTACCGGAGGGGAAACAGGGGGGGAAATGACAGATTGGGATTTTGAGACTGGTACATACACACTACTATATAGAGAGTGGATAACTGATAAGGACCTGCTGTAGAGCACAGGGAGCTCTACTCAATATTCTGCGGTGGCCTATATGGGGAAAGAATCTGAAAAAAGAATGGATATATGTGTGTGCGTGTGTGTGTGCGTGTGTGTGGGGGGTTCACTTTGCTGTACACCTGAGGCTAACAGCATTGTGAATCAACTATACTCCAAAAAAATTTTTAATAAACTAAAATAAAACAGTGCCTAGGTCATTCTTTTGAGGCTCAATAAATATTTATAAAATGAACGAAGAAAGAAGTGAAGTATCTAAGAGACTGTCATCATCCTCCTCCATCTAATGGATGGTACAAATTATATTCATTAATTAAATCATTCATTCAACAAATATTGGAGGCTGACAACATTAGTGAGGGTTGTGAATGCGTCTTGGTTATTACAGTTTGGGTCCTCTGAGAGGCAGACTCTGAGAGGGAAGTTAGTGTGTCGGAAGTTTCTTAGGGGATGCTTTGGGGATCAGCAGCCTTGGTAGGGAAGAGGAGGAAGTAAAACCAGACAAAGGGACAAACTGAGCTGTGATGCGGTTTCAACAGCAACCTCAGTAATCCCGTGGGGAGTTCTGAAGCTGGGATGATGTTTCTGAGCTGGAGTTATGAGCATTTATACCTCCATGTGGATCAGTCTTGGAGAATGACCTTGGGTGAGGAGTCCCTCTCAGCTGAGTTGATCCTCAAAGGATAACAGCCAAGGGCTGTCTGCCAGCAGTAATCCTAGGAGAATGCATCCCTGATTCCTGAAGGGAGACCTAATGGCTCATCCCAAGATACACCACAACTCACCCCTGGGCCACTAGCATCCACATGTACACACAAGTTCTGAGAGTTGTTTTGCTATGACCCTGGTGAGCCTCTCTTCTTTGGGCGAGTTTAGAAGAGGACAGTAAATGAGATAAACTACAGTCCCCTTTGCTGAAGCTGGTCTTGGGGCCCAAACTGATATACGTGGTCTCCCTCCTCTTCTCTTTGTTCCAGATTCCCCTCAACCCCAGCTAGCATCTCTGCTGGTTTTGGTGGTTTACCTGATGGCACGATGCAGAGTCTAACCCCTCAGGCATTTGGGCCTCTGATCACCATGCCTTTCCTAGGCCAGGGTAGAACCCCTGCCTGAATGGTGACTCTTCTTGTCTCCGGCCCCTTGGCATAAGGAGCCCAACATGCCACATTTTTATAGTTCAGTGGGACTATTACTGTGTCGCTTGGTGGAAGTAGTCAACCTGTGGAAAGCTGGAACTCTAAAGCTATAGAATCCAGGGTTTCAGGCTCCCCAAGTGGGTCACTGGGAGTGATGGTAAGTAGGGCCACTCCTGCTTCCCCCCGCTTGTTTCCCAGACTCATGCATCCCACCTACCAGGGCGTAACATCATACCTTTGATTTGTAGTGTCCCCTGCATCCTGGAGGGTGGTGTCCCATCTTTAGAGGGTATTGATTTCAAAATGACACCAGGGTGCTCCCTTATTCTATCCTGGCCTCAGCTTCTAGGAGTGGGACAAGTGATGCAACCACTGGATCCTGCAGTCTTGTGCCCATTCCCACACCCCCTCTGCCACAGAGGACTTCGCCAGGTCTGACACGACACTACTGGAGACACCTATAGCATTCTCCCCAAGCCAGACTCCCCCGCCCCACACACACATTTATCTCCAAAGCTAGAGCAAAGCTACCCCAGGCTCATACCGTCACCTCCATTTTCAGATTTTTGCAGCTAACCCTGGAAGAAGAAGCAATCTTAAAGGTAGCTAAGGCAGACTCTCAGCTCTCCCGTGCCCTGGGTGTCAGGAACGGAGAATATGGCAAAGGTGGAAATTTCATCAGTGACCTGCCAGTGACCCGACCAGGAGGGTCCATCCAGCAAGGGGGCAATTCACATGAGTCTCAGAGGCCCCGACTGGCCCTTTGCCTCCTTCCAGCCACATCCATAATGCACTTTAGATGCGATGCTTGACAGGCCCTCGATGGAGAGGGAAGAGAATTGAATCACTGTCCGCTTTGGTCTTCAAAACATATCTGATTTGCCTGCCTGTGAATATTTATAGACTTCATTTCCAACACAGCGTTGCCAAATGCCTGTGCCTTTTGCATCAAGAGCCTTTTCCGAGAGGACACCTGATTCTTTCCTGACAGCCAGCAGCAGATGGGTCATTAGTTCCTTTTCTCATTCGAAAAGCATTTATTATTCACCTGCCAGTGTTCCCTATACTGCGAGGGGTTATGGCCATGAGACTGTGGCTTTTCCAATGTCTGCTTCTTTTGTTGACTTCTTTATTTTCTGTTATACGTGTCATAATGCAACACTTAGGCTACTTAGGGGAAACCTACACTACTTTGGCATCACAACTTATACTGAGGTTAGGTTTTAAAAGCTAACAACTTAGTCAAAAGTCAGGTTGTAAAAAAAATCTCTTAAATGCCAAAAAAAAGTCAGCAAATGGTTGTATCATATCTCAATAACCCAACACAGCCAAGTTTTCCTCCGGAATGGTTGAGCTCCAGATGAAGCATTTGGCTTGTTTTTAGAGATCATGATGTGTGACGAAGATGTAACTTTAAACCTAGTGGCACATCCAGTTCGATGGGGATGGGCACCCTGCTGGAGGCCACAGGCTGAAGCAGACTGTAAATCCTCAACTTCTCACTCCACGTGCCCGTGAACCGACAGCATTGCTCAAACCATATAGATTGCTTTACCTCCCCTTCCTGCCCCTTCTTTATTTCTCTTCCCTTCTCTTCCCTTCCCCCACCTCTCTCCCTGTCTCCGTCTTTCTCTTTCTTCCTCTTTCTCACCCCCAACTTGTAATTGCAATACACATAAACTAAATGCACAAATGAGAAAACTCCACTGTGCTATAATTTGTCACGCTGTGGAACTCAGGGTCAAATAGAGAAGCTTCCTCCGATACTCTGGGCACATTTGACAAAACTCTGAACCTGGACCTGGCTCTTGGTTTTCTTTGCAAAGGAACAGTCAAGTTGACCTATGTGGTCAAGCCTCTGGAAGAAGCATCTCTTCCTAAAACAAAATCCATTAATATTGATGTTAATAAGAGTTCCTTGATGATGCTGTCTCTAGCTGGAATGTTTAAGGAAGTGTTTTGTGAGTCGTAAAATAAAGAGGGCCAAATATTCTGCAGGTAAGGATTGGACACAGTGACATGGAATGGATTTTGGCATCAGTCATACTCCCAGTTCCACTGTCAAATACTGATTCTGGGGGCAAGTTAGAGGAGCTAAGATTCTGTTTTCTTATTCATATAAAATGATGAAAATCCTGCTTTGCAGGATGTGGATGAGGATTTGATGAGATAGCGGTGCTAGTATGGAAAGCATTCGGCATATAGTAAATGCCTTACTCTCTTGGTCCTCTCCCTGCTTTTACTTCCACGTCTCACCCCTCCAACCTTACCACCCTGCTTTCCAGCTTTTCTGGGCATTCTTCAGTTCCCCAAATGTTCCCTGCTTTTTCTTACCACTAGGCTTTTCCGCATAACTACTTCTTCAAAACCCTTTCCCCATTCTCTCCTTGTCTAACTTCCAGTCATTATTCAAGGTTTGGCTTAAATGTCACCTCCTCCAGGGAGTATTCCCAGACCCCCTACCCTCTATTAGACTCTACTGTGATGCACTGTCCTTACTGCACAGTGTCGTCGGTGCTCAAAAGCGTAGGTTCTGAGGACAGACTGGCTGGATTCCAAGAGAGTATCCTGTCAACAAACATTTACTGAATGACAGCTATGTTTTAGGTACGGGATGCAGCCATGGGTGACAGTAGCCACGGCCTTCAAGGAACACAGGGACAAGTCCCGGGAGCTGACAGGATGTGCAAGGCAGTATACAGCCAGAGTCTGCTGGCGGGTGACGTGAATGAGGGACTGCCTGAAAGATAGGGGACTTTCACGGCAGAGTCCCAAAGAGAAGATGCTGCCACTGCATCTTGAAGGATGCCAGGCAGGTAGGGGTGTGTGTGTGTGTGTGTGTGTGTGTTGGGAGAGGGGAGGGGGCAGGGAGACATTGTAGGAAATGGGAACCAATTATGCAATGACCTGGAGATGTAAGAGGCTTGGTTCATGTATCATTCAGGTCTCAGCAGGAAACAGATAAAGTCTCCTAGGGGTAAGTGAAGTGAGCTCAAGCAAAGGTTTGGGACAGGATTGAGGGAACGAGAAGGCTTGATGGGGCACAGAGGAAGCTGTTTCCACCCCCAGGGGCCTGATGGAGCAAGAAGAGGGATGGTATTAACCAGAACCTGGCAAGAGCTGTCATGTTATAGAGGAACAACAACCATGGCCCAGACTGCTGCAGGATGAGGGATTGCCCCAATCTCTCTCTCTTCCCATCTTCCTGTCTCCTTCTTGGACTAGCCATGGCAGAACCCAAATGGAAGTTGAAGACAATGAGACCTGATGCATTTCCAGAGACATCAGGCTTTCGGAGCACTGAGCGGGGCACAGAAGGGGCAGCTCTTTAGGGGCAAGAAGAGAATAACCAGCAAAGTTGATCCAGATAAACCCGAAGTATCCTATGTGACTAGAAGCCAGGGAGCACGTGCGGGGGAAATAGTTAGAAGAGCAAGACAGAGAGAGAGAACCAAATCCCAAAGGCTCTTCCTTAGTGTCTGCCCACTGCCTTATTCTGGAGACAGCCTGTGTGAAGACCTCAGTAGTGGCTGCCATGTTGGGGCATTTACTGTGTATCGGGTGAATGCTAAGTGCTTTATATGTAGCAGTTATATCTCCTCTAATCCTTATAACCACCCATAAAGGATCATCACCTATTGACTGCTAAGTTATAATAACTTCGATAGTGACTTTTGTGTGTTGTTTTATTTTATTCTTGCAATGACCCTAGGTCATAGGGATTTCTTCCTTTTGCATGTGAAGAAATAGTTCACTAGAATATAAGCTTCAGGAGGGGGAGACTTGTCCTGTACCCCTGGAGCCAGGTATAGTGCCTGGCACATGTATAATAGGCCATCAGTAGTCCTTTCTATTAAAAACCAAAATAGACTCAGAGGCTTTCATAGGTAGAGTGCTGGGGTTAAATTCGGACTCCCAAATTCTAAAATCCTAAACCACAGAACCTTCCTAGAATACTTAAGCGGGAACAACCGTGGACGTACACTTTCCTTCTTCCCTTGGGTGTCCATGAGACTCTGCTTTAGGCGGTCCAGTGGTTAGGACTCTGCGCTTCCACTGCAGGGGGCATGGGTTCTGCTGGGGGCGCAGCTTCAATCCCTGGTCGGGGAACTAAGATCTCACAAGCCGCACGGCACAGCCTAAAAAAAAAGTCCTGAGAATCTGCTTTAGCTGAGGCCTCCCCTAAGGGAAGGCAGCAAGCTGAACAGCTCACATCCCTATCGCCTCTCCATCTGCAAGCTCACTCATTCATTCAACAAATATATCCCGAAGGCCTGCAGTATTAATGGTCTGCCCGTTTGATGAGGGCAGAACCTGTTTGGTCCACCTCCACATAGGCTAGCATGCTGCCTGACCTGTTGGAGGCACTCAGTAAATAACTGTTGATGCCAAGGATGAATGAGGAACAGGGTAAGTGTAGGTGCTGTGCAGGGCCCTGGGGATGTAGAGCTGACAGTGGATGAGATCTATCACCAACTTATAAGGGCAATGATAGATGACTATATGAGATACAGTCCAAGAGAGAAGGAGGAAAAAGGGGGGGTTGCTTCTGCATGAGGAGGGGACCAAGCTGAGTCTTGAGCTCCATGAGTCGAGTAGATGATTGCCAGACAGATGGTGAGGAAGCTTTGGAAAGGGCACACTAAGAAAACTCCTCCTGGTTTTCCTGGGACCATCCAGGCTTTAAAAACAAAGTTCTCTGTTCTAGGCAAACCAGGACAGTTGGTCATCCTAGTACCACTTACTAGCTCTGTGGCCTTGGGTAATTTCTTAGCCTCTCTGAGTCTCATTTTTCTTTTCTATGAAATGGAGCCAATAAGACCAAGAAGGGTTGCTATTGGATTGCCATAAAATAGCATATGTAAAGGCCAAAGCCAGGTACACAACTGGAGTGTGTAAACAGAAGCTCTCCTCACATCCCCCTGCAAAGAGGCAGGCGATTCTAAGTGGTAGAGTTACCTCGGCCTGGAAAACAGTCTTGGAGCAATTATTGGCTACCTGGTTTGTCCTGCTCTCTGAATAAAGTGGAATAGACATTATAAATGTGTTAATATCTTAAGCCACTTTGCGTTAGCATAGTTTATCCTTAAATTTTGAGCTACCACCTGTTACACTTCTCATATTTTTTTAAAATTTAACTTCATCATCTTACCTCATCTATTTTTAAAGGGTTTAATCATTTATTTTTCCTCACTTCCAGTCCTTCCAATTTTTAGTCTTTAACATTTTTACTTTCTTCTTAATGTCAGAGTTTTTTTCAATCCATTAAAAAAAAATCTTACGCTCCTGTTCTCTTATTCTTTTCATTCTATTTTTCAAAATTCTCCCTTCTTGTTTTCTTCTGAAAAGACTGCCTTTTCCCCTCATTACTTTGTCATTTCTCAAGATATTATTCATTGAACCCAGGGTTTTTTATGTAGGTTTTCCATCATTCAGTTGTACTTGTTATCACGTGCCCTCTGAGTTCAGCATGCCTACATCATTTTTGTTTCCTTAGATATGCACTTAAGTTTACTACTTTAATGCTCTGTTACTTTTGTAAACTTCATTACCTACTCTCTGTACTTTCTTTTTCTAATTCGGCATGTACTATTTATAAAGGGCAAGCAGGAAGCAGGGTCACAGGCTGACAGCTGTGGGAAGAGCCCACGACCCTGGCAGAGGATGCTGGCGGTACCTTGGTTCCTCCAGTTGCCTCTACTGAGCCTACGGATCCTCCGTATCGCCCCCACCCCAGTCTCACCTGAGTTCCTGAAGAGTGAGTTGAACCTGGGTGATAAATCTTCCTCGTGCTGTATTACTAGACATCTTTCTCAAACACCACCCTCACCAGGTTGCTTACTGGTCAGACCCTCCGGAGTCACTCTTATGACATAAAAGACAACAAAAGCAGTAATAACAGTCATAACCATGACGGTAGTCAATACATATTGAGCAGTGATTGTCTTACAGGCCTTTTGCTAATTACTTTTGTCAATTACCCAACAGCATTATTTAGGAAGGTATTCCTATTTTACAGGTGAGGAAATTTGAGGGCCAGAAAAACTAACTAACTGGGCCAAGTTCACATAGCATATAAATGGCATTATTGGGTTTAATGGCTCCCTGCCAGCATCCTCTACCAGGATCACCCTACTACCTTCTCTGTGGAGTAAACGATGAACATAACCATTCTTCGTAAATTTGCATAAAATACAAAAGGCGTTTATACTTCATGGTCCTCTGAGTTATTTCTCAACCTGGAGGAAGAAACTCTGTAATGCATCATTTATTCCAAAATAAAAAAATATATACTACACCAAAATATATACGTATTGGAAAGAAAGACGGCCTCATATTTAAATATATATCCAACATTTATTGGTTACCTGTTATCTGCTAGGCACATTCATATATATATTGTATATATACATTATATAAATCTAGATATCTAGATATGTAGAGAGATATACATACATGTAGTTCTATGAGGCAAAGCTTTATTCCCATTGTTCCGATGGGAAAGTTGAGGCTCAAAAAGGCAAAAAGTGACTTGCTTAAGGTTGTATGCCTAGTAAGTGGAGGAGCCAAGGAATGCAGACCCAGGTCTCTGGTTACCGAAGCTCCAGCACCAAGTAGGTGTGAAGGGCCTTGGTTGGTGTCTGCCCCACTCACTTTGTCAGGACCCCCAGTGCCCGAACGCCTCCTGGGGGTTGTGGAGAGTATCACAACCTCCCTATATAATTTTTCTAATTCTCCCCTGGGCTCATGCTCCCCTCCTTCTGCAGTCCCTCCCTCTGCTCCATGTGCAGCCCTAAGGCCTAAGTCCAAACGCAGAGAGGCCTACACATGGGCACATTTCTGCAATTGTAAGAATGCCTTATGAAAACACACGGCAGCTTGCCAAGAGCACGGGCTTTGGTGTTAAAGAGCCTGGTGTCAGTCAGCCCAGGCTGTTTAGCTTTGGGCAAGTTACTCTCAGGGTCTTGGTTTTACTATTTATAGACAGAGGTGCACAGCCCTCCCAAAGCTCCTTTCCCTTTACCAGGCTCAAGAACTGAGCCATCCAGTGGCCACATCCTGTAGTCTGTCATGCATGTGTTGAATCCACATTTACTGCTTGAGTGAACTTTCATTGCACTAGTACATCAGGGTACATCGGGGTACATCGGGGATGAGGTTGGAGAGCACAGTAGTTCTAAGTTCAGGCTCTGGCTCCCATGACCAGGGTTCAAACCCAGCTCTACCACTCGCTCCATTAGTTATCTTGAGCAAATGGTCAAACTTTGAGCTTCAGCCCCCTCCTCTGGACAATGTCCATCTTAGTAGTACCTACTTCATTGGGTTATTGTGAGGACTAAATGAATTAGCAATGCCAGGCCCTTAGAATGAGTCCTGGCATATATTAAGTGCTCAATAAATGCTAGCTGTCTCCTAGAGGATGACACCAGACCCTCTCCAGCTGGATTCATTCACCTAGAGATACGAGTGCTTTACCCACATCTTTCATATATTTCATATACCTATTACATGCTGGCAAAATATTCAACCTTCCTAATGCATTGTCCTGTGTTTATTTACTCAATATACCCTTGTCTCCTGACTGGGTTCCATTTCCTCTGCATCAAAGGTCTCCTTCAGGTCTTGGCCAGCTTCCGCTTGGATCCTGCAAAGTCACACTTCCTGTGTTCAAATCCTTGCCCTCCCACAGTGAGGGCTGTTTAACCTTAGACAAGTTACTTAACCTCTCTGAACCTCAGCTTCCTCGTATGGATATGATAATTTTTCCTGCCTCATTGAGATTATATGAGAACACCCATGGAAATCACTTAGTAAGATGCCCTGCACTTAACGTGAGCTTTAAAAAGTAAGTTATAATTGCTCCTGTTTAGTCTCCCAATTTCAGTTTGAGCATCCTCCAAAATTTATGATGGGTCCTGAAGACAAATCAGGGTGCAAATCCTTAAGAAAATAGTTTTCAACATTTTATATAAATTAAGCTTGACGGTATTACCTTTCAAATTCCTGGTTTCCATTAAAATACTGGAAAATACCCAAATGCAAAGTGATCGTTACGGATTGCAACAGATCTTTATTTTCTTACTAAATTAAAAAAATAAAACTATCTTCAGGGACAGGTCCAATAGTCACTTTCCCAGAGCTAGTCTTTCCATACACACAATAGCACTTGAGTGGATGCTTCCAGAGACCCAGAAATCAATGGACGGAGAGTCTTTTCCTGCTCTTAATAAAGCAGGGCTCTTCTAGCCTTCAACAGCTTCGACTGTAGACTGTGCAGATGTTCCCTGTACAAAGCCAGCTGCAGAGTAAATGTGCACATCCCTGTGGTGTATACTTTGAGTGCAGAGGGGAGGGGAGGTCCCCAGGGAGCCAGTCCTCTCTCCCACCTCCAGTCTGGCCGGTTGGCAATGAACAGCAGAGGCTCTTGCTGCAATGACAGAAATGCAAATCCTGTGTCAAATAGGGGAGCTGACTGTGCGAGCCTTTCCCGCTCCAAATAGGGGAGCTGACTGTGCGAGCCTTTCCCGCTCTGAACTCCCTGGCTTTGGCCACAGTGTGGGCACTGTGGCCACCGTCCCGGGAAAGAAAGGGGCAGCCTGGCCCACATAGAGAACCTTCCATCTCCAGGGCTTGGAGGAAGAGATGGGGGAAGGTGAGGAGGGACTCACCCTGCCCTGGATGACTTTGTGGAGGTCTTCCCACTCAGAGGGACAAGTTCCCTCTTCCCAGTCATCACAAAACTACACCAAAGAGGTGGGTCACTGGAATTCACTCATGTGACTGTCAGGTTAATTAGATTTGACAAGTGTTTGTTGAGTATTACAATGCCAAGCCCTGTGCTAAGAGATGAGACACAATGGATGTGGTGTCTGCCCTGTGCCAGCTCAGAATTTAGTAATGTTAGCGAACGCGAGTTCCTGTGGCCGGGGCACAGAGAGGCTAAACAATACCGAAACGTCCGAGTTGGGAGCAGAGAAAGGTTTACTGCAGGGCCATGCGAGGAGATGGGTGGCTTCCGCCCCAGAAAAACTCCAAACTCCCTGAAGGGTTTCAGCAAAGCATTTTTGAGGTAGGGAGGGGCAGTGTTGGGTGTTGCAGACTTCTTGGTCTGCACCTTGCAGACAAAGGTGCAGGAATCCTTTGTCCGCTAGGTCAGGTCACAATGTTCCTGTAAAACTCCAACCAAACAAACGTTATTTTCTGTTCTGCAACTTTTTATCTCTATATGAATGGAAAAGTGTTATACTCTTAAAGGTCAGAGCCTTGAGAATGGGCTGTCCTGTACATTTCAGGCTCTAGGCAACATTCTTACCTCCAAGCAAAAGCAACAGAATACAAAGGTAAAAGTAAAAGAAACAGACCTAATATGGGGTCAGCTTTGTTCTTCCCTATTACAGTACAGGCTGATGCACACATATAAAGGAGGTCAAAAGGTAGTGTTATCTGTGATCTTCAGACCATTTTCATGAACGCGTGATTCCCTATGGCAGCCCATGGACCCACTGCAGTAGATGACTCTGGGAGCTTTCTAAAAATAAAGATTCCCAGGCGGCCTCATCCCTGGATATTTTTATTCAGAAGGTCTGAATAGGGCCCGGGGAAATCTGCATCTTTTTAACTCTCCCAGATGATTGGCCTGTGGAGTCAGAATGATTAATTTTTCTGGAGGTCACACTCAACTTCTCTCTTTTATCATCTACACAAAATTTATCAGTGAATCTTGTCTTTACCTTTGAAATATATTCAGGGTCTGACGGGATCTCACCAGCTGCACAGTTGCCACCCAGGTCCAAGCCCACAATCTCTTTCCAACGGTATTTTCCTAAAAACCTTCTAGCTTTTCTCCCTGACTCCATCCTGGCACCCCCTAGAGTCTGTTCTCTTCATAGCAGCCAGTGCATGACCCTTAAAACAGAAGGTGGGTCATGCCTCCTGGTACTCAGGATTCTCCCATGCCTTAAAAGCCAATATTCTTATCATGTACAAGACCATACACAGTCTGACTGCTTGTTACCTTTCAGGGCTCATCTCCTAAAAGTGCCTGCATCCTCCTGTATCCCTCTCTGCTCCAGCCATGGCAGACTTTGAGTGGGCTTCTTGCTTCCCCTGCCTCAGAGCCTTTGCACTTTCTGTTCTCTCTGCCAGAACTGCTCTTCCCAAATATCCCATGACTCACTCCCTCACTTTCTTCAGGTCTTGCTCAAATATCTTCTTATCAGAGAGTCCTTCTCTGAACTCCCTATAAAGGAGCAGCCCCATCCCTACTGTATCACTTTCTGTCCTCCTTATGCTGCTATATTTGTCTTCTTAGTATTTATCACACACACCAGCCACCGTGTGTTAAATATTCCTTCATTTATTTATTGCCTGTCTCCCACCACTGGAATGAGAGCTGAACTTTATCTCCTTTGCACGTTGCCGGTTCATAAAACCATACCTGACACATAGAACTTGCTCCATACGTCATTTTGAACGGATAAATTATTTAGTAGTGAAGGGTTAGGAAGATTTGTTAACGGCAGTTTACAGATATGTAAGGGTAGAAAAATAAAGCATTGATCGACAAATGTTTCTTAAGCGTCTCACATTCAGAATCTCAGCTCTGGGGCAGAGGTGGCTTACAGGTGGGGCGTACAGGGGTCTAGAGAGAGTTGTAGGTTGGAGGGATTACATAATAGAACCAATGTCCCCCCACCCCTTTCATGGAACCACTGATCTGCAGCTGCTATAATGGAATAGCATCTCCTTCATAAAATTTACTTTAAAAAAGCAATAATCACAATTTAGGTATTTTTAGATATTTATTTGATACTAAAATGCAGCAGTAAAGATATTTGTGAAGTCAATTACTGACTAAGGATCAAGTTCCTACATGAGTGGTTGTTTTGGGACTCTCTTCTCCTCCAATGTCTCTACTTTGCCTCCGCTCAGCTTTTGTTCCCCTGGTTCCTGAATCTTGAACACTGTGCTCTGCTTCTGAGACTCTCAGTCACTTCCTTTGGAATTTGCAGATGCCCCTAGGAAGAAAGAGCTCCAGATGCTAAGTTCATCTGTTTGGGTGTAATTCTTCTCGATCTTGACTCCTGCTTACGTTTTGTTTTTTGTGGATTTGTTTTGTTTTCTGCCTTGTTAGATCTTCACAAGTAAGTTTGTCTGAATAACCTATTCCTCCTATTTCAATACACACACACACGCACGCACATGCACACACACACTTATGCATGGACATATACATGCAAATATATGTATATATTTATTTCCTTTTATTTTAAGCATTAAGATCACACTGAAATTACAGATTAGTGTTTTAATACAGTTTTAAATATTACAGCTTACTTAATGTATCATAAAGGTTTGCTCATGTCATTAAATATTTTAATGCAATTTTATATTCCCTTGTATATGCATGCCTCAATTATTCAGCCATTTCCCCTGCTGTTAAAAATATGCAGTTTCTGTTTATTTTTAAAAACGTTCATTAATAAAGCTGCAATGAACATCCCTTAACAGAAATTTCTGATCCTGTATTTGATTGTTTCCCTTAGATAGATAACTAGAAGTTGGGTCACTGGGTCAAAAGAAATGAGTAAATTTTGCAACATGTTGCCAGTTTGTTTTCCAGAAATACCTAGGAAAGTCTCTCCACATCAGCAATGTATCAGATTGATTTAAGTGTTTTAAAAAAAACTACTGGGACTTCCCTGGTGGTCGAGTGGTTAAGAATCCGCCTTCCAATGCAGGGAACACGCGTTCGATCCCTGGTCCGGGGACTAAGATCCCACATGCAACGGAGCAACTAAGCTTGCGCGCCACAACTACTGAGCCTGCGCGCTCTAAAGTCCATGCACCACAACTAGAGAGCCCAACTAGATAGCAGCCCGCGCACTGCAACTACTGAGCCTGTGCGCTCTAGAGCCCCTGCGCTACAACCAGAGAATCCCACGCGCCACAACAAAGAGCCCACGCACTGCAACGAAGACCCAGCGCAGCTAAAAATAAATAAATAAATACCTTAAAAGAAAAAACAACACTACTTACCTTTAATTTGAGTCTCGGCTCAAGCTTTTCTGCTTAAATTAGAGCAATATTCCCTTTTATTTTCTTTTCCCTTTTTGGTAGTCTCATTTCCCACATTTAAGTCTTTATTCCGTTGGCATTTATTTTGACATATACTATGAGGGGACTCTAAGCCGTTTTTTCCAATAAATGACAAATCAGCCTGTTACTGACAATTATTTTTTTCCATTGAATCGTTGAGCTGTCTGGATCATATACAGACTCGTTATGTTTTCTATTTTATTCCACTAATTCTTCAGTTGACGTTTTCACTATTGCCACAGAGTTTTAATTATTGTCACATGGTGGTATACATTACCTTCTGGCTGTGCAAGGACCCTCTGTAATCGCTTTTGTAAGAATCTCTTTAGTATTTTAATTCATGTATTCTTTCAGATACACTTTTAAGTCATCTTCCAAGTTCCAAAGGAAAATTTCACTTGGGATTTTGATTGTTAATCATGTTAAAGCCATAAAGCAATTTGGGTAGTATTTACATAGTTAATAGCTAGCATCCCTTTACTAGAAATGCTTCCCTCCTTTATCTCTTATAAAGTCGTATGCTTTAGCTCCCACATATTGATTAGTGTTGTCAAGGATATTTTTGGTGTTTTACATTATTATTGCTATTTTAAGATCGTTAGTCCATCATATCTTGTAAATAATGATGGAAGCATAGGAAAGCTATTAACCCATTCCTTTACTCATTCAGCAAATATCCAGCACTTATTAGGTGCTGAATAGTTAACAGGCACTGTGCTGCGCACTTAGCCACTGTGCTAGGTACTAGGTGTCAATCAAGGGCTAAAATAAATGTCATCCCTGCATTATTAGAAGTAATAATCCAATGTGACAGATAGGCACCAGACAACCAAGTGTGCAAATAAATATATAATTACAAGTTGTGATAAGTGCACAGAGTGCCGGGATAAAGAATGTCAGGGAAATCCTACTTTGATATAGTGACCAGGGAGTACCTCTCTGAGGAAACTAATAAAGCCAAGAACAGAAGGATAAGAGGAATCAGCAAGGCAAGAAGTGTGAGGAAGAATGTCCCAGGCAGAAGGAACAGCTTTTGCAATGGACCAGAGAGGAAATACTTAGAGGAGGAATAGAAAGTAAACCCGATTGGTTGCAACAAAACGAGTAAGAGGAGAAATGGTATGAAATGAGTCTGAAGAAGATCAAGCAGGCTTTATTGTCATGATGAGAAGTTTGCATTTTTCTCTTTTCTAACAGTGCATTTATCAATCTATTTATTTAAAAATCTATGTATTGGAATAGCTACCACACTTACATGTAAAAATATAAACGGTAGAGATTATAAATTTAGGCTTCAGTTTCTGTCCCCAGAATTATCCAGTACCTTACGGAAAGAGTCTATGCATAGAAAAAGGATAGGAAATATTAGTCCTTTATTTTTTTCCACCACTTAATAGTATATATTGGAATGTTCTGTGTTAGTATACAAAAAATTTCCATGTTTTTATCTACATACATATTCAGTTGTATGGCTTTATAATTTAACCGATCCTCTATTTATGGCCATCTAGATTCTTTCCAATTGTGTGCTTTTACAAAGGATGCTGTGATAGCCTTTGATCTTTGCACCTGGAGCTACACCAAAATGGAGTTACTGAGCTGATCAGTATGAATTGATGAGTGTCAATTTTGATATATATTGCCAAACTCATGGATTCACCAAATAGGTATAAGAGTGACTATTTCCCCTGCAGCCTAGCCAGAGTAATGTGTTATCAAATTGTTTATCTTTGACAATTTGACGGGTAAAAAAATGGAGTCATGTGCTACCTCATATATTCACAAACAATGTTATTATTTTAGTTTACTTGTTTTTGAACTTACTGTCATTAGGATCACACTTTTTTCAATACTGTTTTCTCTTCTTATCTATTTTGATTCATACAATAATAGATTTATTGTCACCGCTGAGTAGTATTTAATTATTTTAATACATCCTAAAATATCCATTCTACTATTGGTGGACATTCAGATTATTTCCAGTTTCAAGCCCTTGTAGAAAATGCTGTTCTTAACATTCTTGGGCATGTCTCCTGGGCCATATCTGCAAAGATGGCTCTGGGTATGGAGGGGAAAGGTGCAGTTTAGCAATGTACAAATTAAACATTGTGCAGAGTCTAAGTAGCAGCGTCAATTCACATTGCCAACAGCATCCTTGCTGATTTGATAACACCCTACTATTTTTTTTTTCTTTCTGGAGCCAACCAGGTAGATGTGGAATGGGTATGGATTTTAACTTAGAGTTCCTAGATTGTTACACTTATTTTCATATTGATAGTCTCTTGTCTTGGAAATACCTGCTTATTTTTTGCCCTGTATTCTATCGGATTGTTTTTATTTTTTATAGATTTACACAAGTTCTTCATATGAGCTGAAAATTAATTTTTGCTAGTTATAAATGTTGCAAATATCTCTTCTTATAGTTTTTTCCATTTTATTTATGTTGTCTTTCAATGAATAGAAATGTTTAATTTTGTCAAATGAATTCATCTATTTTTATGGTTCGTATTCTTTGCGTTTTATTTTAAAAATCCATTACAGTAGTAAAAGTATTCTCCTAGATTGTCTTCTAAAATTTCATATTTGTTCCTCTCATATTTAAGACTTTAATCCACCTGCAATGTATTTCTATGTATTGGCTTAGGCAGGGATTTACTTTTACTTTGTTTCCCGAGTGAATAACAAAGTGTTCTAACACCCTTTGTTCAAAAGTCCCTCTTTTCTCCTTATAACTACAAAGCACGATTATCAAGTTTGTGTGTTTATGTTTCTGGGCTCTCTATTCACATCCACTGGTCAATTTGTGTATCCCCGTGTAAATACCATGAGGTCTTAATCACTGCAGTGTTATAACAAGTCTGTTACCTGGTACTGCAAGTCTCCCATTTTGTTCTCCTTTAAGAATATCTTATGTATTCTTTTTTTTTTAAACATCTTTATTGGAGTATAATGGCTTTACATTGTTGTGTTAGTTTCTGCTGTATAATAAAGTGAATCAGCTATACGTATACATATATCCCCATAAGAATATCTTATGTATTCTTGACTCTTTGATCTTCTATACAAATTTTAGAATCATCTTGAATTCCACTGGGGGTAAAAATACCTACCAAGTTTTGAAATCTTTACTATGGCAATTCTTTCGTCTTACAGCATAACATGGTGTACAACCCTCCATCTGGGTCTTATTTGATTATTTTAAATTCAATTTCATTATTTTCTCTGTTAAATTAATTTTCTATCTGTCTATCATGGTTGCATTAGAAATGCAATTAGCGTTTTAATCTGACTTTATATCCAACATCTTTGTTGGATATAATCTTATTAATCCTAGTAATTTTTCTGTAGAGACTTTCAGATAGTCCACATAGATAATTATCTGCAAAAATGAAAGTGTATTTCTTCCTTTCCACGTTTTATCACCTTTATTTTGTTTCTGTTTTTGTCTTACTGAGATAGCTGGAATTTGAGAATGATGTTGAATACATTTGGAGATAACTGTCATCCTGGCCTTTAAGCAAATGTTTTTAAGCTTTTATCATTGAGTAAGTTGTTCATTTTAGGTGTTTTTGTCTTTGTTTCTGTAGATATTCTGCATAGTGATTAAGAAAG